>NC_138972.1:96178333-96789166 GCF_055761805.1 Camellia sinensis
ACTGATTTATATTCCCCTAACAATGGATGAACCATCAACTCCTCCAATAGACATGGTTAGCACCACCGTCATTGTAACTCCTACCACTGAGGTTGACATTCAGACTTCTCAAGCAAGTCTTATCAAGAGCACCTCTTCTTTTCCTGCTACTACCACTGAGGTAACCTTTTTTTATTTTATTTTTTTTATTTTTAATTCTAGACTTCCATTATTATGCATTAATCTCTACATTAATGTGACCAAGCCAGGAGTTCTCCAATGGACTTAACTCCATATTTGCTAAAAAAGACCAGTGCCTTTTAGTTGTCAATAGCCAGTACTACCTATGAAGAAGGGTTCGACCAACTAACCTCTTCTAAACAACAAGAAATCGACCAATTATTCCTACTGCTTAGTCATTTTTTTGAAGATCTTGCCCTCACCAGGGTTGAAAACTTTCTGGCAGCTTTCAAAGTTTTCTACCACTAGCAGCAAGAATTTTAGATCTTGACCAGCTTCAAATCCTCCAAGACTTCATGGGTCAACTTCTCCAATACCTTTCTTTCATGACATAATTTAAAGTTCAGATTGAGGCTGCTAATGCACAAATGGCCTTTGTAAGGCAAGTTTCTCACACATTGGCCAGTGCTGCTGCTTTGCAAAGAAAGTGCCTTCATCAATGAGAAGAAGGCTTCCAATATTGCACAAATACAACAGTTGCAAGCAGAACTTACTGTAGCTGATACCTAGCAAACTCTCTTAATGAAGGAGCAGAGTAATATTAATCAACAAATGGACCAGTTGTTGGCAAAAGATGGCCCCACTGCCCTTAGAGATGTCCAAGTGAAGGCCAAAAGAAGGGCAATCCTCTCAGCTTGGGCTAGCTTTGTAATTGTTCTTCAAAGGGACTGCGATTTTTGTATTTATTTTTTCTCTTTTTTAGAATAGACATTAGAACTTTTTTTGTGTTTAAATTTTATAACGAAAAGAAAAATTTTTTATGCATGTCTTCTTACTTTATGCTTGTCTAACATTTTCCTACATGGTTGGATAATATTTATTTAAATATTTACTATTTATAACTTTCCTATGTGGGACCCCTTCCAAGGATGCAAGGTGATAGGCTCCTCCTCTAAGGACCTTAAAAACCTTAAATGGTCTTTCCCAATTTGGGGACCACTTTCCAAATTTTGGATCCTTACTGCCTATAGGTAAGATAGTCTTCCACACCAAATCCCCCTCTGAAAGTATCTTAACTTTTATCCTCATATTGTAGACTCTCTCCACTCTTCTTTTTTGGGCAACAAGATAGCTATAAGCCATAACTCTTTTTCCTCTAAATCTTGTAACTCAACCATCATGGCCTCAGTATATTCATCAATTGGAATATCATAGTGTAAGGCCACTCAACTAGATTGGACAATCACCTCTCAAGGCAACATTGCATCATGGCCATATACCAATTCATAAGGTGTAGTACCAGTACTGTTTCTCTTGGAATTTCAATAGGCCCACAATACATTAGACAATAAATTGTGCCAATATCTAGGGTTCTCCTCAATCACCCTTTCCAAATTATTCTTTATTATTCTATTACTCAGCTTGCCCATTAGGCTGAGCATAATAAGGTGATGAATTGAGGATTGAAATGTCATATTCCTTGGCAGATTCACTAATCTCTTCCCCATTAAACATAGTTTCCTGATCAACAGTAATCGATTGGAGTAGACCAAATGTATGGATTATATGCTTTTTCACCAAGTCAATTACATGCCCTTGGGTTGCTACCATCAACGGCACTGCTTCCACCTACTTGGTGAAGCAATTAGCTACCACCAAAAGGTAAGAATGCTGTTTTGAAGAAGGAGAAAAAATTTGCCCAATCAAGTCCATTGCCCATCCTTTGAAAGGCTATGGCTTTATCACTGAATGCAAACCAATTGCAAGGACTCTTTGAAGGCTATCATGCTTTTGGCATGCCTGACATCTCTTAGCATAGGCCATACAACCCTTCCTTACTGTAGGCCAAAATAAACCATACCTGTTGATCATTCACCTCATTTTTTCTCTAGCTTGATAGGCACCACATATGCTTTCATACACTTCATCCATTACTTTCATCTGTTCATTTTGGCTAATGTATAATAAGGTCATACCATCATGGGCTCTATTGAATAAGTCATATCCCATGATGACATAATTCAAGGTTTGATACTTAATCTGCCTACTAACCTTCTCATTGGCATTTATAAAATATTTTATCAAAGGATGTCTCCAATCCTCTTTTGCCACTTCCAAATTCATTACTGTCACAAAATTTCTCTTTTGGATCCTAATTATTCTTTATTGGAATCCTTTAGGAATCTTTAAACAAGAAGCCACTTGAGCCATTTCATTAGCCTCATTATTCTCCAATCGAAACATGTGCTAAAATGTCACATGGCTGAAGAAACTCACCAACCATTGAACCTCAACTAAATACTCTTCTAAGGCCTTGTTAGTGCACTTGTATTCACCTTTAACTTGCTTGATAACCAAATGTGAATCACCAAAAACTTGCAAACTAGTGATTATGAATTCTATAGCCAATTCTAAACCTATAATCAAGGCCTCATACCTAGCTTGATTATTTGATAAGACATGTCGTTCATCTAACTAGTAAGAAAATTGATGTACTTGCTCATTAGGGGCAACAAACACAACACCAGCTCCAACCCCTTCCTTAGTTCTAGAGTCATCAAACATTAGTCTACAAGGGGTGTTTTGTATACAATTAATTTCAAATAAGTCCTCATTAATAGATGAACAAGGGTGTTTAGCTAAGAAATCAACCAAAGTTTGGCCTTTTACGACTTTTTGAGGGACATACTTGAAACAATACTCTATTAGAGCCAACAACCATTTGTCTTGTCTTCCCCTCATTATGGGTTTAGACAACATGTACTTGACCACATTAGTTTGTGCCACCACAAATACTTCTAAGGGGAACATGTAATGCCTTAACTTAATGGCAGCAAAGTATAATGGCAAGCATAATTTCTCCATTGACTTGCTAATTCAAATGATAGAGCAAGCAACAACGAGGTGGAAAAAAGGCATGTTTCCAATCATATGCAAAGAAAAATACTGCAAATGGCTACCAGTTATGCTCTTGTCTCTTAGAAACATCAACAAATTATAGAGAAGGAAACAAGGAAAGTAAAAAAGAAAAAATGTTAGTGGTAAATTGTACTTACAATTTTTTTTTTTTTTTTTCTTTTCAAACTTGTTCCAGTTTTTCTTTTTAAATTTTTAGGATGTAGACCTAGAAAGCAAACTATTTTTACTCAAAATTGGAAAAAATTTAAAATAAAATAACGTATTCAGGGTTGGTTTGAGTAAAGTGTAGAAAATTCATATTTGAGAAAACAAAAAGAGAACAAGAGCATAGCTGCGAAGTAAAGAACAAGAGAGAAGGGCATTGAAATTGATTTCTGTCCGACTGTCTTTGTATCAATAGAATTTGGGTAAAGTAGATAGAGAGATAGAGAGAGATACCCAGCGAGAACATCGAAGTTGTTAGCAACGACCTTGAGGAAGCTTCCAGCTCTAGATCCCATCTCCACCACTCCACGATCTCACTCTTTCTGAATCAGAAGAAGAAAATAGAAACTGTTAAGAGTGAGTGAGGGTTTCGATCGTCGGTTTGTGAAAGTGGTTCTTTTCTGATTAATTATGAGAAAAGAAAATGATCTTCCAGGAATTTTAGCATTTGGATTGGCGAAATGTTAGTGGTAAATTGCTATAAGATTTTAGGGGTTTGTAATGGCAGTAAGACAGCCTTGGATTAACCAATCCAAGTCCAAATCCAACCAGGTATCTCAAGGTAAAAGAGGACCTGTTTTTAATATAGAGGAAGGGAGAGAGAGAGAGACCGAGATCGACAGAGACGGAGAGACCGAGATAGACGGATCGACAGAGAGATCGGCAGAGAGAGAGAGACCGAAATCGACGGAGATCGACAGAGAGAGACCGAGGTCGACGGAGATCGACAGAGAGACACCGAGATCGACAGAGAAGAGACAGATCGACAGAGATAGACCGAGATCGACGGACATCGACAGAGAAGAGACAGATCGACAGAGATAGACCGAGATCGACGGACATCGACAGAGAAGAGACAGATCGACAGAGATAGACCGAGATCGACGGAGATCGACAGAGAAGAGACACAGATCGACAGAGAGAGACCAAGAACGAGAGAGAGAGAAAAAAACCTGCAACAGCGGCAGTGGTGATTTGCGGCGGTGGCGTGCGACGGTGGCCAGCGATGGTTGGGTGGTGAGCGGGAGTGAGGTTTGGTGGTAACTGTTCTGTGTGTGTGGGTGAGAGACAGAACAGAGAAACCGTTGGTGGTAACTGTTAAGTGGTTGTCCCAAAATGTTTACTCCTTCTGTGTTTATGAACCTTGAAATGAAGACTTCCTCCTTTTTATGGTTACGTTGGTGGCAGTGGTTGTCCCAAAATATTTACTCCTTTTGTGTTTATGAACCTTGAAATGAAGACTTACTCCTTTTATGGTTATGTTGGTGGTAACTGTTCAGTGGTTGTCCCAAAATGTTTACTCCTTTTGTGTTTATGAACCTTGAAATGAAGACTTACTCCTTTTATGATTATGTTGGTGGTAACTGTTCAGTGGTTGTCCCAAAATGTTTACTCCTTTTGTGTTTATGAATCTTGAAATGAAGACTTACTCCTTTTATGATTAGTGAAACTTATACGTTTTGTAAAAATAAAACTTACACATTTTGTGAAGTTATTTACATCTTTTTTGAAATAACTTACACTATTTTTGAAAAGTTACTCATTTTGTGTAAGAATTTTTGACATAACATTTATACTTTTTCTTCGAACTTACACCTTTTATGGAAGCCCAACTTAAAACTTTTTCGGAAGTCACTTATACCTTTTGTAAAAAATAAATTCATCAAATTTATACCTTTTGCTTAAGCTTATACATTTTCGTGGAAGTGCTTATATTTTTTTTGAAAAGTTACTCCTTTTGTGTAAGAATTTTTGGCATAACATTTATACTTTTTCTTTGAACTTACACCTTTTGTGGAAGCCCAACTTAAAACTTTTTCGGAAGTCACTTATGCCTTTTGTGAAAAAATAAATTTATCAAATTTATACATTTTGCTTAAGCTTATACCTTTTCGTGAAAGTACTTATATTTTTTTTGAAAAGTTACTCCTTTTGTGTAAGAATTTTTGGCATAACATTTATATTTTTTCTTCGAACTTATACCTTTTGTGGAAGCCCAACTTAAAGTTTTTTTGGAAGTCACTTATACCTTTTGTGAAAAAATAAATTCATCAAATTTATACCTTTTGCTTAAGCTTATACCTTTTCGTGGAAGTGCTTATATTTTTTTTGAAAAGTTACTCCTTTTGTGTAAGAATTTTTGGCATAACATTTATACTTTTTCTTCGAACTTACACCTTTTGTGGAAGCCCAACTTCCGAAAAAACTTTAAGTTGAGCTTCCACAAAAGGTGTAAGTTCGAAGAAAAAGTATAAATGTTATGCCAAAAATTCTTACACAAAAGGAGTAACTTTTCAAAAAAAATATAAGCACTTCCACGAAAAGGTATAAGCTTAAGCAAAAGGTGTAAATTTGATGAATTTATTTTTTCACAAAAGGTATAAGTGACTTCCGAAAAAGTTTTAAGTTGGGCTTCCACAAAAGGTGTAAGTTCGAAGAAAAAGTATAAATGTTATGCCAAAAATTCTTACACAAAAGGAGTAATTTTTCAAAAAAAATATAAGCACTTCCACGAAAAGGTATAAGCTTAAGCAAAAGGTATAAATTTGATGAATTTATTTTTTCACAAAAGGTATAAGTGACTTCCGAAAAAGCTTTAAGTTGGGCTTCCACAAAAGGTGTAAGTTCGAAAAAAAAGTATAAATGTTATGCCAAAAATTCTTACACAAAAGGAGTAACTTTTCAAAAATGGTGTAAGTATTTTCACGAAAAGGTGTAAGTTTAAGCAAAATGTGTAAGTTTTCGTTTGTTTACACCTTTGGTAAGTCAACTCACAAAAGGAGTAAGTGTTCATAAAAGGTGTAAATAATTTCACAGAAGGCGTAAGTTTTCAGAAAAAGGTGTAAGTTTTCAGAAAAGGTATAAGTTTTTACAAAAGGCGTAAATTTTCACAAAAAATGTAAGTTTTCAGAAATCAGTTACGCCTTTTTCTGAAATTACTTATGTCTTTCGTGAAAATATATGCCTTTCGTGAAAATTTATACCTTTTTTGTGACCATCTACACCTTTAGTTATATAATATATTATTTTATTAATTTACTTGGAAAGTGACCTACTTAGCAGGTCACCAATGTATAAGTTTTCAAATATTTTTATATAACCCAATACATATAAATGTGTAAATATAAAATAAAAAGGTGTAAGTGCCTTGCATACCATATGCAAGGCACACATGAGAGAAGTCCATCTACTTATTTATCTACACCATCTTTATGTTCATGTGTCGTCTCACTATCTATCCATATGTCATCTATATGACGTTATCACCACACAAAACAAAAAAAAAAAAAAAACAAACAAACAAACCAACAAATGCTTCTTAAGCATTGTTTAATAAGGAAATGTGTAAAAAGTATTTTAAAAATATGTGAAAATATTGAAAAATGTATTGATTTGAATAAAAATATATTGAATTTAGTAAAGTTGTTTTGTATTTTTCATTTTTTTTTGATATTTTTATTTGTGTCCTATAAACACTTGTTAACAAGAAAAAAAAAAAAAAAAAAAAAAGTCAAACCTTAAACCAAACAACATCTGGCACTATGTGTACTTTCCTTAAGTTTTGTTTGGTTTCAATTTTAGAAATTATTTTTAGATAGATTTTCATTTATTTTTATTGAACTTTTTTTCATATTTTGATCATTTTGTTTAATTTTTAAATATATCAAAGATTAGATACATATAAAAAATAATAAAGTTTAGTTAAAATATAAAAAAAAAATCATTAAAAACAAACAAAAATTTGAAAACAAATGCACACAATTTTTTTGGTACGAATTTCCGTTTAATTTTAGTGATATTTTTAACATTTAAGTCATTTTTTAAATATGTATCTTAATTAGTTACATTTAAAAAATATAAAAAAATTTACTTAAAATATACACAAATTCATTAAAAATAAAAACTCATCTAAAACAGTTTTTGGGGGAAAAAAAAGGGTAAATCACATTGACACGCCTTGAGGTTTGGTCCAATTACAACTCACCCCTTGACGTTTTGAAAATTATATTTCTACACCTGTGGTTAATAGTCTCATTTCACAAACTCTCTGCTTATATAAAAAATAATAACTCTTAGTAAAAAAAACATAAGAAATTACATTGAAATAAAAAGTAAAGGAAATGTGAAAAAAGAGAGAAAGTAAAGCAAAACAAAAAAGAGAGACTATATGAGTTTAACATTTTCGTTTAGTCTAAATAATTTCAATGATAGGGGAGTTAGTGTAATTTTTCAAATGTCCAGAAATAATATGTATTAAACCTAAATCTCAAGAGTGTAAGTGTAATTTACCCCCAAAAAAATTCTAAATCCAAAACCCAAACGGTTCCTAAGGCCAAGTTTGGCTATCTTAAATAAGTACACACTTTTTATCTTTTTTTTATGACATCATCTTTCTACTTTTTTACACATTTTTTCATTAAAAAAAAATATACTTACTTAGTTCATCCCAAACGACCCCTAAAATTTGAAATCCCCTCCACCGTCCGATAGCTTCTCCCCCCAAAATCTGTGTCACATTTTCAAAACCACAACACGTCACAGATTTCGCTTCCAACTTCAACTCTCACAGTTTCTCTGCAAGGCCTAGTCCCAGACTCGCAATTCACGCCCCACCATTCCTAATTTCTACAAAAATCACAGAATCCTAAACGATGCCATTCATATCAGAGGCTGCGAGTGCCATAAAAAGCCGATTCGGGTTCCAAGACCAGTCTTCGGAGTCGATGCCGTCGGTTCGGAGCTCTCCTGACCTCTTGAAGTTGGCGTCCCACGATAGTCTCTTCCAGTCCTCGGCGGTTAGGGTTTTCGGCGAGAGAGATGATCTCGGCGCTGGACCGGTGAACCAGAGCTTTGATTTGAGTGAAGATCCTTCTTTCTGGAAAGATCACAATGTTCAGGTACTGATTTGTAATTGTTTTTTATCTGCATTTTGTTTGGTTGTCGAGAAAATGTAGGTAGAGAAAACAAGTAAATGCCTCAAATTGAACTCTGAATTAGCATAATACAACTACTTAGCTTAGTTTAGGTCAGATTTTGTGTTTTTTATTTTTTTTATCAGTTGGATTTGTGAAATCATGATCAAGTAGTTAACTTTGGCAACCTTTGACTCTGCTGAGAATTTTTTTGGTGATAGCTATGAACCATGCAGTCACATTGGGCTTGAAATAGAAAGAATTAGGTCATGCAGTACGTTGATGGATAATTGCTGTGGTTTAGATAACTGAACATGTCCAAATTGGTCTTATACCTATTGATAAGATACTACTTGAAGTTCTGAGTTTTTCTGCTACTATTTAAGGAATTTGATTGACACAGAAACAGCTTGGTTCTAGCCTTTAAGAGGCAGAGATTTTTTAAGACACAGAACTTTATGGATTTGATGAATAAGTTCTTTGATTCATATGGTTCAGTATCCAGCAAGATTGAAACTGTACTAATCTGAAAATTCTGTAGCTCATTTAAAAATATTAGATATTTCATGGTTCAGAGAGTATATGACATAATGATAAGCTATATTCAATACTGATTTTAATTTGGTTTTGTTTTTATTTATCATTTTATTTTGTTCTATTTTTTGTTTATGATATGCAGGTTATAATAAGAGTACGTCCTCTGAGTAGTTCCGAGATATCACTACAGGGATATAGTAGATGTGTTAGACAAGATAGCTGCCAGTCAATTACTTGGACTGGGCATCCAGAATCACGTTTTACCTTTGATGTTGTTGCTGATGAGAACGTTAGCCAGGTATACTCTAATTACTATTATTTCTTTCTTTTTAGTTGTTAATAATCTTTGTTATGTCACTGACTTCATTTCAATGATTTATCAGGAGAAGCTATTTAAAGTGGCTGGGGTGCCAATGGTAGAAAATTGTGTGGGAGGCTACAATAGCTGCATGTTTGCCTATGGCCAAGTTAGTACCCTACCTGTGTTTTCATTCATAATTATTATTTTTTGTTTTCTTCTCACGGATAATGAACTGTTTATATGTTATGTTTCCTCTACTAAGTAGAGTTTAGAGAGTGGAAAGTTTTCTTCTGTTGGGGTAGTGCTGTTCTTTTGAGCTTATTCTTGTTGCTTTGGTTAGTTTTACTAGTGTACATTTCTGTAATTTTTGACGATGATTTTTTCCTATATTGACTTATTTGATAGGTTGCATTCTCACATGCCATATTTTTTGTTGTTTTGAATGTAGACTGGAAGTGGAAAGACTCACACAATGCTTGGGGACATTGAAGGGGGCACCCGACGACATAGTGTCAATTGTGGGATGACACCAAGAGTCTTTGAATACTTATTTTCAAGAATTCAAAAGGTATGTGTTGCTTGAATTAAAATTACTTCTAAGGTTTTAAATTGAAAGTGGCGAAAATCTTAATTTTAGGATTAGAAGAAACATTTTCTTTAACATGACCTCACTAATTCATTGTGGTCTTTTGGGTTGTCAAGCACCCCAAAAAAAAAAGAAGCGCAATTTTTTTTTTTTTTGACATTGATATTGAAATGATTTAAGAACTTCTCCATTTGGGAAATTTTTTGCCTATGATATGTTCATCTGTAGTTATAAAGAAATATGGGCATTATGGGTCTATGGAATAGTTTTCTCGTGGTAGATGTATCTTCCCTTTTTTTCCCTAAAGTTTCTTCGATATGATTGTAGCTCCCCCTTAGTTATGAATCTGTAATAACTTGACTTTTATTTTTGTGCCAGGCCTTTAGATATGTACATAAGTGGCTTTTGCATAATGCAAAATTTTACTTTTTCCAACATTTATGTGCATGTTGAGCTTTTGGGACATGCATATTATTATCTAGTTCTTAAATTGAATTTCTTTTTCTTATTTTTGTGGATTAGTTCCTTCTATATCATGCCAAGATTCTAATGCAATGTTTCATGTTTTAATTGTGGTGTGGTAGGAAAAGGAGGCACGAAGGGAAGAAAAGTTAAAATTTACCTGTAAATGTTCTTTCTTAGAAATATATAATGAACAAATTCTTGATCTATTAGATCCATCCTCCACCAATTTACAGGTAATGATCACTAACATATTGAAATTTCCATCTATTTGTTTCTTATAATCTTTGTTCTATGTATATATATATATGTTTATTTTTTCTACATTGAATTGATTGCTCAAAAAGCTTTGATCTCAACATTGTAGATAAGAGAAGACACCAAGAAAGGGGTTTATGTGGATAATCTCACTGAGGCTGAAGTTACATGCGCTCGAGATGTGATTCAACAACTTGTGCAAGTATGCAATTAGGTTCTTAATTTGCTTCATTGTTTGATTATATAATTGCTAACTACTTTTAATTGTTTTGTTGCATGATTTGAATTGGTAGATGTGGTCCAAGTTATTAAGCACAATGTAATGTGTTGGATGTAATAATCTCATATAAAATACAGTATGTAATTGTTTAGAACACAATAGATGAAACATACAATAAATTTATCATACTCAACAAAAACTATACAATATCTATAAAATGCGCTTCGCTTCAATGAAGCCTGTGCCTAGCCTTGCACCTAGGCTCCAAGTGACTTTTCTGTCTCAGTGCACCTCTCGCCTTAAATAAAACCGGTATTCAGCTTTCCTTTTTAATTATTTTTTGTGTATGAACCTTGAATGCATTTTTTTTAGAAATATGAATATGTTAAGAAAGAAATCATCGACACATTTAGCATATACTCAATAAAAAATTATCTTCTATAAAGGAACCTGATATGCAATTTTAATAGATTATTATTCAAAATGTAAACTTTTTGAAGCTTTGGACATCAATGAGAATGCTACATATCTTGATATAATATGTTCACAATTAACTTTGGTTTTCTCAAGTTGGCCCTCAAGTTTATAGAACTTAAAAAATATTCCTCAATTTCTTGTTTATTTTGCTTTGGTATTTGGTATCCATGCTTGCTTATGGATGATCCACATGTTGTTGGACTAACAATGTGCTACATAACGGTCTTTTAAGGAACAACTGTTTCTTATCCTATATCCCACTAATGTAATCATGTTTCAGGGTGCAGCAAATAGGAAGGTAGCTGCGACTAATATGAATCATGCAAGTAGTCGTTCTCATAGTGTGTTTACATGTATCATTGAAAGTAAGGTGAGTAGCTCTCCTTTCTCTTTTTAATTTTCCTCCCAAGTCATTAAGTGTCTCGATGTTCTTGTTTTTCCAATGGTTTTTACTTGGGTGTTGGGATGCTAATTCAACGGTTCATGTTTAGTGGGAATCCCAGGGCGTAACTCATCATCGGTTTGCTCGGCTTAATCTTGTGGATTTAGCAGGTTCTGAAAGGTAACATCATTGGATGATGTATAGTGAGTACCTAGAAATGGGGCATTCTTGTTGACAACACGATTGAATCATATACCATGGATTTAACATAGTTATTATCCTTTTCAAATTGTAGGCAAAAGAGTTCTGGTGCTGAAGGTGAACGTCTGAAGGAAGCTACAAATATCAACAAGTCTCTTTCAACATTGGGGTTTGTTCTTCTTTCTTTTTCCATCCGTACTGTTGTAAAGTTAATTAAGAAGTTCAACATCTATCCTTTTGAAGGGTCATCGTGGGATTCGAATCTGATTTATTGTTTTCCTTAAATTGATATTTTATTATTTTGGTTTTGGGATGTTCAGGCTCGTGATTATGAACCTTGTGAATATATCTAATGGAAAGTCACTCCATGTTCCTTACCGGGATTCAAAGCTTACATTTTTGCTTCAGGTGAATGATGCAACTTTTTTATGATGGATGAGTCATATACCAGTATCATATTTAGAAAATTATGTATAGTTTATTTTGAATCTATGCTGATGCTGCAAGGCTATTCCAGAAAAAAAATCATGTATTGAGAGTTCGGAATACATGGTTCATGTACTGAGAGTTCGGATGATTGTATAGACAATACATGAGAGTGTAGAATAGATATTTTACATGTACTCAAGAGTTGTCATCTAGGACATAGGAAGTATTTCTATACAATAGGCTTAATTTTCTTTTAAACAAAGTATTTCTATATGATAGGCTTAATTTCCTTTTATTTTAATGCTCTTGAGTACATGTTGCTACTATTATGTGAAGTACTTGTAACTTCAAACTCAAACTATTTACAGGCCAAGTATAATGGATGTCATTTATGTAAAAAATTATATGCCCAACTCATGTAGAAGGATAGCGCATACAGTTTTGCAGTTCTTTTATTTTTGCTGATCAGAGATCCTCACTTACAAAAGTTAATTTATGAGATCGTTGAAAGATTCAATAGTTTACAATGTTCAGTGTTTCTTACTATTAAGGCCAAGTTTGGGAAGACTAAATAAGTGCACTTTTTGTCTTTTTGGACTAAAAAATTGAGGTTGAAAATATGGATGTTTGGGTTAACTTTTTGACTTTTTATTGAAAAATGTGTAATAAAAAATTGTAAAAATTGATTTGTAGGGAAAAATTTGAATTGGGAATTGTGCAGCCGTAATTGTTGACTTTTGGTGAATAGTGTTAACTTTTTAACTTTTTGAGTAACTTTTTGACTTTTTGGCTTTTTTGGGAGTACCCAAACTTAGCCTAAGTCACAAATTGTCCCAAAAGCTTAAGCTATTAGGAAAGGGACCCAACAATGTATATCGAGCTATCCAACACCGTCCCTCTCATGCAATCCCATCCCTCTCGTGCAATCCCGTCTTGCACGTGGAGATGCAAATAAACATACATAACAAATGTAAATGGAGAGACTTGAACCCAACAATCTATATCAAGCTAAGTTGTCCAACACCTACGATATATTAGCTTAGTTTGGAGAATGTTTGTCATGTGTAAAGCTTTGAGTTCTTCTTCTATTATATATATATTTTTTGATAAATAAGTATGTGGACTTTATTGAGAAAGTATCAAGATAATGCAAAGAATACAAAAGTCCCAAAGGGACAAAAAACACCCTCTAACCTATAACCTCATCCAAAAACTCTAAAAAACCAAACGTATCCAGATCAATTTTCATTTCTAACCAACTATACAAAACAGTCATAAGATGACTCTCAAGCCAACTAATTGTGCGATGAATCTCCTGAAATGTGCGCCTGTTACGTTCCAACCAAACTAACCACATCAAATAAAATGGGACCAAATACCACATGCCGCCATCGACGACCAACCCGAGCCCTGCACCAACTCCACAACATGTCCATCACCCGCCGCGGCTGAACTTAAACAATCCCAAAAAGAGAGAAAACAAAGCCCCACACACGGAATGCCACCGGGCAATGCAAGAACAAATGATCCACAAACTTTGCATCTGCACAACACATACAAAACCGATTTACTAGAATGTGACCACGCCGCATCAAGTTATCAATCGTGAGATTTCGACCCAAAGCCGCCGTCCACATAAAGAAAACCACCTTAGAAGGAACTCTTGGCATCCAAACACTCCTCCAAGGAAAATCCCGTCTCACCTCCCCCACCATGCTCCAATAGAATAACGAGACCGAAAAACACCCCTTAGTCGCAACATTCCACCCCAAACATCCTCCCCCACCCCAATCACACCTAACCCATACAAGTAACCCCATAACTAACCATTTATGTCTTATCTTTGTTTTCTTTTCAGGATTCACTAGGAGGGAATTCAAAAACGATTATAATAGCAAATATTAGCCCAGCTTGTTGGTTAGTGTTTCTTCTTTTATATTGCTTCTAGATTTCTGCTTCTAGCTCTGCCATCCATGCTTTGTGCTTCTTCTAGCTCTACCATCCACATAAATGGTTTCAAACCCTTTTCTTGATTTTTTTTTTGGCCCCAAGTTCTAAATCTGAATCTTACCTCCAGGAGAGCGAAGGCCAAGTTCATAGTTCTACAATTGTTATATTTCCTGAAACAGTTGTAAACTTCTACAAGCTGAGTCTTTTCAAATGACTGTAGTCTTACTAAAATTTTAAATTTGGCAAGTTGCACTCACAGCCATATATTTTGTTTAAACAATTTGTTCTTTTGTTTATTTTTGCAATAAATGGTTACTTTTATACAATTATTACTTGGGCCTGTTGCAGCTGTTCATTGGAGACTCTAAGCACATTGAAGTTTGCACAACGTGCTAAATTCATCAAGAACCATGTATGTAATCTTTACCTGGTCATTTTATATGCATTTGTTTTACTTATCATCTCAACATGGGATAGAAGTTTATCTGATTCTACAGATTGAGTACCTTTTTGAGTGTTAAACCTGATTTCACCACTCTTCACCACTCAAATATGTATCATTTGGGTCTGTTTTTCAATTTTTCTGCCTTCTAGTGGTTTTGAATGTCATTTGTGATTGTTTGTGACCTTTTGGCCTATAGGAGTTTGCTTATGTTTCTAGCTTTTCTGCCTTCTCAGCTCTTGTTTATTTTATTCTTCTATTTATTAAGATTATTTTTTAGAACTACTGCAAATGGAAAGCTTCTGTATTTGTCAGGCTATTGTGAATGAAGATGCTTCTGGCGACATCATTGCTATGCGGGTGCAGATTCAACAGCTTAAGGTATTATGCACATTCTGAATTTTTTGCCTTCATTTAATATTTACAATGAGATTCTACACTTCATTATATTATTTGATAATTGGTCTTATAAAGTGGCTTGTTTATAGAAGTTCATGTTTATCTAATATAGTAAGGTCAAAGCTGATTGTCCATTAGGTATAATAACATTGTAACAAAGCAACATTTAAAAAGTTTTCATTTGGAACTTAGATTAGATTTGGGATTTGTTTGATTTTTTTTTTAACAAGATGCTTACATTTTTGGTGGTTGGCATGTTAGTTACATGCCATTACCAGAATTTCATTTCATGTCATGTCATGTGCAATGCAGATTTGTTGCACATAGAGAGATGTTCATATAAGATTGAGTTTCATTCATTTGAAAATTTCTACATGCTCAAACTATTACAAATATGATTTTGTGTGATAATTTGATTAATTGGTCTCATGGTTGGTCACTCTAGATATAAGGTTTGTTATGATGTTACTTGGCTACCACTATATAATTTCTTACTGAGATGCAAATGCCCTACAATGATTATTGAAGATTTATTTCAAATGTCAGAATTGGTTGATTGCCATCCAGTAAGCTGTTCATATTGTATTTAGGAAATTGGCTTTTATGAATCTTTCCTTTCCAAATTGCTGGACAGCAAATTCACTTCACTTTGAAATTATTTAATTTTTTTTTCTTTCTATTTTTTTTTATTTTTCTGGGAATAGAAATTCTTATACTAGCCATAAGAGTGTGAAGTAGATAGATTACTTCTAATCACTCATGTCAGCGATGAGGTTGATAAATAATTGCTGATATGAGATTTTAGCTCATAGCTTTTGTGCTAATTCGAAGATTTTTATTTATTTATGATCTGTGTTATCTCCAGAAAGAAGTATCTCGTTTGAGAGGTGTAGTCAATGGGGGAGAAAACCATGAAAGTGATGCTTGGACAGTATCCTTTCCAGGATCTCCAGGATCCTTTAAGTGGGAAGGGCTTCATGGATCACTCAGTCCACTTGTATCTGATAAAAGGGTGTCACATGTATGTACCGTTCTTTCTTAAGATTTGGGAAAATGTTTCTGACATGTGTTGGTTCTAATTCGTGGTCTTTAACTTTTTTCAGAAGAAAGAATATGAAGTTGCCCTTGTTGGTGCTTTTCGGAGGGAAAAGGATAAAGATATTGCATTGCAGACATTGGCTGCTGAAAATAAGGCAGCTCTGCAGTTGGTAAGTTCAAAAGAAAATTCTTAAATCTGATAACTATTTGTTTCTAGACATGTGAGTCAATGCCCAAAGAATTTATCATGAGAACAGAACAGAGTCAATTGCTTTGAAATGATGAAATGTATGGGTGCCGCTTTCTTTAGGAGAAATAATTGTCTCATACCATGAAGTTATTTACAGATGTGGATTATATAGCCACCTAATGCTTCCATGTTTCTATTTTTGCCAAACAGTATTCTGCACTAGAATTTGAAAATGTCCACTTTTTTGCTCAAAAAAAAAAGAGAAAAGGATATGGTGCTGGAAATACTTCTGAAAAACTGAAATTCTGGAAATTTTTTGGGGTGAATCAGGCCAAACAAAGAGAAGATGAGATACAAGGCTTAAAAATGCGATTGCGGTTTCGAGAAGCTGGAATAAAGAGGTTGGAGGCAGTTGCTTCTGGAAAGATGTCAGCTGAGACACACCTGTTAAAAGAAAAGGAGGAACATTTGAAGGAAATAGAGGTCCTACGTGCTCAGGTGGACCGGAACCAGGAAGTGACCAGATTTGCCATGGAAAATTTGAGGCTAAAAGAAGAAATCAGAAGGCATGTAACTGTTCCTGTCATGCATGCTCTTCACTTTGTGAATAAATACTATACAAGCATGAAATAAACTGCAAAAATACATATTTGTGGGATAATAAAAAAAAGTTCAGTCAGCAGCTGTCCTGATTTAAGCCAAGCATTGAGTTCGATAATGATTGAGAAGTGACGATGACTGCTCATAGAATAGAATTATAACTAGGGTTGGAACTAAAAATATCTTTAACATCAGTAGGAAAGCCCTTTAAAGATTAACAATAAAAACATGATGTCAATCTTTCAGAAAGAGACAGGACAAAGTACTCTAGTTTTATCTGAAGAACACTAATAGGCTGTGTTATAAGTTTTTTCATTTATCCCATTAATTGTATTCTAGGATTATAAATCATTACTCTTCGCACAATTTATTTTGAAATTTTGAAAAGTTCATATTGTTATTGCTTATTCATGATCCAACATTGCAGATTGAAGTTCTTTTGTGAAGAAGGTGAATGGGAGAGGATGAATGAACAGATCATGATATTACAGAATAAGGTGGCTCCTGTATTCACACTTGCTTCTCATGTTCCTAGTTATGTATGCGAAACTTACCTTATAAGTTAACATGCAGTTGCTAGAAGCACTCGATTGGAAACTAATGCATGAATCAGATCCTTCAATTGTTCAGGTTGTTTCCAAGCATTTTTATATAATATGAAGATGAATAATTTTTTGCAGAGATTTATATTTTCTTTAGCAAAGCTTATGAATGTTTTATGCTATAGAAAGGCAATTCAGATCTGGCAACTGATATGCACAGTGATGGTAATCTACTGGTGTCCTCCCAGGTAAGTCCGTCAAAGTTTCCGACGTGGCTAATTTCTTCGTATATGATTCTTTTTAAAACAAAATGGAGACAATAAATGTATCTTGAATTTTAGGCTGTATTGTCAGTTACAGATTATCAATGTCACTGCATTGTCTTTTAGCTGCAAAACTGCTTGACCCATACTTCTACCTGACTAAAGTACTCTTTTTTGATCCACTCTCCTTCAAAACTCTGATTCACATGGAACCAAAAAACAAAAGGTTCATGTGAAAACCTGGACTTTGAGATGAAAACAGAAACTTAAGCATAGTTTTTAGAGTCTAATTTAATGGAAACAATGTGAAATTCTTTTTTCTTTTTCTTTTTAATCAGAATCCAGAAACTTTATTACAGAGCAAAATAACTTTAATTAATTGTGTGCTCATATACATCTAAAGAAAAAGAGTATTTAAATTACAGACTAAAGGAGGGACATATGCATATTTCTTACCTCATTTGAACACACTATACAAAATAGGCCTTGATTTTAACAGTAGGCTCACCAATTGATCCATTTCCATTTAGGCTTCAGTTTTAGCTTGTTTTGTAATACATTAAAAAAAAAAAATAAAAATTGGACTAATATGGATTAATTGTTAAATTCAAGTACTTACAATTTCTTTCTTATGATGCATATGTTGAACAGGAGCCAGGATCACCTTGGCGTACTTCAATTAATGAGGAAAATGAGTTCCTCCGCATGCAGGTAATCTACTTCAAATCAAAGTTATGTGCTTTAATTCTAAAGCGTGGTTACACATAAACTTCGTTTACAAACATAGAGAGTTCTATTACAGGCTATTCAAAACCAATCAGAAATGGACGCACTTCACAAGAAACTAAACTTCTGCTTTGAAGAGAAAGATGAATTGGAAAGGTAATATTTTTGTTAAGACTGGATTCTTCCTATTCATAACCAGTTTTAGCAATTGAAAGAATTCTGGAGATTTCCATATTTGGGTGATTATTTCTACCTTGTTTCCCCTACATATGGACTCTGGTACATGTGTTGGGTTTCGGAATGTGTATGCATTGGATTCATCTAATGCTCATGTTCAGGAACATTAGGGCACAACTATATTACATGTTTCTTAAATATTTTTATTTTTATTTTTACGGTAAAATGGTGCTTATGACCCTAACATAAAGCATGTTATATGTAAAATAGGAGCCTAATGCATACATATATATATATAGTAAACTTGAATATTTACATAGTCATACTTGTTGGGTGCATGCCCATGTAGACATGTTGAATGCATATTCCGTACCTTCACCCTAGTGTCAAATGTTGAACACGGAATTTCACAAATTTAGATGAGTTCATGGACATAGGTTTTCCCTTTATTTCTAACTGATGGTGCTTCTCTAATTAACAAAATAGAGAATAGTTATATGAAAAATCTTGGGTTCTTGTTCTTTAGTATATATTTTTTTCTTTCTTTCTATATTTATTATTATTATTATCTATATCTAATAGAAGCAATGACCTGTACTGTCTTTCTGGCCGCAATGTTCTCTAACTAAGAAACTTGCAGGCATGTTAGTGATTTGGTAACGGAGCTAGAAGCAGAGAGATCTTCCAAAGCACAGAAGGAAGAAGCACATAAATTGCAAATTGAGCTCCGTTCTCCAACTACCGATCAGATGGTCAACACTTTGAATGACCAGCTAGAGCTCAAGGCAATGGTTGATGCCATTGCAGCTGCAAGCCAAAGAGAAGCAGAAGCTCACGAAACAGCGATTATCTTGTCCAAAGAAAATGATGAATTGCGGATAAAGCTTAAGGTCTTAATCGAGGATAACAATAAACTGATAGAAATGTATGAAGGAGCAGTTTCAGAAAACACCGATAAAAGTGGGGATAAAGTTCAGAATTGTCAAGAATACAACACTGATGATCACATCAATAATTTCGACAGATTTGCTGAAAAGAAGTTAGGGGTAAAAATGGAAGGTGAAAACTTAGAACATCAACTTACTGAAATGCATGAAGAGAATGAGAAATTAATGGTTTTGTATGAGAAAGCCATGCAAGAGAGGGATGAATTTAAAAGAATGCTTTCTTCTGAAGGAGACATTGTTCAAACTAAAGGAGAACTTCATTGCTCCGAAAAGCTTGTTGAAGTGGATGAAGTGAAATGTCACAAGGCAAACGAATATCTTGTTTCTCGAGAGGCAAAACCTTTAAGAGAGGAAACTCGTTTATTTGGATCATACGTGCAGGATGGAGGAGAAAGTCTCGAGTTAGAGAGAACTGCTGGATCTGTTGAAGAAGAAGCTTTATTGGAGGGAGTGAATTCCTCAAAATTAAATATACAGGATAATTCCTGCCATTGTTCTGGAAATTCCCAAGAAAATAATTTTCTTGAGTTAGATGAGCCTCCGAGTCGAGATGGTGGGTTAACAAAGGAAATTGGTTTTCTTAGTTTGGACACACAAGATGGGTCCATCCCAGATACAGAGAATCAGATTGATACTGAAAATGATTCTATCATTGAAAACAACTCATTGAATCTCACTATGGTAAAGGTTTCTGAAGATTTGGATTTGGTTAGAATGAAGCTGCACAGAGCACAAGAGAAGCTTTTAAATTCTGTTGAAACTGTCAGTTTATTTGGGTCGCTTGAGAAGGCAATCACTGAGGTTGATACTCTCGAGAGAAAAATTCAAGCAGTGGAAGTTGCCATTCAGATGAAGCAGCAAGAGTATGCGTGCCTCAAACTCCTTTCTTGTGAGACAGATGAAAGACGAGCTCTAATTGATAGAAAATTAATGGCTCTCAAATACTCATTATCAAACTTTTCTTCGTCAGTTGGTTATTTTGAACAGCGGGAAGTTCAAGCAAGGGTAAGGTTCAATGCTTCATTGTCTTACGTGGATCGAAAGAAAGAGGAACTAGCCTGCCTTGAAGCCTGTAAGAATGAAATTGAGGGTGGTCAGAGAAAATTTCAACGACTTGAAGTTGAGGTAACAAACAACATTGCACAATTGATTTCAAAAATGGAGGAAGAAAATCAAAGGCTAGAGAATGAAAAGGTTCTTTTTGCCATCGATAATCTTGAGAAAAAAGACATTCACCCTTCCCAAAGAATTTGGCATTTGAGTGGTAAAGCCACTGAGTTACTCAAGTCTGAGGAAGAGAAAACCAGAACACAAACCGAGATCAAGCAAGCACGAGAAAAGCTTGTAATCCTGAGAAAGGAAAGTGAAGATTTGAAAAAGAAAATTTTGAAGGTGGAGAATGAAATGCAAATTGTTCAAACAGAGATACAAAAAGGATTGAAGTCCGTGGAGGAGATGGAGCACAAGCTTCAATCTGTCGTTCAAGACAAAGAGACGATATTGGAGATGAAAGAGAATGGAAGCATCGAAGTTGAAAATATGATTCTTGAATACCACCAACATACATTTGAAGCAGAGTTGAAGGAGGAAGAGATGAAGATCTTGGACGAAGAATTGCATATTGAATTTGACCGAGTAAGAGAGTTGCAGAAAGCGAAAGTTGCAGCAATTGAGAAAAAGAGCCAACTATTGGGAGTCATAAGGTGTGATTCATGCTTGGAAGAGATCCAAGATATTAGATTGTCAGTTATGGAGTTGTTGGAGTCATTGTTTTGAGACGACAGTTAAATAAGTCTTTTGTTTAACTGTCACCACACTATGAACACTATGTTGTTAAGATTGACAGTGATTTATGAGCTTTAATTAATGCAATCTCATTCGTGCAATCTCCTTAATTTATATGACTATTTTACATTTATTGAATATATAATGGAGATCCCATTACTCTTTTTCAATTTGATTTTTCTTGCAACATCAAAGAAGGAAAAAAAAATTGTATTGTAACCCTGCTTCTATATACTTAAGCCTAACTGTTTTTAGATCAAGTTAAAGAACGTGTCCAAATCACACTTTCAAGGGCATTTTTTTTTTTTTTGGCATTGTTCAGCCGCTTAATACTATTTTAACGGGGATTTTTTTTTAAGGTCTCTAATATTAAGATTTTATATCATAAAAGACACTTAATATTTTCATAATGTTTAAAGTCCCTCAACATTGATACAGAGAAAATTTAATCCAGAGAATATTTCTGGATACATCACAGAGAAAATTCCGAATTTCTCTGGATACATCACAGAAAAAATTTCAAATTTCTCTGGACATATCACAGAGAAAATTCCAAATAGGGCAAAGAAAATTGAAATTTCACTGGATTCAAACTCTTTTAACATATATTGCAAACAAGTTAGAATCTTTCAAACCCCAAACATCTGTAATCTCATGATGAGTTTAAAATTTACTCAAAACCAAACTATTGCACATCATGGTTGGTGAGCATTGAAACCAAGAAATATATACAAACAAACTATAGATTTCCAAACTAGAGAATTTCTCTAGTCCAAACCAGAGAAATTCAATCAAAAATTCAATCCACACCAGAGAAAATTTGATTTCATAGAGAAAATCTTACCAGAATTTCTTTAGACTCACTTCAACCTAGAGAAATTCACAAAACCCCAGAAAAAATTTCTCTGAATTTTTGTAGAACTTTTTAGTTCATAAATTTGTGGGTCATTTGATTAATGGTGAATATTGTAGTGGGTAATTCCAGTCTTGTTCAAATATGATTTTTGGTTTGTTTTAACTTATTAACAGTTGTTGGAATAAATTTATGTGATGACTGGTTTTTGAAGATCCATTCGGGAATTTCTCTAGATTTTATAAAGTAATGTGTCTTTACGATCGAGAGAAAATTAGTTAAAATGAACCCAGAGAAATTTGAATTTTCTCTGGTTTATAAATGAACCCAGAGAAATTTGAATTTGAATTTGAATCTAGAGAAAATTGGTCAAAATGAATCCAGAGAAATTTGAATTTTCTCTAGGTTGAACCTAGAGAAATTCTTTGGAAAGTCCAGAATTTCTTTGGAGAGAATTTCTCTCAAATTTCCAAAAGCAATTTTATCTCAAACACAAGAATTCAACAACAAAAACACTAAAATCAAACTCTATTCACTCACAAATTCTCATATGATCAAATTCAAAAAATAGAGACAAAGAGAGACTAACTAGAACTTCCCTGCAATTTCTCACCTCCATTGAAGAACTTCACAGTGGAATACCTCAAATAACACCCAGCATTCAACCCTCTACCTTCCCTACTAGGTTACCTCACCCGCCACCTTCTCCAAACACTCTCTATACCCACCACTACTCACACTCCTCCAACACTGCGCCAATCCATAAACCCCTTTCCCTTCTCTCACCGCAAATCCTCCGCTAACCATCGTTTCTTGAATCACATCGCTAATCACCTCCCCAACCCTACTCTCAAAACCTAAGTCCCTTACAACATCAGTAACACACTTTACAGTGTCTAGAGCCGAATCGACACTTTGATTGAAGAAATCAAAGCTCTCGTATCGTAAAAAATAGCCATCAAAGTAGATTCGAGCTGAGATTGAGGGGAGACAATGGGGGATACGGGTCTGACTCGTAGCGAAACAAATGAGATAGTCGGTGTGAGAGAGGTCTTTGAAGCATTGGAATAGGCCGAAAATGGTTGAATTGATAACAACACGCCGGAGACCATAATGTTCACGTAGCCCGTGTGGGTGAACCCAAACTTCTCGAAGAAGATCATAGGGCAGTCGTCCGCAATGATTTTTAGGTTGTTGATTTCGCCGATGTTCCCGAAAACGAGGAGGGAGATCAGGGCGGCCGCGAGGATCGCCACAAAGTGTGTTTCGACATTTTTCTAGATAGAGAGAGAGAGAGAGAGAGAGAGAGAGAGAGAGAGATCGTGACAATTAAAGGGTCATTGTCACGACCCAAACCCGCCCCTATAGGTTTAGCGTCGTAACCGGCCAGTAATCTTTAGATTATCAAAGGCCTCATAACATGATAATGTATAATTAGGGACTACAGAAGTAAATACAGAAAATATACATAGTCTATCGAGCTGTGAAGATATACATGAGACAGATAATCTTAGACTTGTATAAACATATGAGTGACGTCAAAAGATACAGTATTTACACGTCACTTAATGTACATAAAAACAGATAAACTTGTTCAGAGAGCAAAATAACAAAATCTTATACAATCATAATAACATAGCCACTAGACTTGACTTAATCTGGAACCTCATCGGGAGGCGCAAAGGTAGGTTGACATAAACTAAGACGCTAGGTCCTCAACTCTGAGCCTGGTTATGTGCCTGATCACTTGCATACATAATATAAATAGTGAGAGGGAGCCCAGTGAATAATAACAGAGTAAATGGTTAAATAAATGATATCCCATGACTAAGCTAGTTCACATTCGTATTCTTATTCAAATTATATACATAATTCAGAATTCATGCTTGGTCATATATGGTTTATCCATTAGCGCTAATAGATTATATACAGAGTATCATAGATTATACTTGTCAGTTTCATAAAGGAACCTCCGGTCGGGTACAGATAACTTGTCAGTTCCATAAAGGAACCTCCAGCCGGGTGCAGATAACTTGTCAGTTCCATAAGGAACCTCCGGTCCGGGAACAGATAACATATTTATCATAAATACTTATCGAAAATTAGACAATCATTCATAACATTTCATAAAACATACCTTATTCATAAACAGCAAATAATTTAACTTGAACATAACTTTACTAAGTTATTACTCACAAATAACCAGTGGCTCCAAATAGATGAATAAAGTAGGCAATTTGCTTAACTTGAGGTGCGTGACCTATATAACATGACAGATACATACATTGGAACACATGCTCGGATTATACATAACTTATTTCATTTGTTCTTAGTGTGTTCCTAGCCTCTATCCTCATCATAGTGTCTTGATATTGGCCTAGGAATGCCTAGGATGGAATGAGAATGCAAAAATTGTACTTGAAAACATTTTACAAAACTTGCTGAAAATAGGGTCTGCCCTCGAGCGTGGCTTTCTTCGCTCGAGTGGACATGCAAAATGTGAGGGTCCGCTCAAGCGCAACTTCCTTCGCTCGAGCGGTCTGTAAACTTTGAAAAAGCACTGGTTGCTTGTTTTTCCCGCTCAACGCTCGCTTGACACCCGCTCGAGCGTAAGAGACATGCCCTCGCTTGAGCGCAACTGTTGTTACTCAAGCGTGCTACAAAACGTAAGAACTTCTGGGAGCATGCATTTCACGCTCGAGCCAGTCCTTGGTCGCTCGAGCGGAAATGTGAGACACAGAGTGGTCGCTCGAGCGTGGAAGCAGAATTCTCGAATTTCTAGAATTGCTTCCAAGCTTCAAAACTCAATCTTAAGCATCAAAACTCGATTTTTCTAGGCCAAAACTTGAGGGAACACTTAGAAACTCATAAAACATCATGAATTAAGGATTATTTCAAGAAATCATGGCTCAATAGCTTGCCAATTGTGCAAAAATTCAACTTAAAATTTTATGAATGTTCCATGAACATGACATGCATGAATTTCTTTGAACTTAATCTTCTCAAAACATGATCAAATGCTACAAAACAACATGAAACTTGATGATTTTCCAAAATTAAGGTGAATTCAAGACATGCATGAGAGAATTCTTAGAAATTAAACTCAAAATATGAGAAAAAATGCATGCACGCATGGTATGGCTCAATACTCTTCATTTCTAATCCAATTCTTACATTAATCAACTCAAATCTCTAGAGTTCATGTCTTACACTTCATAGTTGTCCAAACAAAGGGTTGGATTCTTACTTAAACTTGTCAAGATGAGAGCTAGAAGTTTGATCCTTGAGTTCCTAAGTCCAAATTCACAAGTTCTCTAGCAATCTCAATAATTTGAGATCAACTTCTCTTCTTTCTCCCTCTCTCACGTTGGTTGTGTGTGTGGGAGCTCAAAATGTGTTGACATGAGGGAAAAGAGTGAGTAGGAGTACACAAGAAGCCTTATAGAGGCTTGTCTAATGGTAGATAATTAAGACTAATCAAATGAGCCATTAAATTAATCTAATTTAATTGTTCTGAATCGAATTTCAATTGGATCTACCATAAAATTCTAAAAATTCTAAATAATACGCAAATCAAGTTAATTTCTGAATCGGATGTCGATAAGGTTTTCAATTCGCAAACCGAATAAAAACATGAACAAATCTTTCTACGTTAAACAGATATAAACACAAATAGAGCAACACATGGTACGAATTTTCACGTTAATTTCTTGTTAGGCATGATTAAACATGGATTAACGTTAATTATGAGTCAGGGTTGTTACAATCATTGTAAGCGTGAGAATTTCATCAGAATGAGAGAGAGTCAAATTTCTCTGATATGATATGCAGGTGTGGATTTAGGGACCTTAGACATCAAAAAATAAGATTGTGGATCTCTTCAATTATTAAAAATATGAGAGGGACCTTAGACTAATTTTTCTTATTTTAACATTGCATTATTGCTTGCCAATAATAAACAATTACTTGAAAAAATATTTTTTTAAAAAAGGATTTGCCTCCTCTCCAATCCGGACTAGAGGGCACTATTGCGGGCCTTGATTTTTGCTTATTTTGATGATCTAAATGGTTTAATGTATATAAATTGTTGAGTATATTATCCGTGCAAAAAATCACATTGATTAGATATTGATAAACATTTCATTAGACTAAATTTCTGTCATCGGCAAATATAATTTTCAAAAAAGTTATGACAAAAATGTATTATGATCAAGTGACTATCGAGATTCGATTTTTTTTTTTTTTTGTAAAAATGATGTATTAGATAGACAGTATGAATTAAACGATTTGAATAATCAAGATAAGTCTAGATTAAGGCTCAAAATAACACAACAATACCCTCAAATGTAATCCAATAAGGAATAAGAAGCCAACTCCTTTAAAAAAAAAAAAAAGATTTATAAGTATGTTTTATGGTGATTTAAAAGCAAATTAAACCATACATCATTTGTTTAATTTTTAAAGGATAAATTACACTTGCACTCCTAAGGATTGAATTTAATACATATCACCTTGATGTTTGGAAAATTATACAAACCCTCCTGTCATTGTAATTGTTTAGATGGAATGAAAATATTAAATTATGCACTCTCTCTCTTCTAGCTTTGTTTTACTTCTTCTATTTTTTTTTTCCTTTCCTTTCCTTTGCTTTACTTTTTTTTTAAAATGTAATTTTCTCTATTTTTTTACCAGGAATTGTTGTCTTTTATATAAGTAGGAAGTTTGTAAAATGAAACTATTAATCACAAAGTGAAAATATAACTTTACAAAACGTTAAGAAATGGGAGGTAATCGGATCGAACCTCAAGATGTTAGGCCATCTCTAACGGTTCACCAGAATCATTATCAAATTTGAATTTGGATAAAAATGGCACCTTTTTTTTTTTTTTTTTGACTCCAACGGTTTCATCAAACCTGTATTAAATTGAGACATCTCAAATCTTTCACCAAACTAAGGATGCCTTGCACCTTTCAGCAATTTACTATGTATAGCCGTTGAGTGTAGATCCACCAGACGACCGGCTGGACATCCTCTCAGATGACCACTTAAGGCATAATTTGTGAAAAATTTATATTAACCAATCAATTGCCTGGTCGACCACCCCTCTCTCTAGACCCCAAATCCCATCTGATTTACGGTATCCTCAATCCTCTCGAGCAATTATTTGGGGAACAGTTGAATGTAAACCTAATCCTTCTTTCCGAAACATCCTAAAATAAGTCAAAAACAAAGGCTTTGTTTGGTTAAACTCTCAAAACACAATTTTTGAAAAAAATTTCCAAAATTTTGTTTGGTTGAAAATTTTTTGAATTTTTTTTCAAAATCACTTTCTCTCTCCTATACATCAATCAATCACTTTTTCTTTCACACACATTTACTCAACTACAACAAAATATCAAATCATCCCAAACTCCCATACTCCAAAACTATTTCTAAAATTACAACCAAACAAACTAAAAAAAAATTCTAAACTTTTTCCCTGAGATTTTTTTTTTAAAAATTTATCTCCCAAAACCAAACCAAACACACCCTTTTGTTTAGATTTTGGAATAAAATTTGCTGGCATGAGGATATTGATAATGAATTACAAGCTAATAAGTTTTTTTTTTTTCTTTTATTTTTATTTTATTTTTTATTTATTTATTTTTTTTTTGAAAACAAACAAGGATCACAACCAAAACAAAACAAACTAGGCCAACCTTGATAAAGCAATAAGAGCCAAAAGAGGGAAAGATATCCAGCCTAGTGGGGGGCATTCCTTAGAGAAGCCTGGGTCACCCAATGCATTGCTTTGTTTGCTGCTCTAGGACTCCAAGAAAGCAGCAAATTCAAACGATGAGCAAGTTGTTTGATGTCGAAAAAAAGTAGCACCACAGTCCCATGGAGGATCAAGTTCAGATACACTGAGGCGAATAACAGATTTGTTATCTCCTTCAATTTCCACCCCTGCAAGGTTGCGAGCAAGAGCTAATTGACATGCTAACCAACATGCGAGGGCCTCACCTTGGAGAGAAGAAGAACACACAGTCTTTTTGACCACACCATCCAGCAACCTACCATTCGAATCCCAAAGAATGGCAGCAATTGAAGCACGATTTGAGCCATTTTGGATAGCCACATCACAATTTATCTTAAACTTTCCAGCAGCTGGACGTCTCCAATTATCTTCCCTTTGATGATGGCTTCTGAATCTGTGATTGTGATCAGTCCCTTGCTAGATGCTCCTTGCATCAAATTCCTTTTTTGCCATCCCTGCTCGATGCAATGTGGAGAGCGGATCAACTGGTTTTTGAGAGAGAACAAATTCATTGCGTTCTTTCCAAACAAACCAACCAATCCAAGCAATTGAACTGAAGAAAAGATTACACTCCTTGCTGTCAGTGAAATACTCCATCATCTTGCAAGACCACTTCAAAATTGATTGAGTGTCTGACCAAGAAACTTTGTAACCAAACTCACACCCGAACCACACCGGTCTTACCCAATCACACTCAAATAAGAGATGCTCAACAGATTCCAGCTGCTTGTTGCAAATAGGGCAATAACCTAACTTAGCACATTTTCGTTTGAACAAATATACCTTCGTAGCTAGCCCATTCTTACACACTCTTCACTAAAAATGACGGATTTTTGGAGGGATAGTAAGAGACCAAATGAATTTCCAAAAGTTCTTAGGAAGCTGGAAAGAGGAAGACGGTCTTTGAATTAGCTCCCTTTCTTTCTCTTTTAAAGCAACATAATAACCCGACTTCACCGAATAAGAGCCCTTAGATTCAAACTGCCAAACCAAAGTATCCTCCATATTCTCTTCCGAAATTGGAATAGTACAGATGGCTTCAATTTCCTTCGCCGAAACTAAATTGTTAAGGGAATTAACTTTCCAGCTCTTGTGTACTGGATCAATCACATCCACCACTCTAGATGCTTCACAATTAGCTGGTCCTGGGGAACAAATTTTAAATCCAAGAATAGAAGGAATCCACTTGTCATCCCAAAATGAAACAGAAGCCCCATTGTTGACTTGCCATCAAACTCCTTCAAGCAAAATACTCCTTCCATGAATAATACTAGTCCACGCCCAGGAGGCTCGCCTTCCTCTCGAAGCATTAACGAAATTTGAATGGGGAAAATAAATACCTTTTAACATCCTGGCACAGTATGAGTTAGGAGGGCCATGTTAAACGCATTAAAATCTCAAAAACCCAGGCTTCCATGGAATTTGGATAAAGCCAGCTGTTGGGGTTGGCACCTCTTTCTCGAAGAAGCCAGAGAGATCAAGGCATGAGGACATTCCAATAAGTTGAAAAGCGTTGATAAGGGTAGGTGAATCTAGATTTTTCTTTGCTTCAGATGGCTGCTTTACACCGTAAGAGTTTGGCACAAAATCACTATATAAAAATAGCCAAACAAGGATTGAAAAACAAAGGGAAATGGTATATCACTCTCAAGTTCATTCGTACCATGTCTGTGTCTGCATGCATTCTCAAGGCTTCATCCTTTATGTGTGCATTTTCTTCATCATCATGAGGATCTTGTTTGAACCATTCGTCTCCTTTAATCTCTGCCATTGTTATCCGAGTAGCAGGGTTGGAAATATTTTTCATCATTATATTTTATTTTCCTTTCATTTCCTTTTAGCTCATTTTTCTCAAGAAATTTTTCTAGTAAATTTTCCTTGCAACTTAATGGAATTGCTTAAATCTAGCAGAAACAAATCAAAAAACATATCTCATTTCTCAGGCTATCGGTCATATCAATTTATTCTCTTGATTAAAAAATGTCACATTTTGTGAACTTAATCTTATGGCTTGGAGCATCTCATCTGGAGTACATTCTTTGTTGCAGAATTTTTATATTTCATTTGCTTTTGCCTATGTTTTGATGACAATTGCAAATTCACTGTTAAAATTACTAATATTAAAGAGAGAAATTCGTATTTTTTTTATTCAAATTTAATAAAATATTTAGTGAAAGAGTAGTTTACTCATTTTTAAATAAAAATACTTAAAAGGGTTTAAAAGGCCTTCAAAACATTTTAAAGTAACCGATGCTTTAAATTTGTGTACCCAAAACAAACACATACATACACGTATATGTATATATACATTGGTTGCATATGCCAGTATTCAAATTTAGATGCTCTCTCAATCGAAATCTAAAAAACCCAATCAAAAAATTCTCTCTGATTCTCGAAATTGTCTGTTTCCTCGAATTCAAACCGTGGTTCTTCGTTCGAACATTCGAAGAAATATTGCAAATTTGCAATTCAATAGTTGTTGTTGATCATCGATTGCGTGAAAGCGCTTCGAGAATGTTCAACGGAATGATGGATCCTGAATTGATGAGACTCGCCCAGGAGCAGATGAGTCGCATGTCGCCCGCTGAGATGGCCAGGATTCAACAACAGGTCACCCTCTTTTGACCTCCTTTCTCTGTGTTCGATTCAATTATGTTCGTAAATTCAAGAGTTTGGGAAAACCCATCTGCAATTGAATCTAATTTTGATAAATTAAATGTCTGATGTTTCTGGGTATGTTAATATTCGTTATAATTTGAATATATGTAGTTTTTTTTTTTTTGGTGGCTTATTTGGTTGTTTTTCAGGTTAGATTTGAAATTGGTTCAAATTGAATGACTAAAATCATGAATACTATCTTTCTTTTCCTTTTTTAGCTTTTCATATCGTAAAAGTCGAGCGAGTAGTAGGTTTTCAAAGCTTGGTTTGAAAACTCAACGTGCATGAAAATATGTTCAAGCTTAATTTGTTTACCATTTGAGTCCATTTGGTTCAAATGACTTATTTTTTTCATAGTGCTTATAATCAACTCAGGCCGAATAGTAGAGTGATCAAGCTTAGCTTGATAACTTAACAAAATATAAAATATGTTTAGGTTTGGCTTGTTTACATTACAAGTTGATATAAAACAAGCTTTTTAACCAAAATCGAGTTCGGGTAGCTTGGTTCATTTTACAGCCTATTAGCGTTCTATTTTTTCTAGTGTAGCGCTAACTTTTTCATGCGGGATAAGGCCCCCTACCAGAGTAATTATCCTGTCTTCTGAGAATTTATATTGGCGGTGTGCCTAACCAATAGTAGGGGCTAGAATAATTACATGGCCCTAAAAACAAGAAAATAGTAGAGAAATCACAAGATACAATTGGATGGGCACACGGCCACATGGTCTTCCTGACCCATGTGATAATTTATGCCCTTCCAGACCCACACTAGCTTCGTGCACTGAGACTGCTCTTTTAGTTATAATTTCCACACAACTATTGATCCTGTGTGTTCAATTTGAATTGCACTTTGTTTTTGATGGTCATGTTGCACCATTGACATTTCAGATGATGTCTAATCCTGACTTGATGAGAATGGCTACTGAAAGTATGAAAAACATGAGGCCTGAAGACTTGAGGAATGCTGCTGAACAGTTGAAGCATACTCGTCCAGAGGAGATGGCTGAGATCGGTGAGAAGATGGCTAATGCATCCCCTGAAGAGATAGCTGCAATGCATGCACGTGCTGATGCACAAATCACTTATGAAATAACCGCAACTCAGATGCTGAAGAAACAGGTAAGCCATTGCCATCTCGAAAATTCCCCATCTTTTTCTGAAGCCTATAAATTCATACACAACAGAATCCTACAGGCATCCTTTATATGCTGGTGAAGAAACTGTGTTTGTGCCCAATGATAGTTTTGTTTAAATGGAACGGTGAGATGTTATCAATTTGTCTGATTGAGTAATGTTAGGTTGCTTAAATTTTCTTAATGTCTTATTTGTAGATTGATATGAACTTGTAGTTTCTTGAGACTATTAATCAGGATTTATAACTGCTATTTTTCTACTCTTTGAGTATCTTCTCATTTAATCTTCTTTCTGAACCAAAGCACATAAATTAGCAAGGTTAGTACACCAAGAACTAAACAACAACAAAAAAAAAAAAAGAAAAAAAAAAAAGGATGAAGAAAGAAAAAATCTTGAAATTGGATTTTTTGAAATAAAGCAACAAGTGCTTATCTAAATCGAGTGTCCTCCAAATCTCCTTCTGCACCTTCCCTTGCAGTTTTCGCTCACATATTTATCACATGATCAGAGAGGCTCAGAAGTCATATTGCTATAGTTACAGTAAATACATCTGTTTAAGAGATGTATTGTCATCTAGCCATATACCATGTATTTATGGATTCATTCTCATTATGGCAGGGGAATGAGCTTCACAGCCAGGGCAGGTATAATGATGCATTGCAGAAATACTTGCTTGTAAGTGTAGCTTTTGATCTGTTTCCATTTATACATTTCATGTGTGAATCCACTTAGTGTATGCATCTTAAAGTTCTGCAATAATGAATTCTTATTTCCTTTTGTTCTTCTTTCTTCCCTTGTTCTTAAACATATTTAGGCAAAGAAGAACCTGAAAGGTATTCCATCCTCCAACGGAAGATCACTCTTGTTGGCATGCTCTCTTAACATGATGTCGTGTTACTTGAAAACAATGCAGTATGATGAGTGCATAAAAGAAGGAACCGAGGTATGGGCAAGTCAGTTTGAGTGATTTTGTCAGATCACGATTCTCAAAACATGCTGCGAACTAGGGTTTTAGTGGCAAATAACGAGTAGTTAAATTCATTGTTATGTTATCATAGGCTTAGGAAGAGGAAAACAATAAGCTCTCCCCACTCTCCTCCTTTCCTTTATTGCCTATATACTTTCTGCATATCTCGGTGGAGAGAGAAAAATGTTAATGTTATCATTATTTTTTGCTTGAGCATTGGATGCGTGTCATTTTTGAGGCTCAGTACAATTGTTTTGCATTGTTGAAGAAGGAAAAGTAATCAATTACATGTTTTTTATGATTACAGGTCTTGGCATATGACACAAAGAATGTCAAAGCTCTTTACCGCAGGGGTCAAGCTTATAAAGAATTAGGACAATTAGAAGTGAGCATCCATACATTCCAGTGACTGTTTGCAGTGTTCGCAGACTTCTGCTTCTTTATGTTGTTATGCAGTTATCTGCATATCTGTTTGTCTTATCTAGTAAATTTTGTCCAATATGCTAGAATGCAGTCTCTGATTTGAGTAAAGCACATGAAGTTTCCCGCGATGATGAAACTATCGCAGACGTCTTAAGGTATTTAAATTTTATGTACGTTGGGTCTTTTGGGTGAGCCATATTCATAAAACTTCTTTGGTAGATTTCTCTTATAATCCTTCATGGACTGTTCTCGCCTTCTTTTTTCCCTTTTTGCTTGTTTATCAGGCAGTAACGGCCTTGCCCTCTTGAGTTAAAGAGTGGATTATTAAGTGTGTGGTTGTTGTCCCTTTTATTTATGCTTGTTTTTAAAGCGTATCAAGCCTCTTATTTTTTTTTTCTTTTCTATATACATATTTTTTGTTCTGCTTGTGCCCAAATCTGATTTGTGCGCTTTTACTTTATTCATACTCTGTAGTACCTTATTTGTATTCTATACCTCATTGCCTTTCCTTGTTCAGTCCAGTGTTATACTGTTGACTGTGATAGCGAGTAAGAGACTAGGTGTTCCATTTGGCATGTAGTGGTAATGGCTGTCAATTGATGCAGGGATGCCAAGGAAAGATTGGTGACAGAAGGTGGTGGCAATACATCAAGTGGTATGTTGCTTTTTCATTCATTCAAGCTTTTCCCAGTACATAATAATTATGAAACCTCCAACAAATCCGTGTTTCATTTCTTGTAGTTTTACTGGTCTTGTTATCTTTCTGTTTTCAATAGGATTGGTTATTGAAGAAATAACTGAAGAAGAGCAGTCTGTGTCATCAGAAAATTGTGAAAGTTCAGCTAAAGAATATTTGGTGTCACAACCGCAAGAAACCAGTGGCTGCTCAAAGAGTCAGCCAGAGAGTAACACTGAGGCTCCTTCAACTAATTCAGAGTGTGTTAACTCTTTAAAAGATGATCCAGAAGCTATCAGGTTTGTTTGCATTAATCAAAAAATTGTTCAAGGGCCATTTTTGCTTTTGTCCAAGTCAAGGTTGTCAAAATCGAGATCCTACCTTGCATCGTTGGATAGGCTTAGAGGATTGGATTAAGAATTGTAAGATACTAATGTGAAAAGAAAAATTGCATAATAATAATTTTTCTATGAATAAACTTTTCTTAAAAGTACACCCAAAATAAATCACAATGGGGGTTGAATAGGCCAAACCTTAGGGCCATGTTTGTTTGGATAGACATGAGCTTGGGATTGGACTAATAATTCAATAAAATTATCAATCCGATGTTTGGTTAAACAACTGAAGTACGGACTAACAATCCATCCGGATATGGTATCCCACATATGATGGACTATTCAATCCAGAGAGGGGGGTGGGATATAAATTGGAGGACTAAGCCAAAGTCTGGATTATTAGTCCCTCCTTATAATCCTAACTCAATCCAAATACAGGATAAGGATAAGATACATAATCCAAAGGGATTCGTAGTCTTAGGAATATTAGTCATGGGAATGTTAATCCAACCTAATCCAGTCTGCCCAAGCAAACATGGCCTAGGGGTATTATTACCAATTAAAATTTCAAATTCATCAGTTAAACTCATTTCAATTCAATTTGCCAAGTTGAATATATCAATCAATCACAATGGCATTTCCAGACTAGGTATATCCATGGTTTTCAAAACTCAATTGCAATGATTTTTATGTTGCCATTCCAACTTAGATGTTCTAGGAAGACTAAATTTGGTATATTTTATGTTAAAATTGATGTATTATTGATTGTTGTCTGATTGATATATTTGTGATAGTTACAAATTCCTATATATAGAAGAAAATGTGGTAGTAGGTGTAGGAGTGAAGTGGAGGTGGTAGGTGGAGTGTGTGGTAGTGGAGGTGAGTGGAGGTGGAGTGTGTGGTAGTGGAGGTGAGTGGAGGTGGTAGGTGATGATATATTTTAACAGCCCCCCGCAAACTCAAGGAGGATAGAAACTAACCAACTTGAGTTTGGAGAGAGGAGCAAAACAAGAAAATACATAAAAATAAAAAAAGATAGGAGACACTGTATGGTCGTGTCAGACCGTTGGTGAAGACACTGTATGGTGGTGTCATAACATTGTAGAGGACACTGTATGGTGGTGTCATGACGTTGTAGATGACACTGTATGGGGGTGTCATAACGATGTAGAAGACAGTTTATGGGGTCATGTCGGACCGTTGTAGAAGACAGTTTATGGGGTCATGTCGTACCCTTGTAGAAACTAACCGGAATCAATGTCGGGACAGTTTACAGAGTCTTGTCGGACCCTTGTAGAAACTAACCGGAATCAATGTCGGGACAGTTTACAAAGTCTTGTCGGACCCATAAAGGAGCTAACCGAAATTAATGTCGGGACAGTTTACAGAGTCTTGTCGGACCCATAAAGGAGCTAACCGGAATCAATGTCGGGACAGTTTACAGAGTCTTGTCAGACCCATAAAGGAGCTAACCGGAATCAATGTCGGGACAGTTTACAGAGTCTTGTCGGACCCCTAAAAAGTCGCACCCTCAAAAGGTGTGCCCAATCTGTCAAAAAAGGCGTGCCATCAAAAGGCGTGCCCAATCCATAAAAAGGCGTGCCATCAAAAGGCGTGTCTATCAAAAGGAGCGCCCATGTTGTCGGCGAGCGCCGAGAGGCGCATGATGCGCGTGTCTGCCCGGCTATTTAACCAAGGTTGAGGCGGAGGCTGTGCAAACCAGTCTGAAACCGCCGAAAATCCTTTGAAAAAACTCTTCCGTTTCTGAGAAAGAGATTCTGGAACACTCTGTTGCCATTCTGTAACCAACCCTTCTCTGAAACACTCAGCAACCCATAACATGGCCTCGTCTTCCCGTTCAGCTACCCAGAATATGGCCTCTTCGTCCCGTGGTCTGCTCACTCTCTTTCCCGACCTCAACGAGTCAACAAGAGAGATAACTGGTGCGGTGGCCAGTGAACCTCAACCAAGCGCCTCTGGTTTTGCGCCGTTGAACTTTCCTATGCGGTCGGTGGAGCAAAAAATGGCAGTGCAAACAGATATTGAGGCCAATCAGTATACTTTGAAGTCATGTGTGGAGACCATGACGGCGGTCACAAACTTGTCGCACCGGCTGCAGAGTAGGACAAATGAGGTGCAGCAGTTAAACGCCCAACTGGCTCTGCTCCAACGCATGTATAAGGATGCGCGAGCAGAGATAAGTGTGTTAAAGGCGGAAAATAAGGAGCTGAAGCGGAAGGCAACCGTGATGTTCCGATTTGGAGGTCCACCGTATGCTGTAGTGGAGGAGCAGGGAGGAGGCAACTTGCTTGGTGGTCTAGGAAGCACGGAGGCAACATCGTCAAGGGCCGCGCAGGACGGAGGCAAGAAGAAGAGACCGGCGGCCGAGTAGAGAAGAAAAATCCCGCCTGGGGATATGGTTGTTTTGGTTTTTTTTTTTTTTTTTTGTAAAATTGTGATCAGGGCGAAGTCCCGATATGAATAAAATGAGTGTATTGTGCAAATCCGAATGGCTTGAAGGGACAAGACTGAGCAGAAAAAATAATGGAAAAAAGATTAAAAATAAAGGGAAAGAAAAATAAAAAAAGAAAGAAAGAAATAATAAGAATATATGTGACATCAAAAAGAGAGATTGAAAAAAAAAAAAAAGAGTGGTGCACGTGGGTTTCTTGGCCCACGGTTTTGGTAAAACCTGCAATGGGTTTGGTATTTTTTTTATTTTTTATTATTTATTTATTTTTTTTATGTATTTATTTATTTATTTATATATATATATTTTTGTTTTTTTGTTTTTTTGTTTTTGTGGAATAAAAGATAAAAAGTTGGGCGGTGGAAAATGTGATGATGGTGTTGGGTGGTGGAGAAAAGTTTAGAATAAAAAAATTTATATAAAATTGGGGGTAGTGCTTTATAATAATGAAAATAAAGGTGAGGTAGTGGATGTGTCTAGGAACTGCGTGTGAAAGATATATTGAATATGTTAATGAGAGTGCAGATTGGGGCTTGTATAATCCAGATTCCTTCAAATCCACTGAATGTACCTCAAGGTCCACTGAGATGTGTGGGTGTTTCCGAGAGATGCCGAGAGAGGGAATTTTTGGTGGCCGACGGTGGTTCACAACAGTCGACGACGGTGCAGTAACGGTGGTGGCTCGGTGCACAGAGAGAGAGAGAGAGAGCTTCGGAGAGGAGGCTACCGGTGGTGTTGGTCGCCGGTGACAACGACGGCACCTGGAGTGGCAGCCATGGGCAAGCTGGGTTTTGACCCTGTGGAGAGAGAGAAGGTCGTGCATGTGTCATTAGGCTCCCCGCTGATATAGAGACTCAATTTTCTCAACTTCTTCAGATGTGATAATTCAATAAGCCTACAGACATCATGTTCGACACTTTTGAGGTCACAAATGACAAACCCCTTAAGGACTTGGAGTTGGGTGAGCAAAGAAAGTTCCTGCGGCATATGGACTATCAAGTAGCACTCGGAGATGTCCAAGTGTGTTAGATTCTTGAGCTTTCCTATTCCATCTGGGAGCTTTTGCAAATTGTGACATGCCCCAAGGTTTAGGACCTTCATGTTGGTGAGGTTGGAGAACGAAACTGGAAGCTCTGGAAGTCTAGAGATTCCTTGCAGGCTCAAGTACCTAAGATATTTCATATTACTCAAACTTTTTAAGAAGTCCGTGTTACTTACTTCGATGTGATGCTTGATAGAGTTTTGCCACCTCCCTAGCTGAAGAATTCTGACAACTTCTAACTTCGCGAACCAGTGGCTTTGGAGATCTAGGTAAGATTCATTGACATTGAACAATGCCTCCAGTTTCTTCAGTGTAAGACTGTCCCCCAGCATATGCTGGGAAGATCCTTCTTCAGTTCTTACCAAGCATGCACGTCATTGTTGCAGACATGGTGTTCGACGAAATGTCCCAGAGGGATTTTGGGTTTGCTTCGGCGAGGTGGTGAAGAAGAGTGAAGGTATGTGTAGAGAATTTTAGCGGACTAGGTTGAGGTCCGGCGGGCGGCCAAAGCGAGGTTGCCGCCCGCCGGTGAAGCGAAAAATACTAAGTGCTTAACCTTGCTCTGATACCATGTTAAAATTGATGTATTATTGATTGTTGTCTGATTGATATATTTGTGATAGTTACAAATTCCTATATATAGAAGAAAATGTGGTAGTAGGTGTAGGAGTGAAGTGGAGGTGGTAGGTGGAGTGTGTGGTAGTGGAGGTGAGTGGAGGTGGAGTGTGTGGTAGTGGAGGTGAGTGGAGGTGGTAGGTGATGATATATTTTAACATTTTAAGCAACTCTAATAAGTTGTCTTGCATTTTGTTCACCTCTTCCACTTCTTTTTTGCTAAGTTTTTCTTTGCATTATGTCAAATTGTTGAGTTATACCATAAAGAAATTTTACCCATCCTAATTGTCCATATTTTGGGGTGTTTTTTGTAGATCCTTCCAAAATTTCATGTCTCATGCTGATCCTGAAACTCTTGCTGCTGTGAGTGGTGGAAAGGCTGATGGGGTATCACCTGATATGATGAAGACTGCCTCAAATATGATCGGCAAGATGTCTCCCGCAGAACTTCATAGAATGTTCCAGTTAGCTTCCTCCTTCCAGGGGGAGAATCCATATCTTAAGAGAGGTTCTTCGGATTCTGATTTCAACAGCTTCACACCTGGCCGAGTTCCCACTGATGCGGCACCTGACATGCTCAAAATGGCAAGTGATATGATGAGTAATATGTCAGCAGAAGATCTTCAAAACATGTTTCAAATGGCTTCATCATTGAAAGGGAAAGATTCTAATGGACTTGGATCAGATACTAAATCAAAACCTGCTGAAGATCGGGAAACTTTTGCAGTTAAGGGAGATCATGCTGGCGAAAGTAGTTCTTCTCATGGATCGTTTTCAAATTCCAGAACTACCCGTCAATCAAGCTTCCTCAACCCAACTGCTGATGTGCAAGAACAAATGAAAAACCAAATGAAAGATCCAGCCATGCGGCAGGTATTTGATCTCTGTACACTTGCATTTATGCCTGCACTTTTACATATAAGATGTGTTTGGACACCTCATGTTACTGAAATCATTTGATTGCATTCCATATCTGTCAAATTGAAATAAATTTTTCCTGCATCACATCTCAAAAAAATTCAGTTTTGCTTCACTTGTAGGACAAATTTAGGAATTCAGAAACTTACGAGCGTCTGAAAATTTTGGAAAACCGCATCCTTGATCATTTTGTTTCTAATTAGAACACAAAAAATGGAGAACATAAAACAACATGCTGGTGTTTCTTGAAAAAAAAGAATGAAAAGAATTATTTGGCTTACCCATGAATGAGGTAGAGACCATGTATATATGACAGATTCATGATACAATGTATGAAATGATATAAATAAGGAAACGATATAACTAAGGGAAACAATACTAAGTCAGTGATTGACACAATCACAGATTATATACATAATGCTAAAAATAAAAAGATTTTATTTACTCTAATTTCTATATTCAACAGAAAACTGGTTCTTTTAGCTTATTTTTAATAAATAGTTTTTGAAATCAACAAAACAAACCAAAGGAATTCTTGATTTTGTTTTCAGTTTTCTACAACTCTGATCTAAAAACTACGCCAAATATGACCACTATAATTCCTTGATCAAAAAAATCTAAAGGAAATTAAATTACATAATTGAAATTCCGTACTATGACTTCAAGTGATGATTCCATTACTTACGACTTTTAGTGATGAGTTCATTTTATAAGGTATGACTCCCTTTTTGTTTCACAATGATCTCTATTTGAAAGGATGGGATTGTGCTTTTATTTGTTAACTCGTGGTGAAATGATCTCTATCTAAACATGTCTTTGATAAATAAAATGTGAATGTCTCCTTATTTGCTTATGTAATTCTTAACTTGCTTACAAATTGGCAGATGTTCACATCAATGATTAAAAACATGAGCCCAGACATGATGGCAAACATGGGTGAACAATTTGGATTTAAGCTTTCTCAGGAAGATGCAGAAAAAGCTCAACAAGCGATGTCATCTTTGTCACCAGATGACTTGGATAAAATGGTACCTTCTTGCACAAATTATACTTTGTGACTTGATACATATTTGTAGTTCTGTTTGTCAGCAAAATTTAGATCATTGATATATTATTTTGATTGCACATTTGAAAAGTTATCATTTGGAGTCAGCTTCTTTCTTTACATGAGATAGATTTGATACATTCATCTCTATATAAGAATTTGTTGAAATCTGTTTTTTATTTTATTTTATTTTATTTTATGACGAATATTATTGCCAAGACTCACATCTCACCCAACATAAATATTATTGCTACTTTCATGTATCAGATTGGAGTTGATTTGAATCTCTATGCATGATTGTTCATTTGTGATGTTATTATTTACCTTCTACTAATAAACCTATCTATATTCATGAAATGGATTTTGTGCTGGAATTGTCTAAAAAAAGAAAAAGAAACTTTTCTGCCTAGTGTTTCTGCAATTTGAAATTACACATCATGCCTTCCTTTGAAGCCCTCACTCAAGTTGTAGTAACATGAGTAAATAACCGAAAGAGAAACACAGAAAAGAACCCAACCTTTATTAAATAAAAAAAACCTCAGTCAAATTCGTACTAACCTGAATATCATAGCTTTCAGTCTTGCTGAAACATACGTGAGCTTATGCTTGTGTTTACCTGTTAATTATTTTCAGATGTTGAAACGAAAGACCAAAAATAACTAGGCACTTTACGGAGTTTATGGTCTTCTCTTTCTCCCGAGGGGACAATGGCTAATCAATGCGATTAGCCCTTTTCCAAGCCTTAAGAGGACTATGTTTGTGAACCCATTGAGTTGATAATATAAATTTAAAACCTAACACAATTATTTCATAGTACATGAAATATTATAGTTTACATGGGCTACCTTAGTCATGAGTTGAGAGTTGGGAACTTGATAACTCATGCTTTTTGGAACATAATCTTTGATGAGTGCATCCACCAGGGACAAAATTGAGAATATTGTGTTGATTTTATGTCCTTGATCTACAGTTATGTGTTTAAGTGCTATGCGTTCGGCGTATGACCTTTTTTTATTCTTCTTTTAAATGAATGCTGTTCCAGATGCGATGGGCAGATAGGATTCAGGGTGGAGTGGAAAAGGCGAAGAAGACAAAAAATTGGCTGCTGGGGAAACCGGGTATGGTTTTGGCAATATTTATGCTTGTTTTAGCAATCATCCTTCACCGGCTAGGCTACATAGGAAGCTAGAGAGCAGGATGGTTTGTGCAAGCCATGGAGCACTGGAATCAATTTTCAACCTCCAAATGAACAAGAGAGAGGGTGTAAACCTAATTTTTTGTACCTTGGAAGTCGTCAGACCAGAGGAGCAGAATGCAGCAGGTTGAAGGGGTGTGGAGGTGGCAGCCGGGGGTGGCGATAGTGGTGGTGTGTTCAGTGGCTGAAACATGAAACCCGGGATTTGTTTTTGTATGTTAACTTAGTTATGTAATGAATTGTCAATTGTTTTGCAGTGTCTGATGCTTTTATAGTAAGTTTTAAATGGGAGCTGAGAAAGTACCTTCTAGAATTCTCACATGGGAAAGCCCAACTTCTATCATTCTATTACATTCTATTATTGAATTTTCAACAATCATAGTTAAATTTAATGAAAACTTATAAAGCCTGAAGATTGTTTCCTTTCATCAAATACGATTAAAAGAGAGATTTGGAAATGAGTTGAAATTTTAAAAGAAAATAATTAAGATTAAAATGGTTCGTATCATTTAAGTTTTTTTATTAAAATTTTACTCAAATTATCATTTGGAGGGAATATTGTGGTATTTGAGTTCAAGAATATCATGGGAAAGTCTAGCATTGAGATGAGGGAAATGAACTTAAAAGAGAAAAGATGTTTAATTTTACCTTTATGAGGTACGTGTAGTTAAGATAACATAATATATATATATATATATATATATATATATATATATATATATATATATATTTTGATTAATTATATCATTTCCATCACGTAATATATCAATTATATAAAATATTTTTTTTTCTTGATTATATTTGATTGTATCTATTTCTAACCCAATGTATACAAAGGAGTAAAGTACCAAATAACATATAAAAATCACTTACATCATCACATTCCGTCTAAGTTTATAACGAATCCCTGACAGCTTATTAGGGGGCACAGTGCAATGCAACTCAAATATCAAGGAGATCGATGTCATTTTCTTAAACTAGTGGGGGTGCTGTCTGTAATTTGTGTAATAGTAAGGAAAAATTATTAATTAATTCTGAAGGACCATAACAAAATCAATCCAAATCACCATAATCCTAATTATTTAATATAAAATTATAAATCTAATTTTTTTCGCCAATCATAATTATACATGTAAAAGTGTCACATAATACTTCGCCTGAAGCAACCAATAAATTCTTAATCAGTGTAATTTTCCCTATGCTAAGAGAACATTCACACACTCACAGTCCTAGTCATCTTCCTCTCTCAAAACCCTAAACCTAACAATTCAAAACTCCAAATATGGCAGCAAACCCAAAGAAAAGCTTCATCCCCCTCTTCCTCATTCTCTCTCTCTCCTCTCTATTCCTTTTCTCTCTCTACAACTTCTCACTACCTCAATTTCAGTCTTCCCAAACCTCCTTCAACCAAAACCAGTGTACCACTCCCACTTCACCTAATCACACCAATGCCAATTTCGTTCTCACCATCAAAGTCCTCGCCTTCGATCGCATCGCCTCTCTCTCTCGCTGCCTCCGATCTCTCTCCAATGCCCATTACCACAATGACAGGGTCAATCTTCACATCTTCATTGACCACTTCAAAATCACGGACGATTCAACTGATAATTTTGATGGAAAACTGAGTGAATCGCGTCGAATTCTGGATTTTGTTGATGGTTTTGTTTGGGAATTCGGTGAAAAATTGGTGCTTTACCGGACTGGAAATGTAGGGTTGCAAGCGCAGTGGTTGGAGTCGTGGTGGCCGAGTTCGGATGACGAGTTTGCCTTTGTTGTGGAAGATGATTTGGAAGTTTCACCTCTGTATTACGGATTTCTGAAGGGTTTGATTGTTAATTATTACTATAATGCTTCCAATTTTAGTCCTTCAATCTATGGGGCATCGCTACAGCGACCAAGGTTTGTTCCAGGTATTACTTCTTACCCATTTTGTTTGATCTCTTGTTTGTTTGATTGCTCAGAAAATGTAGGATTAGCAAAGAAAATGAGATTTTGAGAGTTGGAACTTTTCTTTTCTTAGAACTTGAGAAAACTGAAACAGCCATTCGATTGATATATTTGATGTAACTTAGCTAAACTTTGGAATTATTAAATTGGACAAACCTAATGGAAATTGCAAAATTTTGTGATTTTGCAAAATTTGAAAGGGGTTTTGAAAAAGGTAACAGGGATTAGGACTTTTTATGCAGTTGAAAGAAGTGGACATCAACTGTAAATTCAATTATCTAACCCACAGGAATTGCAATGTGCTATCTATGAACATGCCCTGCCGTTTAGAGCAAGATGGTCCTGTCTGACATATTGTTTTTTTTTTTTTTTTTGATTGGCACTGGGTGTCCGGATCAAAGCCCGACTAATGCCTTGGGGTGTACAAGTTCTCGGCAAGGAGTTTTCTAGAAGTGTACCATGGTTAATTCAAGGGTTTTTCCAGTGTTGTCAAAGTCGCGCCTAGGCGCACGCCTAGGCGCAAGGCGAGTCGAGTCGCACCATCTGCGCCTGTACAGGTACCAGGCGAGGCGGCTTGAGCCAGGCGAGCGCCTTAACCGCGCCTTTAGCAAGGCGAGAGAGGCGCAAGGCCCTCGCCTAGGCGCGACTGAGCGTTTAATCTGTAGATCAGATCGAACGACTCAGATTCGACTCAGATGAAGCTTTCGAATGGCATAAAATCACAGAGGATCAGAACTCATGTACCATATCAGCCGAATAGGACTCAGATTAACCCTAATTGAAGCCGTCTCTCCCTCTTTCGCCTCGCAATCGACTTCGAGCTGCTGGAGCTAGACTTGGTCTGCGACTACGACTGCGACACGAGCTGGACTTCGACTGCGACACTGGATCGACTTCGGCTGAGCAGGTTCGACTCCTTCTTCTTCGTCTTCGACACTGATCCCCTTCTCCTTCTTCTTCGTCTTCGACAGGTCGTCGTTCGACTTCAACATTCATTTTTTTTTTCCTTTTCTTTTTTCTCCTTCGGCTTCACAGGTTCAGTCCTCTCTTCTTTTTTTTTTTTTTCCTTTTCTTTTTTTTTTTTCAATTATTTGAGTTTATGTTTTTTCAACACTGGTTCAACCCATTATGATTATTACATAAATAAATAAATTAATTCATACATACATAAATAAAAAAATAGATACATTACATTACATCCATTATGATTATATTAAAATTGATTCATCATTATACTGAAATTAATTAATTGATCATTAATTAAAAAAATAGAAAATTGATTCATGAGTTAATTAATTCATACATTCATTACAGTACATACATTGAAACATAACATTAATTAATTCATAAATTGATTCATAAGTTAATTAAAAAAATAGAAAATTGATTAATTAATTAGAAAAGATTAATGTGTTGTGATTAATAAGAATTTAATAAGAATTTAATTGATTAATAAAGATTAATCAATTTATCAATTAATCAATTTATTGTGTTGTGATTAATGTGTTGTGATTAAAAAAATAGAAAATTGGTTGATTAATTAATTGATAAATTGATTCATAAGTTAATCAATTTATTAATGTGATGAATTAATAAATTGGTCAAAGTTTTTCTTGAAAAAATAATGTAACATAGGAATTAATGTAATGGAATGTAATGTTCATTAATTAATTAATTGATCATTAATTAAAAAAAATAGAAAATTGATTCATGAGTTAATTAATTCATACATTCATTACAGTACATACATTGAATCATAACATTAATTAATTCATAAATTGATTCATAAGTTAATTAAAAAAATAGAAAATTGATTAATTAATTAGAAAAGATTAATGTGTTGTGATTAATAAGAATTTAATGTGTTGTATGTGTTGTGATTAATGTGATTAATAAGAATTTAATAAGAATTTAATTGATTAATAAAGATTAATCAATTTATCAATTAATCAATTTATTGTGTTGTGATTAATGTGTTGTGATTAAAAAAATAGAAAATTGGTTGATTAATTAATTGATAAATTGATTCATAAGTTAATCAATTTATTAATGTGATGAATTAATAAATTGGTCAAAGTTTTTCTTGAAAAAATAATGTAACATAGGAATGAATGTAATGGAATGTAATGTACATTAATTAATTAATTCGTCATTAATTAAAAAAATAGAAAATTGATTCATACATTACATACATTAATTAATTCATCACATAACATACATTACATTCATTATACTGAAATTGTTTTTCTGTTATTTATTTTTTGTGTTGTGTAGTAAGTACTATTACTAAGTAGAAAATGACATCGGAAAGTAATAGAAAAGATCCGGCGTGGCAATATGCCCATTTGGTGGAGGAGAATAATTTAAACAAGTTTGAGTGTAATTTTTGTGGTAAAGTATCAAATGGAGGTGTTTATCGGGTGAAACAACACCTTGCGGGAGGTTATAGGAATGTTACTGCTTGCCCGAAGTGTCCTTCTCATGTAAGAGAAGAGATTAGAGAGTTCATGTCCAAAAAAAAGACACAAAAAGAAGAAATGAACATGTTGCCTGATTTTGATGACATGGACATGGAAGATGAAGATGATGATGTTGTTGAGATCAATGTCAATCAACACTGCAAGTTGACAAGTAGTAGCCAAGGTTCATCCAAATCCAAATCCAAATCAAAAATGCCAAAGAGAAAAGGGCCTATGGATGTTTACTTCACACCCAATCCTGAATCAGTGGTGAAAAATCGAAGAGACCAAGCAAAAGGGAAACAAACAAAAATTGATGCAAATGACCCTTACAAAAAAGAAATGAGAGCTCGGGCACTGCAAAGATTTGCAAGGTGGATGTATGATGCTGGTATCCCTTTCAATGTAGTAAATTATGAGAGTTTTGGACCAATGATTGAAGCCATTGGCCAATATGGTCCTGGTATGAAGCCACCGACTTACCATGAAGTGCGGGTTACCCAACTCAAAAAAGAAGTGAAACATACTGAAGATTTGATGAAGTATCATAAAGAGGATTGTGCAAAATACGGGTGTTCCATAAAGGCTGATGGTTGGACTGATAAGAGAGGAAGGACATTGATTAATTTTTTAGTTAATTGTCCAAGAGGAACCATGTTTGTTGAGTTGGTTGATGCTTCTAGCTATTCCAAGGATGGGCAAAAGCTATTTGAATTACTAGACAAGTTTGTGGAGAAAGTTGGAAAAGAGAATGTCGTGCAAGTTATCACTGATAGCGCTGCAGCTAATGTGTTGGCGGGTAAGAATATTTCCTCATTCCTTACATCAAAATTGTTTACTCATAATTTGTTTTGTATTTAAAATTTAAAAACTTGAAAATAATAATTCTTCATTATTGTTACATTATAGGGAGGTTTTTGGAAGCTAAGTATGAACAGTTGTATTGGACACCATGTGCTGCTCATTGTTTGGACTTGATGTTAGAAGACATTTTCAAGATACCTAGACTGAAAAAGACATTTGAAAGGGGTATTGCAGTACATGGCTACATTTACAATCGGCATACGTTGCTAAACATGATGAGGCGCTATACAAATTTGAAGAATTTGATCAAGCCTGCAAAAACTAGATTTGCAACCGCTTTTTTGACTTTGTGTAGGATGCATCAACAAAAAAACAATTTGAGAAAGATGGTCACCTCCGAAGACTGGACCTCAAGCAAATGGGCAAAGGAGCCACAAGGTAAAAGAATGGCACAAACTTTGTTGATGCCTTCATTTAGGAATACTGTTGTGTTTGCCCTTAAGGTCTCGGGTCCTCTTGTCAAAGTGTTTAGATTGGTTGATACTGAGAAGAAACCTCCCATGGGATACATTTATGAGGCAATGGATAGGGTAAAAGAATGCATTGCAAGTTCATTTGATCATAAAGAAGAGAAGTATAATGAAATCTTCGAAATCATTGACAAAAGATGGGATGTCCAATTGCATCGACCTTTACATGCAGCTGCGCATTTTCTTAACCCAGAATTCTTTTACCCAAAAGCGTTAGAGGTGCAAAGAGATCATGAAGTGATGAATGGGTTTTATGAATGCATGCAAAGGTTGGTCCCGGATGTCACTGTTCAAGATTTGATCACTAATGAGATGAGTATTTATATGAAGGCTGAGAGTCTTTTTGGCAAGGCTGTTGCGATTAGGCAAAGAAATACAAGAGCACCGGGTAATATATTATAGACTCATAGAGTTTATTTTTAGTAATACTTTTAGTAAAACTTAATACTTGGTAACAATTATTTCCAACTAGTGGATTATCGCAGCTGATTGGTGGGCATCATATGGTTCTTATACTCCAAACTTGCAAACTTTTGTTATAAAAGTCTTTAGCCTAACATGTAGTTCATCGGGTTGTGAACGAAATTGGAGTGTATTCGAACATGTGAGTATTTAACATTCTAACTAATTTTTTGTTGAATTCAAATTTTTTTTTTTCTCATTATATAGAATTTAATATCTTTTTAATACTTGCAGCTTCATAGCAAGAAAAGAAATAGATTGGAACAACAACGTCTCAATGATTTAGTGTATGTCAAATACAATAGAACATTGAGATTTAGGTATGACATGCGCAACACTCTTGATCCCATATCTTTGCAAAATATTGATGAAAGCAATGAGTGGTTGCTTGGGAGGATGGATGGAGAATCAGATGAAGATAATGAGCCTGTGTTTGATGATGATGATGGCTTGACGTGGGCTACTGTTACTAGAGCTTTTGGAGTAGAAGAAAGTAGCCATGCAAGTAGAGCAACAAGTTCATGCTCAAAGGCACAACCGAGGATATCTAAACCATCAACATTGACTCCACTTCAATTAATAGATGAAGAGGAAGCGGGTTCAGATGACACAGAGGAGGAAGATGTTGAGGGATACAAATCAACTGATGGAGAAGAAGATGATAGTTTGCTTGCCATTGATGTTAAGGATGATGATTGACTGACACCGACCTAACCTACCCTTTCTTTTGATATTGATGTTTTTAAGTGTTAAGTTAAGACATATATTAATATTTGTTGGATATTTATGTTTTGGATGTTTAGTATTTATGTTTTTATTTTATTAAATGTGGATTATTTGATCTTTGAAAATTGGAATGTTATGTAATATGCACTTTCATGGCTTTGAGAATTATTCTATATTTTGTCTTAAATCTTGATTACTTTTTATTTTTTAAAAAATTGTCTTACTACTATGAATGATTAGTCTATATTAATTTTTCTATTTTTTACGAATACTATGCGCCTTACTTCAATAAAGCCCGCGCCTCGCCTTGCGCCTTGCGCTTAGGCTCCAAGAGACCTTTGGCGCCTTAGTGCGCCTTGAGCCTTTAAAAACACTGGGTTTTTCCCCAGTCTGATGGCCCAAGAAATTATTAATACTTAAGAGGTTTCGATCTTTTAACCTTGGAGGGAGCACACCCTCAAGACCCAAACCTTTGTCACCAGGCCAACCCCTTGGGTTCGACATATTGCTTTATTACCTTTGAGAGGGAGATTAATGATATGGAGTTGTGCCGGACAGATTTGGGCCGGACAGAATTATGCCGGATAGATTTGGACCGGACAGAGTTGGGCCGGATAGATTTGGGCCGGACAGGCGTTGGGCCAAGTTGTGTGGCCCGGACGTGAAGGAAGCTGCTCGGTTAAGGCAGCGCGTGGATTGAACAAGCTGCGAGGATCTGTGGTTATGAAGCCGGGGTACCTGTTTGCTCGGCAGATAGGTTGACCGCAGACAAGCGTGAGTTGTCCCGAGCTCGGCTTTGCCGAGATGCCGCCGAGTCCGGTCCCCATTTGAGCTTAGCTGTTGGAGTACTTGGGCAAGAAGCGCAGCATGGCAGACGATGGCCGAGATGGTACCGACCGGCTGCCGAGCTCCCAGGTAAATGGGAGGGCAGTTGGGTTAGGTGGTGCCCAGCAAGATTTGTGCTGACAGATGGGATAGCAGCACCACGTGTCGAGAGACGGATGGGAGTGGATTTGGGGCGCAGAAGGTATATAAGCGAGTCTGCGCCCCCCTTTGCTTGGATGAATATTTTTTGTAAGGAAATTCTTACACGCAAACCCTCCTCTCTCTCTATCCTAAGGTGTGTGCTAACTTGATCGTCGAAGGGTTTTCCGGCCACACCGCTGGGTAGCTCACCGCTGTTGTGCTCGCAGATCGATCGGACAGACAGGAGCTTGGAAGAAAGGAATACGGGCTTGCCGGAATATTTGCTCCCCGTACAATTGGCGCTGTCTGTGGGAAAGTTTGACAGACAAAACCTTGTCTTCCAAGCTAGTCTGATCGCCGTCCATGGCGAACAACGACGAGTTTCCGTTGTCTGCCATAGACGGAGCCACACCGGAGTTCACCCGAAGGAGAGAAGGACCTCCCGCCATCCATCCAATGGCGGACTTGGAGACACCCATCGGAGGACAGACAGGAGACGCGCGGGATAAGCGCGGACGAAGTTATGGTCATTCACGAAGTCCGGACGGTCATCGGCGGCGGAGAGAATCACATGCCCGACGTCTGGAACACAAGTTGACGGACCAAGACGCTGTCATCCGGCGAATGGCGGCAGAGATGGAGGAGCTCAAGCGGCATGTCAAAGGGAAAGGTGTAGCTGGAGTGGGTGACCACAGTGAGCGCACCCCATCCCGCCGTTTAGGCGGTCAGAGTCAGCGACGCACTCCGTCCATTTCTATTACCAGAAGTTACCAGGTTGGTGATTCCGACGTGTATGCAGAGAAGTCTAGCGCGCAAGACAGCATCTACCGGCCCTCACGTCCGGAGACGACGTCGAGGTACTCTTACTCCGCTCATTCAGAGGATTTGCGGGCGGTCTTAAAGGAGCGGGCTCGCCGGCGCGAAGCTCAGAGGATACCGGCGTTCCAACGGCTATCCTACGGGGTTCACGCCAGCGAGGAGGTTAGAATGCCTCCACCCCCGCCAAGCAGCGCCACTCCTAGTGGATTCAGATTTGGCCAGGTTGAGTGCCACCCCTTTCTCCCTGGAAATAGAAACTACACCACTAGCCAAAGTTCATGCTATACGACGGGAAAACCGATCTCTACATGCATGTAAGTCATTTCCAACAGGTCATGGCCGGACATAGGCGGAATGACGCTCTTATGTGCCTCATCTTTCTGTCAAGTTTGGGCGAACTGGGCTTGAAGTGGTTTGAAAGGCTGCCGGAGGGGAGTATTGAGAGGTGGCATCAGCTGGCCGAAGCCTTTGTCACGCGCTTCAAAACCAACACAAAAACACCAAAGGAAGTCGATCATCTACTGAGTGTCAAGATGGAACCGAGCGACACATTGAAGGCATACAACGAGATCTTCAACGAGATCTTAGATTGGGAGACCTTCAACGAAATCTTAGATTGCCCGGTCAACCTTGCAATCACTTAATACAAGCATGGTCTCCCGGTCGGATATAGACTGCGGGACTCGCTTACCATGCACCAACCGACGTCCATGGGCCAGCTCATCCAGCGCATCAATGAGCACATCCGAGTCGAGGATGATGCGTCAGCATCTACCGTGAAGGCAACTCCGGTAGCAACAGACAAGAAGACAGCAGGTAAAGTGCACGCAGTTGGGCAAGAGTCCAGCCGCTCAAGTGACCGAGCAGAGGAATCGGACCGTGGCTCGAATCGCAAAAATCAAGGTAGAGGACGTCGGAATGACCGGGATGACTACCCCCGAGATGACGTAGCGGATGCAAACAGAAGGTTGAAGGCAGGGACTGGCATAACCACGGTCTTCAAGATTCCGATCTATCGCATACTTAGTGAAATCCGAGACGAGGAGTGTCCAGTTTCCTGCTAAGTTGGGCGATGGACAAAAGGGCTACAATTCGCGGTATCGTTGCACGTTTCATCGGGAGCGAGGCCACCGGACTGAGGATTGTTTGCCATTGAGGCAACACCTGGAAGAGCTAGTCGTGGCCGGGCACCTAGATCTTTACATTGATGGGGGCGTTAAGGCAAATCAAGTTCCGATTGATCCGCGGGGACCGGATGACCGGGATGCATCTCCTCAAGGGGTTGTGAATGTCATCCACGGCATAGTGGAACCAGCGCGTGTTTGCGAGCTCCGTGGTATGATCAAGAAGGCAGAGCACACGAGGGAAGTTTTGTCAGTTCAGCCTGCACTCAAGAGGGGGAAGACGGAAGCGAAAGATGTGATCAGTTTCTTCTCAAGGGACTTGGAGCGCATTCAGACACCGCACAATGACGCCTTAGTAGTTACACTTCGTGTCAAAGATTTTGAAGTGAAACGGATCTTGATCGATCAGGAAAGCTCGGTCGAAATCATGTACTACGACGCTTTCCAACAGCTCAAGCTCCGAGATATGGATTTGGCCCCGGCGACATCGCCGTTGGTTGGTTTCAACTCACAACCGGAGTGGCCTTTGGAAAAGATTATCCTGCCAGTCAAAACGGGACCCGTGGTCAAACAGGTGGAGTTCTGGGTATTGCAGGTGCCATCTACTTACGATTTGATCCTTGGAAGGGGGTGGCTTCACGCAATGCAAGCTGTGGCATCGACTTTCCACCAAGTAATGAGATTCCCCTCGGCTATGGGGGCAATCGAGGAGATTTGGGGCGATCAGGTCATGTCAAAGCAGTGCTTCGTGGCGGTCAACGGGTGCCGGGCTGCCAAAGGATTTGTTCAAATGATTGCGGGACCGGAGGACCAGGGTGTCTTGGATGATGTGGGCACCAAGGCCGAGGACAAAGCTGTCGAGGAATTGGTGGAGGTGCGAATTGATACAGAGCAGCTGGACAAGTTCTTCTTGCTCGACTCAAGCCTTACAGCCACAGAACGGACCGAGATGGTTGAGTTTTTGATGGCCAACATCGAAGTTTTTGCATGGTCGCTTTACGACATGCTCGGCCTCGATCCTAGTTTTATTTGCCATTATCTCAATGTCTTTCCCGGAGCCAAGGCAGTCATTCAACGAACAAGGAGATCGGCGCTGCATCATGCCGAGGTAGTTGCGGAAGAAGTCAAGAATTTGCTAGAGGCACGAGCAATTCAAGAAGTACACTATCCTCGGTGGATCTCAAATACCGTGGTGGTACCGAAGAAGAATGGGAAGTGGCGGGTTTGCGTTGATTACAAGACCGTCAACCGAGCTTGTCCGAAAGATAGCTTTCCTTTGCCTAGAATTGACCAGCTTGTGGATTTGACGGCTGGACATAACAGGCTAAGTTTCTTGGATGCCTACCGCGGCTATCATCAGATTGCCATGCATGGCCCTGACTGAGAAATCACCTCGTTTACTACACCAAGGGGACTCTTTTGCTACTGAGTCATGCCTTTTGGTTTGAAGAACGCCGGGACAACTTTTCAGAGGATGGTGACCAAGATGTTTGCTCCTTTGCTGGGCCGGACAATGGAAGCCTACATTGATGATTTGGTGGTTAAAAGCCGGCATCAAGCAGATCATTTGTCCGACTTGGCCGAGGTGTTCGCCATTCTCAAAAAGCACAAGCTACGCCTGAATACGTCTAAGTGTGCCTTCGGCGTGGGATCCGGAAAATTCTTAGGATTCCTAGTCACGAACCGAGGTATCGAAGCAGACCCTACACAAATCCAAGCCGTGCAAGAGTTAAAACAGCCTAGCTCGGCAAAAGACGTGCAGCATCTGGTCGGAATGGCCGCCGCGCTTAATCGATTTATAAGCCGGTCATCAGATCGCTGCCTCCCTTTCTTTCAGTCCTTAAAATCAAAGTTCTCCTGGGATGAAGAGTGTAACTGAGCCTTGGCCGAGCTCAAGGAGTATCTGTCTTCAGCGCCACTGTTGGTCACGCCGGAGCCTGGAGAAGAACTCTATCTTTATTTGGCCGTATCACAGCATGCAGTCAGTGCGGTGCTTGTCCGGGCTGAAGGAATCAAGCACCTCCCCATCTTCTATGTCAGCAAAACTTTGCTACCGGCAGAGTCGAGATACTTGCCGTTGGAGAAGCTTGCTTTGGCATTAATGATGGCTTCAAGAAAGTTGGCGCACTATTTCCATGCACATACCGTCATCGTCTTGACCGAGTTCCCCCTCAAAGCTTTATTCGAGCGGGCAGACTTCTCCGGTCGGATTCTAAAGTGGGCGGTTGAGTTGGGACAGTTTGATGTGAAGTTCCAGCCGTGCACTACCATCAAAGCCCAGACTTTGGCCGACTTCGTCGCCGAATTCTCACCTGAAACTCATCCGGTATGCCCGGTCGATATTACCGCGGCAGATGATGAGGTGCACGCAAGACCATCCGAGATACAACCAGTTGGGGGAGGTAGCGACGCGGAGTTTGCGCGCACCACTGAAGCACCCTCAGTTTGTACGGTTTTACCATCCGGTAATGCGATGACGGAGTTGAATATCACCGACTAACCTGCTTTGTCCGGTCCCGCATCACCAATGGGGGAAGAAATGGAACCACACAACTCAGAATCTGCGACCGGCATAATACCGCAACCTGGTGATTCGCCTACGGACTTGAGCATTGCAGATCAACTTGCTGAGTCCGGTGCCGAATCATCAAGAGTGGCTGAATTGGAAACAATCAACACAGAACTCGAATCCGAATGGCCGAGCAGTCGTGACCCCATCAACCTTCGTAACTCTTAGGACCCTTCACAATGTTGGAAGCTCTTTGTGGGGGAGATGTGGAAACTTTTCGTTGATGGAGCGTTGAACCGCCACGGTGCCGGGCTAGGTATCGTTCTTATCTCGCCGGATGGCCTAATTATTGAACATTCTATCACCCTTGGCTTCCCAGCATCCAACAACGAGACTGAGTACGAGGCACTTTTGGCCGGACTCAAAAGCGCCCTTCAGATGAAGGCTTCCGAGCTAATGGTGTACAGTGATTCCCAGCTTGTAGTTAACTAAGTCGCTGGGATTTATGAAGCAAAGGACGACAGAATGGCAAAGTACCAAGCTTTGGTCTGGGAGCACATCAAGCAATTTCAGGCAATTAGAGTTCAACAAATTGGCCGAGAAGAGAACAACCGAGCTGATGAGCTAGCCGGCCTCGCCTCAATGGTTGATTGTGCATCTCCTAACCTCCTATTAATTGAATTTCTTCCACGGCCGAGCATAGAGGAAACCGGACAGACGGATGTATTCTGCACCGCGCTAGGTCCTTTCTGGATGGACCCTATAGCCCTGTTTCTCAGAGATCGGATTCTGCCAGCCGAGAAGAAAGAAGCGCACAAAGTCCGGGTGAAATTAGAGCGGTTTTGGCTCTCTCCATCTGGAGCGTTGTATAAAAAGTCCTTCACCGGTCCTTATCTGAAGTGCGTGCACCCGAGTAGCGTGGAGGCCTCCTTGTACGAAATTCACGAAGGCATCTGTGGCAGTCACATAGGGGGCAGGTCCTTGGCCTACCGCACTATTTCGCAAGGCTATTGGTGGCCGTGCATGCAAGCCAACGCCCAGATATATGTTCGCAAGTGCGAGAAGTGCTAGAAGTTTGCGCACCAGATTCATCAGCCGGCCAGAGAACTTCTTCCCCTAACCAGTCCTTGGCCTTTTGCAATGTGGGGATTAGACATAGTGGGGCCGCTCCTAACAGCACCAGGCAACCGCAAGTTCTTCATCGCGGCAACAGACTACTTCACCAAGTGGGTTGAAGCCGAGCCTTTGGCGACAATCAAGGAGAAAGACGTGAAGCGGTTTGTCTGGCAGAATGTGGTAACACGGTTCGGCGTCCCTAAAATTTTGATCTCTGACAACGGCACCCAGTTTGACAGCCGCCTATTCAGAGGGTTTTGTGAAGATTTGAAGATGTAGGAGTTAGTCCAAACACGGGAAACGAGGGATGTTTCATACTCCAAGTGATGAAATGTGCCTCGATCCCCGGTTGTCGGCATTCTACAACTCCACTCCGGCTTACCCACAGTCCAACGGTCAAGCCGAGGCGTCAAACAAGACTATTCTTGACGGACTGAAGAAGAGACTTGAGAAGGCCAAGGGAAAGTGGGCCGAGGAACTTCCCAGCGTCCTTTGGGCATACCGAACTACCCCTCGGCGTTCTACCGGGGAAACTCCATTCGCTTTGGCTTATGACATGGAGGCGGTCATACCTTTGGAAGTAGGTATGCCCACTCTCAGAAGTGAAAGTTTTGAACCCGAGCTAAACGCCGAGGCCATTGCTCTGGAAATAGATTTGGTGGAAGAGCGCCGGGAAAAGGCTCTCATCCACATCGATGCCTACCAACAAGAGCTCTCAAGGAAGTACAATAAAACGGTGCACCCCAGACCGTTCAAAGTAGGTGATTGGGTTTTGAGGAAAGTTATGGGCAACACCCTGGTGCTAGGTGAAGGCAAACTAGGGGCAAATTGGGAAGGACCCTACAAGATAACCGGTCTGGTGGGCAAGGGGGCATACCACTTGGAGGATCTCGATGGTAAAGGAATACCCCGGCCATGGAATGCGGCCAACCTCAAACTGTAGTATTTCTAGCTTTTGTTTTCTTTTTATGCAAAGGAATTTTTTGCCTTACACTTCAGAATGTAATTCTTTTTGTCAATATATAGAGGTATCTTCTTTGCCTTAGCATTTTGATTGATTGCTTTGAATACTTGAGATTCTCAACCGAGATGATTTACTTCGGTTGAAAGAGTTGATGTTTTGTTCAACTTAGGTATTCTCAACCGAGATGATTTACTCCGGTTGAACGAGTTGATGTTTTGTTCAACTTAGGTATTCTCAACCGAGATGATTTACTCCGGTTGAAAGAGTTGATGTTTTGTTCAACTCAGGGATTCCAACCGAGATGACTTACTCCGGTTGAAGGAGTTGATGGTTTGTTCAACTCTGCGATACCAACCGAGATGAGTTACTCCGGTTGAAGGAGTTGATGTTTTGTTCAACTCAGGGATTCCAATCGAGATGAGTCACGCCGGTTGAAGGCGTTGATGGTTTGTTCAACCCAAAGATTCCAACCGAGATGACCTATTCCGGTTGAAGGAGTTGATGGTTTGTTCTATTCTATCAAAATTAAAACCGAGATGGTGTATTCCGGTTATACAAGGGGTTTTCAGTTCAGGCATACTCAACCACGATGATTTAGTCCGGTTGAAAGAATTAGTGATTTGTTCAACTTTGTTGTTCCCACCGAGATGTTTATTCCGGCTGCAGAACCTCAATTTTGTTAAATTTACCGAGGTGTTAACTCCGGTCAAGCTAGTTGGTGATTTGTGTAACTTAGTCATTCAAACCGAGATGTTTTGCTGAAGATAGAGTTGGAGAAAACCGTGCAAACACTTGATGAAATTAAAGCTTTTCATTGATAAAAAGTTAATACAAAAGGTGGGGAACTTAGCCCGGTTACATTTGTGGACAGAAAAAAGAAAACTAAACTAAAGGGGAGAGGTCTGGGAATTTCTCCTCAGCTTCTAGGTTGACCGTTGCTGTCTGGTCCTGGACACCGGTCCCAGTCTGGTCGGTTTGCCCCTGCTCGGTTTTGTCATCTCCCTTAGCGTCCGCCTCGACTTCTTCGAGTCCTTTCTCGGCCTCAGCCTGCAGCGCGCTGAAGACGTCATTGGCGTGTGGAATGAGGTAGGTCAGTAAGAAGACAGTCGGTGGAGAGGCAAACACGTCAGTGTCAGGACCTTGACCGAGCTGTTGACAGGCAGCCTTCCATCCAGCTTTGAAATATATGTCCTGGGTGGTGAAGACTTGTTTTTTATAGTTGTCTTCCGCTTCTTTGAAGCCGGCATTATTGGCGTCTTCACAATCCTTCTCCCTGGACTTCTTGAGCGCGTCCAGCTCGGCCTGGAGCTCGTCCCTCTTTTTCTCGGCTTCATCAAGTTGGCCGAGCAACCGGTTGTTATCGACATTGGCGATTTCAAGTGAGGACTTTGCTCGGCCAAGCTCGGTTTGGAGGCCTTGGACTTGGCTGGCAGTGTCGGCTGCTTTTTGCCGAAGTCGGTGGATGCGCTCCATAACCAGGTGCTACTTTTGGATGGCCTACAAGGAGAAAACTGGATCAAATTAGAAACCGTGCAAACACTTAATAAAAATTTCAGCAAAGGATTGAGGCTTACCCTGGCCATGGACTTGACTGAAGACTTCATAGGCCGAGTGTCCGGAACGTGGTCGCTGCGGACCACATCGCTCGGTAGGAGCAGGGCTTTTGAGAGATCAAAGGCAAGAAGGTGCTCTTTGTCACCCTTGATCGAAGCGTTCGCCGGGATGTCTTTTCCCCGGTGCTTAAGCTGCGGTCGCCAGGCTGGAATTGGGTCTGCGGTTTCTGTGGGTTGCTCGGTGGTGAGCTCGGCAACCAGCTCGGCAGTTGGGTCTGCGCGAGGCCTTTTGCTAGCCCGGCGAGCTTCTTGCTTGGATTGCCCGGCAGCCGGCGACGCGAAGGCAACTACAGGGCCGCTGGATTGACCGGCAGCTCGGGAATGGGAAACGATGCTCGGTATTTCGCCCGAGGTCGCAGTGAGCAAGTTCTTGATGCGACTCCTTTTCGCCATCTCCTCGGCCTCAGTTAACCGGATAAGTGGGACGTCTGGCAGAGTTGGATCTCAGGGCGGAGTTGGAGCACGGAGAAAGTCTGTAACTTTACTCTGGCGTGGTGCTGAGTATCTATAAGTTGGAACGTAGCCGAGCAATTCGTTGCAATCTCGATGGCTGTAGCTAGGGGTGAGCAGCGGATATACCGATCCGCCAAAACCGACCGAACCAAACCGATCCGCCGCATTTTGGATGGATGCGTGATGACGAGCGGACGGTTGCGGATTGATTTTCTCAAATCCGCCAATTTGGCGGACGGATGGCGGATTTGAGATTTTTTGGCCGCAACCGAACCGCCAAACCGCCAAATCGCAAGCACCCCTAGTAATTTATAAGACTTTGTATTTTTAATTTGTTTAAATATTATATTTGTGTTTTCAATTGAAAAAGAGTTTAAATATTCTGTTGAAAAAAAGTTTTCAACTTGAATATATTTTTTGAATTGAAAAAAATAAACGTATTATTCATATATATTTTTTAGTTTTTAAATGTAACTCTAAAAATAATAAATAGAAAATATGATATATGTTGGTTGGTTTTTGTTTTCAAAAACATATGTAGATGTAACAATACAGAGACATTCAATCTCTACTACTGCTCTGTTCATGGTTTTGGTGATTTGAATTGTTATTATATTTTAAGAATCACAGATTGTAATACTTTATGGGGATGAATCATACTGTGATTGTAATATGTGGATGAGGCATGCAGTGATCATGATATTCTAAAGTTTCAAACTTTTTTTCTTTAGATAAGGCATACAGTGATTGTAATATTTTTTTAAGTCATTGACGGTAATACTTTCTTTTTATTTTTTTTCTTTTTTCGTTTGAGGAATTGCACAAGTTGAATTATGTTGAAAATTTATAAAATTTTAAACCGCCAAACCGATTCGCATCCATCCGCCAAACCGCCAATCCGCTCAATCCACATCCGCCGGATTGGCGGACGGATGCGGATTGATTTTCTTCAATCCGCCAATCTGGCGGACGGATGGCGGATTGGAGGTTCCGTGGCCGCAACCGACCCGCGCCCACCCCTAGCTGTAGCGGAGCGCTGTCCGGATTGCTTCTGCGTTGGGGTATTGGTAGTTTGCTTGCAAGGCTTGAATTGCTGCAGGAGGAAGAGGAAAAATGGTTAAGTGCAGAATAATAAAGTGAATTGACCGAACAAGACAACACGGCTTACATGTGGAACCGAAGTTCTTGCTTATGAACCAGCCCGGTACCTCGGCTGTTTCATAATTGTCGGTTACCCAGAAGAAATCGTCATTGTGCAAGTCCTTGTCTGGTGTTTCGGTCACGATTTTTTCTTTGCCCGGCCTAATCTTAAGGTAATAGGCGAGCCGTCGCCGGTGTGCCCCAGGGTGTACTGCCGCAGTATCTCGGCTAAACCTAAGTTAATGCCTAGCCAGTTGTTAAGCTCGTGCACACCGTTTATTATTCGGTAGGTGTTGGTGGACACTTGAGTGGGTGTAAGCCCGATGCGGCGGAGGAACTCGGTGATTAGTGGGTTGAGTGGAAAACGAAGGCCTCCTTCGACGATTGATAGCACGGTGAAGGGGCACTCCCCCCTGCCCCAAGGCGTTGTCTCAATTTCTGCAAGCTCAAGGTGGACATCGGCCGGGATGCCGTACTCCTCCCTGAACGCAGCTAGGGCAGTCGGAGTATCAACGAGGAAGCGGAATTTCCCCATTTACGACCGGCTAAATTAGCTCGGTTTTGGTTTGGCACTATCAGGTGATTTGTGGCTGCTTGGTCTTTGGGAGCCTCAGGATTGGACAGTGGTCCCCTTGGACTCTGCAGGAAAAGGAGGGCAAGTGTAAGAGGGAGCGCGGTCGTACAAAGCGAGCTTGACTTTAGCTCGGTCATCTAGAGTGCCAAACCACCTCGGTCGTAGAGGCTCACAAGGAGCTCGGCCGCCCAAGCAGACCAGATTTTAGCCTGGTTGAGCGGCCAAGACCTTTGTTATCCCGGTTCTTGCTATGGTTATATCCAAGGTTCTGAAAAGCGGTTGCAGTCGCCGTAACGGTGGCAGTGGCGCGGTTGCGGTTGCAGGGTGTAAAGGTCGTAGCGTAACGGTTGCGGTAACCGGAACCGTGAATTTTTTTATTTTTCGCACAATTTGAAAAAAACTTACCGATACGCACATTTTTTTTCTATGATCATATTTATTGGGTTTTAAAATAAATATTGATCAATTTTTATAAATTTTTAAGTTTGATCCAATATATTTCATATTTTTAAATCACTATAAATTGAGTTTTTTACATTTTATTTTAATAATGACTTTATATTTTACAAAAAATAATCACTAACTATTATATATAAGATAAACAATGACAAAAGTAAGAGAATAAATAAAAGTCTAAATATATATATATTAATCAAGCCAAATAGATAATGACCACACTTATTATTATTATTATTATTTTCAAACAATATATAAATAGACACACACAAACAAAATGGTTGAGTGATAATAGCTGAATAGAATAACATAGCCTGCGTTTGGTTGTGTTTTGTAAATGTGATTTGAGAGTATGAGTTGTATTTTGAGTTTGTGTGTTGTAGAATTATGATTTGAGTGTAGAAAATTTGTTTGGTAAAGAGTTTTGGAAATAGTTTTGGAAAAGAGGTTTGATTTAAGTGGGGAATTGTTGATGTGACATTTGATATGTGATACAAAAATTTACAACTCATAACTAAACATACAATTCAAAATTATTTTAAAGCACATAAAAAATTTAAAAATTTTCAGAAAATATTTTTCCCGATTATATAAATGAATTGCAAAAAAAAAAAAAAAATCTGTACAGCAGAGGACATCCGGGCGGATGTCCCTAGGGATGTCCGGGCAGAAGACCCCATGGACATCCGGGCGGTCTTCCCTGAGGCAAAAAAATCACAAAAAAGAAAATATTTTTCCCGATTATATAAATGAATTGCAAAAAAAAAAAAAAAATCTGTACAGCAGAGGACATCCGGGCGGATGTCCCTAGGGATGTCCGGGCAGAAGACCCCATGGACATCCGGGCGGTCTTCCCTGAGGCAAAAAAATCACAAAAAACGTTGCTGATGCACAGAGCTCTCGGCAGAGATTTTGAAAATTGATTCCAGACACTCAACCAAACATCATACTGAAACACACCTGTAGAATTACATTTTCAATTCACAACCAAACAGAGCCATAGGTTTTACAATTTCAACAAATCAATAACATGTTCTTCATCTTCCCTATTCTCTCTCTCTATCTCTTGTTCCTCTATCTTCCCTCTTCTCTCTCTATCTCTTTTCCCCCCATTTTTAACTTTTTTTGTGTTTTTTTGAAAAAAGCAATTCGGAACCGTTACGTAACGGTGCGTAACAGGCCGTTACGGCACCGTTACGACCGCTATAGCAGCCGCTACGGCCGATACACCTGTGAATCTCAATCACACTGCAAAAGCGGCCGTAACGGGTGGCGGTAACTACCACAACCGTTACGTAACGGCATTACGTAACGGTTGCGGCCGCTTTTTAAAACCTTGGTTATATCTAACAGGTTATTTGCTCGGTCGAGATGGTTTTTTGGATCAAACGACGACCTGGAGCCCGGTCCGCCCCAGTTTTTCGAAGTTCATCAGCGAAAATGAAGAACACCATGAACAGTGGGAGGTTTGGGACGATTTCTATGGCCTACGTCCTAAGAACTATGTTTTAGTGCCCTAATGTGTGAAATATTTAAGAAGATAGCAACAAAAGAGGAGTTGAAGGACTTACCAGCGAAGGGCAAGGACTATTCCTTCGAGCACGAAGAATGGCAGACGAGGCTTGGAGAAAGGTGCTTGAGCTCTGAAGCGTCGGATCGCAGAGAGGCAGTAGGAGCGAAATGAAGAAGAGGGGGCTTGTATGTATAGACGGAGAAACCGCCAAGAATTCAAATTCTGGCAGACGGCTGGGTTGGCTGCTCGAGGTCCAATGGAAGCCTGCCACGTGTCCCCATTTATGACGACGTCAGAACTGAAAGGACAGGTTGAAGAGTCGAGGAGACAACCGGGCAATTTTTGAAGAAGAGAACGTCAACTGAGGAGTAGGAGCGAACAAATTTCGCAGACAGGAGTCAACTAGCCCGGTCGCCGTTTCGAATCATGAGGACCGAGGAAGTGTTATCCCGGTCGGAATATGTAATCCCAGTCACGCTTTTGCGGACGGAATTAAGGGGCAATTGAGAGGGAGATTAATGATATGGAGTTGTGCCGGACAGATTTGGTCCGGACAGAATTATGCCGGACAGATTTGGACCGGACAGAGTTGGGCCGGATAGATTTGGGCCGGACAGGCGTTGGGCCAAGTTGTGTGGCCCGGCCGTGAAGGAAGCTGCTCGGTTAAGGCAGCGCATGGATTGAACAAGCTGCGAGGATCCGTGGTTATGAAGCCGGGGTACCTGTTTGCTCGGCAGATAGGTTGACCGCAGACAAGCGTGAGTTGTCCCGAGCTCGGCTTTGCCGAGATGCCGCCGAGTCCGGTCCCCATCTGAGCTTAGTTGTTGGAGTACTTGGGCAAGAAGCGCAGCATGGCAGACGATGGCCGAGATGGTACCGACTGGCTGCCGAGCTCCCAGGTAAATGGGAGGGCAGTTGGGTTAGGTGGTGCCCAGCAAGATTTGTGCTGACAGATGGGATAGCAGCACCACGTGTCGAGAGACGGATGGGAGTGGATTTGGGGCGCAGAAGGTATATAAGCGAGTCTGCGCCCCCTTTTGCTTTGGATGAACATTTTTTGTAAGGAAATTCTTACACGCAAACACTCCTCTCTCCCTATCCTAAGGTGTGTGCTAACTTGATCGTCGGAGGGTTTTCCGGCCACACCGCCGGGTAGCTCACCGCTGTTGTGCTCGCAGATCGATCGGACAGACGGGAGCTTGGAAGAAAGGAATACGGGCTTGCCGGAATATTTGCTCCCCGTACAACCTTATTCTTGTGAAGGATCATACTTAATGGACAATAACTGAATTTATTGACCTAATCGCAAGGCGCAGCCCAATTAACATTTCTTGTTAGTAGTGAAAGTCAAGATTCTAGGGCTTATTAAATATCCTTTAAAAGTGCTGAACAGAACATTCCTGGCCTGTTGGTTTGGTTTTGTTTTGTTCTCATTTCAATTATCACATACCAATCAAATATCAAACTGCTGATTATAAAAGTTCTGTATAGCTGCATATTTTACTCTATTCATGTGATAGTTTCTGCAGTTTCGGGCATTTGTTAAAGTTCCTATGCCAGATTGCACTGTTAATATTCATCTTCTCATTCTATAGTTATCAAATTGTTTACTGATGTCAGGTAAACATGGAAATAAAATACAATTGGATAGTGGTACACGCGTTTTCTTGTACCAGCTGGTCGGCACTTGGGGCCAGCTTTTGTTTCCAAGGCCCTGGAAAGAGTTCCGTTTGTGGTATGACGCACACAAGGCCAAGGGCATCAAGCCATTTCTTCAGGGGATGGTAAATCAATTCCCACTTTACTTTTATAATTTTTTTGCTTTATCTAAGTCTAGTGGAAAATGGAAGTCAATACTCTTGCGTTAACTCCATTTTTTTTATAGGTGACAACAGGGTGGTACAAAAAAATGGGAGAAAGAATATGGACTCCTTGGTTTATTAAATTTATCCACTCTCGTGGGTACTTCAATCTGTATACAAACTTTTCACATGAGAGAGCACTCAGTATCTCCCATAGGGATGCCGGCGTTAACTATGGGAAAACAGCAGGGCCAGATTCATATTTACTGGATGAAAAATCTCTTGATTTCAATCTTTTGGAAATGCAGCCACTGAGCAAATTAAAGTGGTTTGATTTCTGTTTTGGACAGGTTCTTCCCAATATAGTTGTTAGGAGTTCCAATGAACTTGGGGCTGTTGTTCACTCTCGGCAGAAACTGGATTCTGTTATACTTGTGACCCTACAAAAGGTATCAGAGGCTGTGACAAGAAACTTGCTCTGCCACTTTGAGAGGCTAAATATTCAAAACTACATATTAATGGGTCCTAAATCTAATTTTTTGCTTGATCTTGCAAGACGAGGACATCCTGTGATTGATGTGGACCAATTTTTTGACCATATGAAAAACCAGAAATTGGTAGCTTTTCAAGAAATCAGCATGGAATTGATCAAGGAGGTTTCAGTGGCAAGCTATATAGTTAAGATGATATTAGAACTTGGGTATAGCACATGGGTGCTGGATGGGAACATGCTTCCAGTTAGTGGTGATATATTTTTTAATTCCACCAATCCCAACTACGATTTCTATGTTGGGAAGAGCTCTAAAGCTCTCCTTGTTAGGAACTCATTGTCCGCTCGGAAAAATTGGGTTGATGATTTTATCTACAAGGTTGCAATGATGGCAGGGTCTTTGAAAAGTAAAGATTTGCTTTCAGTGGATGACAGAAACTTTGTTTATGTAGTGGCGAAAGTATTAGAACAGAAGGGTGTGAAAATTAAGAGAATCGATAATATGGGTTTTGGTGTGAACATCAACACGAGTAATGCTGATCAAACATCTTTGGGGGATGGAAAGAAAATCATTTTCTGGTCATTCGAGATGAGATTAGATTTAATTCAGAAACGGCTTGAAGAATTAGGTATGTGGATTGTAGATGGCGATTCTTCGTGCAATGCTGTTGTTTGTCACCAGTCATAGCAGTTAACGGCAATAGCAAGTTTTTGACCACTCGGACCAGTGATTTACATACTCATTCTGTATTAATATTTTTTTCGCATTCTTTTGACCCCAATAGCCCCACCTAGGTCCTAATGAACAGAAGCTGAGAGTTAAGGTGGATGGCAATCATGTCACCCCATGAAGACTCGAACCCAGATCTACTTATCAAATCTAATGAGTGAGCTCTCACCCGCTTGGCTTATTGTTTTCCTCTGTAAAATTCACCAAATGGCTGCTGCATCCCAGCTTCGATCAAAGCTGATTATCAGTTTGTATTTGTGGTGGAGGAAACCATTTATGTTTGTGTTAATTGCTTCTTATAATTCCTTGCTTTCCATATTACCATTTTTTTTTTTTTTCTGAGAAAAGAAAATTTGAGTTTGTATGTTCTTCCATGCTTAAAACTCCAATGTAGGGTAAAATCTTTTGATGGAACATATTTTTGTTAATGTTGTGTAAGCCTATTTTAGATCAACTCAAATGACATAAAAATGATAACCAATGCCCATTAAAAGATGACAACATTATGAGACGACACCTTACCAGTCACTCAAACACACACAAGACAAGCACTTCACCACTCTTCCAGGCTAGCTCCATCAAATGCTATGTAATTACTTTGTTAGACAATATATTTAATGAAAGAGAGACTAATGCTAGTTCCACCTTACTACTTAGATTGGAGCCTAGTGTGTTAGAGCACTGCTTGCACTACAAGAAAATCCAGCTTTGGCGACTAAAAAATGAATTTTCGTCGCTGAAAGTAGGACAATCGGTGACTAAAATGGAATTAGTCGCCAAAAGTGTTCACTTTTGGCGACTAAGGCAATTTAGTAGCCAAATGCATAGTTATTGGCGACTAAAATCAATTTCGTAGCCAAAAGTAAGGGTTTTGGCGACTAAAATTCAGTTTAGTCGCCAAAAGTGCAGATTTTTTGCTACTAAAAAAAATTAGTAGCTAAAAGGAGGGGTTTTGCCGACTAAACCCGACTTTAGTCGCCAAAAGTGCTGTTTTTGGCTACTAAAAAAAATTAGTAGCTAAAAGGAGTTTTGGCTACTAAACCTGACTTTAGTCGCCAAAAGTGCTGTTTTTGGTTACTAAAAAAAAATTAGTAGCTAAAAGGAGGAGTTTTGGCTATTAAACCTGACTTTAGTCGCCAAAAGTGGCTGTTTTTGGCTACTAAAAAAAATTAGTAGCTAAAAGTAGAGGTTTTGCCGACTAAAACTGACTTTAGTCGCCAAAAGTGCTTACCCTATTTTTTTTTGTAAATATTTTATTTTTTACATAAAATATATTTTAAATAAAAAAAATTATTTTCATATATACAATTTTGTATTAATACCAATGAATATAGTATATAAACAATATTTGTTGCAATAATATTCATGTGAATTGGGAGTGGCGTAGTGGGTGAGCATGTGTTGGTAAAGGCGCAGTGGGTGCAAGTGTTGGGACACAAGTTCGAACCTTGGGGAATCCAGCAGAGGGAATTTTTTTTTTTCCCTGAAATAGTCTTTTGGCGACTAAAAGAGTTTAGTCGCCGAAAGGTGTACCTTTTGGCGACGAAAATCTTAGTCGGGAAATGTTTAAATAATAAATTAAAAAATCACTATTGGCGATTAAAAATTTAGTCGCTAAATGTATAATTTCAAAAAATGGAATTGCATTTGGCGACAATTTGTTTCGTCGCTGAAGACCTGTGAATTGGCGACTAACAGGTTTTTAGTCGCCAAAGGCATTGCCGACCATGGATTCGCGACAACAATGGCGACTAAAAGTTTTTGTCGGGGAAAGTAAAAATTCGACCTTTGGCGACTAAAAAAGGACCTTTGGCGACTAAAAATTTAGTCGCCAAAGGTGTATTTTGTTGTAGTGTTGTCAGCATTCGTTCTTGGATATAAATTAACTAAAAGGGCTGAGCAAAGGCGACATGTATGCAGTCTTACCTTAATTTTTTTTTTATAAAAATTTATTTATGAGACTCAAACCTGGATATAAATATCTAGTACCATCATATTAATTGGTGCATATTTTGGGATTTTTAAAAACAATAAAAAAATTAAGAGCAGCGTAAGCAACTCTTCGTGAACGTGGAGGATAACTCACCAATTTTCACTTTTGAGTTGCATTTGAATCATGAATTTGAGTAGGAATTTAGAAAGGGAAAGGAGAATGCAAGAAAAATTAAAGAAAAAAAATAGCTTGTCATCTTTTGTTTCCTTTTTAGATTCCTATTCAAATTCATAATCCAGACATAATTTTAATGAGAAAACAAGAGAGGAGGAAGAAAATGAGAGAGATTTCCATATTTGCATGAATCCCTCCCCTTAGCATGGATCTCATATTTGCCATTGATAATTTAATGCCATATTATTTATTTTAGAAAACCAGCCAAGACAACCAAAAATAAAACAGCAAATCAAGTCAATATACCAAAATATATATATTTTTTTCTCAACCCAAGAAGAAAACATGTATATTTCCACCCAAAAAAAAAAACTGAAGAAAACATCTATAAATATACAGAAAACCGGAAGGCAATCTAACTTTTTAAACTATTTTGATCGCAAGCGTTTCAATAACCACAGTTTTCTTAGCCTCTCATCCAATTTTAAGAACATCTTAGCCCTCTTCTCATCCAAAGAAAGCAACTCACATGCCTCGATAACGAGATTGTCATCGAAGCCAGGAATGTTCTGAACCATCTCGAACAATTCATCCAGGCACAGAGACTGGTTAAATCCAGTCAATGCATCGGCTATCCTACCAATATTTGCAGCCATGCAACTCATCATTTCCACAATCACAGCACTTACCTGTCTCTTCTTTGAGGGCTGTTTAGAACGTGACGATGAAGACGACCTGGCTCTCATCTGTTTAGATGACCATTGAGTGCCATCACCAGAATGATCTTGGCTCATTTCCTCGTTGATCATCATGTTCCTTAATGGGATTTCCATGTGCTCTTCGTTGTTTGAAGCGGGGTTGACATCGCATTTAGCACCAGTTGCGTGATCATTGCCAATGATAACACGCAACTCATCGTAGTTCTCAATTGATCTTGCTTGTAAAAATTTTGCATCGGGATGCATCTGTGGAAATACGAGTTAATTTAGCCCTGTGAAGTTGAACAAGAGTAGCAAGAACGCATTTGGAAACAACTTTTAGGATTCATCGATAATATGCACAACCAATACAATCTCTATTAAAATGTTTAAGCCTTCCATGAAGTCTCAATAAACCCATCACCAAGACAGACTCCTGAGGGGAAAACAAGAATTTTGAATTTCTGCAAAAATATCCATTTCAAGTCCTGAGGAAATAACATAGTAAATCCCTTTATTTATTTGTTATTGCCTTAAATAATCTTAAAGATGGCACTCAAGAATATTATCAAACACAATTTTAGACATCTCTACGAATTCTAGAGAACACGAAATGTACCTTGATGTATTCATTCCAAACGGAGTCATTTGCAACAACCATCTTTCGTCCATCATCCCACTCAAATCCTATATGACAGAGAAGCTCATTTACGAGCCTATACAGTTTCTTCCATGTTTTTAAGAGGCTCCTGATGTTTTCTTTAGTTAAATCAAGCCCGAAATTTTCATTTAAAGCCTTAACAACAGCCTTAAATGCCAAGGGCTTAAAATTTTTCTCAAGCTTATTCCCCATCTTCATTTGCTCAATTAGTTTCTTTGTTAAGCAACAGTCCATCTCATCCAACCATGACACATATTTCCCTTTGTCTTTTCCATTGTCACTTCTATTCTGATATACTTCAGTGTCTACACCTTCCTTGTCAGCAGACCAATCCAAGTTGGCTTCAGCATCATTTACAGAACACTCGATTGGATTATCATTACCGATGATGATGCACAACTCAGCATAGTTTTCAATGATCTGTCCTCTAAGAAACCGAACATCAGGATTTACCTATTTGACAACAACAAAAAAAAAAAAAATTGATAATAGAGTTGCGAATTTGTACACAATAAAGTAGTTTGACAAAAATTGACACCAAAACATATTATGAATTTTCAAAAATTGTTTCTGCCCCCAAAAGGAGAAATCCATATAAAAATAACTAGCGGTTGGCACACGCGATGCGTGTGCAATTTAAATAAATAAAAATAAAATAAAATATTTGTTGTATATTGTGTGCTAGTCAAGTGGTGTAAGAATCTTATTCATTTGACATAAGTCCAAAGTTCCAGTCCCCGCCTCTCATCAAAGTTCCAGTCCCCGCCTCTCATCTATCTATTTTTTATTTTTTTTAAAACAAAAAATGGGCACGTGGCAGCATAAGAAACCAAGGTTTCAGGACACCATAAGAGGTGTTCACTTTATATATAGTATAGATGAGGGCTTTTTTCCTTTTTTTTTTTTGCTCATTTGTTCACCAAACTAGGTTTTGAAAATTTTTCAAAACCAAATTCTGAAAGCTCAACCAGGCAGAGTAGAAATTTACCTTAATGTAGTCGTGCCAAACAGAATCATCTGGAATGACCATCTTTCGTTTCTCGTCCCATCTAAACTCACTATGGTCAAGGAGTTCCTTGACACAGCCATACAGTTTCTTCCATGTTTTAATTCGGCTCCTAACATGGTCTTTTGTAAAACCAAGCTGAAACCTTTCATTTAATGCCAAAACAGCTGTATCATATGCTTCAAGATTAAATTTGTTATCTAATTTATTTTTTTTCCCCAGTATCAGTTGTTCTACAAGAATCATGCTGAGGAAGCAGTCCATTTCGTTTGTCCACCTTATGGTCTTGGCTTGATCTTTCATGCTTCCACTATATCGAAGTGGTGATACATATATACCTTCCATACCATCTGAATCACCAGCCAAACTATGCACAATATCATCAGCAGTTCTTGAATAGCTTCCCATTGTGTAATTGTTGCCAAAGATAATGCACAAGTGATCATAGTTCTCACAAACCCTTCCTCGAAAAGGCCGGGCATCACGGTGTGTCTGCAGAGACGCATGTTTTTCTTTTAGTAAAATGATTGACTACACAAGTCCTGCCTAATTGGGACAGTTGAATGTCAGACTGAATGACATATGTATTTCAAAGTTAGATAAAGAAATAAATCAAATTCAATCCGGTCCTAAGAAAATTGTTGTTTCAGAGTTCAGATTTGGGTAAGAGTCATTGTACTCTATAAAAACAATAATAGTATTAACACTAATGGCATTTATTAGAGAGAGAGAAAGAGAGAGAGAGAACATATTTAGCAAATTTTCTAACTGTGGAAATGGATATATTGATTATGCAAACGAATGTGAAGCCAAGTCCCACATCGCTAGGTTACTAAAGTAACACATCTGTGCACACACATCATGCATACGCTTACATTAGATATGTACATACGAATCTTTTTTCCCATTCTCTTTATGACAAGAGTCATCATACATCTCTCGGATCATATAATTTCATATATAGGGAGTTCTATTATTCAAAAACTCAAATACTTGAACAACTCAGACCTTGCTAAATATGTTACAACTCCAAACGCTTTTTTCAAAATAATAATTTACTTTCCATAATTTTTAGATTTAGATTTACCATCAAAACTTAAATTCTATAAAAAGTCAAAATACTTGACAATGAAATACTAAAATTTTTTCAAGAATACATAAAAGTCAAAATACTCAAAAAAAAAAAAAAATATATATATATATATATATATAATAATAATAATGCTAACCTAATAGCCTATTTTAGTCTTTTATTTTTGTAAACAAAGCAAATGGGTAAATCTCAACAAAGAGACATAATAGTTACTCCATATGTGTGTGTGTGTGTGCGTGCATGTATGTACCACTCAACAAAACCCTGTCCAAACTATTTGAGGTCAGCCACATGAATCTTGTTTTGCCATTCCATTCTGTTTGGGACTGTAATTTGATTATTGTGTTTGTGTGTGTGTGTGCGCACAGGCGTATAAAAGAAACATGTGGATAAATTACAGAAATGAAAATTAACATGAAAATAAGAGATGTACAAACCATGATGTAGTCATCCCATGCTGAATCATCAGCAACAACCATCTTTCTTGTCTCATCCCATGTAAATCCTTCCTGATCAAGGAGTTCTTTTAGAATACCATTCTGTTTCTTCCAAGTTTTAAGCCTATTTCTAATGTGATCTTTAGTCAGGTCAAGGTGAAATTTTTTGTTTATAGCTGTAACAGCATCTGTACATACCCTGGACTTTAAATTTCTATCTAATTTATTTCCCTCTTTATATTGCTTTACAAGAATATTGCCCGAGCAGCAGTCCATTTCTTTTGTCCATATCAAGTGTCTAGTCTGCTCTTTTGTACAGCTACTCTGAATCTGAAAAGTATCAGTAGCCTCTACATCCTCGTAGCCTGGGGTCGAGCCCAACAAGGCATCACTATTTCTGGGACTAAATTCAAATGCAGAGTCATTGCCAAAAATAATCTGTAAATTGTCGAGATTTTCAACAATCCTTCCTCGATATAGCCTTGCATTCGGATGTGTCTGCATGCAACACAGATAAATTTATCAGTCACCCTTCTTTTTCCATTTCAGTGTTTTTATTCTTTCCATTTTCCATATTTTTGTTCTTCAGCCACATGATGAAATAATGCCAATTTCATGTCTTCGAAATGAAAGGTTCTTTGATATTCATAGCATTTAAATGAGTTTAAATACCCTCATCAAAATTCAGTTAGGAAGTAAGCTTCTGTACAAATATTGGTTCCGATTTCAAATATTTTCCAGCATTTTTTTTTTGTGATAAACAATGCTTTATTAAAATGTCATCAAGGCGATGCAAAGAATACAAAAAGTATCAACTCACAAAAACCTAACTAATCAAATCATCCACAAAATCGACAGAGGCCACCATTTATATTTTACACGAGCCATACAAAAATTAACAATCACAAAATGAACACATCGATTCCTTCTAAGTAAAGAATAATCAAGAGCCTTTAGCAATATTTTCACATACAGATTTGCCTATGAATTGGCCCTAACTGTTTTGTGAAATCAACACAAAATACAACCGGGCCAAGTGAATTGGAACAACCATACTACTAATATGCCCCAAACCTAACTCAGTTTGACAATTTCAATTCCATCTCCAACCATGATCCCTTGTACAAAAGAAAAAAGTAACATGCATGTGGATGACAAACCAAACGAATTTTCAATTTAAACGTCCACCCACTTCTACAGCATCTAAATGTCCCATAACATGCATGTGGAAGGAAAAAATAAATATGCTGCATACCTTGATATAATCACTCCACACTGAATCAGAGCCGACTACCACCTTTTGTGCTGCATTCCATTTGAACCCAGTATGAAAAAGGAGTTCCTTCAAAACCCCGTACTGTTTCCTCCAAGTCTTAAGCCGATTCCTAATATGGTCTTTACTTAGATCAGGCCTGAACTTATCTTTTAAAGCCGTAAGAGCTATTCCATATGCTTCACGTTGTAAATTGTCTATTTTATAGCCCTTCTGCATTTGTTCCACCAGAATCTTACTGAGGCAACAGTCCATTTCTTCAGTCCACCTTAGATTTTTTGCCTGCTTGTCATCACTCCTGATTTCAGGTACAATTGTAGACTCCACACCCTCGTTGTCGGACATAAAGTCTACATCAATTTCAGCACCATTGTCTGAACGGCTTGCTATTGCTTGATCATTGCCAACAATGATACACAACTCATCATAATTTTCAAAGAATTTTGCATGAAAATGCTTAGCATCAGGGTTGATCTGTCAGTGACATCATTTTTATAAACCAATAAATATAGTCATCACAGCTTGAAAATATGCAATCATAATGGAAAATCAGAGAATATTTAAATAAGATTTAATGGAAATATTGTGAAAGTAGTGACCTGCCAATGGTCACATATTGTGATCAAGAATTTCATTAATAATTTTGGGCAAATAATCAACAGTAATCATTAGTAGAGAAAGTTACACATTGGACAAATAGAAACCCACCTCAGAATCTGATATTGTCTTCTAAATTATTCAAGAATTTCAATTTTCAAAAATAATTTAGATATAGCATTTATCAAGAACATGCAAATTTAGTATTATAACCACTAAGATCAAATTAAGAGAGTAAAATAATTCAAAATTTGAAGAACTTTGTTAAATGCAAGAAAATTACCTTTATATAGTCACTCCACACAGCATCATCTGCAACTACCATCTTTCGAGCCCTATTCCATTTAAAACCTTTTTGAGCAAGGATCTCCTTCAAAAGCCCATACTGCTTCCTCCATGTCTTGAGACGATTTTTTATATGGTCTTTAGTCAAGTCTAGCCCAAAATTTTCAGTTAAAACTGCAACTGCTGCAGCATATGTTGCGGATTTTATAATGCTATCTGATTTGTTTCCCTTTCTTGCATGTTCTACAAGGACCTTGGAGAGGCAACTGTCCATTCCATTTGTCCATATCTGTATTTAACCTTCTCTTGAGCATTGGAACTTTGAGTTTTGTATACCTTTCCATACATTCCTGACAATACATAGATGAAGTAACAATACTGTCTTGTTATTTTACATGCAAAGAATAACATGTAATATCTAATTCATGGGTGCCTTCTTCCCCTACACTTCCTCTTCCATCTCCTAATACCTACGTATAATATCATTACCTGTGTTGCATAGTTAGACTCTCTCAATCTCTCCTACTATTGCTTTACAATCCTTACAATCCTTACATTCCTTTATCTAATTTATCTAACTCTCCTATTAAGAAACCTTCCAAATCATCATGAAGGCTATAATTTTATATCTTCTCATTTCATCAACTTCAAAAATATTTATCTTTAATCTACCAAAACAAACGTTTATTTTTACTTTTAATTGAAACAATTTCAAGTGAAAAATGCTTGTTATTACCTCGGAGTTAGTTTCTCAAGAATGAGAAAATTATACAAAATAAACAATATATCAATTATCAAGCGGTCAGTGATTCGGCTGTCTTATCAACCAGAACTGGACTGTGACATCATAATAAATTATCGGAACTCAAACAAAAAATCAATAATAACAATGAAAAAAGTATAATCAAATAAAATATACTCGATAGGTTTTTTCTTTCTCTTTTGGTTTCTTCAATGTACCTTTATTGATGTTCTTCAAAAGACTTGATTATACTCTAAATCATTCAAACACATTGTTGCCAAACCATACATTCAAATATATATATATTTTATCGAATTCTTGTAAACACTCAATATAAAGGGGTCAATCGAATTGTCCTCAACTGAATTTTTTCTATAATCATAAATTTTATTCAAAAATCTACAAGATATTCAAATGTATATAAATTCACATTACTTGCTAGTTATACATATATATATATATATATATATAGAGAGAGAGAGAGAGACATATGAGCATGTATATATATAGATAGAATCGTAGAAACCTGGGGATGAGAGAGAAAGCAGTTGGGAAAAATTAGCTCCGAATCACAACTCCCGCATTCGAAGTTGTGATCAAAATCAATGGAACTCTGTACTTGAAACCCTATGCCACTACGTTACTCTGTGTTTCTATGCAAGTTCAACGAGCAAATAACAAGCATTCCGGTTCATTCCGGTTCATGTCTGTATCTGACGGACCACCGGTTCTCACGGGTTCAGTTCACATATTTCGCACATTTTAGAAGCGTTTTTGCGTTGAGCCGGGTTTTGTCTTGTCAATCATTTATTGTTTTTTTCATTTTTCTATGATGGGAAATTGTTAATAAATGAAAGAATAATGCTTGGGACCCCCTTTTGGGGGTCACCCCCTCACCCCCCTTTGCCACGTGGCAGGGGGTGATTGGTGGAGTAGGAAAAAAAAGAAAAAGAAAAAGAAAAGGTGACCAATGAGAGAGAGAGAGGGGGTCAAAGGGGGTGGAGGAAAAAGGGGGGATGAATCATTACTCTAAATGAAATGACCCCGAAAATTGTACTGGTCAATGTGAATTAGTGTTAACAGTAATTGCGAGGAGAAAAATGATCCGATGACCTGTGACTGGTCAGATTTTTTTTTTTTTTCTTCTTTCCCTTCCTCCAATTACCAACTCCCACATGTGTGTGGGGGTGGTGGGGGATGGTGATTGAAGGGGTCTCAATCACTTCTATTGCGAAGGATATGGAAATTTATGAAATATTTTTATAAGGTATTGAATTTGTTTTATAGAATAATAAATAAATAAAAATATGATTAAAAAAGTCCATTATATTTCTTTTAATTTATTTATGCCTTTTGTTTTATTTTTGTATGGGAGAGAAATATTCGCCTCGCTCCGTACCTCCTTACTACCAAGCTCGTCTTATTCCGTTAGAACTCCATCGCACTATGAACAAAACAAAAGTGAGCTACCCGACAAGTGGGTTTGCCAGAAAACCCCTCCGACAGTCAAGTTAGCTTTCTAGGAGAAGAGAGAAGGTAGAGCACTTCTGGAGAGAGAGAGAGAGAGAGAGAGAGAGAGAGTTAGAAATTGCTTCATGTTGCTTACCTCTAACGTCTGCATGCTCCTCATTTTCAAGGCTGGTTATGTAGCCTCAGAAATTGTAGACGCACTAGTTCTGTTGTCCTACTCTAGACAGGCAGCTGTGTTCCCCTTTATGAGCCAACTCGGCATGGCGCAACATTCAATGTGGGTCCAGCTCGACTCAACACATCCCAGGAAACCTTGACCCAGCTTAGCGCTATGCTCGATGTTGACTCAGTTCGACCCAATGGTGCGCCTCAGGCTCTCCTTATACGGCCCAACACCACATTCCGTATTGGTATAGCTCGGCCCATTGCTTGACACAAATCTCCTTTTTAATTGCCCCTTAATCCCATATGAGCTGAACGTGGGTGGGATTACCCTTCTAACCGAGCTATTTATTTCGGCTGGTCGAAAAGACTCATGCCAGTGGTCTTGTCATCAATCAGTCTGTCGTACTAACAACCCGTCTTTTCGATACCACGTGGCCCCTTCTGATTGGTTCCGTGCGACCTCATAACTATCCATACTATCTCTGAAATTTGAAAAGTTGGCGCCTCTTCATCATCACCTATATATACGTAAGGTCAGATCTCAAACCCTATCACTGTTCATCTCATCTGCATAAAACCCTAAACCCTTGAGTTTCTGTCATCCTCCCCGCCTTCATCGTCGCCGCTTTCGCTTGCACCACTTCCAGTGTTTTCCATCTTAACGGACATCACAGTAGAAGTCGAGGTCTTGCTTTTAACTCTTTTCCATTGTTGTTCTTCGTATTCTTTGGGTTTTTTTCATTTTTCTTTATTCGAGACTATTGAAACACTGCCGATGCCCCTCTCGTGGGGTAAAATTGATAGGCAATTGTAGAAATTAGGCGAAACTGGAATAAAAAACACATATGGGGCCATCGTGGCCCTCATTCTCCTTAGTTTCAATGTATGAACTTCACATTTAGGATGAACAACATGAATTTTGGATAAAACCGAGCAAATTCTACTTTTAGATCCAAAAACATGATTGAGCCATGCTAAAACTAGTTTGTGGTTCTGTCAAGGGGCGGAGACCGCGCAAGGAGCTTGTAGGGACATTGAACCGAGCTAGGAAACTAGACGTTTGAAACGAAGACCCAAAACCAGTCTGAGACCTCTTGTCCTAAATCGAGCTATCACGCTTCACTCTGATAGCCGATCTAAAACGTTCTTTAACCTTAGAGCCGTGCAAAGTATGTTGCACTAATACTTGGTTTTAATAATGCAGAAACTAGGACCGACCAGGCACACCTTAACATCACCATCGGTGAAGCTCAAAGGCCGAGCGAATAATCACCTGAGCCGTTCAATTTTGACCGAGCTACTATCAATTTTATCATCCAAAATGAAACCGAGGTAAATGGGGAAATACCGATTTATGGTTAGTTCGCCTGCGGCAATGGCCGAGTTCCGTAGAGAATAAAACATTCCAGATGACGTCCACCTGGAGCTGGCCAAGAAAGGAGACACTCCATTGGGCAAATTGGACGCTTGCCCCTTCACGATCGTGTCCATTGTGGAAGGCGGCCTACGCTTTCTGGTCTAATCCTTGATCTGCGAATTTTTTAGGCAGACTACGTTGTGTCCAACCCAGGTGTCCAACAATACCTATAAGATAATAAATGGTGTGGCCGCTTTGAACTAGATCCTCGATTTGAACCTCGGCCTCGCCGAGATATTCCACCAGTATACACTTAGCAAAAATAAAGGCGGCTTTTGTTTGTACCTCAAAATTAGGAAGGGTCAAGCAAAACTTATTGAGGGTAACCTAGACAAAGAAATAAACGATGACAACTCCCTATAGGTGTTCGGCAATTATGAGGGCACCGAGGTATACGCAAAAATTTTAGAAGCGCTGGTGAGCAGCTTAGCACGGTTTGAATTTGTGTATTCGATCATTTTGCCGATCTAACACTTCGCATTTTCTGTAGATTACACAATCTTGGCGGAGAATTATTCATGAGCCAACCAAGAGGCCATCTGAGTTGCTCTGCGACATCCAGCAGAGGAACGAGAACCCTAAAAGCTGCTCGAATACGAATCGAGTTATCGTCATACAGCACCGCGCAAGAGCAAGGTCACTGTTTTTCTTCGTGCCCCTTTTTCGGAGCTGGATCCAAACCTTCTATCGATTAGACTTGTACCTCTGACAGCCGAGCCAAAAATGGCAAAAATTCGAGCTATCAAGTCAATGATCACCGGCAAGCCAAGCGATACTCCACCAGCTAAAACTGTAGGAGGCAAGTCTTCTCAGCAGGCAACATTTGAATCTGGCCCGGTGCTAGATCTGGCCAGCGAACAAAATACTGGCCGGTCAAAGAAGAGGCAGAGGCGGACACCAACCGAGAAAACATTGGTCGATGAAGATTCCACCAAGCTTGCTTCCGTTGAAAGGGAACAGATTGAACAAATCTTGGTCGAGCAACCTAGTCTTTTTACTATCCCTCCAGTCTAGACGCCCGAGCTGAAGTACAAAGGCCGAGCAATGACCACAACTGATTCGGTCTATGCCGACAAGGGTTACTCCCTTGGTTTTGACATGACCAAGGGTCTGCTCTTGCTGACAGATATGAAGAAACATGAAGAGCTGTTCGACCTTAAGGTGCTTAGGTCGGCAGCCAAATCCATTGTTCTAGTAAGGAAGTGAGTCTCGTTGCTTTATGTCATTGCTCGATTTCAGTGTACTGACTTCTTCTTCATTGTAGGCTGCGCAAAAAAACTATCTCACCTACAAGCATATGATCTTTGTGTCGTAGAGTTTACGGGAGGCCATAGCTGACAACAAGGCTAAAACGGCCGAGTTGGAAAAGTTGAAGGCCGCTGTAGACGTCCCCGAACGCCCCAGGAGGGTGAGTCCCGTTCTGTTCATTTTGGGGTCACTACAGCTCAGGACTCTCAAATTTGTCACGGTTCTAAGTCTGAACCAAAGAGTCCAAATCCGGCAAATCGTTTTGAGAAAAACAGATTTTTGAAAGAAGTGCCAAACATGGACTGCTTTTCTAAATACAAAGTCGCCACCTAAATGTTTTTTTAATGGGAAATTTAGGAAACCCTGACTCGGTGCCAAAGGCCACGTGTCCGTCATCACCAAAGTTGCCTCGGCTCGGGAACTTGGGTACGATTGGGGAAGGTCACTTCGTGAGCACCCCCGCTCGCCCGATCAAAGATCGGCCTCTACTAACCGTGATATCTATTTTTGAAAACTTTGTGTATCCTTATTCCGGTTATTAGCCTAGGTTACTATGTGATGTACACAACATACAAGTATAGACCGGGTCGCCCGAATTGGAACAAAACATTTCATGTTTGTTTTGGAAGATGGTTTGCTACTCGCAAGTAGGCTTAAAGTGTAGATTTTGCCACCCTCGGGTGGGCTTAGAAAAGATGGTTTTGCCACTATCTAGTGGGCTTAAAACTTACAGTCAATGATTTGTTCCAATTTAAACAACCCAACCTTCACCCACAGGCATTCAGGCAGTTATATCACATAAGCATATTGCCTCATGGTAAGCATGCTATCATGGCATTCACTCACATGCATGTAAGGATGCTAAAGCATAAAACTCACCGAGTACTCCAAGCCAAAACAAAAACTCATTAGAAATCATGCATGAATACTAAGTATACAGAAATGCCTAATACAACACATGCAAGAATGCAAACTATAGCAGGCTCAGCTATTCTACACATGGCATATGAAATGCTACAACTAACATGTATTCAATTTGGAATTGAAAGTACGATGCAGTTAGTATGGTGCGCCGAGCCCGGTGCATGCAAAACAGATGAATGAATGCAAACATGCTATCATACTGTATGCTAATTAAAATATGCCCTAATCTAACCATCATAAGCGGATAAATAAAAGGGAGAAAGACGTGGGGTTGGAAGACATACAACACACACACGCACACTTATTACAGTTATGCCCTCGCGCAGAGGGTCCGAATAAATATACAGTCCCGAATAAAAGAATATTACAGTCCAAATATTACAGTCCGAATAATATACAAATTCCTAATTAATTAATCAAATTAACTAAGAAAGCTGTAACACTGGCGTGCAAGCCAGGGACTGCCTTGCTTCTGATGAATGATGTATGTTTGGGCTGCCTTGCGCGGAAATTCACTGGGATGCCCCAATTAGCCTATGTTTACACCTTTTCTTGAAATACGCGCCAAACTCTAAAAAGTTGCTGATTCTTCATTTGCTGCAACAGAGAGCAGGAAAGGGGCATAGCAATGTATTTTCATAGATATATGCATGCCTCGATCCTCGTGCCACCAATCACGCATATCGATGCATGATGGCAGAGGAGTCGAAATGTGCAACTTAATATAGAATGAATGCACGTGTAAACACAACAAGAACCTAACTCCATCATGGATAATCCGGAGTGTCGGTGACTGGGGATGGAGACACGTTCCGTCACTCGGAGTACGAAACGCACCTCGTTTCCCGTGCCCGGGCTAACTCCTATCCCGAACACGATGCAATATGCATGATATACATGAATGCAACTAAGATACAGCCTAGCATGCACAATGCTATGAAAATGAGATGTCTCGAAATGCGTGCACACGGGCACGCAAACTGAGGAAATGCATAAATGCGATCTAAGATACAACCTAGTATGCACTATGCTGTGAAAATGAGATGCCTCGAAATGCGTGCACACGGGCACGCAAATCGAGAAAATGACATACGCAATGCAAATGACATGGAAATATGATATGGGCTTACACTAACATGAGAGAGCCTCAGCCACACTCACATAAGAGGTCGGTGGATGAAAATGAAGAGCCTCGAAATGCGTGCACACGGGCACGCAAACTGAGGCAACGGCATACGCAATGCAAATGACATGAAAATATGATATGGGCTTACACTAACATGAGAGAGCCTCAGCCACACTCACATAAGAGGCCGGTGGATGAAAATGAAGTGCCTCGAAATGCGTGCACACGGGCACGCAAACCGAGGCAGCGACATACGCAATGCAATATGGCTAAAATGGCATATAGAATGCAACATGGACTTATACTAACATGAGAGAGCCTCAGCCACACTCACATAAGAGGCCGGTGGATGAAAATGAAGTGCCTCGAAATGCGTACGCACGGGCACGCAAACCGAGGCAATGACATATGCAATGCAATAGCATGGAAAATGATATGCAAACATGCTAATGGAATTCAGCACTGAAATATGGGGGAAAACAGCCCCGAAATGAGGCGAAAGTACACCCGATGCATGGAATTTCTCCCGAAATGCAAGATTAAGTACGTGAAATGGCTTACAGCTATACAAAGCATGCATAATTGGTACATGGAATGGAAAGACAGAATTAAGACAGCCCCAAAAAAATCATTTTACAATACAAATCATGGCCAAACAGCAAGCATAAATAGGGCAAAACTAGTATGCAAAAATGGCCCTAAATATGAGATTATGAAGCAACTCACAGCTGCTGACTCCAAACAGGTTAGGGCCCTTCAACAACATTGAAGAGGGGCCAAAAATAAGCCACTTTACAGAACTGTAAAAACCTCAAAAACAAACATAGATATGGCTAAACTCTTATGCAAGAAAATGGGTCAAAAGGTGGCCAGAGAGGCAAGTGGCATATGCAAAGCCCAAACTGAAAAATTCCCTTCTACAACATTGAAGAGGGACCAAAAATATGCATATTTACAGAACTGTAAAAACCCCAAAAACAAATATAGATATGGCTAAGCTCTTATGCAAGAAATGGGCCAAAAGATGGCCAAAGCACAAAGTATACTAAATATCCATCAAACAGCCAAAGGCCCTTAATGAAACATGAAGAATGGGCCAAAATAAGACTATTTTAAGTTCTGTAAAATGACAAAAAATGAAAGCATAATGGGCTGCCAAAGCATGCAAGAAAATAGCATTCAAGGAAGATATTGAAGAAGTGAAAGATGGGGGGCTCAAACAGGGTTGAGCCCTTAAGAAAAGGTGAAAAAGAGCTCAAAATAATGACCTTTTCAGTTTTGGTTGGAGCTCAAATCAGTAAGAACGTATGGCTAAGAAAAGATACCAAAATAAGCTCAAAAAAGGAAAAATACTACTTACCCTTGAAGGCTCGACTTTGGTTGCCTCTTGGCTTGAGTTTGTGGCTCCTCAGGCCTTGGAGAACACCTTCAAACTTTTGGAATGGAGGATGGAAGGGTGGGGGTTGGTGGTGTAGAAGAAATGGTGGTGTAGGACTTGGAGGTTTTTCAAGGAAATAAGAGAGATGGAGGGAGATTTGTGTATCAAGGCTTGAAGACCAATTTTTCCCACCCTTCTCACCAATGCTGCCTGCTAGTTATATGGACCAAAAAAAAAAAAGGAGTAAAGGTGGGGGAAAAGGAGGCAAGCTTTCCCCCAAAAAATATCTCCCGGATTGAGATATTTTCTGGGGAATACAGCTATACAGGTAAAGTGCCTATTGCATGGATCAAGGCCGGCTGATTTTTGGACTTGCAGGTGGCCGACCGGCCACCTCCCTTAGCCGGCCAGCTAGGGGTCAAGGTCAAGTTGAGTTAGTGGCCGGCCACCACATAAAGATGTCCTCCCATGTCTCCTCATCACAACCATGTGGTTCAAAATTGGCAACTCTGAAACAGGAGAGAGAACAAGCCATTTTTAAGAGGGGTTCAAAAGGGTCAAATGGAATTTCTGGCCAGCCATATGATATTAGGATCCTCCCATGTGTGTACAACACAAATATGTGGTTTGGGGTTGAAGAAAGTGGCCCCAAGGTGTTCAACATTGGCTCGGAAGTAAGAAAAACGGGTGTTGGAGGGCGAAAATGGAATATAACTGGTTGCCAAGATAATTGCTGGCCTCCCACCCTCCAGTGACCTTCCTGGTGATGAAACAGAGGCACCTGCCAAAAATGAACGAAAACCGATGCAAAACGAATGCTCGGGGGCCAAAACACGCAGTTCGGGGTCCCGAAAATGGGCTGTTAAGCACCGAAAGTGGCGTTTGGCCACGAAGTGGGTTTCTCAGACCCCAGTGTCCCTTGAAAGGGAGAAAATAAGATGTATGCCAAAATTTAGAGCAAACGGAGATGGTTAAGCGGTCCCGAACCGAGGCACACGGCCAACGGTCCCAAAAAACCGGAAACCAGGCTCCGAAATGGGCAAAATGGCCTACGGCCACCAAATGTAGCCCACGGCCACTGAGAGATGGTCTACGGGACCTCTCCCTCCCCTTAGGAAAAGAAACAGAGAAAACTGAGTCTGGTTCGCAAATCGAGGCAAGGCACAAAAGAGGGTTCGGGAGTCCGGAGGTGGGGCTCACGGCCGCGACTCTGAGGCTTCTGAACGAGCATAATATGTAGTATCACCGAGCGCTCAACTGGTGACGTCTAAGTCTTAAGGTCGGTCAAAAATGGGGCGTTTACAGCCGCTCACGCCGCAATATCGATCGAGCGGGACCAGTTGGCTGAGAAAATGGCCAAGGTAGATAAAGAAAAACAAGCGACCGTGCAAGTGAAGAAGGCAGGGTATATCGCCGAGCTACGCAACCTCCACGCTGCTCATGCTGCCGAGCTGAAGAAAAAGATTGATGGCACGGAGGATCGTGGCTATGCAGAAGGGGAAAAAGTATATGAACGGCAAGTGGCAGGAACTAAAGACATCTTCTTTCAGTGTGGTTGGAAATCTGATGCGAAGCAACTTGGCTATGGGCCCGATTTAGATTTTTTTAAGAATCCTCCACTTGTCTTCATTTCGCCGTACATGTCAGTCTACGCCGTGACCATTCAGTAAAAAATGATTGAGGCGGCGACTGCAGCTGTTGAGATCGAGGCAACGACCCTTCCTCTGACCAAAGAGATTCCTTTGCCAGTCATCGCGGAAGAAGAGTCCCCAGGCAGCAGCCAGGCCGAGCCAAAACCTAACCCGGTCCTTGGTGCTGGAGAGTAGATTGCACCGAATGCGATTGAGGAAGATCCAGCCAATCTGGGGGATTCTATTGACGTAGTAGACTAGGATGCTTCTCTGGGTCCTCTGTATTTTTTCCTTTTTTGTTGTTTCGCTTTTGACGTAACCTAGCTATGAGCCCTACCTTTGTAACCAAACTGTTTCATCAATGGAATATCAGCTTCTTTTTGCTTGCCATGTGGATTTGTTTTCTCCAGTTTACTTTCTTCAATTTGTCTTCCTTGTTTGTATGATTCAAACTATGGCTTTTAGTGTTGTCTAGATAAAATTGCTTGGATTAACTTTTGAATTTGCATACATGTAAAATTCACTTTCAAAATCGGAGAAGTATAACTGTCTCCCTGGTGAGCAAGTTCACCTTGGTTGGAGGGAAAAAACAATCCATGAGTTGGACAAATCGCAAACTCATTTCCTGGCGAGCAAAGTCAGCTCGAGGTTAACGAGCAAAGTCGGCTCGGTTTTATAACAAAAGTTTGGCAGGACGCCAACTTTTTCCTCGGCGAGAAAAATCAGCTCGGAGGACACTAACCCTTTTTGGCGACAAAATCAGCTCGGTTCAAACACATAGGTTGGGCAGAAGACCAACTTTCTATTAATGTTAGCAAACTCCGCTCAATAGAGGCGAGAAAAATCAGCTCTGGAAAATATGAGCAAAATCAGCTCATAATAAGTGAACACGGTTGAGGATGGCACCAACTGCTTACACGACAGGCAAAGTCAGCCTGGTTTAAGAGAAGTCAGCTTGGTCTTATGCCCTAATTTTCTGCACGGTGGATCGTCGCAGCTAGGGCCAAATTGCCCCCAACACTAAGCAGCTTAACACTTTAATACAAAAACACATAATACAAAAGAAAGAAGTGGCTTTTTTCCATTACACATCAAACATTACATGTAGTGGCAAAAGGCCAAGTTTCAAATAACAAGGAAGAAATATTACATTTCAAAAGTAAAATAACTTGAGGTTAGCCACATTCCATAGCCTTAGTATGGTTTTGCCGTCTAAGTCCTCCAGATGGTATGCCTCTTTGCCAGCCAGGCCTATTATCTTGTACGGTCCTTCCCAATTTGCACCCAATTTGCCCTCACCAGGGACCAGCATGTTGCCCATCACCTTCCTCAAGACTCAATCCCCAACTTTGAATAGACGTGGATGCACGGTCTTGTTGTATTTCTTGAAGAGCTCTTGTTGGTAGACCGCAATGTGAATTAACGCCCTTTCCTTTCTTTCTTCTGCTAGGTCCAACTCCAGGCGATAACTTCACCGTTCAAGTCAGGCTCAAAATTTTCAGACTGGATAGTTGGCATGCCGATTTCTAAGGGTGTGACTGCCTCCATGCCATAAGCCAAGGTGAATAGAGTTTCCCCAGTTGAACGTTTTAGGGTGGTTCGGTATGCCTAGAGTATGTTGGGGAGTTCCTCGGCCCACCTCTCTTTGGCTTTCTCCAGTCGCCTCTTCAGCCCGTCTAAGATAGTCTTGTTTGAAGCTTCAGCTTGACCGTTTAATTGAGGGTATGCCAGCGTTAAATTATAGAACTCAATCTTCAACTCTTCGCAAGATTCGCAGAAGAGTTTCCCATCAAATTGTGCACCGTTGTCCTAGATGAAAGCCTTTGGGATGCCAAACCAGGTAATTACATTCTGCCAGACGAACTTCTTTACATTCTTCTCCTTTATGGTGGCCAATGGCTCGGCCTCGACCCATTTGGTAAAGTAGTTAGTAGCAGCAATGAAAAATTTGCGATTGCCCAGCGCGGTTGGAAGCGGTCCCACAATGTCTAACCCCTATAGTGTGAATGGCCAAGGACTGGTTAAGGGAAACAACTCTTTGGCCGACTGGTGGATCTGGTGAGCGAATTTTTGAAACTTCTCGCATTTACGGATGTATTTTTGTGCATCGGCCTGTATGTACGGCCATCGATAGCCTTGAAAAATTACTTGGTATGCCATCGATCTGCCCCCAATGTGGCTACCGCACATGCTTTCATGAATTTCAAAGAGAAAAGCATCAACCTTACTGGAGTTGACGCATTTTAGGTATGGTTCAGTAAAGGATTTCTTGTATAAGGCGCCAGATAGAGAGAACCAAAACTGCTCAGACTTAGCCCTTATCTTGTTGGTTTCCTTTTTCTCGGTAGACAGGACTCGATCTTTTAGGAAGGTAATGATTGGATCCATCCAAGATGGTCCCAAGTCGATGCAGAGTACCTCGGGTGCCTCTGGTTCCTCAATGCTTGGTTGGGGCAAGAATTCTATCATCAAAGGATTGGGGAAAGCTGGTTTGCATAGATGCCAGGCCGGCCAATTCGTCGGCTTGACTATTTTCTTCGTAGTTGATTTGTTCCATTTTTATCGCGACAAACTCTTTGACCTTAACGCATACCAGCGCTTGATACTTGGCCATCATTTATCCTTGGCCTCATATTCCCCAGAGACCTAGTTGACCACCAGTTTGGAGTTGCTGAATACTATAAGCTCTGATGCCTTCATTCGTAGAGCGATCTTCAGGCCGGCAAGAAGGGCTTCGTATTTTGCCTCATTGTTGGACGCTGGGAATCCAAGCGTGATAGCATGCTCAATGGTCAGTCCTTCTGGCGAGGTCAATACGACCTTCAGCCCAGCGTCATGTCTGTTGGAGGCTTCATCGATGAAGAGTTTTCACATCTCACCAATGAACAATTTCCAACAGTCGAAAGGGTTTTGAGAGTTTCTCAAATCCAGGGCACTGGTCGGTTCCGTGTGTAGCTTTACTGCATGCGCACTCGTTTGATCAGTTGGTAAGTCAGCCGGCACTTGCTCTGCCAACTCAGAATTATCTTGCTTGGCTATTGCTTGTCCTTTATCTTCCTGTGGCAACGTCAACATTATGGGCCATGCAAAATCTGCATTAACCCTTTCCCTTTGCTCGGTGTCATACGCCAAGTCTATTGGATAGACGGGGTGGGTGCCCGATGCAAATTCCACGACAAAATCGGCTAGGGCTTGTGCTTTGATAGTTGTGCGTGGCTGAAACTTGATGTCGTACTACCCCAGCTCTATCGCCCACTTTAAAATTCTGTCGGTGAAATCTGCCTTCTCAAAGAGCACCTTAAGTGGGAATTCAGTTAGCACCACTATTGTGTGGGCATGGAAATAGTGTGCCAACTTTCTAAAGGCCATCATGAGGGCTAGGGACAATTTTTCAAGCGGAAAATATCTTGATTCAACTAGGAGCAGTGTTTTGCTAACATAGAAGATGGGGAGATATTGAATTCCCTCAGTTCGGACAAGTACCGTGCTTACTGCATGTTGAGAAACGGCCAAGTATAGATAGAGCTCTTTGCCAGGTTGTAGGGTGACCAGGATTGGGGTGGAAAAGAGATAGGCCTTCAAGTCCTTTAAAGCGCGGTCGCATTTTGCATCCCAAAAAAACTTGGCCTTTAACCTTTTGAAGAAAGGGTTGCAGCGATCTGATGACCGGTTGATAAATCTATTCAGCGCGGTTGCCGTTCCGGCGAGATGCTGCACGTCCTTTGTGGAATTTGGTCGCTCCAACTCTTGGATTGCCTTGATCAGTGAAGGGTTTGCTTCTATACCCCGGTTTGTCACTTAGAAGCCTAAAAACTTTCCTATACCCACACTGAAAGCGCACTTAGAAACGTTCAAGTGCAATTTATGGCACTTAAGGATTACAAACATTTCTACTAGGTTAGGGAGGTGTTGGGACTCATCTTTGCTCTTCACCACCATGTCGTCAATATAGGCTTCCATAGTGCGGCTGAGAAGAGAAGCAAGCATTTTGGTCACCATCCTTTGGAAAGTCGCACCAGCATTCTTAAGACCAAATGGCATAATCTTGTAACAATACAAGCCTCTCGGCATGGTGAAGAATGTGATCTCTCTTTCTGGCTCGTACATGGCGATTTGGTAGTAACCGCGATATGCATCAAGGAAGCTGAATCTGCGGTGACCAGTGGTAAGATCCACCAGCTGGTCAATCCTTAGAAAGTTGTCCTTCGGTCAAGCACGGTTAATCGTCTTGTAATCGACGCATACCTGCCATTTCGCATTTTTCTTCAGCACTACCACCATGTTAGAAATCCATCTGGGATACTGCACTTCTTCGATCGCCCCAGCCTCCAGTAAGTTTTTGACCTCCTCTGCCACTACCTCGGCATGGTGCAAGGCTGAGCACTGTGTTCTTTGTATGACTGGTCGGGCATTGGGAAAGACATTCAATTAATGATAAATGAAGCTTGGATTGACTCCAGGCATATCATAAGGTGTCCATGCAAAGACCTTAATATTGGAGACCAAAAAGTTAACGTAGTCCAACCGCTAGGTGCTGGACAACGATAAGCCCAAGAGAAAAAATTTATTCGGGCCGCTTTCGTCAATTCGAACCTCCACCAAGTCTTCAATTGAATTTTCTTCGATTTTTCTTCCCACATCTTCCAGAACCTCCTTGCCTTCTGGTCCTTCTATTATCTGTACGAAACCTTTCGCTGCCCGGCTGCTGTTGACCGCAATAAAGCATTGTTTTAACATGACTTGGTCTCTCCAAACTTCTTTTATTTGCCCGGCTGGGCCAGGGAAGCGCATGGCTTGGTGATAAGTGGAAGCCACCGCTTGCATGGCATGCAACCAACCCCTCCCCAGTATCAAGTTGTATGTGGATGGGACTTTCAGTACCCAAAACTCAACCTGCTTCGTGACCGACTTAGCCTTGACTAGCAATATGATCTTCCCGATTGTCCATTTCGGTTGAGAGTTTAAGCCGACCAAAGGAGATGTTGCTGGGGCCAAGTCCTTGTCCTCCAACTTCATCTGTTTGAATGCGTCATAGTACATGATCTTGACCGAACTCCCCCGGTCAATCAGTATTCTCTTGATGTCAAAGTCCTTGACGCAAAGTGTCACTACCAGAGCGTCATTGTGAGGGGTTTGAATTCTTTCCAAGTCTTTCCTCAAAAAGGTCATGATGTCCTGCACCTCGTTCTTCCCCTTCTTTACGGTAGGCTGAATAGAGATCACTTCCCTCATGTGCTCGGCCTTCTTAATCATCCCCCTGAGCTCGCAAACTCACGCGGGCTCGATGATACCGTGAATGACATTGATGACTCCTTGGGGTGCCGCATCCAAGATGGCAAGGCCATTTGTAGACATCTTATTTTTGATCGACCTCAAGACTTAGACGTCATCGCTTGTGCACTCGATGATTATGATTGCATATGTTCGTTTTGAGTGCCTGAAATCCTCAGTGAAATGCCCTGTCTTTGAGCCTTTAAAGCTTGTCCATTTTGTACTTTGTTTCGGACCAAAACCTTGTTGTTTCAAGCCTGGCACTTGTGATCTGTTGGCCACCACCATACGCTGTCAGCCATGGGTCATGGTTGTCGGCCATTGGCGTGGCCGGTCGGCCACCAATGGTGGCCGAAGGCTACCAGTGTCTTTTTCCAGATATTTTGTTGACAGTTGTGCCAACTGCTGGCACACTTAGTTGTATCTCCCTACACGTGTATGGTGGGATGTTTCTAAGCTAGAGGCATGTTTTTCTATATATATAGGGGTTCTTCCCCCATTTTTGACGGTTAGAAAATTTGGAACCAAATTATCTCCCTCCCTCTAGATTTCTTTCTCTCTTGTAATTTTATACACATTTGCTCACAAATCCTACACTTTTGCCTATACACCCTTGATCAAAGTTACTTCTCTTTGGACTAAGGTTTCTTGAGACTCTCTTTGTGCTTTAGAAGGTGGTTGTGGCTTGCTTTGTGGCCTAATTTGTGCCTTGGCTTCAAGAGGTATAACACTTCCCTTTTACACTTGTTTTGCATATTTGTTTTCCCATCTTTTCCAATTGTTTTTGGGCTGATTTTGAACTGTAAACAACTCTGTTTTTGTGGCCTAAAAGTATTGGTTTAAGGCCATTTTCAGTTAAGGGGTGGTTCACCCTTCTTACTTTTTTGTTTGTAAAGTTTTTGTGTATTTGTTCACCACTTTCAAACCAACTTTTTTGGGCCTTTTAACCACTGAATTTCAGAGGTTTTTTAGTGATAAAAAACTCATTTTGAAGTCCAAATTTGGAGGGGTTAGCCTCCCCTCCTTGTGTCTTGTTTGCATGTCTAGTTAGCTTTATGTGTTAGCATGTTTTTCTAGCTTAACTTAGCTCAAGTCCAGCATGTTTTAGCCTTTGAAATAGCTTGCTTTAGCTCTGTTTTGGGCTGGTTAGTTCATTTAGGTCTTGTTTTGCATGGTTGTAGTGTAATAGTCTTCACAAGTTAGTGTTTTAGGGTCTTAGACATCTCTTGTTTGAGTTGATAGCATATTTTGGCGTTGTTTTTCACTCCATTTCAGCACTATAATCTATGCAACCTCCCTCTTTGCTTCACTCTTTCATTTGCTTTTGAGGGTTATTTCAAGCTTGGGATCCTTTAAGCTTGAGATTGAGGTTATGCTTAATGGTTTAATCCTCTTTAAGGGTTCACTACCAACGGCATGATCTCTCTCTTGCCTTACATTATCCCTTGGTTGACACTTCTTTAATCTTAAAGGACACTCACCAATGGACAAATTAATTAAAGAATGATTTGGTAACTAAAATGTGTAAACAAAATTGGCAAGTAAAAGTGGTAAGATAAGCACTTCTTTGCGTTGCATTGCATGTGTTCAAATCTGATGTTAGTTTTGAACACAAGGAAAATAGAACATTTCATACTCAAAAGTGATGAAATGTGCCATTTTCCTAGGTCTCCATTGCCCTTGATCATGCATGATAGGGTGATGGTCATTTGAGTCTTGTTTGTGCATTTATCGAACTTGTACAAACTTGGTTCTTTGGCCATCATGCATTGAAATTGCTTGGTTGATGGTTTGAGAGTCAAGAGTATCACTCCTTTGAACTTGTTTGATGATAAGGAGGGTAACAGTACAAATAAACCTTCAAAAAGTACACTGCTTTGCTCTGTTCGCTCTTTGTAGCTAATCGGCCACCATTAGTAGCCGACCGGCTATCAATATTGGCCAACCGGCCCCACTTTCAGCCACCAATGAAAATTCAACAGAGTGTTTTTGAAGAAAAATAGAGTTGATCTGGAGAAGGAGAAAGTGTAAGTGCTTCTGTGCAACAGAGGCTTATAGCAGCAAAACAGTGGCCTTTCGGGTGAAAAATCGAGCATGCATGCATCCCTCGCTTCCCGAGGCCATTTGGTTAATTTGCTTAGTGTCAAGACCCAAACCCGCTCCTATAGATTTAGCATCTTAACCGGCCAGTAATCTTGTGATTACCGAAGGCCTCTGAGACAGATTAACAAAATATTAGGGGCTAGCGGAAGCAAATAACAATGTATAACGTCCATTGAGCTTTCAGACTTATATGAGACAGAAAAATTTTAAACTTTTTATATACATATATACACATTATCTTTAAGTCATCATATATATACATATTTAGACAAAGAGGTTTAGCCCTATTTACAAAACACACAAGACTTGTTCAACCAAACACGAAAACAAAACTTAAACTTTAAATCATATAGCAATAATCACTTGACATATTCGGAACCTCTACGGGAGGCACATAGGCTGGCTGACAAAAACAGATTCTAGGTAGATGCCTCTAAGCCTAGTCACGCGCCTGATCACCTACATACATAAATAATACAGTGAGCTAGAGCCCAGTGAATAATAACAGAGTAAATGTTTTAATGAATGAGTCCGTACAGATTCAGAAATCATAATTCAGTTTCGTATCAAATTTATAATTTGTCCAGATCATATACGGAAATCATAAGTCATGCTTAAGCATACGTGATACATCCGTTAGCATTAACAGAACAGAATAGAACGTATACACGTGAAGTTACGAATAACCAGTTCCATAAAGGAACCTCTGGATCCGGGTAACAGAACAGAAGCTGAGCCCCCATGACGGGGCCTCCGGTACGGGTAACAGAGTGCTGACAGATTAAGTTCCATAAAGGAACCTCCGATACCGAGTAACAGCCAACAGATATCACATGATGCTAAGGATGTCACGAGTACATATCAGAAATTGGACAGTCATTCATTGTACAGAACATAGCACTTTAGAAAACAGATCTCATTTTATCACACAGAAAATAAATACAGTTGAACATAACTTTACTAAGTTATTACTCACAGATAGCTGCGGAAGCAAATCAGATGGATTAGACATATCAGATAAATCAGGCAGACAATGGCGCGTGACCTACACAAACACATAATATATACACATTGAAATACAATATTACTCCATTTATCAAACTTGACTTTCCTAGTCTTTTTCCGTCTAAACAGTCTGAAGTTCTACTATGCTTATTCTTTCTCATTCAAATAAACCGGGTTCTCATTTCACATATTCTTTCATTACTAAGTCCTTCTTTTCCAAATAGATTGATCTTTTACTTGACTTCTTAAACAATTATTACTAGATGAATGATTCATTCTTCAACTAACTAATCTATGTTGATTGGTAGTTTATTAATCTTTATTGAGTCATAAATCATGTCTAGAATGCCTTGGAAAGAGATGAGAATAAAATGTGAACTAAATGCAATTTTCCAAAATATGCTAAAAATGGGTCTTCGCTCGAGCGCCACTTTGGTCGCTTGAGCGGACTGTAAAATTTGAAAAACTACTATGAGCTCGATTTTCACGCTTGAGCGAGACTTTCCTCGCTCGAGCAGACAACGTAAATTCTGAAATTTCAAAATTGCAATTGAAGTTCAAATTTGGTATTCAAAGCCTCAAAACATGCACTTTTGGTACACAAAAATGGAGAACCATTGGATAATTTAGTAAACACTTTCAATTAGAAATCATTCATTCAAAATCATGCTCCAATTGTCCAAATTTAGTTTTAACTCATCTTCTTTACATCAACCCACAATTCTAAAATATAAATTAGACTTCCCAACCTCTTGAAATTCCATGATGTATATAATACAAATAGATTCAATTTTATTATTAATAACAAAATCAACTTAACTATGAATTACACAAATCAATTTCTTAGAAATTCAACTTAACTCAATTTCTAACCAAAAACTTAATTTATAATCATGGGTGTTCTAAAACGTATCTAAATTGAGTCGAATTCTTAAATTACATCACATGCATGGATTGAATAAAAATCTGATTATAAAATCGAAACTTTAGGATTAATTCCAAATTAATTTCCACAACTATGAGTCTATTTAATTTCTTACTTAAAACCTTATTTCTTACAAAATCCATGAGACTAATTTCATAACTTTCTTAATTCATGATGCATGGAGGATTATCTAAAACATGAAATTAAAGTTATAAAACTCTTAGAAAATATTTGCATGTATGAAATTAGGGTCAACATTCAAATTAATTACATCCAAAATTCTTTTAATTCAATATTAAGTTCAAAATGTTCATGAATTCATAATTTCCCAAAACTTGCTCTCCTTATAACCAAACATGAAATTAATTCTCCAACTTTCTTAAAGATTCATTGATGCATGTAAAGATGAAGTCCAAATTCATGAGGGATAACACAAATTAAACTTACTTGATAAATTTTCCCAAGCCCATTTCCTTAATCTCAAGCTCAACTCAATTTATTTTAACCTCAATTTAATTCGTAATTATACATGTTCCAAAATATGTTTAATTTGAGTCAAATTCTTAGATTACATTACATGCATGGGTTAATAATTAAAATCAAAACCCATATTTATTCTTTAATTCTTCCAAATTACATGCATGCAGAAATAAGGCCCAATTCATGCAAGATTACAAAAATTAAATGCAAAATAATTAATTTCTAAATTGATTTCCATAAATTGAACATAACTACATGAATTCATCATCTTGCTAACTTCTTCTATTTATATGAAATTGAATCCAAGTTTAACAAATTTAAGAAATTATAATTCATACTCTTGGTCCTAACTTGATTTTACATGCAAACCCAAATCTTAACAATTTATAATTGATCTACAAAGCTTTATTTTAATTCCTTCAAAATTCATGATGTATGTAAGGAATCACCATCTTCTTAACATGCTCAAGCAAAATACATGTAATGGCCCATAAATCCAACTCTATACCATAGGATCTTCAAGGTTTGAGAGACAAATCCAAGCCAAACTTGAGTTTCTTCTTCCTTTTCTTCGCTTTTCTCTTGGTTTTCCTTCAAAATTTCCAGCAAAGATCTAAGGAATTGAACTGTCCCTCACTCACGGTTCTCTCTCTCACCCACGGTTCTGTCTCTCTCTCTCTCTCTCTCTCTCTCTCTCACGGTTTTGCCAAGACAAATATGAAGCACAGAATGCACTCAACAATTAATAAGTAGATTTACATACTCTCTCTCCTCATGTACACTTATAAAACTTGAAGGTTTAATAATCTATTATATATATATAATATACCCCCACAATGTTAATCAGTTTAGTATAGTTAAATTAGCAACTGGTCATTCATTAGCTTAATTAAGCACCCTCTTGATTCTTAATTAATCTCAATTGATCAAAACTAATCACAAGTCTCATGTAATTTAATTAGTCTAATTGATTTTAATTAAGGTCCAATTAATTATATTTAATTTTTACCATTCTGAATCAGATTTTTGATCAACTTCCAAAAAGCTCCAAATATTAAATTAGACTTATTTCCATTATCAATTTTGATTTCTCAAACTATTTAGGCCTTCAATTTCTAATCAGACTTCAAATTTCTGTCAATAAATTGCATATCTAAATTGGACACCTCATAAATAAATTTAATTCGTAATAATCACAATTCTCAATCCTCATAATTTAATTAACTTAATTTTCTCCAATTCAGATCTAATTAATCGAATCTCAATTTTATTAAACTGAATCAAATATTTAAGTAAACTCCCAAATAGGTCCGTAATTAAAATTAAATTGACTCAACTTCTTAATTTCACTTCTTTAAACCATTTGGACCCTAATTTTCTAATTCCAAAATAAATCTTTAATAGAATCATATATGATTCAGATTCCACAATTCTCACAAATCCCAAATTAAATTATAATACTCGGCAATTAAATTTCAAATTCTCTTAATTAATCAGGTACTAATCATTATACGTGATGGGGTCGTTACACTTAGTTAATTAGTTGTAGCTTATTCATGCAAATATTGTAACTATTTAGCTTAGATAGTTAATTAGTTCACGTTGTGTAATTAATTAATTAAATAGCCTAGTCTAATTGATTAATTAGTTAAGTATGTTGTAATAATTAATTAGCTTAGAGTAAGCTTTTTATTTATTCAAAGTGTTGTAATAGTTAGTTAAGTAGTGTAGCTTAGCTAGTTTCATTCGGACCCTTCTTCGCGAGGGCGTAATGTTGTAATAAGTGTGCGTGCATGCGTGTATATTTTTCCAACCCTACGTCTTTCTCCCTTTTATTTACCCGCTTTTGATGGTTAGATTAAGAGCATGATTTTTCAAATTAGCATACCTTATACTTGCATCCATTCATTTGTATTGTATGCACCGAGACTTGGCGCATCATTCAAATTGCATTGTCATTTCAAATACTTCTTTGAATACATGTTTAATTGTATATTGTTCAAATTGCTTCATATGCCATATTAGTAGCCGAGCCTATTAATTGCATTATTGCATGTGTTGTATTAGGCATCTTGTATAGTTAGGAATCATGAATGTTTTTCTAATTCATATCTTCTTGGCTTGGAGTACTAGGTGAGTTTTTAGTGGTTTAGCATACTTGCATGAGTGTGAGTGATTGCCATGACTAACATGCTTGTCATGAGGCTAAATGCTTATTTGTTAAACTGCTTGAATGCCTGTGGATGAAGGCTTGTTGTTTGAATTGGAACGATTCAACAAATGTATGTTTTAAGCCTACTTTGTTGAGTGACAAATCATGTTTTAAGCCCACTATGTTTGGTGGCAAATCCGCAAACTTTAAACCCATTTGAGGTGGCAAATTCGAACCATTTTCACAAACAGACATGAGTTGAATTGTTTCAAATTGAGCAAGCTAGTATATATTTGATTGTGCGCATCATATAGTAATGTTAGCCTAATAATCATAATAAGAGCACATAATGTTTATAACATATTATATCATGATTGGTAGAGGTCAATCTTTGATCAGGCGAGCTGGGGTGCTCAATTCATGACCTTCCCCTCTCGTACCTAAGTTCCCAAGGCAATTTTGGTGATGACGGACACGTGGCCTTTGGCACGAGTCATGGGTTTCCTAAATTTTTACAAAATAAAATATTTAAATGGCGACTTTGTATTTGGCAAAGCAGTCCAATTTTGGCATTTTTGATCCTAAAATCAAATTTCCAAAAGATTTGCTGGATTTGGACTTTTTGGTGATTATCAGTTTCACATTGAACTTGTGAGATTAGATTCAGAACCGCGGAAGTCCGAATTGTAGGGCTTCTTTCAAACCTTTCGAAAGGGGGCGCGAAACGGCGAGCTACACCATTTGGTTCGACTTGCCCTTGTGGAGCGGTCCTCATGCCTCCGTCTATATACTGGTCTAAGTGCCCAGCTGTAACCAGCTCTTCCAGGTGTTGTTTCAGAGGCACGCAGTCCTCTGTCGAAAGTGCAGCATTATCTTGAGTTGAATCCCCTCTGTGCATCCCCTAACTTTGCTAGCCAACGGACATATGGCTCACCTTGGTTTTCACTGAGGATGCAGTAGATTGGAATCTTAAAAACAGTGGTGATACCGGTTCGTACCTTCAATTTTCTCTTGGTATTCTCTTCTTCATTGCGAGGAGCATTAGCCCGGTCACTCTCGTGTCCTTTGTTTTTGTCATTGCGGTTAGCACTGCGATATTGTTCACTAGCTCGGTTATTAGGGCAGTTATCCTCTTACCCCACCGAGTGAACCTTCCCAGCCACATGTTTGTTCGCCGTAATCGAATTTGCCTTCTTGGTTGTGGTGGCGATGGCAGCATCATCCTCAACTTGAATGTGTTCGTTTATCCGTTGCATCAATGATTCCATGGTTGTGGGTTGGTGTATTGTGAGCGAGTTTTGCAGTCTTTGTCCGACTGGCAAACCTCGCTTATATTAGGCGATTACCAAATTGGTGGGGCAATCCAGGATCACATTGCAAGTCTCCTAATACTTGGCATTGTATGCCTTCAAAGAACCGCCTGACTCCATCTTGATGCCTAGGAGGTGGTCGACCTCATTGGGCGTTCGAGTGTTGGTCATGAATCTAATGACAAAGGCTTCAACTAGTTGTTGCCACCCCTCGATACTCCCCTCCAAGAGCTTTTTGAACCATTTCAGCCCCAGTTTTTCCAAACTTGTTGGGAATATGAGGCACATCAAGGCATCGTTGCGCCGATGGCCTGCCATTACTTGCTGGTAATGACTAACGTGCATATACGGATTTGTTTTCCCATCATACAACGTGAACTTTGGTTGATGGAATCCGGTAGAGAGGGGCGTGCTCTCTATCTCTGGAGACAGTGGGGTGGCGGTGAGTCGTGCCAAGTCTCTGTTCACCGGTGTTGGAACCACCACTGTAGGCGGCGGCGGTGGCATGGCCACCTTCTTACTGCAACGGATTTGGGGACTCAGCCTTTGCAATGCCAGCACTCTTTGGGCCTCTTTGTGGCATGCTTGCTCCTTCAGTACATCACTCAGGTCCTCCGAACTAGCGGAGTAAAAGTATCTCGACGTCGTCGATGGACGCGAGGGACGACAGCTGCTGTCGCACGTGTGGGGCCTCTCCACTGATGGGTCAGAATCGCCAACTCCGTAGCTTGTGGTGATGGAGATCGAGGGTGTCCCCTGTTGGTGATGATTGTCAGAGCGACGGGGTTGAGTGCGCTCACTGTAGTCGTCCACTTTAGCAACCCTTCCTTTTAATTTGTCGCTTCAATGTCTCCATCTCAGCCGCCATCTTTCAAATAAGGGCATCCTGGTCTCTAAGTTTGTGCTCCAGGCACTGAGCATGCGATTCTCCTCGTCGTCGGAGACCCTCAGGACTCTTTGAATAGTTAGTGCTCCTCGCGTGTTTGTCTAATGCATCCCTGGACTGCCCTTTAGAGGAGGTCTCCAGGCCCACCATGGTCGGAATAGCGAGGGGGCCATCTCTTCTCCGGATTAACTCTGGAGTGATTCTGTCGACGACGGACATCGGTGTTTCGTCAATGTTTGCCATGGAAAATAGTCAACAAGGCTTGTAGAATAAGGTTTATCTATCAAAGATTTTCCCACAGATGGCATGAATTGTACGGGAGAGAAATATCCACCGCGCTCCGTACCTCCTTACTACCAAGCTCGTCTTATTCCATTAGAACTCTGTCGCACTGTGAACAAAACAAAGGTGAGCTACCCGACGGGGGGGTTTGTTGGAAAACCCCTTTGTAGGTCAAGTTAGCTTTCTGGGAGAAAAGAAAAGGTAGAGCACTTCTGGAGAGAGGGAGAGTTAGAAATTTCTTCAGGTTGCTTACCTCTAAGGTCTGCATGCTTCTCCTTTTCAAGGCTGGCTACGCAGCGTCAGAGATTGTGGGCGCACTACCTCTGCTGTCCTACTCTAGACAGGCAGTTGTGCTCCCATCTACACTTCTTACACGTGTAGAGACCAAAACCTCCAAACAGTGTTTGTCGCACCGTCAAACGGTATTGACGCATACCAGGAGTGGATTTATGTCATGACCCAAACACAAACCCGCCCTTATGGATTAGAGTCATAACCAGCTAGTAATCATTAGATTACCTGCGGCCTCTGTCAGAAATCGAGTCATATTCAATAATAGGGGGCCAAATTACAGAAGCAAAATTTACAAAGATTATCCAATGAGCTGTGCATACATGGCTCAACCGAACATTCTCATATTCATATAATAACTCACACCATGCGAACATTCATATTATGTATGTAATACATACATTCATGATCATTCGATAGTCAGCATTAACAAAACTAAGGATAGAATTGGTCATACGTGACCTCAAAAGATCAAAGGACAAGTAAAACAAAAATAAGGCCTCTTGCGTGAGGTGACCTTAGTTGACCTCTCAAAACTTGGTTTCTCATTGCTTACTGGGGTTGAGGTTGGACATCCTATTACTCACCTACATACATATAAATAAGGGGTGAGCTAATGCCTAGTGAATAATACCAAAGCAAAGGAGTTCATGAACAAAATTCTTATAATCATAATTCACTATTACGTTTAAAGATCAATAATAAAGCAAAATGACCCCAGGTCCTTTCTATCATTTCTCAAACACAAAACGACCTCGGGTCCATGTAGCATACATAACAACCTTAGGTCCATCAAGGGCAAAATGACCTTGGGTCCAACTTACACTTAGAATGACCTTGGGTCTGTTACACACGGAACGACCTTAGGTCCAACACTTACAGAACGACCTTAGGTCCAGTACTTGCAGAACGACCTTAGGTCCAATACTTACAGAACGACCTTAGATCCAATTCATATACACATTTATTGTGTGCACACATTTGAATCTATGATCATATCCATTCTTGTATCCAGAACGACCTTAAGTCCATATCTTTCCTTATCCCAAACGGCCTTCGGCCCATTTAATAATCTTGCAGAACGGCCTTAGGCCCAATCTACATCCTTATTGAATATACTGAATGACCTTAGGCCCATTTCATACTCATACATTGATCGCTTCGTATATTTCAATTCGAATTGAGTGATTAGAATGCTCATTCATAATATCACTTCAAAGGATTAGAACCTTACCATATAGGCATAGCTTAGAAAATAATGCGTATACCAAAAATATCTTTGCTAAGATATTACTCACCGTGTTCCGGTGCTTGATTCATCCTTGCACTTGACCCTACATAATTTATAACACAATGGGTCATAATACCATTCAATCCGTTCTTCAGTTTGCTTAACGCTCTTAGGCTTCTTTCGTGATCTTTAATTCATTTACAATGTTCAATGCATGCCTAAGAGTGCTTAGAAATGAAAGAGATCGGAAAAAAAAATCATAAAACAACTTTTCAAAATTTTTGAAACAGGGTTCTCCGCTCGAGCGTAGCTTTTCTCGCTCGAGCGGACCCCCTTTGGTCTGCAAAAGTATTGGTTACCTCATTTTTGCGCTTCAGCATGACTTTGGTCACTCGAGCCGAGAGTAAAAACATGTGAGTGGGTGCTTAAGCGTAATTATTCTAGCTTGAGCGGATACCAACGTTTGCAAAACTTCTGGGAGCTTGATTTTTACGCTCGAGCGGACATGACAAATTCTGGAATTTCCAGAACTGTGTTTAAAGTTCAAAACTTAATTCTAAAGGCACAGAACTCATATTTTTTGTCACGACCCAAACCCGCTCCTATGAGTTTAGTGCCGTAACTGGCCAATAATCCTTGGATTACCAAAGACCTTTAAACAGAATAACTTATAATTAGGGGTTACGAAAGCAAATATAGAAACATACATAGTCCATTGAGCTGTGAAGACATATACAGGATAGAAATTTTTTAAACTTTATACACATATACGTGATGTCATAATACAGTAGTCTTCATCACATTCATTACAGATATAGCCAAAAAGGACTTAGCCTAATATACAGATAACAGAAAACTTGTTCTACACCCAAAGGAAAACAAGATCTTAAACTCAAGCCATTTAAACTTGACTCACTCATAAAAAGAAACCTCCTCGGAGGCACAATGGTTGGCTGGCTGACAAAACTGATACGCCAGGACCTCAATTCTGAGTCTGGTCATGCGCTTGGTCACCTACATACATAATATAAATAGTGAGCGGAAGCCCAATGAATAATAATAGAGTAAAGGGTTTAATGAATGATGTCCATCACAAACATAATTCAAATCTTATTGAACAGAAGCATATCTATATTCGTATCAGAAACAAAATCATAAACATATTCATATCATGAGTGGTGTATCCGTTAGCATCAAACATATCTCTTTGGTCAAGCTTATTAAGTTCTACATTGGAACTTCCGGTACCGGGTAACATATTTCATACATGAGTCATGGTATTGTTTTCCCTGGGTGAGGGCCTGTGCTATGGTATTATTTCCCCCGAGCGAGAGCCTGGGTGTAATAACCCTCACCACTGATTACCGTTAAACATTGATTACCGATAACTGAACTGATCATGACTGATAATCGAACTGAATGAAATATTGAACTGACTGACCGAATTTGGAAACTGAATTGATTGAGTATATGTTAGTTAATTGCATCCTATCTGTTTGACCGTATGATTATCTGTTCATGCTTATATGTATAAACTGCTAATTGAAGGCCTTATCGGCGGCCGAATCAGAAACCGATTAGTGTTCTATGATCGTCAGAATTAATGTGATTTTATGGTATAATTATCTGAAAACTGATTAGGTATGATTAAATTAGATTAAAATGAGTTAATTGCAGAGTTTGCCATAATTACCAACTTGCCACTAAGTGGGCCACTCACACACACACACACATGAGCCTTGTATACACTCCACGTATTGATTAAACCCACATTTCTTCTCACATTTTGAGCCTCAACCGACCCTAGAGAGAGAGAGACTTGAGGAGTTGGTTTTCATCTTGAATTGCTTGAAATTGCTTGAGGATTGAAGTGTTGATTGCTACTTTGAGCTCCTAGACCTTAAGCACAAGACTAAGGTAGGACATCCATCTCCTTGTTGTTGTCTTAGAACTCATTCTTGCACATTTCATGCTTCAATTGTAGAGCAAGGCCACGTTTTGGTACATACATGTTGTTATAGAGTGTAATTCATGCATGCATGTTGGAATTAATGAGTTTGGAGTTGAATTCATGGTAATTGGTGCATGCATGTTCATGTTTATGTTAAATCCATGATTTCACCATGTTTTGAAAAGAATTGGCTCCTTAGAGCATCAAGTTGGAGCTTTGAATTGATTTGAATTCATGCATGTTTGCATGTTCTTCATGTTCTTGAAAATGGTTTGAAATTGAGTTTGAATTAAACACCCTTGGGCTATGATTTCTCAAATTGAGCTTTAAAACATGTTGTGCTATGTGTTTATAAATGTTTTCCAGAAAATGAGCCCAAGAGGATCGGTTTTGATGCATTTTAGCTTGAGTTTGAGCTTGGAGGTGCAATCTGGAATTCCCAGATTTCGCACTCCCGCTCGAGCGGGGAACTTGGCGCTCGAGCGGAGAATCCGAGCATCCAGTATCTCTGCACTGTTTTACAGTACGCTCGAGCGGAGGATTGGGCGCTCGAGCAGAATCATGTCTCACGCTCGAGCGGGAGTCGAGCGGAGATTTCACCCATCCAGTACTTTTACAGTACGCTCGAGCGGGAAAGTTTACGCTCGAGCGTGTACCTTTGTTGCATGACCGCTCGAGCGGGGAAACCTGCGCTCGAGCGGGACTCTGTTTTTCTGAAAATGCTTTTAAATGTACATCTTTGCATCCTCATCCCATTCTAGGCATTCTTAGGCCTAGTTTAAGACATCTTAATGAGGATATAGATGTAGAACACACCGAGGCAAATTAGGGATTAAGTCATGTTTTTTTTCCCAACTGTGTAGCTTAGTGTGTTCAACCTGTTAACTGTGTAGGGTTGGCGACTGGAGAGACACGCTCTAGCATACCGTAGCCCAAACTCTGTGAGTAACAATTGTGTAAAGATATGTTCAACTGATATCTTTTGAATACTGAACTGAACTGTTTACTGAACTGGTATTACTGAATGAATGTATGTCCTTTATTTCCGAACTGTACTGTGGCATCCTTAGTACCTACTGTTTACTGTTACTGTTACAGAGATCTCTGTCGGTTCCCTCGTGGAGCCACTACTGTTTACCGACTGATGGCCATCATTACTGTTCGGTCTTTTAAGACCTACTGTTACTGTTATGCTAATGGATGTACCACATATGACTGTTTACTGTACTGAACAACTGAAATACTGATTGAATTGAACTGTTTTCATTACTGTAAGGACATTCATTTTAACCCCTTTACGCTTTATGTTATTCACTGGGCTTTAGCTCACTGCTCATATATATATGTAGGTGCTCAGCCACCAGATCGGAGCTAGGAGCGTGGGTTAGACTCCAGTTTTGTCAAGCCAACCTTTGTGCCTCACTGCGAGGTTCCGAGCCTATCTGCTAAGGCTTAGGGGTGTTTTAAGAATTCCCCCTTCTGTACTGTTTCACTGTTTTGTATAGACTGACTGTTCACTGTACCGCTACCTAGGGTTGAGTCCCTAGTTTGAATAAATGTAAATATTGTGCATACTGTTCTGTACTGTTTATGTATGAATGCATGAAAAATCTTTTGGCATACAGACTGTCACAGCTCATTGGACATTGTTTAATTACTGTATTGGCTTCCGCCAGGCCCTGTACTCTGTTTTACTGTATTACTGTTCTGCAGGCCTTCGGTAATCTCAGATTACTGGCCGGTTACGGTGCTAAACCCATAGGGCCGGGTTTGGGTCGTGACACTGGGCCATGGTATTGTCTCTCCCGAGCGAGGGCCTCATGACCATAAGCCACAGTATTATGTCCCCTGGGCGAGGGCCTCTGCTAAGGATACCACATAAACATTTCAAAGAAGTGGATCATCATTCATGTAATCACATAATAGCTTTTTGTATCATTCAAAAACAGTTCATATAATATCATAATGTTCAGAAAGTATTTCATATCGAACATAGCTTTACTAAGTTATTACTCACAGATAGTTTCACAAATAGCTTGGCAGCAAACCAATGGATCAATCGCTCACGGCCAGTGACCTACACCAATCATAACAGATACATATACTGAAACACACGCTTGGATTGTACATAACTCATTTCATTTTGTTCTTAGTGAGTTTCTAGCCTTTACTCTCATTGTCTTAATCTTGGCCTAGAAATGCCTAGGATGCAATAAGGATGCCAAAATGCGCCTGGAAACACTTAACCAAACTTGCTAAAAACAGAGGTCCCGTTCAACTTTCTTTGCTCGAGCGGACATGTAAACATGTAAGGGGCTGCTCAAGCGTAACTTACTTCGCTCGAGCAGTCTACAAACTTTGAAAAAGTATTGGTTGTGTGATTTTCACACTCGACAGACGCTCGACGGTTGCTCGAGCGTGAGACTCAAGTCCTCGCTCGAGCGCAACTCTTGTTGCTCGAGCGGTCTGCAAAAACATGAAACTTCTGGGAGCTTGCATTTCATGCTCGAGCGAACTTCTGGTCGCTCAAGCAGAAGTGCAAGATCGCAGAGTGGTCGCTCGAGGGGAGAATCCGTCGCTTGAGCAGAGAGCAGAATTCTAGAATTTCCAAATTACTCTTCTCAGCTCAAAACTCAAATTCGAAATTGTAAAACATGGTCTTTTTGGCCAAAAACTTGAGGAAACTATGGGAAATACTTGTAAATGGTGAAACCATGATAAATTCAAAATCATTTCACAAAATCAAGGCCCAAAAGCTTGCCAATTGTCCAAAACAAAACCCAAATCTTTGAAAACATAATATCACATATCATGTATGTAAAGGTATAGTTCCAAGCTTTAAAAACATGATCCAATGAGGTGTCTAACTCAAAAACATGTTGAATTCTTAGAAGAAGATCAAGATATGGACATGCAAGAGGAGATTCTTTGAAACCAACCTCAAATTGTACTCAAATGAACATGCATGCATGGTATGATCTATGTTCCTTCTTTCTAACTCACTTCTCATAATAAACTACTCAATTGTCTAGAATTCATAAATTCACCAACTCAAAAACAAGATCAAAGGCTTGAATTCTTACCTTAGCTTGTCAATGTAAGAACTAAAAGCTTGATTCTTGTTGTTCTAAGTCCAATCCTTTCAATTTCTAGCAAATTCTTTGGTTGAGTTCAATCTCTCCTATCTCTCCATCTCTCACGTTTGTCTCTTGAAGGCTTAAAGATGATGAGAAAAAGGTGGCTTAAGTGGTGTGTATAGGCCTTATATAGGCTTAATTAGTCGCTTAATTAAATTAGTGCTTAAGCTACTCAATTGGACATTAATTAATCTAATTTAATCGTTCAAAATCGAATTTTAATTGAACCTGCCATAATGTTCTAAAAATTTCAAATAACACATAAACCAAGTCAACTTCGTAATCGGATGCCGATAAAGCCTTTAATTCACAGAACAAAATAGAAATCCAAATAGATATTTCTACATTAGACAGATATGAGCACAAAAAATGCAACACACATGCAATTTCCTCATAATTTCACTGTAATTACTTATTAGGCATAATTAATCATGGTTAGCCAGCTAATCACAAGTCGGGGTTGTTACAGTCTTCCCTCTTTAAAGAGTTTGGTCATCCAAACTCGAATTACCTTTATTTTGGAGAATACCGGATTCAACGGAAATAAGTCAGGGTATCTTTTCATCATGTCTTCTTTTGTCTCCCAAGTTGCATAGGTTCCTCCGTGATTTTTCCAATCAATCTTTACCAATGGAATTTCTTTGTTTCTCAATCTTTTGATTCGACGATTCACAATTTGCATTGGCCTCTCCTCGTATGTATAATCATTTTTTCGAAGCACATGAGCCGGTTCAATATGTAGTGGATCTCTCAAATAATCCTGAAGCATAGAAACATGAAAAACATTGTGCATATATTCCATGACTGGTGGTAAAGCTACCCGATACGTCACTAAATTAATCTTTTCAAGGATTTCATAGGGTCTAACATATCTTGGTGCCAATTTGCCTTTCACGCCAAACTGTGTCTGGCCTTTCATTGGAGTCACTTTGATAAATACGTAATTCCCGACTTTATATTCTCTATCTCTTCTTCGGACATCGACATAGCTCTTCTGGCAGCTTTATGCAATTTTCAGTCTTTGTCGGATCAATTTCACATTTTCAGTTGTTTCTTGTACCAGTTCCGGTCCCAATAAAGGTCTGTCACCTACTTCAGCCCAACAAATCAGAGAATGAGATTTCCTACCATACAAAGCTTCATAAGGAGCCATTCTAATGCTTGAATGATAGCTGTTGTTATACACAAATTCAGCCAGAGGAAGGTAAGTCTCCCAATTGCCTTGAAAATTTAACACACATCTGTAACATGTCCTCCAATGTTTGAATGGTTCGTTCAGATTGGCTATCTGTCTGTGGGTGATAAGCACTACTTAATCTCAGCTCAGTTCCCAAAGCTTGTTGCAAACTTTGCCAGAATCTCGAAGTAAACTTGGGATCTCTGTCAGATACTATGGACACTGGAACTCCATGTAATTTCACAATCTCGTTGACATATAAGTTAGCCAACTTGTCCTCATTATACAAAGATTTGACAGGTAAAAAGTGAGCAGATTTAGTTAAACAATCAACAATGACCCAAATAGAATCCATACCTCGAGAAGAGCAAGGCTACCCTACAATAAAATCCATCGTAATATGCTCCCATTTCCATTCCGGTATTGGAAGTGACTGATGTAATCCAGAAGGTCGTTGATGTTCAGCTTTAACTTGTTGGCAATGTAAACATCTAGCCACGAAGTCAGCAATGCATTTCTTCATTCCAAGCCACCAGAAGTCCTGTCTCAAATCATGACACATCTTTGAGTTCTCTAGATGCATAGCAAATTTGGAATTATGGGTTTCAGTCATAACATGTTTCCTCAAATTAGAATGGTTCGGTACACAGAGTCTATTCTAAAATTTCAGCACACCATTTTCAACCACAAATCTCGGCTTCGGTTTTGAGCCAATTTCTTCAATGATTTTCTTTAAATACTCATCTTCATATTGTTTCTCATTGATTTCTTGAATGATAGCAGGTTGAGCAGAAATAACGGCCATGATCCCACATTGTTCACGCAACACTATTTTAATCTCATTCTTTTCCAAGTCACACAACAATTCTCTCTGACTCGTGAGCAAACATGACAAATTCCCGATAGATTTTCAGCTCAATGCATCTGCAACGGTATTTTCCTTCCCTGAATGATACAGAATTTGCAAGTTGTAGTCTTTTATCAATTCCAACCATCTTCTCTATCTCATGTTCAGTTCCTTCTGAGTAAAGAAATATTTTAAACTTTTGTGATCAGTATACACTTCACAAGTTGCGTTGTACAGATAGTGATGCCAAATTTTCAAAGCAAACATCACAGCTGCCAGATCAAGATCATGAGTTGGATAATTCTTTTCATGAGGACGGAGTTGCCGAGAGGCATAAGCAATTACTTTCCAATTTTGCCTTAGCACACATCCCAAGCCTTTGTAGGAGGCATCACTATTGTGGAGAAGTGGTTCAAAAATACTCTTTGGATTCAGTAGGACGCTCGTGATCCTCAGCTAGTCACCTAAAAATGAATGAACACTCCGGTCGGGGGTGTCAGAATTAGCACTCCGATGGATAGGTCAGTGTATACTCTCTTGGTTGCTTATATCTCAAGTTAAACTTACTTGTTCTCGCCTCCCTCTTTTGGCTGATGCTCTTCTTATTTATAGTCGTCCTTGATGTTGATGGTTGGGTCCACCTTTCGTCCAATGAACAATCGCTCATTTGGCTATCTCTTCATATTCAGCCCAATTTATAACTGATTCAGAGGCTGATCTGGATATTCGGCCTCTGTCCCTCGGGTCTGGAGTCGTATAGTACATGATTTGATTTCCTTCTTTAATATATTCGGATAACCTATGTAGTAATTTACTCGGCCCCCACAATTGCCCCCTAAACATCCTACTAATGTCAGTTAGCCGGCATGTTTGGTTTTGGACTTAGAGGGTCAAAAAACATGGCGGTTTCCCTTATTCCAATGCAAACGTCAGAACGCCTACTCTTTTTAGGCACGATTACAATTTCCCGCCCCTTCGTATGCTTCATTCATTTAATACGATTTGAAACCGTGTTGTCTCTTCGTTTGCATGCCTTTTCGAATGCACAAGGTTTCTTGTTGCTTGTTAGTTCACCTCCATCGCTTCACGCCCTCTGTAACCTCTTTCTGTTCTTCATTGTCCTTATTTCTTGTAAGTTTTTCTATCTTCTATTTCGACTCATTTTCCTTATTTCTTTGCTGTTTAGAATGTCCACTTTACCTGCTATGATGGCGAAACATCTGAGAGCCCTTCTTTCGGCAAATTGAGTCTCTAGTTTCCATTATCATTTTTTCATTCCTGACGACGTCCATTTGTCACTCTTGGCAGAGAGCGTGATTGACACAGAGAGGACTGACGAGAGTACAATCATCTTTCCTCTCCTGCCAATTGCTGAGGGGGAGTTTGTTTCCGCCTTCATCCCCTTTTGATGGCTGTCCTTCACCATTGGGATTTAATCATTTCTCAGCGGAACGTAAATTTTTATAGAATGATAATGGAGATTGTAGAACTAAACCAGCGCCTTAGGCTTAACCTTGGAATCCCTGCAATTCGGCATTGTTATGCCTTGGCCAAATCCATTGGTCGGCAAGGGCGCTATTTCCTTAGGGCCAAGGACACCGACCATCATCTGGTGACAATACTTGCCAGCTCTGGTAAGCATGTTGATGATGTCATGGTCGTTGTTCGTGGCAATTGGAAATTCGGCGAGGGCGAAGATCGTCACGATCCAGTGCCTAGGCGAAGGGGCGAACCAAGTGGCCATTTAATCCCCCACGCGTTTTCATTAGATATTTACTTGGTTCAACTTCTACGTACTTACCGTTTTATTTGTGTAGGAAACGATTTGAAAAAAGTTCTCGTTTCGGCCAACAAGGATGCACATGCACAGGATTATGGTTCTTATAAATTATAATTATTTGATAATTTAATTGAAATTATTTTAAGTGGATAAAATAATTTTGAAAACAGAATTTCAATGAGTATCATTCAAAAAGAAATTTTCTTACTTGATAATAATTCAACCAGTGTACTTCTTATATAATTCGATACCTTGTGCAATGGCGTCTCTAGTGTTTGAATTGACATAAAGTCAAATGTCTTTTCTTTTGAGTTTTTTCTACTTGGGGTTGTCAGTTTTTTGTAGAAGGTTGTTTTCGGCATGGCCTTCAGGTTACTTCAACGGATAATTTGTTTATTGTGTTGTTTTCAACATGGGTATCATCTATACTATATATTAAGCAAAAATAAATTTTTAACCTCAAGCTTTGTAGAAGTTCCAATTTTCTAATCTAAATTTTCTAATTTTTTGATTTAAAAAAAAAAAAACTTTAGCATTTGTTAGCTTATCCCAACCCTCAAGTCTTACCCTCATAATAACACTTTAATGCATTAAGAACAAGTATAAAAAAAATTCTTTGAAATCCAATACATATGAATTCCTTGACAAGTCTCAACTCATATGATTATTATCTCTCATAATAACACTTTAATGCATTAAGAATAAATATAAAATTTTTTTATTGAAAAGTCCAACACATATGATTATTATCATAATATTAAACTTTAATATAATATAATAAATAAAAAAGAGACATTTAATTCCTTGAAAAGTCTAAGACATATGATTATTATCAGAATATTAAATTTTAATATAATATAATAAAAAACAAGAAGACATTTAATTCCTTGAAAAATCCAACACATATGATTATTATCAAAATATTAAACTTTAATATAATATAATAAAAAAAGAAGACATTTAATTCCTTGAAAAGTCCAACACATATGATTATTATCAAAATATTAAACTTTAATATAATATAATAAAAAAAAAGACATTTAATTCCTTAAAAAGTCCAACACATATGATTATTATCAAAATATTAAACTTTAATATAATATAATAAAAAAAAAAAGACATTTAATTCCTTGAAAAGTCCAACACATATGATTATTATCAAAATATTAAACTTTAATATAATATAAAAAAGGAAAAAAAGAAGACATTTAAAAAAAAAAAAAGACATTTAAAAATCGCAATTCACATATATAGATAATTGTAAATATATTAAGGAAAATGGGGTTTCTAAACCCCAAGCCTTATGGGAGCTCCAATCTCTCAATCTTAATTTTCTAAATTTTTGATTTAAAAAAAAAAACTCAGCATTTATTTATTTGGTCAAAATTCTCTGATCAGCATTTATTAACATTTTTCAATCCACATGCCTGCATTTATTGATTTGGTCAAAATCCCTGATTAGCTTTTAAAATTCCCTCATACAAATAATTATAGATACAAATACACATATGATTATTATCATAAGATTAAACTTTAATATAATATAATAAATAAAAAAAAGACATTTAATTCCTTGAAAAGTCTAACACATATGATTATTATCAGAATATTAAATTTTAATACAACATAATAAAAAAAAAGAAGACATTTAATTCCTTGAAAAGTCCAACACATGATTATTATCAAAATATTAAACTTTAATATAATCTATATTATATATTAAGCAAAAGGAGATTTTTAAACCCAAGCTCTGTGGAAGTTCCAATATTCCAATCTAAATTTTTTGATTTTTTGATTAAAAAAAAAAAACCTTAGCATTTATTAGCTTCTCCAAACCCCCAAGTCTTACCCTCATAATAACACTTTAATGCATTAAGAACAAGTATAAAAAAAATTCTTTAAAATCCAACACATATGAATTCCTTGACAAGTCCCAACACATATGATTATTATCCCTCATAATAACACTTTAATGCATTAAGAACAAGTATAAAAAAATTTTATTGAAAAGTCCAACACATATGATTATTATCATAATATTAAACTTTAATATAATATAATAAATAAAAAATAGACATTGAATTCCTTGAAAAGTTTAACACATATGAATATTATCAGAATATTAAATTTTAATATAATATAATAAAAAAAGAAGACATTTAATTCCTTGAAAAGTCCAACACATATGATTATTATCAAAATATTAAACTTTAATATAATATAATAAAAAAAGAAGACATTTAATTCATTGAAAAGTGCAACACATATGATTATTATCAAAATATTAAACTTTAATATAATATAAAAAAGGAAAAAAAAGAAGACATTTAAAAATCGCAATTCACATATATAGATAATTGTAAATATATTAAGGAAAATGGGGTTTCTAAACCCCAAGCCTTATGGGAGCTCCAATATCTCAATCTTAATTTTTAAAAATTTTGATTTAAAAAAAAAAAAACTCAGCATTTATTTATTTGGTCAAAATTTTCTGATCAGCATTTATTAACTTTTTTCAATCCATATGCCTGCATTTATTGATTTGGTCAAAATCCCTGATTAACATTTAAAATCCTCTCATACAAATAATTATAGATACAACTGCACATATGATTATTATCATAATATTAAACTTTAATATAATATAATAAATAAGAAAGAGACATTTTATTCCTTGAAAAGTCTAACACATATGATTATTATTGGAATGTTAAATTTTAATATAATATAATAAAAAAAAAGAAGACATTTAATTCCTTGAAAAGTCCAACACATATGATTATTATCAAAATATTAAATTTTAATATAATATAATAAAAAAAAGAAGACATTTAATTCTTTAAAAAGTCCAACACATATGATTATTATCAAAATATTAAACTTTAATATAATATAAAAAAGGAAAAAAAGAAGACATTTTAAAAAATAAAAATAAAAAGACATTTAAAAATCGCAATTCACATACATAGATAATTGTAAATATATAAAGGAAAATAGGGTTTCTAAACCCCAAGCCTTATGGGAGCTCCAATCTCTCGATCTTAATTTTCTAAATTTTTGATTTAAAAAAAAAACTCATCATTTATTTATTTTGTCAAAATTCTCTGATCAGTATTTATTAACTTTTTTCAATCCACATGCCTGCATTTATTGATTTGGTCAAAATCCCTGATTAGCATTTAAAATCCTCTCATACAAATAATTATAGATACAACTCATGCATAGTTACTGCAGTAGCCTTTTTAATTTTTCCTGTAAACTATAGTTGGTGATAAGATTGTTAAATTATTTTTATAAAAAATCTTAAAAAACATAATTTATATATTAAAAAAAATTAAAATAAATATAAATATCTATAATTATCCCGTGAATAGCACGGGTGATAGGTTAGTTCTTTCTTATTTCTTCCATATTTAGATGGGCAATTGGTGTTATCAAATATTAATAATGAGCTGATTTCTTTTCCCTCCCAATCCTTCCCCTTTTGGAGAGATTCAAAAAATGGGTTTTCAGAGAAATCTTTTTCTCTTCATTTCTTTCCATTTCTCTCCTCTTAAATAGCCAAGAGAAATTCATTTCTCGTCAATTCACCCCATCCAAAAGGACTGTAAAATCCATTTGTCTTGTGAATTTTTTAACAACATAAATATGTTCACACATAGAAAAACCTTTTATATGTTACTTTTTAATATTGATAGCCACCATAGACTCTGGGATGGTTTTATATATTACTTTTTAATGTTACCTTACATCAGTCTTTTGTATTCAAATCGCATATTTCTTTTTTTTTCTTCTCCCATTGCATTGAAAGAACATATTAAAAAAAAATGATTCAACCCCAGACCCAAACTAGAGATAAACACACTTTCACTTCTTCTTAACCCGAAATGGGAATGATTGTGTGTAAAGCGTTTGTAGGGCCACCCGTTGGTATACTATATGTATATGCATCCGTATAATTCCTTATAGAGATAAACTAGAGATAAAACATGCTTTCACATCTTCTTAACCTGAAATGGTTGGGAAGAGGAAAGGTTCTGGATTGCCAATGATTTTATATTGGGTCATTTAATGGATACCCTTGGTGAATTTTAATTGGGGATTCTTTGTGAATTAGAGTCCAAATCCAAGTAGGAATTGACCTAGAGTTTAGATGTAGCTATGTAATCGTCTCTTGGGAGGATTAACATAAAACTCAGAATTATGGGTGTAGTCAATACTCTCAAATAAAAAAGGGAATTGATCTATGGTCGACGTTTACTGATTCTATTCTTCTAGATGCGCTTATGTGTTCTAAGTTCTAACATTTGTACATTTTTTGCTATTTATTATTATTTTTTTTTGTAAACGCATTTGTGTAAAACTTTGGTTTCAATCCATACACTCGATTTTGTTAAGCTCTATTTGTTATCCACTTTTTGGGGTCCAGTTCATCTTGAAATCTGAAAACTTATCTTTGGTTACTTTTGTTTGTAATTGATTTTGCTATGTTTGTCTGATTCTAGATGCTTGCTTTTCATTCCCAAGTTTTAAATTCTCATTCCATCTTTCAATGGAAGAACATTAAACTATTGTCTGTACCAGCCTTAAAAGTGTTTTGAAAATAGGTTTAAAAAAGGGATGGCTATATGTTAGCTATTTTTTCACTATTTTATATGGTAAGATATTATTCATATTTATTATTTTTTTAATGTATATATATATATATATTCCTCAAATTGTTACCAAGGATAGAGTAATAATAATAATAATACAAACATCAAGAATATGAATATATATAATTTGTGAGAGGGTAATTTATAGGCAAATTGGGCCGAGCTGGGTAATGGGCCGTTGTGGGCCACAGTAAAAAGGGCTTGGAGATAGCCCGGTCCAGAGAGAGCTTCGGAGTTAAGCTCGGTCCATGAGAGCTTTACAGGTAGCTTGGTCACCACACGCAGAAATAGCTCGGTCGTGGCATATTGCAGCTAGCTCGGTCATACTATGTTGGGTCGAGGTATGTTGAGCTTTCCTCAGAACCTTGCTACTGGTTAGCTCGGTCCAAGCTCATGGTGGATAGCACAGTTTCGGACAACCCAGTTGGAGTGTCAGCCGAGGTACACGCGCAGTGAAAGGAAGAACCGAGCTAGCTGGAGCTCGGTCTAGTCTGCGGTTTTAGCGTGGCCATGTTATCTCGGTCGTATGGGCATCCAACCGTGGTAGAACCATCTCACTTAGTTTAAGCAGTGAGGAGGGTGTTGAGGGATAAGCATTATCTTTCAAGAATGTGATTCCTAGGAGGACTTTACATGGGGGTGTAAAAGTCCTACTAGGATTGTGCCACACAGAACCTATAAAAGCTTGTAACATCACCTATGGAGAGGTAACACAACTTTGATTCTCGAATACACAGAGCTTTTGTCTATTTGTCTATTTTGCTGACTTAGGCATCGGAGAGGTATCCGGCATACACCCGCCGGCTAGCTCACGTTTGTGTTTTTAGGAAGTAAAGCAACGACGTTTGGAGGAGCGCGGACTTGATCAACAGGATTATACGAGAAGATTATTTCTTGCTCGTACAATTGGCGCCGTCTGTAGGAATATCAGACAAAGAACAAAACCTCTTGATCAAGTTTCCCTCGCTAGTTGAATGGTGCACAACAAAGATTTGCCGTAGTCCGCCATCGACAGAATCCCTGGAGGAATGCAAGGGGGAGGCGGAACAATAGCCCCCGTCGTTCTCGCTCACAAAGTCCTGAAAGGCAAAGGTAAAGAATCGACCCTCAAGCTCTGGAGGATCGTGTAAAAGAGTAAGATGAACTAATAGGGAAGATGGCGGCAGACATGGAGGCAATGGAGCGCCAGATCAAGGGAAAAGGGGTGGCAACAGGAGAGGGGCACAAAGGCAATACGCCTCCTCGCCACTCAGAAGATCGTGGTAGACATACCACGCCATCGCAAGCAGAGAGTAGGAGCATCAGGACAGGCGACACTCAATCAAGAACTTCCAGAACTCGTTACTCCAGGTCTGAGAGAACGAAATCATTGAGGTCTTACACTGAGGGAAGTACCTATCGGCCCTCACATACGCAGCAGACATCGTCCAGACAAACGGAGTTGCCTAGATCGTCCGACTTACGGACTATGCTTGAAGAAAGGGCACGACGAAAGTAGGATGCCAGGGCACGCGACCTGCACAGAGTTTTAGCCCATCAGCGGTTGGCTCCTCGGACGCATGGAAGCATTGAGGTTGGAATGCCAATACCGCACCTTGCCTACGAACCAACAGATAAAGCATTGGCAAGACTACATAGCTCGCCATTTGTTCCGGTGATTGAGAACGCACCATTACCCTCAGGCTTCATCTAGCCTAAATTTACCACGTACGAAGGGAAGATAGACCCTTACACGCACCTAAGCCACTTTCGCCAGGTCATGGCAGTATATCGGCGGAACGAAGCTTTGATGCGCATCCTATTCCCATCCAGATTTGGCGACCTAGGTTTAACCTGGTTCGAAAGGCCACTAGAAGGCAGTATAGCCTCCTGGGAGCAATTAGCGAAGGCGTTCGTGACAAGATTCAGAACGAACACCAAGACGCCAGTGGAGATTGATCAGCTACTCTCCATTGACATGGACGATAAAGAAACATTGAGATCCTACAACAGTCGCTACTGGGAGACGTTCAACCAGATAGGGGACTGCCCCACCAATCTCGCCATCGCACAATACAAAAGAGGACTTCCAGTCGGAAACAGATTAAGGGATTCGATTACTATGACTTCACCCCTCACAATGAAAGCCTTAATGGAAAGGGTGCACCAACATATTCGGGTGGAAGAGGATGGCGCCCATGCCAAGGCAAAATCTGGTGCAACAGCAACACCAGACAAGAAGACTACAGCGAAGGTCAATACGGTAGAACGTCAAAGCAAGAATAGACGAGACAGGCGAGACAACGAAAAGGACTGAGAAAAAAGATGGTTGAGAGTCCGCACTGCCATTACCACGGCATTCAAGAAACCAATCTACCGGATTCTCAGTGAGATACGTAATGAATCTTTCGTCAAATGGCCAACTAAATTGGGAGAAGCACAGAAGGACTAAGAAGAAAGATCTCGGTGCACCTTCCATAAGGAAAAGGGGCACCGCACTGAAAACTGCACGCCGTTGAGACAGCATCTGGAGGAATTAGTGGCAGCTGGTCACCTAGACCGGTACATAGAAGGAGGGACGCAGCCAGCCCCCCAAAACCACGACCACCCAGATGGAACACCAAACGACGCCCCACCTCAAGGCGTGATAAACGTAATACATGGGGTATTCGAGCCTGAGCGAGTATGTGAGCTCAAGGGCATGATAAAGAAGGCTGAGCACTTAAGGGAGGTATTAAGTGCGCAGCCCACCACTAAAAAAGGGAAAACAGAGGCCACGAACGTCATGCCTTTTTCAAACAAGGACTTGGAAAGGATATATTGCCCTCACAACGATGCACTGGTCGTCACTCTCCGCATCAAGGATTATGACGTCAAGCGAATTTTGATTGACCAAGGAAGCTCATGTGAGATAATGTACTACGAAACTTTCAAATAGTTGAAATTGAAGGACAAAGACTTAGCACCCGCCGTATCTCCCCTGATCGAGTTCAACTCAATGCCAGAATGGCCAGTCGACAAGATAATCCTCCCAGTCAGAGCTGGAAGCATGACTAAACAAGTGGAACTCTGGGTATTAAAAGTGCCCTCCACTTACAACATAATCTTGGAAAGGACATGGCTGCATGCCATGAGAGCGGTAGCGTCAACATACCATCAAGTCATGCGGTTCCCCAACGAAGCCAGAGTAATTGAAGAGGTCTATGGAGACCAAATTATGTCCAAGCAATGCTTCGTCATAGTAAATGGCAGTCGAGCTGCCAAGGGGTTTGTTCAGATGATAAAAGAGCCCGAAAATAATGAATTGTTTGCGGATGTTGGCAAAGCTGCTGAACAGAAGGCAGTAGAAGACTTGGTACAGGTAAGAATAGATGAAAAGAACCCGGATAAGTTCTTTTTGCTTGGCTCATCTATGTCCAGCACTGAGAGAATAGAGGTCATGGAATTCTTAACCTCTAACATCGAAGTGTTTGCCTGGACGCTGTATGACATGCCTGGTATTGACCCAAGCTTCATCTGTCACCAATTGAATGTCCACCCAACTGCCAGACCAATTATACAGCGCATTCACAGATCGACACTCCACCATGCCGAGATAGTGGCGGAGGAAGTAGAAAACCTACTAGAAGCAGGAGCTATCAGAGAGGTGCACTACCCCAGATGGATCTCCAATACAGTGGAAGTGCCTAAGAAGAATGGAAAATGGCGTGTCTGTGTGGACTACAAAATGGTTAACAAGGCGTGCCCAAAAGACAACTTTCCTCTTCCACGGATAGACCAACTTGTAGATCTGACGGTAGGACACAACCGTCTTAGTTTCCTCGATGCGTATAGAGGCTACCATCAGATCGCTATGTATGAACCAGACCAGGAGGTCACATCTTTTACAACGCCAAGAGGACTGTACTGCTACAAGGTCATGCCCTTTGGCCTAAAGAACGCAGGGGCAACATTCCAATGGATGGTCACCAAGATGTTTGAACCATTGTCAGGCAAAACAATGGAGGCTTACATCGACGACATGGTGGTCAAGAGCAAGGACAATAGTGACCATCTCAAGGACCTAGGTGAGATGTTTCAGATCCTGAGGAAACGCAAGTTACGCCTTAATGCATCTAAGTGTGCGTTCGGCGTAGGATCTGGCAAATTCCTAGCCTTCCTGGTAACCAACCGTGGCATAGAGGCAGACCCTTCTTAGATCAAAGCAATCCAGGATCTAGAGAGGCCCAACTCAGTAAAAGAAGTACAGTATCTCACCGGTATGGCAGCCGCGCTAAACCGGTTCATAAGTTGGTCGTCAGACAGATGTCGACCATTCTTTCAAGCATTGAAGGCCAAGTTTCAGTGGGATGAAGAATGCGATCATGCCCTTGAAAGTTTGAAAGAATACCTGTCTTCTCCACCACTGCTAGTGACCCCGATACCTAGAGAAGAACTATTTTTGTACCTGGCAGTCTCACAGCACGCAATTAGCGTAGTATTGGTCTGAGCAGAAGGAATCCAACATCTGCCCATCTTTTATGTTAGCAAGACATTGGTGGGCGCAGAAACTAGGTACTTACCATTGGAAAAATTGGCCTTAGCCTTGATGATGGCATCAAGGAAATTGTCGCACTACTTTCATGCCTACACCATAATCGTCCTCACAGCTTTCCCATTAAAAGCTCTGTTTGAGAGGGCGAACTTTTCTGGGTGAATTTTGAAGTGGGCAGTGGAGTTGGGACAATTTGACATCAAGTTCCAGCCCAGAACCGCGATAAAAGCCCAAGTCTTGGCAGACTTTGTCGCAGAATTCACCCCAAGAAGTTATCATATCTGCCCAGTCGACCTGACTAATACAACCGAACTAGGGTTAGAAGTTGACGCCGGAATAGCGCAACCCCTGGTGCAGGATACCCAGTCAGACCCTAAGGCAGACCAGAGTAAAGTAAGGGAGAAAGAAGCAAACCAAGCTACACCAAGCAAAGACTCACCAGCAAATGAAGACTTGGTACAATCAAATAATGAGGGGCAAACAACAAGCATGGACTTTGAAGAAAACACCAGCAACACTCAGGACCCCAAGGCATCATCCGATCCCTCTACCTGCTGGAAGTTATTCGTAGGAGAGATGTGGAAGCCCTTTGTGGATGGAGCATCCAACAGGCATGGAGCAGGACTCGGCATAGTCCTCATCTCACCAGATGGCCTAGTAGTGGAACAAGCAGTCAACCATGGCTTCCCAGCATCAAACAACGAGGTGGAATATGAAGCACTTTTAGCAGGATTGAAATCAGCATCCTACATGAAGGCCGCCGAGCTAATGGTTTACAGTGACTCACAGCTGGTGGTAAACCAAATTTCAGGTGACTACGAGGCAAAGGACGACAGGATGGCTAGGTACCAAGAATTAGTCAGAAAAGAGATCAAGAAATTTGAAGTAGTGCGGATAGAACAGATTAGTAGGGAAAAAACAGTAGAGCGGACGAACATGCAGGCTTTGCTTCAATGGCAGATACATCCGTTCCACATCCGTTACTGATTCACTACTTACCAAGACCAAGCATTGAAGAACTTGAAGTAGAAGAAGTATGTTGCACTGAACTAGGCCCTTCATGGATGGATCCCATCATAGCATTCTTAAAAGACGGCGTCCTATCGGAAGAGAAGAAAGAGGCCAACAAAATAAGAGCAAAGTCACAGCAGTTTTGGCTCTCCCCATCAATGGCCTTTTACAAGAAATCCTTCACAGGACCTTATCTAAAGTGTGTCCATCCCAGCAAAGTTGAAGCGTTCTTGTTCGAGATACACGAAGGTGTATGCAGAAGCCACCAAGGAGGAAGATCATTAGCTTACAGAGCCATTTCGCAAGGATATTGGTGGCCATACATGCAAGTAGATTCAGAGAAGTATGTCAAGAAGTGTGAGAAATGCCAGAAGTTTGCACACCAAATACATCAACCAGCCAGAGAGCTTTTACCTTTAACTAGTCCATAGCCCTTTGCAATGTGGGGCTTGGATATAGTCGGACCACTTCCAGCAGCACCCGGCAATAGAAAGTTCTTTCTCGCAGCAACAGACTACTTCACAAAGTGGGTGGAGGCAGAAGCACTAGCATTAATAAAAGAGAAAGATGTAAAAAAGTTCGTCTGGCAAAATATCATCACTCGATTTGGCATACCGAAAGCTCTGATATCTGACAACGACACTCAGTTCGACGGCAAAATTTTCAGAGGCTTTTGTAAAGAATACAAGATAGAGTTATATAATTCTACACCAGCATACCCCCAAGCTAATGGCCAGGCAGAAGCATCAAACAAAGTCATCTTGGATGGATTAAAGAAAAGGTTAGAGAAAGTAAAAGGCAAGTGGGCAGAAGAACTTCCTCATATTTTATAGGCTTACCGCACCACACCTCGGCAATCAACCGGAGAAACACCCTTTTCCTTGGCCTATGGCATGGAAGCAGTAATCCCACTGGAAATGGGCCTCCCCACAATTAGAAGTGAAAATTTTGATCCAGACTTAAATAAAGAGGCCATAGTATTAGAGCTTGACCTTGCAGAAGAAAGAAGAGAAAGAGCATTGGTTCACATTGCTTCATACCAGTAAGAGTTATCCAAAAAGTATAACAAGACAGTGCACCCAAGGCAATTCAAGATTGGAGACTGGATACTATGAAAAGTAATGGGAAACACCGTGTACCCGGAGATGGCAAGTTGGGGCCCAATTGGGAAGGACCTTACAAAGTGGTCGGATTAGCAGGAAAAGGGGCATACCACTTAGAAGATGAGGACAGCAAAGCCATCCCCAGGCCATGGAACACTGCCAATCTCAAACTATTTTATTTTTAGCTTTTTCTCCTTAGTATTTATAATTTTCTTTTTTCTTTCTCAATAAAACAAGTAGTTTCTTTTCAGTATAGTTGCTTCCTCCTGTAAAAGATTGTTTTAGTGAGTTAGGAGCACTGTAAGAACAGTTAGCCGGAATAACCAACTTTGCATTCTTTTTAGCTAAGATCAGGATCAGTGCTGAAGAGGTTGGCTGGAAAAACCAACACCCCTCCTAAGTCCAGGATAAGGATCCAGGCTACAGGACGTTTGGACGAAATAACCAAACACTTTACTCTGGGTTGGCAGAAATAATCAACTTAGAGGTTCGCTGGAAAAATCAACACCCCTCCTAAGCCCAGGATAAGGATCTAGGCTGCAGGACATTTGATCGGAATAACCAAACACTTTACTCTAGGTTGGCAGGAAAAACCACTTGGAGGTTGGCTGGAAAAACCAACACCCCTCTTAAGCCCAGGATAAGGATCCAGGCTACAGGACATTTGGTCGGAATAACCAAACACTTTACTCTAGGTTGGCAGGAATAACCAACTTAGAAGTTGGTTGGAAAAACCAACACTTATTATTCTTTATCCAAGATAAGGATCTAGGCTGAAGAGGTTGGCTGGAAAAACCAACACTTGTTGTTCTTCAGCCGAGATAAGGATCTAGGCTGAAGAGGTTGGCTGAAAAACCAACACTTATTGTTCTTTAGCCAAGATACGGATCAAGGCTAAAGAGGTTGGCAGGTATTGCCAGTCAGATTGCAAAGCTAAAATCGAGATATTTACCTCGGCTGGAAAATGTCATACTACATTCAGAATACTTTTGAAAAGTAAAGGCAAACATAAGAATAAACCGAAATAACAGTTGAAAAACAAATGAAGCTTTCATTGAAAATTCAAACCAAGTACATAAGAGGGGCCTTAGCCCGGTTACAACTCTTTGTCCAAAAGCAAAAAAAAAAAAGAGAAAAGTACAGAATCAAGTAAAAAGATCATCTAAGTCAGCATCAAGCACAATCCGGTCTTCACCCAGGGGTAGCTCGATTGTGGCAAGCACCCCTTGCTTAGGCTTGGTCGAAGGCATCACATCAGCAGGCAAAGGTGGGATGGAGACTTCTGGAGTGGGGGAGGTGGACTGGAGACCGGGCTGAGTGTTGTCTTTTGGAGCCTCATCCTCATCTTCCTCCATAAATTGTTGCTGAATGGTAGCAGCATACTCCACCAGTGAGGCCGGTATGAAATATGGAGGAGGATTGAAGACCTCGGTCTCAGGTACATGACCGAGCTGCGCCACAGCCCCCCTTCACCTGCACTTAAAGAACAGATCTTTCGCAGCCTCGCACTGCTTGATGTACAAGGCTTCGCCCTCTTTGAAACCGAAGTTCACTGCATCCTCCAGCTTTTTTTCAAGCTTGGTTATTTCGGCATTCTTTTTCCCTTCAAGCTTGGCTAGCTCGCTCAAATATTTGTCTTTTATCATGGCCACAGCCTTTTGTTTGTCTGCCTCAGCCGAGCTAACAAGACCGGTCAGATGATCATTCTCGGTTCGTAGCTCGACTATCTGTTTCCTAGCCTTTTCTAGCTCGGCGGTTTTTTCAGTTACTTCGGCCATAGCCTGCCTTGTTGTTTTCCGAAGTTCCAACACTTGCTTGTGAGCGATATGGTTCTTCTATATGGCATACAAAAGGATGGAAAGAAACTTTTTAAGTACGACCGAGCAGAAAGTTGCAAGAATTTGAAAGATAAGCAAGTGAGCTACTTACCGGCACCATGGATTTTGTGGAAGAGCGAAGGGCCTTCAGCTCGGTTAGGTGGTCATGGTGCTCCATGTCAGGTGGAAGACAAACACTCTTGGCTAGATTAAATGCCATTAGGTGGTCTTTTTCAGTGACCACTGAATCAGTATCCCGTATAGCACGGTTCTGAAAAGTGATTTTGGGAGCCCACTTGGAAGAGTTAGCTCGGTCAGAGCGCTCCGGCTGTGGGCTTGGTGGAGGGCTTGGTGGAGGAATGGTATCCTCTTCATCAACAAGGTGTGGCTCGGTTGTAGAAGTCCGAGTACGCTTGTTTGGACGAGATGAAGAGGGTTGATGGGTCGGTAAGGCCACCACGGTCTCTTGTGGTTGGCTTGCTAGCGGTACCTCGGCTTGGTTTGTTTCGGTTAGAAGGGCCCTCACAGCTCGTTTCTTGGCCATCTCTTGCTTAGCGGTTAAAGGGATCAATCTGATTTGGGGCAAGTTTGGGTCCGGTTCAGGAGAGGCTTCCAATAAGAAGTCAGTTACCTTGGTCTTTCGTTTGCCACTATATCGGTAGGTCGGTTGAAAGTCCAATAGCTCGGTCCAACTTCGGTTTGGATATTGCAGGGCGGTGCGAAGTATATTCAAGTTGGGGTAGCTGCATTGGGACTTGAGGAAGTTCAAATATGCATAAAAGAAGACAACAGCTAGTATGGTTTAAGATGAGAAAACCGAAGTAAAGAAAGGCATAGTATGAAGCCGAGGTAACTCTACCGGCTACACCCTTGTTCCAATTTATTCTGTCAGCAGGGATCTGGGCCTGTTGGTCCTCAAAATTTCCAGATACCCAGAGGAAGTCATCATCATTTACGTCTTTATCCGGGGTATCCTTTATTATCTTTTCACGTCGGCGTCTTATTCTTAAATAATAGACCCATCCATCTTCGGCGGAGCCTATAGAATATTGATGGAAGAGCTCGGCTAAACCGAGATTATGGCCAGCCCGACGGTTTAGCTCGGCAGTACCATTTATTATACGGTAAGAATTGGTGGAAAGTTGGGTTGGGCAAATGTTGGTCTGCCTAAGGAATTCACAGAGAAGAGGCTGTACAGGGAATCTTAGTTCGGTTTCTACTATGGACAGAAGGGTAAAAGGAACAAAGCCGTGTTTTTCCCATGGTATGATGTCCAGGTCGGCTAAGATGAGATGGACATCATCAGGGATGTTATAATCCTTTCGGAATTCGGCCATGGCACCTAGTGAGTTAACTAAGAACCTATACTCTTCCATTTATGGTTTAAGTTATAAATAAGTTAAACAACACTGTTAGCTCGGTCGAAGTATGATGCTGAGTAGCTCGGTTGAGCGCTCAAAGGAGTGCCTAGGCAACCTAAGTCTGCAAAGTGAAAAACAAAGGTGTTAAGGACAGATCGCTGGACCGTGCTACAAAAAACAAGGGCAAGATAAATTAAGTCCTAGCTCGGCTACATAAAATGCTACCAGTTTTTAGCTCGGTTTATGCAAGGGGCTTTTTAGCCCGGTTGAGCTTTTGGGGCAGCACCCGTAGTTCGGTTTGAACTAAGGGAGCTGGTTCAGCCCCAAGTTTTAGCTCGGTCGGTGGTTAAAGCTATTGGGGAGCAATCTTAGCTCGTCTGAACTAAGGGAGCTAGTTTAGCCCAAAGTTTTAGCCCGGGCAGCGATTGAGGTTTTCTAGCATAGTATTGCGCAAACTCAGTGCGATTCGATAGCTCAGTTAAAAGAAGCGGAGGGTCCCTAACTTGTGGAAACTACAAATGTGACGTGAAGTTTCAATTCAGTTATTGGGTATGGCTAGGAAAGCACCTAATACAAACAACTTCCTAGTGCGGTTGAAGTATGATGTTGGATCAAAATCAGTGTTTCTCAGGTTATTCATGGAGTACCAAAGGTTCTACTACATGGTTTTTCCCAGAAATATTGTAGCAAAAGTGGAGTATGCTTTGAAAAAACATACAAATAAAATATGCTATGTGTTGCAAAACAAGTCCGCAAAGAACAAAAAGGAAGAGGATTCGAACCACTTACCAGTTCAAGTTGAAGAGGCTGAAGACGAGAGCAACGGCAACAAGAACACGAGCTTATACAGTATAGAAATGGGGTTACAGAAGCTCAAGCAGGAGAGAGAGAGGATGAATAGTGCAAATGAAGGGTTTCAAAACAAAGGGTTTTGTTTTGTGAAAATGAAGGAAAAAGGCGGGACTGTTCAAAAAATTACGGAGTACGAAGACGACTGACAGCTGCATTGGGCCAATAACAGTTCGCCACGTGTCTATCAGATGGGAATCGATTTAGTTGCAGCGACTGAAGAGACGTTTTGACCGGACAGACACAGCTCAATATGAATTTAGCTCGGTTGGGAAGCTAAAAGCTTTTAGCTCGGTTGGAAGGCTAAAAGTTTTTTTTAGCCCGGTTGGAAGGCTCAAGTTTTTTAGCTCGGCTGATAAACGGGTAATCCCTATCATGTTGCGCAGATGGAATTAAGGGGCAATTGAGAGGGTAATTTATAGGTAAATTGGGCCGAGCTGGGTAATGGGCCGTTGTGGGCCACAGTAAAAAGGGCTTGGAGATAGCCCGATCCAGAGAGAGCTTCGGAGTTAAGCTTGGTCCATGAGAGCTTTACAGGTAGCTCGGTTACCACACGCAAAAATAGCTCAGTCGTGGCATATTGCAGTTAGCTCGGTCATACTATGTTGGGCCGAGGTATGTTGAGCTTTCCTCAGAACCTTGCTACTGGTTAGCTCGGTCCAAGCTCATAGTGGATAGCACAGTTTCGGACAACCCAGTTGGAGTGTCAGTCGAGGTACACGCGCAGTGAAAGGAAGAACCGAGCTAGCTGGAGCTCGGTCTAGTCTACGGCTTTAGCGTGGCCATGTTATCTCGGTCGTATGGACATCCAACCGTGGTAGAATCATCTCACTTGGTTTAAGCAGTGAGGGGGGTTGCTGAGGGATAAGCATTATCTTTCAAGAATGTGGTTCCTAGGAGGACTCTATATGAAGGAGTAAGAGTCCTACTAGAATTGTGCCACACGGAACCTATAAAAGCTCATAATATCACCTATGGAGAGGTAACACAACTTTGATTCTCGAATACACAGAGCTTTTGTCTATTTGTCTATTTTGCTAACTTAGGCATCGGAGAGGTATCCGGCACACACCCGCTGGCTAGCTCACGTTTGTGTTTTTAGGGAGTAAAGCGACAACGTTTGGAGGAGCGCGGACTTGATCAACAGGATTATACGAGAAGATTATTTCTTGCTCGTACAATTTGTATACAAAATAAGCGACTACATTAACATTTGTTAATTTAAAATAAAACATCTATAAAAATAATATTTAATTATCGAAATCCCACCACCATATTATTTTGATAAAAATTTTATAAGAATATAGTTTGTATAAGAATATCATTTTATTTTTTAAGTTCAATTTTATTCACTAGTAGATATATTGTTTGTTACAACAATTTGGATAAATGTTATTTATAGAAATGCCACGATAAGACATTTTGTGCATGGGAGTATTGTGAATCAAATTGCCCTAAAGAAGTTTTATTTTTTTTATAATTGAAATTATTTTAAATAAATACTTGTAGATATATTGTTTGTTACAACAATTTGGATAAATGTTATTTATAGAAATGCCACGTTAAAATGTATCGTACGTGAGAGTATTGTGAATCAAATTGCCCTAAAGACTTTCCACATCTGACAAATTTTATTTAATTTAATTAATTTATTTATTTTTTAAACTTTGTTGTTTTAACTATAACTGAAGACACGTTTGATCACCCGAAAGCAAACATGTTCTTAGCTAGAGCGAAATCAATCGTTCGTCGTCTGAACAACGATGGCCTTATTCATCTCTATAGTCAGCTCGGGATTTGTCAAGTGGTTGCGGAATGTTTTCCTCATCTCCAGCATGTCGAGTTCGATCCAACTGAAATTCCTGTATGGTCCTTCTACAACTTGCATCCCCCTTTAACATTCATCGGTCTTTGTGGTAAACACATTTTCTTGATTTGATTTTATTTAAATTTACATTTGACTTTTGAATTGTTGGCTTATTTAACTTTTTGATGAAAGAAGTTTTTTTTTTTTTTTGCTCATCAGATACAGTGGTCAAGTACAATGACTTCATTCGGGGTATGGATTCACCACTAAACATGAGGACTCTTCTAAAGTTTGCATTTTCTTTATCTTAGTTATACATTTTATTTTTTTCCTGTTGCATTTATCAAAGTCGTGTTGTTGTTAGCATTAGAAATTAATAATAAATAGATTTATGGAATTAAAATTGTTTATAGTTTTATTTTTAAAGGCACTTGAAAATGCCCACTTAAAGAAGAAAAACGAAGTGTCTTTCCTAGGATGGCAAAAACTGCGACCCACCCGACCCTAATGTGACTTGTGTGGGGCCATTAAAGGATAAAGTCAGGTTTGGGGTAAGCAAGGGTGAATCTGCTCCGGGGATGGGGATGGGGATGGGGATGGGGATGGGAGAGGGTAACCTTGACCTGATTCTAAATTTCTGATTATGCAAATAACTCCCATTCTATTGCTTAGTTTCCGAAATATCCCCAATTAGTATTCTAGTTTTTCTTCCCTTTGCGGATTAAAATACAGATGTATAATAGACATCTGTACATCAATTATAATTAGCTTCTTGAGCCTCGGGCTGCTTTGGCCAAAACATGGTCCTGATCCTATCTACTTTCCTAATCTCAATATAGCCAAAAACAGTACATAACCATAAAATATCATGGATTATGGAATCAACTTCTCTGTTTTTTGATCTTCTTTCGATTAACTCCTGGACTAACACCTTGTACTCAGTCCAAATTTCAACTGCCCTGAAACCTTCCTGCATGCACCACTGTACAGCTGCTAAGCAAACTCTGGCTTCTGCTACTAGCAGAGAGGATGTGAACAGAGGCCTACATTGTTGATCCTCCTCTCTGCCCTAATAGTTTAAGCTTACCCAAGCCATCCTTGTTGCACATGAGTCTCACACCCAAGCTGCATCCACTGTAACAAGCTTTCTATTTTCATCTGCATTATAAAGAAGATGATGAGAATGTAAATGAAAGTCAGTGTAATCATCCTTCCACAGTCCATAGATAAAATACTGTATTCGTCTACACTCAAAAGTTTGAATCCTTGGCCTCGGATCAGGATGCCCATAATTGCTTTACTAACTCTATTGTAATTCTTACATGCACCAAGTTATTATCAAAACAAACCCATTTCTGACGTAACCAAATTGCCATAAGATAAGGCTTTAATTGGGCTCCTTACTAGTGGACGGTGGGATTGATCCTCTACATTAGTCGGTCCATTAGGCCAGATATTGAGTTAAATAATAATAATAATAATTGCATCACTATCTGGTGCCAGCCATAGCCAACTTCTAAACCATTCCTCAAAAGTTTACAGCCTGACCTTGCTCAAAGTCTAAGCCTAACACTAATCCCTTCCATACCCACTTGAAATGGGTGCATTCAAAACAATCCATTGTTTCCCCCCTCCTTCCACATCTAGGACAATTCTCATTCTTTTCCAAGCCTCTATTACTAAGAATAGATTTAACAGGTATAGTGGCCCTGTTTCGTATAGCTCTACCAAACAGGGCTAGTGTGGTGAAGTATTTTCCAGAGAAAGAGGGCCCATTTTGGAACCCCCACAATTTTTCTAGATGTCACTTTGATTTGGAATGAAGTATGAACCAGGTGTTCCTCCAAGTCCTGGACTCGCAATCCATGAGGTGTGAGATAGGGAAGATTGAATTAATTTTCCCTTTGACCATTCTGCAGTACGGATGCCTCAAGATTGGGATCCATTGTTCCTGTTCTGCCCTATTCCCACAACCCATCTTCGATCCCTTTTGGCGGTTCCTTTTGTAAGATTTAATAATGCATGTAACTATAATAATAATGCGGAATTAAACTTTACAGGATCTTGAATTCAATACAACTCAAGAATAAAACGAATATACCTTTGTCAGCCATTGAATTAGAGAAGTTGAGAAAATACCCCTTTAGAGTTGAACCTTTAATTTTGGCTCACCTTCTTCTCTCAGTCTCTCTTAATTAGGATGACTATAAAACTTAAAGTGATGGAAAAACAACTCATGATATGAAAGGGGAGTCACCCATCCTTATATAGAGGAGAGAAGAGGGCCAGATAAACTCTATCAGAAGAATTCCTAATCCATCAAGGTTTCCTTCTTATCTTAGAAGAGTGATTATATTAAAATTCTATTTACTAAACTTGATCTCAAATATTGGCTTTATCTATTTGTGGAGTCCAAATAAATTAAAACATGTGGAAAATATGTAGGCTATTGGGCCACACTAGAAAAATAAATCCAACATTCTCCCACTTGGCCCATTAAGCCGATTATGATGCAATTATGAGTTTTTTTTTCAAAAATATGCAACTTAAAAAATTTTGACTCATTGGATTCCACACTAAAAACTTTGACATGTGATCACGAATTTTAAAAAAAAATAGCCAATAAGTTCAGATATATTAGAAACTATAATACTGTGATTACTTCAGATCACCAATGTGAGTCATAGAGGTTATATAACATTTATGTCATATTTCCTTCTATGCACCACACCATTGATAACCTTCACCAACCCAGTCCTTTATTGGAATATATAATTATTTGCCTGAAAGGCCCCTGTAATTTGTCTTGTTAAGACATTTCCTGTTTATCAATATTCAAAATAATGTGTACACACGCTTTTAGAAACAGGAAAAACAGAAACAAAATTATTATTGCGCAAATAGTGTCAAAAAATAAGCACTCATGATTAACCATACACATCAAGGGTTGCTTAAAAGACCCATCCTGATAACATGCTCTTTGTATGTCTTTGGTGGCAATTCCTTTGTGAATGGATCAGCAATCATAAGAGAGGTGCCTAAGTTTTCAATTAACACTTGTTGTTTCTGGACTCTCTCTCTAACAACCAAGTACTTTACTTCCATGTGTTTAGAACCACTGGAGTACTTTCCATTCTTAGAGAATAAAACTGTTGCGGTATTGTCACAATATATCTTCAGCGGCCTGGCAATTGAGTCAACAACACCAAGTCCTGAGATGAAATTTCGCAACCATAAAGCATGATTTGTAGCCTCAAAGCATGCCACAAACTCAGCCTCCATAGTAGATGAAGCAATAGTGGACTGCTTCACACTCTTCCATGAAATTGCTCCACTAGCTAGTAGAAAAACAAAACCCGATGTAGATTTTCTATAATCAAGGCAACCAGCAAAATCTGAGTCTGAGTATCCGATAACTTCCAACTGTTCTGATCTCCTATAGGTGAGCATATAATCCTTTGTTCCCTGAAGATATCTCATAACTTTCTTTACTGCTTTCCAATGTTCCATTCCAGGATTACTTTGGAATCTTCCCAACATTCCAACTGCAAAACTAATATCTGGCCTGGTACATGTATGGGCATATATCAAGCTCCCTACAGCTGATGCATATGGAATGTCCTTCATTTGTTTTCTTTCCAAGTCATTCCTTGGACACTATTTTTCACTTGATTTATCACCCTTCATGATGGGTGCATCACCGGCTGAACAAAACTGCATATTGAATCTCTCCAAAACACGATCAATATATCCTTTTTGAGATAGTCCTAGCAATCCTCGAGATCGATCCTAAAGATCTCTATGCCAATAACATAGTTTGCCTCACCCATATCGACCATTTTAAAGTTCTTGGAGAGATATTCCTTGGTTTCATGCAATAAGCCAAGGTCATTACTAGCTAACAAAATGTCATCCACATATAGCACCAACATAATGAACTTGCTCCCACTAACCTTCAGATATATGCACTGATCAACTGCATTTTCCTTAAATCCGAAAGAGGTAATGGTATCATTAAACCTTAAATACCATTGCCTAGAAGCTTGTTTAAGGCCATATATGGATTTTTTTTAATTTGCAAGCTAAATGTTCTTTACCTTTCTTTGCAAATCCTTCGGGCTGCTCCATATAAATTTCTTCATCCAAATTCCCATTTAAAAAAGCAGTTTTCACATCCATTTGATGCAACTCTAGGTCATAATGAGCTACCAATGCTAGGATGATTCTAAGCGAGTCCTTCTTAGATACTGGAGAGAAGGTCTCTGTATAGTCTATGCCTTCTTTTTGAGTAAAACCTTTGGCAACAAGTCTGGCTTTAAATCGTTCGATATTGCCTTTTGCGTCACGCTTGGTCTTGAAGACCCATTTACACCCGACCTTTTTGCAGTTATTAGGCAATTCGATGAGATCCCAAACACTATTCTGTTCCATGGTATTTAACTCTTCATTTATAGCATTGACCCATTTAGAAGAATCATCACTATTCATGGCTTGTGAAAATGAGACTGGATCTTTGTTAATCCCAATATCAAAATTAGATTCCTGTAGATACACCATGTAATCATCTGGAATGGCAGGCTTTCTTTCCCTCTGAGATCTTCTCAGAACTGCCGGTTGTGGTGGTTCTACAATATTTTCAATGGTGGTATCTTCATGAAGTGGTGAAACATGAGGCGGTGAAGGATTTTCATCATGTTGTTCGTTTTCCACAGCCTATGAAATAGTCTGAGGAACAACAACTTTTCGATAAGGGTCAAATGTTGGCACATCTACCCTAATTTCCTCGAAATTCACCACTCGTGTTTTCTCACTCCCACTGATTTCACCATTCTCTAAGAATCTAGCATTACCAGTCTCCACTATCCTCGTACTGTGATTAGGACAATAAAATTTGTACCCTTTAGACTTGTCTGGATAACCAATGAAATATCCAGATATTGTTCTTGAGTCCAACTTTTTCTCTTGTGGGTTGAAGATTCTTGCCTCTGCTGGACAACCCCAAATATGTAAGTGTCTCAAACTAGGTTTCCTACCAGTCCACAACTCAAAAGGAGTTGTTGGGACCGCCTTACTAGGAACCCTATTTAAGATATACATTGCAGTTTTTAAAGCTTCACCCCACATTGAAATAGGTACAATTGAGTAACTTAACATACTCCTAACCATATCTTTAAGTGTACGATTACGCCTTTCAGCAACTCCATTTTGCTGTGGCGTACCAGGCATTGTATATTGAGCACAAATGCCTTTCTTTTCTAAGAATTTGGCAAATGGGCCAGGATTTTGGCCTGACTCATCATATTTACCATAATATTCACCACCCCTGTCTGATCTCACTATTTTAACCTTTCTATCTAATTGTCTCTCGACTTCAGTTATGTTCACCTCAAGGATGTCAACAGCCTGAGACTTTTCATGAATTAGATACACATATCCATAACGTGAGAAGTCATCTATAAATGTGATAAAATATTTTTCACCACTAAGACATAGGATGTTGAGTGGCCCGCAAATATCTGTATGAATTATCTCAAGAAGCTTATTACTTCTTGTGGCACCTTTCTTGGTGTGTTTGGTTTGCTTTCCTTTAATGCAATCCACACATATCTGAAAATCAGTGAAGTCTAGGTTTTCCAAAATCCCATTCTTCACCAATTTTTCAATTCTATTTCTGGAGATATGCCCCAACCGTCTATGCCACAAGATCGATGATTTTTCATTAATTAGACCACGTTTTAAACCAATATTCGAATGCAGAGTTACTAATGGTTGTGCAAACTCATGATTTAAGGTAATTTTATATAAACCATCACATAAATTACCAGAACCAATCACTTTTGAATTAAACATTAAATTGAATTTTCCATAATTAAATAAAACTGAATATCCAACACGATCCAATTTGGATAACGAAACTAAATTCCTAGAAATTGAAGGAACATAAAAAGTGTCTTCTAGATCCATCTGATGACCCGTCTCTAAGATCAGTCGATAGGTTCCTACAGCTATGACTTCAGCTTTGAGACGGTTCCCCATATAGACAAATCTTTCACTTTCCTTCGGTTTCCTGGTTGAGAGGTATCCCTGCATGTCATTTGTAATGTGGGTCGTGGCCCCAGAGTCAATCCACCACGTATTAGAAGGTACTTCAGCAAGATTTGATTCATAACAAACAAAAGAAAATTTCTTACCTTTCTTTTCGAACCAAGCCTTTCGCTTGCTGCAGTCTTTCTTCACATGTCCCTTCTTGCCACAAAAGTAGCACCTGACAGTGAAACCATTCTTAGCCTGATTTTCTTCCCCAGGTTCATTCTTTTTCTTTGGTGGATTTTTCTTTGATTTTACAAACTTACCCTTCTTTTTCTTTATAGCTCCACGAGTTACAGCCAATGCAGTTTGACGTCTTTCCTCCCTCAACCTCACTTCCTCCTGAACACACATATTAGTCAGCTCATTCAAATTCCACTTATCTTTATTGGTGTTATAGTGAATTTTGAATGCGCTGTATTGTGATGGAAGTGAGTTGAGAATAAACTGCACGAGGAAAGTTTCATCAACTTGCATTCCTAAAGTTTTAAGCTTTGCAGCTTTGTCAGCCATATTGAGGATGTGATCCTGAACTCCTCGGTTGCCATCATATTTCATTGTTATCAATTCAGCCATAATAGTGCCAGCAAGTGACTTGTCAGCAGATCTAAATCGATTTTCAACAGCCTTTAAGTATTCCAATGCATTAACAGTTTGAGGTAAGGAGGTCTTGATGTTATTTGCAATGGTCATCTTCATGAACATCAAATTGAGTCTATTGGACTTTTTCCAGGATTCAGAAAGGGCAACTTGTTCTGCAGTACTATATTCATTAATGTCTGCAGGTTTATCTTCAAGCAATGCCATATCGAGGTCCAACACACCCAGTGTAAACTGAACATGTTCATACCATTCCGAAAAATTCGAGCCAGTAAGTAGAGGGACGCCCGATGCAAGAGAGTGCAATGAGGTGGGAACTTTTACTGAAATAAGATAGAACAATATACATATTAAAGTTTTGAGAATTATGATGAACTATTGATATCACATAAGTTTTTCCTTTGGGCAAAACTTAGGTATATCTATTGTCCATTCGTCAAGAATCACTTATGTAGGTCTAAAGTAATTTATGCAATTTTTCGGCTAGTCATGTTACCTTTGGGTATTCAATTCTAATATTTCAAATTACATAAGTTACATTATCCTACCAAGTTTATAATTATTTGAAAGTGACTCTCCTTTGGGCCAGTCTCAATCTCCTAATTATAACTGCAATTGAGAATATTATCGACCTTAATGTTACCCTTTTTAACAATTCTTTTATGTAGTTCTATATTCATAAGTTTTACAAATTTAGGCCACTTTGGCAGCTACTAAATTAGTAAACCCTATGAACACGGAACTAACTAACAATATTCTCTATTCATTAATTTTGAGTTATTTAATTATCATTAATTCAATCACAATTTTAATGAGATCACTATTTTTTTATGATTTCTAAAATTTCTTTTATGTGATTGCTATTACCAATATAATAATAATAACTCTGGATGAACAGGAATATTTATATATGTATTATAGCAATCATGAATATCTAAAATAATGGTTAATAAGAATTACACCTAATATGAATTAACCACTTTAATATTTAATATTTAATGTCATAAAATTATATCATGATATCAATTTTAAATCATGAAAATATATAAATATTTAACAATAATAGACAATAAGTGTGCATAATTAAACAAAGCAAAAACATAATCCTTTAATGTGATACAATCAAATAAATATATTTATTTAATAGTCCGAACGATTCAGCAAAATTCTAAAATTGCTTTTAATCTATGCACTTTATCATAACGGCAAGCAATACACTCAATTCAATAACATATTATGATGATTATAAAAATTATTATCACTAAAATTGATAATAAATCAAAACATGCATATGAACAGCATATAGAATTACATAAAAGTTTGCACCTAACATATCACAAAACAAAGTTAGTGAGGGAGTCCATGATGTGCACACTTAGTTACGATTTAGAAATCAGGAATGGAATCTTCTTTCACACAACCTTTGACTTTTAACAACACAAAAGGAGTTTCTTTGATGCATAATGAATATGAAAGAGATTAGATGTACCATTCAGACACTGCCTAATAAATATGGCATGCAGCTTACAAGGTTGAACATACAGCGTATATTCAAGATAACCAACACATGCCGAGAGTTCAAACCTTATGAACAAAAAATGTGTTATTATGAATAATTATAATTATAATATAATAACAATATTTATAAATATATTATTATTCCAAGGTGTATTGATTCACAAACTAAAGCTCTGATACCACATGTAAGATTTAATAATACATGTAACTATAATAATAATGCGGAATTAAACTTTACAGGATCTTGAATTCAATACAACTCAAGAATAAAACGAATATACCTTTGTCAGCCATTGAATTAGAGAAGTTGAGAAAATACCCCTTTAGAGTTGAACCTTTAATTTTGGCTCACCTTCTTCTCTCTGTCTCTCTTAATTAGGATGACTATAAAACTTAAAGTGATGGAAAAAAAACTCATGATATGAAAGGGGAGTCACCCATCCTTATATAGAGGAGAGAAGATGGCTAGATAAACTCTATCAGAAGAATTCCTAATCCATCAAGGTTTCCTTCTTATCTTAGAAGAGTGATTATATTAAAATTCTATTTACTGAACTTGATCTCAAATATTGGCTTTATCTATTTGTGGAGTCCAAATAAATTAAAACATGTGGAAAATATGTAGGCTATTGGGCCACACTAGAAAAATAAATCCAACACCTTTCCCCACAGAATGCTATGCTAGCCTAAAGTATAACCTGATTTCGGTTTAAGCTCTAGAAAGTTTTTATTACACAATACTTAGTAGAAAACACTTGACCAAAGACGAACAAAGTTGGATATGAAATAATTCGCAACACATGTTTGGCAAGAAGAGCTTGATTGAAGAACCCATAATCTTGAACACCAAATACAAGTTGTATTATACAACCCTCTACCCTCTTTAATATCCCACAAGGACATAGTTATTACACTTTTTACTTGTGAAATGAAATATTTAGGAGCCGTGAAAGCAGACAACAGATACTTACGAATGGCTGAGAGGACATGCTTCATCAACACACATCTACACGCAAAAGACCTAAGAAGTACGGATACGGACACGTGACTTGACACGACATGTATACGACATGTCAATTTTCAAAACATGTAGGACACAACAAGTAGGAAAGCTGTACATGTATTATATATTTATTATATCTCATACATAAATACACCATTGAAAGATAATAAAAAGATGCAATATAATACTAATTGCTATAAATGTATATTAATTTTCTTTTGTTATTGTATGTATCCTAAGTTAATTGATTCAAACTTATAATTAGCTTTACGTGTGTCTAATTGATTGACATGTACGTTTAAGTGATGCACACATGTGTCCTCCAAGTTGCTGAAGAGCGTTCGGGTTTAATTTTAATTTTAATTTTTTAATTTTTTTTTAAAAAAAAAGTAGGGCACATTTTGATGAGTGTTGGACACTTGCTGGGAATTGTCCGTGGAGTGTCCTCCGACATGGAAACGACATGGACTTGCCAAAGTTTCTATTTAATTCTTTGCAAAAAGAAGAGGGGTTGTGATGGTGAAAACTTTGAATGTCTGATTGTTATTTTGCAATTTTTGTGGATGAGGTTGTTTATGGAGTGAGTTAATTTCCCAGAATGAAGACATTCATTGCTGACATATTTTGTCATGCCTTTCCTTTACCATCACACTTTAGAGGCAATCTTGTGCTAGATACTTGGTTTATGGTCAATAAACTGAACAGTTGCACTAGAAACATTTATTTTGGGTATATCCAAACAGTTCACATTGCAGGGCTTGACTCGTAAATCATCCATGTAAATGTCAGGACATTGGGAATAGCATGATCAGTTCGCATTTGTCATAAAAAAAATGAACAGCAGATGTAATTTTGAGAATCAATTGCTTAATTTTTAGTGACAATTCTGATTTGACCGTGACTATTGATACTTGATCAATATGCTTTGTTTTTTGGTATGAAATGATCTTCTCGACAAGTCCTATAAGACCACAATTACGAGTTTGAGAACATGAGCTTTAGCTTGATTTATGTTCATTTTAGAATTTATTATTATTATTATCATCATTATTTAAATTCATATATGTTATAGATGACTTGAAGATTCATGTACTTGTTATTTTTACCTCTTTTTTTTGTTATTATATATATTTATTATGTACAATGGCATTAATTAATAAATGGGAAAATTAATAATCAGTCCTCTGGGAGAAGTTTATAGTTAGTGGGGATCTTAACAAAAGATGCTTTCAGAGGTCTTTTGGTTTTTAAAATTTAAAACGTTTAAATATATATATATATATATATATATATATATATATATTCCATGCTTTTGTAGTCTTTTGTGAGTAATTTGCCCTCAGCTATATCGCCTTACCTGTGGGGCTCTGCTATATTTTGCTTCTACCAGGTGCGATTTGATTGAGCGAGTAAGAGCGTGTAAGCTCGCCTTCTGATCAGCAGAAGTTGAAACTGTTGCCATTGGAGCTTCTTGGGGGAATTGAAAGCATCTCCAGTGCTCTACCCTAGATGTGGAAATTTCTGACTTATTTCTGTTCTTTTGTTCTTCCCTCTCAACAACATTCCCTTTTTTTTTCTTTTTAGAATGAATTCCAATAGCCAACTCGAAAAATTAGCTTTTATATTGCAGTAAAAAGGATGTTTTCTTGTGTTGCAGCAGTGCTATTACTCAAAAAGCATAAAAAATAGAGCCTCCTCATCCATTCAATTTTTCCATAGTCCAGGCCATATGTGGTATTGCCACAAAAAGATCTAGGTCGTCCAGTTATGTGGGTTTTTACATTTGTGCCACAATAAATTGAGAATTCTGTTACTGAACTGAAATCAACAAAAGAGGATGAGGAAATTTCTAGAAGCTTCCCCCTCCCCTGTTTATTGTCTAACCGAAGTGGGGCGTTGGTGCTATGAATTCCGAGGTGTGACTCCAATCTATTTTGATGATTCAAGTAATTCATATCATAAAATTTGTCGAGTAGTAACTTATAACAAGATCATATGATTTTATGGATGATATACTCGACGAATCATATAATATAAACGATTTGAATTATCAAAATATATTTGGAACAAACCATGAGCATGTCTTGTGACAATATCTACCCTATATCCATCTTATACTGTCTTTGTTTATTTATGTAAGATCGTGGATATAATCAAATGTTAACTGTTTATTTGGTAATATTTATTTTTATAATTTTTCATTTACATTTATAGAATTCTTGAAAAATGTTTTGAGTTTTTTCTATTTGGGATTATTAGTTTTTTGTAGAAGGTTGTTTTCGGCATGGCATTCAGGTTGCTTTAACTGATGATTTGTTTATTATGTCAAATTTAACATGGGTGTCATTCTTTTTTATTTCTTCCATATTTAGATGGACAATTGGTATTATCAAATATTAGTAATAAGCTAATTTCTTTTCTCTTCTAATCCCTCCACTTTTGGAGAGATTCAAAAAATGGGTTTTTTTTTTTATATAAAAAAATTCTCTTCATTTCTCTCCTCTTTAGTAGCTAAGAGAAATTCATTTCTCATCAAATCACCCCATCCAAAAAGACTGTAAAATCCAATTTTTTGGGTAAATTCTGTAACAATATAAATATGTTAAAAACATTTTATATATTACTTTTAATATTGATAGCTATCGTAAACTTTGGGATGGTAAACACAATTTTACATCTTCTTAACTCCAAAATGGAAATGATTCGGTGTAAAGCGTTTGTAGGGCCACCGCTGGTGCACTATGTTAGGTCCCTATGTTGTCAAATCCGGAGACAAAACATTGTGTTGATTCAAATGTAATTTTTTGTGTTTTTGTTCTGTTCGCTCGAGCGGATCCTTGTGAGCTCGAGCGTAGATTAGCAGGTCTCAGTATTTTGTCAGGGCAAGCAAAAAATACTGGTGGGTGTGATTTTACGCTCGAGCGGATTCTCCTACGCTCGAGCGCATCTCAGTTTGTTCGCACGCAGTTTTTGGTCAGTCCGCTCGAGCGGGCTGTGTTGAGCTCGAGCGGAGATCGCGGATCCAGATTCCTATTTAAAGCTGTTAAGGATGTTTTTTGTGGGAGTTTTTCCTAGATCTGATCTACAAGCACTAGGGTTGTGTTTAAAGTTTTCTTTGGAGATTTTTCATAGTTTTCCTTGATGTTCTTGAGAGAGTTCTGAACTTATGCATTGAGATTCATACATCAAGGAGGTTGCTTCTTAAGTTTCAAGTAAGTTCTCTTTGGTGGATTCCGAAGATTAAAGCGTAGAATCCAAAAGGCGTTTGATTCTACGCAGTCGTTAATTAGACAAGTGAAGTTGTGGTGTGGAATCAACTTCAGGATCAATTCCGTGACGAAGGCGTGGTGAAAGAGTTACAGAAGATTCAGAGAGAAATTGACTGGGTTGGGTAATTTGTATGGTATCTTTGTAATCTTTTCGTTCTTCAGTAGTGGATTGATAGTGGCGGTTCACCCGTGGTTTTTGATTACAATTGAAGGTTCTTCAATTGTGGTTTTTTCCACGTAAAAAATTGTTTGTGTCGATTTATTGTTTATTCTAAAAAACAAACAAACTAAAATCACTCTCGTAAGTGTTTGATGATTTTAGGTTGAGTGTTTTGAATTAATTGGGATTTGGAATAAGTTAATCTTGATCTAATCACAAATCACGTAGGATTTTCACACTATGCATATGCATCAGCAACCCATTGGTATACTATATGTATATGCATCCGCACCATTTTTATAGAGATAAACATGCTTTCACATCTTCTTAACCTAAAATGGTTGGGAAGAGGAAAGGTTCCGGATTGTCGATGATTTTATATTGGGTTATGTAAATGGATGCCCTTGGTGAATTTTAATTGGAGATTCTTTGTGAATTAGAGTCCAAATTCAAGTAGGAATTGTCCTAGAGTTTAGATGTAATCGTATCTTGAGAGGAGTAACAAGAAACTTCGAAATATGGATGTATTCAATAATCCTAAATAAAAAATGAAGTTGATCTGTGGTCGATATTTACTAATTCTATTCTTCTAGATGCGCTCATGTGTTCTAAGTTCTAACATCTGTACATTTTTTGCTATTTATTATTATTTTTTATTTTGTAAATGCATTTGTGTAAAACTTCGATTTCAATCCATACAACCGAGTTTGTTCAACTCTATTTGTTATCTACTTTTTGGGGTCCAGTTCATCTTGAAATCTAAAAACTTATCTATGGATACTTTTGTTTGTAATTGACTTTGCCATGTTTGTCAAATTCTCATTCCATCTTTCAATGGAAAAACATTAAACTATTGTCTGTACAAGTCTTAAAAGTGTTTTGAAATGGGTTAAAAAAGGGATGGTTATATATTAGCTATTTTTTTTCACTATTTTATATAGAAAGATATTATTGATATTTATTAATTATTTTTAATAAATATATATTTCTCAAATTCTTACCCAGGATAGAGTAACAATAATAATACAAACATCAAGAATATAAAAAAATATATATAATTTGTCTACAAAATAAGCGGCTACATTAACATTTATTAATTTAAAATAAAACATCTATAAAAACAATATTTAATTATCAAAATCCCACCAACATATTATTTTGATAAATTTTTTGTAAGAATATAGTTTGTATAAGAATATCATTTTATTTTTTAAGTTCAATTTTATTCACTACTTGTAGATATATCGTTTGTTATAACAATTTGGATAAATGTTATTTATAAAAATGCCACGATACGATGTTTTATGCATGAGAGTAATGTAAATCAAATTGCGTTATGATTTTTTTATAATTGAAATTATTTTTAAGTATATACTTGTAGATATATTATTTGTTACAATAATTTCGATAAATGTTATTTATAGAACTGCCGCGATAAGACTTTATTTTAAGTATATACCCGTAGATATATTGTTTGTTACAACAATTTGGATGAATGTTATTTATAGAAATGTCACGATAAGACTTTTTGTGCATGGGAGCATTGTGAATCAAATTGCCTTAAAGAAGTTATAATTTTTTTATAATTGAAATTATTTTAAGTATATACTTGTAGATATATTGTTTGTTACAACAATCTAGATAAATGTTATGTATAGAAATGTCACGTTAAGACGTATTATGCATGAGAGTATTGTGAATCAAATTGCCCTAAAGACTTTCTACATTTGACAATTTTTTTTTTTTTTTTTTTTTTTATATTTTGAACTTTGTTGTTTTATCTATAACTAAAGACATGGTTGCTCACCCGAAAGCAAACATCTTCTTAGCCAGAGCGAAATCAGTTGTTCATCGTCTGAAGGACGATGGCCTTATTCATCTCTATAGTCAGCTCGAGATTTGTCAAGTGGCTATGAAATGTTTTTCTTTTCTCCAACATGTCGAGTTCAATCCAGCCGGAATTCCTTTATGGTCTCTTTACAATTTGCATGCCCCTTTAGCATTCATGGGTCTTCGTGGTACACACATTTTCTTTATTTGATTTTATTTAAATTTACTTTTGACTTTTGGATTGTTAGTTTATTTAACTTTATGATGACAAGAAATTTTTTTTTGCCGTAAATACAATGGCTTCATTCAAGTTGAAGGACGTATGTATGAATACACCGTTGAACGTGAGAATTCTTATGCATTTTTTTTTTCCTTTCACATTTATAAAAGTCGTGTTGTTGTTGGCATTAGAAAATAATAATAAATAGATTTATGGAATTAAAATTGTTTACAGTTAGGCACTTGAAAATGCCACTAAAAGAAGAAAAATTTAGTGTCTTCCCTGTGATGGCAAAAACTGCGACCCATCTGACCCTGGTGGGACTTGTGTGGGGCTATTAATAGCAGGATAGAGTCAAGTTTGGGATGAGCAAGGGTGAATCTGTTCCGGTCTGGGATGGAAAAGAACTACTCCCTCTGCTCCAAAATAATAGTTATTTTTTTGAAGAATTTAACTTTTTTTGATAGTATAATTATTATATTTTTAAAAAGTTGATTTTTCAAAATTACCCTTTTGATAGCACATTTTTAGGAAATATCAATGTCATAATTGTACTTTTTATATTATTTATTAATTTAAAAGAATGACAAAATAAGAAATTTATATTATTTTTGTACTTGATTTTTGAAGAGGGACTAATATTTTGAGATGGAGGGAGTAAGAATTAATAAAAAATAAATTATTTATCAATTTACAAAACTAATAAATTAGTTATCAATTTATCATCAAAGGCCTACAGTGAAATATGACAAGATTAGGATTAGCAAAAACAATTACTTGATTTAGGCATGACATCACAATTCTGTCATCAAAGGCCTGACAGTAAAATATTATGACAAGATTAGGATTAGCAAAAACAATTACTTGATTTAGGCATAGCAGCAAGTTCCAAAAATAAATCGAGTAGGTATGATGAAAAAATATAGGGACGATTACAACAAAAAAATAAATAAAAAAATTCAAGGTTAGAGTTTTATAACAAAATAAATTTTTAATTTTTAATTTTATCAATTTAAATCTTAAATTTTTGATTTATTTGCAATGTAAAGCATTTGTCTATTTCCATTAAGTAAAATTGATTAAAAAATAGGTATTCGAGTCATTAAACTCAATGAAAAGTGTATTTTAAACATTTTATGCATACTACATTGAGTTTAATGACTAAAATACTCTTTTTTCATCAATTTTACTAAACGAAAATAGGAGGATGGTTTAAATTAAAAACAAATCAAAAGATTAAAGTTGACAAAATTGAAAACTTGAATTTATTTTGTTACAGGCTCAAACCCTGATTTTATTTACTTTTTTTACTATTTTATTTTATGTAATTGTCTCAAAAATTATATTTATGCATACTTTTCATAAGAAATAGTTTTATACCCATGCATGGATTGTGTTTAAAATTTAATTTATGTACATATGAATTTTTTAATAATAATGCAAAAACTCTGTTTTTGGTGGCATATATCCAAAGACTCAAAACAACACAAGTGCAAAACTGATGTACTTAACAATTTTAACAATGAATTAATTTTTGTAATATATATGGCATATGCAAATAGGAAGTGCGTATTAATTTGTTATTACAATCCGCAGAACTGCATGCGAGAAGAAAATCAAAACAATAATAAATTAGCTTATTATTGTGCACAAATATTTATCACAACTGCAACGATATGAATACAAATTATTAACAATTCTTGTAATGCATAAGTATTATTTTCATTTTCAATTTTTTAATAATTTATTTTTAATTTGATCTTCTTCTTCTTCTTTTTTTTTTTTTAGAACTTTGAATATTGTTTAAAGTTATTATTTTTAAATAGGCTTTTTAAAAAAATAATTTTTTTTTATTGTAATAGTTCCATAAATGCATTTTAGGAATTTGATTTAATTTTTTTTCTTCCGATGTTTTCAAGAATACAAGACAATCTTGGAAATGAAATTCAATTAAAAATTTAAACTATAGTCTTATAATACATGCAAAAAGATCAAAAAAAAAAAAAAAAAAAAGTACACTACAAAATTTTATAAATATAAAAATTTTGATGGAGATTCTTTTCATCTCCCCACCTTTCATATATTTATGTCTTCATAAAATGGAAAATAAATACATATAGATAGAAGACAATATGGATCAGAACAAAATGAGAACAACAACAAATATTTTTTTCAATAATGTCATGTAATACAATTTTTTTTTTTTAATGCCCAGAACACTCTCAATGGAAGACTTTTAGAATCCATCCTTAGAAGTCAAACTGGGAGAAACTAGCCGATCTATCTAAACCGGTAGACTTTTACTTGAGTAGTAGGAGATTCGAACCATGATCAATAAAGAGAGAGGAGCAAACTCCCTTACAATTTTATAGTATGTCAATAAAATAAACTACTTTAAAATATTAACAAAAAAAAGAAGTCCATAAATGCATTTTAAACAATGTTTTAATATATATATAATTTTCAAGAATTGAAGGTAATTTTTGAAATTTATATTCGAATTGAAATACAATATTTTATTTATTTTTCTTCTATTTGTCTCTTGATGTCAACATATTTATTTTAAAAAATTCAAGTTATAATTGTCTCATAACATGTGTAGAAAAATAAAAAATAAAAAAATGAGCTATAAATTCTCAATAAGTACTAAATATTGATAAATATTCTTTTCATCTACCCCACATTCATGAGAAATTATCCTGTCTTTCAGGAATTTTAATTAGGCTATGTGCCCTTCTAATTCTATTGGTTACTTTATGTAATACATAAGAGAAAAAATAAGAAATAATATGTATGTAACTAATAGAATTGTAAGAGCATACCATGCAAGATATAAAATGGATCTATGTGATAATTTTTTCACATTCATACATTTACATCTCTATTATATATGATATGATGTAATTTGAAACAATAACGATGTGAGTGACATTGAGATTGTGATAATTATAAATTATATTGATCGACATTTTAATATTTAAAAAAAATATATAAATTAGATAAATCTTCATACATTATATATCTGCTTCGAGAATTGGAAGGGCTGATCCACTCCAGCAACGGGATGGCCAGGGTTTAATTTTTAAAATAAAAAAATACTACAAATATAAATAAAAAAATATAATTTTGTGACATATTGCATATGTATTTGTAGGACAATCTTCACTGTGTTTGAAGAATTAAAGAAATGAGAGAGATTGTTTGATTATAAAAATCAAAACAGTATATAAAATAAAATAAAAAAACAGATTTTTATTTTGTTACAAAAACAAAATCAGAATCTGATAAAAATAAATAAAATAGAACGTAAATTAATTATTTACCTTATTTATTTGTCGAACAAATTTTTGATCAAGTCCAGTGTTTAATACTGTATCCTTAAGACAGATTTGTCCTTTCTATGGTGCTTTCAGATTGTGGACGTTTATCTCTTAAGATAAAATGATTAACAACAAATAGTAGCAACACTACAAACTATTCACACAACGACCACATTTTGTGTTTACACTCTTTCTCACAGAAAAATAATGCAGCAAAATGCAGAGAGAGCAATGGCAGAATTGAGGACAAAAAATTAAGTAAAAAAATCAATTGAGGGATTGCCTATTTATAGATGGATTAGTGGCTGTTCGGTTTGAATCCAACATGTAACAGACCTGTTTGAATAGGTACAAAACTTGTTCGGTTTTGAAGGAACATATACAGGTTTGAATTTTGAACAGATAAGAAACTGTTTTTTGGTTTGAATTTGAACATATTCGGATTTGTTTGAACAAATATGGAACCTATACAGAAATCCTGAAGAGGCGCAAACCAAATTTGAATTCTCCTCCAACCGAATTTTGGAAACAAAACTGGACAAATTTTATTTTTCAAAAAATAAAATAAAATTAAATTCAAATGTTTTTGGCCCAAAAAGATAAGTATTGGGCTGGACAAGCCCAACCCAACCTTACACCACGCACACAAGCCCAAGCCCTGCCCAGACGAATGGCGGCGGTGCGCACATGTGTGTTTATTTTGAGTCCAATAGGTCTAGCCCACTTTCCCCATAACCTCACTCTTCCACAAAACTTGGGTACCCCTTGAGGCCCTTCTCAAGTTGCAAATTCAAGCCTTATAAACCCACAAAAGTTTGCCTACCAAAAGTTGCAAATTCAAACTTTTAAAGAATTTTCACCAAAAAACTCCATTTCCATGGAGCTCATTTTGGCTTCAATTTTCCATTCGTCTGATAATGGTTTTGAGCAACCAAGTATATTACGTGAATCATAACGCGATATAGAACGCGTTACCACATAGAACGTATTACTATGGACAGCGGCGGCGGCGCGCACGTGTGTGTTTATTTTGGGTCTAATGGGTCTAGCCCATTTTGCCACAACCTCATTCTTTCACAAAACTTGGGTACCCGTGGGGCCCTCCCCAAGTTGCAAATTCAAGCCTTATAAACCCACAAAAGTTTGCCTATCAAACCAATATGGGACAAGCATGTAATTCAAACTTTTAAGGAATTTCCACCAAAAAACTCCATTTCCATGGAGCTCATTTTGGCTTCAATTTTCCATTCGTCCAATAATGGTTTTGAGCAACTAAGTATACTACGTGAATCATAACGCGGCATAGAACGCGTTACTACTTAGACCCGCAAACTTTAGCGCATGGGTCCCACCTAAAAATTAGACCAAAGTTGAGGAAAAATCTATTTTTTCCAAAACTATTTCTAATAATCCCCCCACATGAATGGATTTTGATGACAACGAAAATGCAACAATATGCAGAATTTGTCGAAAGAGTATAAATTGAAAATATCTTGCATCAGGATAGGTAGCTTTTGGCTTTGAGCCTTCTCTAGTGATTACCTATCGGACTTACTAGCTAACTAATGGACACGATGCCTTGAATTGTTCAGCCGTTTGTGTAAGTCAAGACAATAGATTTCACACAAAATATCTTTTGACACATCGTGGTTCTCGTGGTTGTGTTCATTTTGGCATTGAACGCTCCTAGTTGTTCATGAGTACTTCTAGAGAATTTAGCCTCTTCATTCTCATAGAATTGTTCTCAGTTCGACACTCATATAGGTGATTCTTATTGTGAGTATCTCGTATACTCATCTTGATTTTTATGCCTAAATCAAGATATAAATAATCATTAAAAGCAAAGCCTATCTTAAACCCCTGCATACAAAATATGTTGCAAATATCACTCTCATTATAGGAATGGATAGGGAATTTTAATCCCTTAGTGATTTTTGGCGAGCCACACATAATTTAGTTGTCCCTTTGAACTTAGTTCTTGGGATCTCCAGTCATATAAGTAGGCTTACCATTATGATGACTCTTAAGTAATAGGCTTTAATCCCATCTCCTTTGATGAACTATACACTTGCTTTTTTGTCATACTTTTCGTTAACGGATCCGCAATATTCTCTTTAGATTTTATATAATCTATTGAGATTATCCCATTTGAGAGCAATTGCCTTACGGTATTATGCCGATGACGAATATGTCGTGACTTACCATTGTACATATGACTCTATGCTCTGTCTATTGTAGATTAACTATCACAATGAATGCAAATAGATGGCACATGTTTTGTCCACATGGGAATGCCTTCTAAGAAGTGGTGAAGCCATTCTGCTTCTTCTCCTGCTTTGTCTCAAGCGATGAACTCAGATTCTATTGTGAATTATGCGATGCATGTTTGCTTCGTGGATTTCCAAGAAACAACAGCGCCACCTAGAGTAAAGACATATCCATCAGATGTTTGAGTAATTTTCATTCCTAATATTACATCTGTGATCCCCATATTTTTCATATCAAATCTTTTGTTTAGTATTTGCTTAGTTGATTTGATTATGTTTTGACTGCTTCCAATGATAAGCATGTCATCCACATAAAAACAAATGATGGCATAACCTTTGTCAATGTTTTTAATATAGACGCACTTGTCACATTCATTTATCTTAAACCCATTAGTAGGCATAGCATGATCAAATTTTTCACGCCATTTCTTAAAAGCTTGTTTTAATCCATAAAGAGATTTTACAAGCCGACAAACTTTCTTTTCTTGCCCTAGCACTATAACCCCTTCGGATTGCTCCATATAGATCTCTTCATTTAGATCACTGTTTAAGAAAGTTGTCTTAACATCCATTTGATGTATTTCTAAATTATACAACCCTGCTATAGCAATAAGCATGCGGATGGATGTTATTCTTGTCACAGGAGAATATGTGTCAAAATAGTCCAGACTTTCCTTTTTCTGCAACCTTTTACCACAAGTCTTCCTTTATACTTGTCTATTGACCCATCTGCTTTCATTTTTCTCTTGAATATCCATTTGTATCCAAGAGGTTTAGAACTGGGTGGAAGATCCACTAATTCCCAAGTATGATTTTGCATAATGGATTCAATTTTATTATTAACAGCCTATTTCCACAAAGGTGCTTCAGGATCTGTCATTGTTTCCTTAAAGCTTTGAGGTTCATTTTCTAACAGGTATGTTAGAAAATCTGGACCAAAGAATTTTCATATTCTTGCTCGCTTACTTCGTCTTGGTTCATCATCAAATAAATCATGTTAGTCGAGACCATTACTAGTCTTTCGCGTTTGATTGTTATTGGTCTCTTGACTTTGTGTACAATCATAAGTTCTTTTTAGTGAATTTAATTTCTGTCCTTTCTTGTAAGGAAAAACATGTTCAAAAAACACAGCATTCGTTAACTCTATAATAGTGTTCACATGTATATCAGGTATTTCTGATTTATAAGTCAGAAACCGATATGCACTACTATTTTGAGCATAATCAATAAACACACAATCCACTATTTTTGGTCTTATCTTAGTCTTTTTTGAAACATGAACTTCTACTTTTGCCAAATACCCCCACACTTTTAAGTATTTGTAGGAAGGTGGTAGATCTTTCCACAATTCATAAGGAGTGCTGTTAGTTTTCTTGTGAGGTATTCTATTAAGAACATAACTAGCAGACAATATTGCTTCTCCCCACAAGTTATGCGGTAAGCCTGAACTTAGTAACATGGCATTCATCATTTCTTTAAGGGTTCTATTCTTCCTTTCAGCAATTCCATTTTGCTGTGGAGAATAGGGTGCTGTAGTTTGGTGAATAATGCTATGTTGTGCACAAAATTCATTTAAAGGTGCATCATATTCACCACCCCTATCACTTCTTACAATTTTAATGGTTTTGCCAAGTTGATTTTCAACTTCAGTTTTGTAGAGTTTAAACATTCCCAAGGCTTCATTTTTACTTCTAAGTAAATATACATAACAATATCTTGTCCAATCATCGATAAATATTATGAAATACTTTTTGTCTCTTCTAGTTTGAACAAATTTAAGATTACATACATCAGTATGAATTAATTCTAGAGGTTTGGTTTTTCTTTCAACCAATTTAAATGGAGCCTTAGTTGGTTTCACTTCTACACAAATCTCACATTTGTGATTAGGAACAATTTCAAACTTTGGTATATAATCCAAACCAATTAGTATACGTAAAGTATCAAAATTTACATGTCCTAATCTACCATGCCATAAATTTGACTCAAGAATAAAAGCAAAAGATGTGTTATTCTTATTAATAATAAGTTTTGGTACAATAGTCATTACATTCAACTTGAAGAGACCATCACTCATGTATCCTTTACCAACATACATACCACTCTTTGTTAAAACAAATTTATCAGACTCAAATACAAGCCTAAAACCATTCTTACTTAACAAAGAACCAAAAACTAAATTCTTCAGGATATCTGGTACATGTAGCACGTTGTTAAGGGTAAGTTCCTATTTCCTGATGTCATCTTCAAAATCACCTTTCTTTGTCTAGCTACACTAAAAATAGAAGAATTTCCCATGAAAAATTGTTCACCATTTGCAACCTTATTATATGTAGTGAACATCTTCTTGTCCGTGCAAATGTGACGAGTTGCTTCTGTGTCAACCCACCATTCCTTGAGATTTCCAACCAAATTAGCCTCAGACACCACATCAGAGAGACTGATGCCCTTTACCTCGTCAGAGATGTAATCTAATTCTGTCACATTGGCTTGATTGGTAGTCTTCTTGCTTGTACTTCCACGATCCTTCTTTGGGCGGCGACAATCAAAGGCACGATGTCCAGTCTTGCCACAGTTATAGCATTTGCCTTTGAGCTTTTTGTTGCCATTGTTGTCGCCTTATTTAGGACCAACTCCAGCAAACTTCCTTTTTTTGTTATGTGGTTTGGGCACTTGTTCAACCACATTAGCCTTGGACTCAATGGAATTTTTATCATTCAACTTTTTAGCCTTACGATTATCTTCCTCAAGCCTTAGTCTTACAATCAATTCATCCATTGTCATCTCTTTGCGTTTATGTTTTAAACAATTTTTGAAATCTTTCTAAGCCAGTGGTAATTTTTCCACTAACGCAGTGACTTGGAAAGACTCGCTAAGAGACATACCTTCAGCATGAATGTCATGCAAAATTGAAAACTTTGAACTTGAAAAATTACCGTTTGGAAGTCTACCATAACAAAATCCAGAAATTTACTAATAACAAATTTCTTTGTGCCGGCATCCTCTGTCTTATATTTTTTCTCCAAAGAATCCCACAATTCTTTTGCTGTTTTCAGAGGGCTGTAAACATTATACAACATGTTGTCTAAGCCATTGAGGATTTGGTTACACAGAAAATCAGAATGTTTCCAGGTGTCTACAGCGGTAATAACTTGCCGATCACTTTCATCCTCTTTAAGTACTGCAGCCTCTTCACGGAGAAATCGGGTTAGATTTAGAGTTGTAAGATAGAAAAACGTTTTCTGCTACCATCTCTTAAACTCGGTGCCATTAATTTTTTTCAGTTTTTCTCCATGATTTATTAGAACTTGAACATGGTTCTGGATAGGGACCGGAGTCATTGTAACAATTGGAGTACGACTTTCAGTTGCAGTAGCCATAATATCTGATTACAAAAATAAAAAAAAAACAAACCACAAATTAATTTTCTAGTTACGAAAACTAGAAAATAAATTATAACACAAAATAATTTTACTTTTCTAGTTACTAAAACCAGAAAAATAAAATACTACACAATAATTTTCTATAACACTACTACACAAAATAATATTCTGAAATTATTAATGACAAACAGTATATTACTACTATTTGTCAAAGAAAATAAATAGCATATTACTACTATTTATCAAACAGTATATGACTACTATTTGTATTTTCTAACCAGAATATCACTTTATGAAAGCATAGAAAATAAATACAATGAAGACACCAAAATAAAGTCTGTCCTAAGATTGTAGCACAATCTTCACTATATTCGAAGAATTAAAGAAAGGAGAGAGATTGTTTGTAGACACCACATTTTTTACAGCCCTTCAAGACTTGGATGTTTTTGCAGGTACATCCGATGATGAGTCTGTTTGCTCACCGAGCGCTCGAAGTCCTTAGTGGAACGTCACAACTTTGAGCCTTTCAAACCCTGCATCCATTTCGTCTCTTTTTTTGGACCATGCCTTGGCCTTTCGCTCTTACAATTTCTGGTGGCCTGTCGGCCATCTATGGAGGCTACCGGCTAGCACTTCTTTTCTGCTGACCATTTATGTGCACCAGTGTTTTTTGCAGATATTTTATGCCAGCTGTTTGCACAGATGCTTGCATCTGTCCACACGTGGAGGTCTGGATCTCCTTATATAGATTTCATGTTTTCTATATATAGGGACCCCCCTCTCATGTTTTGTGGTTAGAAACTTTTAGACTCAAAATATATCTCTCTCTAGATTTTTCTTTCTCTCTCTTGCAATTTTGTGCACACTTGCCTAGTTATATCACTCTTTTGCATACACATCCTTAACCAAAATTGATCATTTTTGAGCTGAGGTCCCTTAAGGTCTTGTGGTTTTGACTTGTATTTGTACCTAAAGTTGTGCTTGGCTTCAAGAGGTGTAACACTTGTCTTTTAACTTGTTTTAGTACATTTGTTTTTCTATCTTTTCCCATTTTTTTGGGGCCATTTTTGAGCTATAAAAATCTCTGTTTTAATGGGTTGAAATTGGTGTTTTAAGCCATTTAAGGTTAGAGGGGTGTCTTACCTTTTTTTATTCCTTGTTTCTAAGGCTTTTGCACCCTTGTTTCCGACTTTCAAACCAACCTTTTTTGAGCCTTTAATCACTAAATTTTAGAGTATATTCAGTGGAAAAAAACATGTTTTGAAGTCCAAAATTGGAGGGGTTAGTTTCCCCTCCTTGTGTCTCGTTTGCTAGCCTAGTTAATTTTATATGTTAGCATGATTTTCTAGCTTTTTGTAGCTATATTCCAGCATGTTTTTATCTTTGTTTTGGACTGCCTCAGCTCTGTTTTGGGCTGTTTGGGTGAGTTGAGTCTTGTTTTGCATGGTTGTAATGTAATAGTCCTCACAAGCTTGGTGTTTTAAGCCTTTAGACACCATCTGTTTGAGTTGATTGCATGTTTTTGGTGCTTTTCACACTTAATTTCAACACTAATCATCTCTGCAATCTCCTTCATTTCTTGGCTTTTAATTTTGCTTTGAAAGTGGTTTCAAGTCACTTGCTTGCCTAAGTGTGAAATTGAGGTTTCATACTTAATGGTTTAATCTCTTAGGGGGTTCATTACCAACGGTATGAGACTTCTTTCATACTTAAAGCAACTTGTGTTTTGAGCCTTCTTTCCATTAGAGGACTTTAACTCACCTTTTGGACTTAATTGGATTGAAGAATGGTTGGTAAGTTAAAATCAGTAACTAACAACTTGGGACTAAAATTGAGCAAGATAATAACTTGTGTCTTGTGTGTTCAATCGGATGTTAATTGAACACAAGGAAAATTGGGATATTTCATACTCAAAGTGATGGAATGTGTCAAGTTTTCTAGGTCTCCATTGCCCTTGATCATGCATGATAGAGTGATGGTTCTTGTGTGTCCCATTTTGTATTTATTGAGCTTGCACATCTTGAATCACAAGCCATCATGCAATGAAATTGCTTGGATTGGTGGTTTATGGCTTAAGTTCACAACTCCTTGGATTTATTCATAAAAAGGAGGGGTGAATTATGCAGACAATCCTTGGAAATACCCTTCATTTGCTCTGTTTGTCCTCTGTTGCAGCATGATGATCCAGTGCATCATTGGCCGGCAGACCACCATCTATGGTCGGCATCTGGCCGGCAGTCTTTACCAGTGGCCGGCTGGCCACTGATGCATACCTCAGCAGAATGTTGGTAAGGTGGAGTAAAATGGTTCTAGAAGAGTTTAATTCTGTAAACAGAGGTTTTCGAGAGCAAAACGGAGGTCTTTTGACGTGGTATCCGAGTATGTGCGTCTTCCATTTCTCGAGGTAAAGTAATGGCAGAGTAGTTAGAGACTTTAATTACTTAATTTGCTTACATTTGTGTTGTAACTTAATTAGTTAGCTTATTAGTTAGTTCATTCAAGTGTTGTAATAATTAGTTAATTAGTTTAGCTAGTTATTCATTTAGTTTGTAATAATTAGCTTAATTAGCTTAGCCCTAATTAGTTACTAGTTAGTTTTTCTTTATTCATTCGGACTCTCCTTCGTGGGAGCGTAATGTAATAATGTGTATGTCTTCTAACTCCACGTCTTTCTCCCTTTTATTTAATCATTTTTTATGGTTAGATTAGGGTCATGTTTCAATTAGCATACCTTATGCTTGTATATATTCATCTTGTCTTGCATGCACCGAGGCTCGACGCATCATTCTAACTACATTGTCATTTCAATAATTCTTTGAATACATGTTTAACCGCATGTTATTTAATTGAATCCATATGCCATATTAGTAGCCGAGCCTATTAATTGCATTATTCGCATGTGCTGCATTAGTCATTTGGCATAGTTAGGAACATGCATTTTTTTCTAATTAGTTTCTATTTTGGCTTGGAGTACTAGGTGAGCTTTTAGTGTTTTAGCATACTTGCATGAGCGTGGGTGATTCCTATGCCTAGCATGCTTGCCATGAGGCTAAATGTTTATTTGCTAAATTGCTTGAATGCCTGTGAATGAAGGCTTGTTGTTTGAATTGGAACGATTCAACGAATGTAAGTTTTAAGCCCACTATGTCTAGTGGCAAATCAGTTTTAAGCCCACTATGTTTGGTGGCAAATTCACAAACTTTAGGCCCACTTGAGATGACAAATGCAAACCATTTTCGCAAACAAGCATGAAATTGAGTTATTCCAATTCTTGCAATTTTAGTCTATACTTGTTTGTGCGCGTCACATAGTAAAGCTAGCCTAATAACCGGAACAAGAGCACATAATGTTTATCAAAAATTATATCATGATTAGTAGAGGCCGATCTTTGATTGGGCGAGCGGGGGTGCTCAATTCATGACCTTCCCCTCTCGTACCTAAGTTTCCGAGTCGAGGCAACTTTGGTGATGACGGACACGTGGCCTTTGGCACGAGTCATGGGTTTTCTAAATTTTTCCAAAATAAAATATTTAGGTGGCGACTCTATATCTGGCAAAGCAGTCCAATTTTGGCATTTTTGATCCAAAATCGATTTTCTAAAAGATTTGTCGGATTTGGACTCTTTGGTGTTTTATCAATTTCACATTGCACTTGTGAGATTAGATTCAGAACCGTAGGAGTCCAAACTGTAGGGCTTTCTTTCGAACTTCCAAAAGGAGGCGCGAAAAAGCCGAGCTACAGTTTCTGGTGACTCTGCTGGGGATCTAGAAAACTTGACTCGAACTCATGATATGACACTTTATCTACACTTACGTGTTTCTTTGCATTTGCATTTGCATTGGTGCGCCTAAGTCACTGTGTTTGCCATATGTTATTCCTGAATGGTTTGCCAGAGACTTGCTTGGAAAAGCTTACCAAAAGGCTGACCGGTTACAGGCTCTGCCATGATGGAAACACAACCCTTGGATCTGGACTACCATTGTACCGTTTGATCCTCCTTTTACTTCTCGGTGTTAGGTGTGAGAGGTATATTAGGTAGTCTTGCTGAGGTACCCTTTTTTTGACCAATCGGCCTAGTTGCATATCGAAAGCCATAAAGATTGTTCCAAACTAGGATAGGTTGTTCACCCGAATACAGAATTGTGTGAAACCACTTTGCTTGAATAGTTAACCCTAGTTCCTGACGAAACTAGGATAGGGAAACCCTATCCCATCATAGGGGTGTTTTGGCTCTCACTTAACTAGTATGTGCTTTTAGAGTGAAACTCTACAGGAATGTATTTATCAGTTACAAGTTTGGGTATCAGTTTTTGGGGGGCAAAAATCAGTGTTGTGTGCAGTTCTACAGCCTATGATTGCAACTGTGTGTTGTTAGTATCTGAGCCGAGGTGCTATGCGGTTTCTGATTTTTGCTTTCTTTTGCTTTATTTCCTTTTGCAAGGCATTTTTTCACAATTGCTTTAGACAGTTTTGTTACCCCTCTAAGCACTCCAGACCCGTGTAAATAGACTTTACAGATCCGAGGATTTTGTTAGAGGATAGCCTGTGTTTGTTTCGCTCCCACCAGTTACGAGACAGAGGAGGGTTAGGCATAATTCAACAATCCAGCAGTCACCTTTTACTTCACCTGCGCCCAGTCAGGCTCAGTCTTCTACTTTCACTCCAGTAAGAGATTATTCGCCAGTTTTGATGACTCAGTACCTTGCAGCCAGCATGGAGGACTTGATCCGTTATCTCTAACAAACAGTGGAAACCATGCAGCTAGATGCCGCCCACCAAGTTGAGGTAATAGCCCACCAAGCGGAATTGATAAATAGGCTATAGCAGCAACAACCACCGCAAGGAGCGGCTTCTGCTTCCCATGCACCTCCAGTGGGTATTCCAGCACCCGGAGTCACTGTCAATGTCCAAGAGAATCTGGGCATTCTAGCAGATCCGATCCCACCGCAAACCTCCAAGGCACCAGTGTACCAAATAGAGGTGCCATTTGAACTCGAGGTTGACCCTACTGTACTGAAGGTCAACAAGTTAGTAAAAGCTTTTCAAGCGAGCACAGGGTTTGAACTCAATCTTGAACATCGAGGATGGATACATAGACTCCGCAGTAACTTTGCCGGATAGATTCAAGATGGCTCACATAGACTGGTTCGATGGCTCCGGTGATTCCATGGTCCATTTATGGTTGTTCTCAGACATCCTGCGACAAATGGGCCTTACCAGACTTCAAAAGCTGTCGTTTTTCGGCTGGACCCTGTCAGATATAGCGGCTATCTAGTATGCAAAGTTGGAAGACTCTATGAAACGGAGCTGGGAGGAAATGGCTGAGGCCTTCATCGCGCAGTACACCTACAATACCCAGATCGAGGTCACAACCCGTGATCTTGAAACGACCCGTCAAGAGCCAAAAAAGGGCTTCTCGGACTTTGTAACAAAATGGAAGGCCAAGGCCTCTATGATGACTATTAGGCTGTCCGAGAAGGATCAAATCAGGATGGTGGTCCGCAACCTGCAAGGAAAATTATTGTAGAAGATGATAGTCTTGCCATTGTTTACATTCACTGAGCTCCACGAGATAAGGGTTCAGATTGAAGATGCAATGAAACAGGGGCTGATAGTCGATGAGAAGGAACAGCCCAAGAGGCCTTTTACACGCAATTCCAATGCAACCATGAGTGGTAGCACCTCTGCACGGCCGTCTGATGTGAATATAGTCACCACTACAGCTAAAACTTCCAACCCTTTCGCCAATACCAATCCACAAACCTCAACCAGCCAGGCCCGATCTCAAAGGGTCTTTACCCCGCTTTACATATCTTTATCCAAAGCCCTAGGGTCCTGATCAAAAAAGGGCATCTTAAGTTGTTAGAACAACGCCCACTACTCGATCCTCTCCCAATTAAGCACAACCCGGCCAAATACTGTGCTTTTCACCAGCAGCACGTTCATGACATTGATCAATGTTATAGGCAGCGTCATGAGATTCAAGATCTCATTAACAATAAGGTGATAGCACCTCCCCAAAAACCTAATGTCACCACAAATCCTCTCTCATCACATAATCAAGTCCCTCCATCCCGGTATATAAACCTCATCCATACACTGGTCTTGATATTTTGTACACATTTACTCACAAGTCCTTAGCTTTTGCATATCAACCCTTAACAAAATACTCTCACCTTTGGGCTAAGATTACTTGGAGTCTTGTTTGAGCTCTAGATGGTGGTTTGAGGTTGGATTATTGGCTATTTTGTGCTTTGCTTCAAAGGTGTAGTACTTGACTTATTTATACTTGTTTTTTGTCTTTGTTTTGCCATCTTTTCCAACTGTTTTTGGGCTAATTTTGAACTGTCAAAAACTTTGTTTTTGTGACTTAAAAGTGTTGGTTTGAGGTCTCTTTGAGTTAGGGGGTGGTCCACCATTCTTGCTCCTTTGTTTGTTAAGCTTTTGTACTATTTTTCATCACTTTCAAATCAACTTTTTTGGGCCTTTTAACCATTGAATTTTAGAGGTTTTTTAGTGGTAAAAACCTTGTTTTGAAGTCTAAAATTGGAGGGGTTAGCCTCCCCTCCTTCTGTCTTATTTGCATGCCTAGTTAGCCTCACATGTTAGCTTATTCTTTTAACTTTTTGTGGCTTAAGTCCAGCATATTTTAAGCTATGTTTTGACCTGTTTTGGCTTTGTTTTGGACTGGTTAATTCATTTGAGCCTTGTATTGCATAGTTGTAGTGTAATCTCCTTCACTAGCTTGATGTTTTAATGTTTTAATCATCATTGTTTTGAGTTAATAGCATGTTTTGGTGTCATTTTGCACTCCATTTCAGCACTTAAAATCTCTGTAATCTCCCTCAATTCTTCACTCTTTTGTTTGCTTTGAAAGTGACTTTAAACCTCTTGTTGGCCTAAGTGTGAAATGGAGGTGTTGTACCTAGTGGTTTAATCCCTTAGGGGGTTCATTATCAACAGTGTAATGCCTCTTTCATGCCCAAAGCAACTTGTTGTTTGAGTCATCTTTTCATTAGAGGACACTCACTAATGGACTTAATGGATTAAAAGATGACTTTGGTAATTAAAATGAGTAAACAAAATTGGACAAGTAAAAGAGGCAAGATAAGTATCTTTTGTGTTGTATTGCATGTGTTCAAATCGGACGTTAGTTTGAACACAAGGGAAATGAGACATTTCATACTCAAAAGTGATGAAATGTGCTATTTTCCTTGGTCTCCAATGCCCTTGATTATGCATGATAGGGTGATGGTCCTTTGGTCTCATTTTGCATTTATTGAACTTGCACAATTGGTTTCACAAGCCACCATGTAATGAAATTGCTTGATTGATGGTTTGTAAACCCAAATTTTGTCCCTCCTTTGATTTTCCCATGAAAAAGAGAGGCAAAGTGTGCAAATAATCTGTGAGAATACACTGTTTTGCTCTGTCTGCTCTCTGTTGCAGCAAAAAGAGGAGTTCATGTCATCAGTGGCCGACTGGCCACAACTAGCAGCTGACCGGCCACCATTGGTAGGTAAGAAAGACCTCTTGAATACATGAAAATTTTCCCACCATGAATAATAAAGCCTTTCATGTCCAAGTAAGAAAACCCTCTCAACCCACTCATTTTTTTTAGTTAAAATTTCATATTATGTCCCTAGCAACATTTATAGATAGAATCTTATTTATAGTTGTGTATAAATTTTGTGATTTGTATATCAAATATTTGAAGATATTGGTAGTCTTAAAGTCATGGTATTATTGTAGAAATAGACTTGCATGTGTAGTTTATACCATTAAAGAGAGGATTGAAGAATTTATTTGACCCTTAAATCTGACAGAAAGTTGTACGAATTTTTAGATAATTTTATACTCAAAATTTGGAGATCATTTCTCTACAAAGTTGTGGAGAATGATATCTAGTTTATCCACGAATTTTTGCAACAATTATTGAGTTTTGTACGAATTTATATAAATTTTTAACCAAATCTAGAACTGTGAGACAGATTTACTCTATGTTGGAGAGATCATTAAGAATTCTATATTAAACCAAATCTGGTGATTTCTAAATAATAAACAAAAAATGAAATTTGAGAAGTCTAGTTTCAAAATAAAATTTTAGATTATGGAATTGATTTATAAATTTAAGTATGGAATTAATTTAAGAAAAAGTGATAAATTTGTGTCATAAACTTTTTTGGGATTTTTCCGAATTATTTACAATTTATTTTTGGAAAATGCTTTCTGAAAAATGACCATAACATGTTTATTGAATATTCCACAGATTTCTATGAATTTTAGAGTTGTATAAGTAATTTATTTATAATTTCAATTATAAGATATACATTTTGAAAAATTTTGGCAGATTGGGGAGGAATAAAAAAAAAAAAAAAATTATCTCTTAAATTGTTTATTTGGACAAAGATTTAATATTGTGCTAGTCTAATCTTGTAAATTTAAAAAAAAAAAAAAATCCATGCATGTGTGTGATTATGATTTATTTTCTTTGTATCTAAATTATCATTGCATACCATGGTTTAAATAAATTGTTTATTTAAATCTTGTACCTTGAATTATTATCGTGTGACGTGTAATATTTTATATTGAAAATTTTGATGAGTTGGTATAACATTATTGGTAATTAAATTTTGAATTATTGTGAATATCTCGACAAGTAAAGAAACACGGAATTGGACTGATGATACCTTAAAATTTAGAAGTGAAGGGGGTGAGTGCGGTTTAGAGTCTTGCGCAAGTGAGTTGCGAACCCTAACATGGCACGGGATGGTATTTTGACTCTTATCGGTATAGACGATATAAGGTTGATGGTGCGGGTGTCACAACATAGACCGTTCCCTTGGGGCACACCGTGATGTCACGACTCGGGTACGTAACCCTGGTGCGTGGGCATCATTGGTAGTTACAACAAGTAACATTGGAACATTTGACCAAGGGGGAGTCAGAATTATCCGTGGCCATTGTTTAGTGGTTGAGTGGAAATAGTGCTCCGCAGGGAGTTACTTCAATTTAATTGATAAACTAAATCTATGAGAATTTAAAAGAAAAGTTGACATTTTCCTTATGATGAAATACTGCTTCCGCTTGCCATTGTTCTTATTATCTTTTGTTATTATTTCAACTGATAGTATTCCTGTTATGCTTATTAAACGTTGCTTGTTACTCTGTTACTACACAGTATTCATTAATTGTAAGTATTATTATTGGGGTGGGTATTTTCGGGCTGTAGTATCTTATCGAGCTCGTCGCTCATGGGTATTCCTGTTGCCCTGGCGTTTTATGCCAGGTACCGAAGAAATCGAAGGAAACACTGAGACATTGCAAGGCGACATCCAACCTTAGTTAGCTTGAAGAGTGCCCGAGTTCTATGAACAATTTTTCTAATTTTTTTTTGTCCTCTTTTTATATTTGTGTGTTTTTTTTTTTTTTTTGGGTACTAAGACTGAGTTTTAAGACTTTATTAGAGTTGTAATTTAAGAACTTTTTATTTATGAGTTGTTAATTAATAAATGCTGGTAATATTGGTGGCAATATTGATGAGGAGTTTTTAATTAAGAAAATTGGTTTTAAGTTCTAAATCTTATTATGATGTCCTTAAATTTTGGGCGTCAAAGCTTTAGACCACTAATTGAACACCACTAATACACCACTAATGAGGTAGCATCATGTGGACCCAACCACTAATGTGATAGTTTGGCTTTTTTTTTCTTTTTTCTTTTTTCTTGCACTGCCAACTTATTAGAACTGACATTAATGCTACTATTTTAGTGGTCTGTATCACCACTGTTTACAACCTAACATTAATTTCTTAGGGGGCAGGGACATATAATTTTAACTTGCCAATGTATAACTTCACAAGAAGTATCATTGCCAGGCTAGTTATATATATTGGAGGTTAGGAAGGACGAGTTTCATTGGCCCCCTTATAAAAGAAGTGGAAAATAAACCTTGATGTTGCTCAGCAACTATAGAAATTTATTTAAGTTTTGAATGTTTTGGTTAAACAATGAGGGAGAGAGCACGCGCGCTAACAAATGAACAAACCTAAAAATATAACTAAACTACTTTAAAAAAAATAATTGAAGGATAAATTTAAGCCTGAGTTGTAAAAGATGACCGTCACTGACACTACTTTTCACCTAAAACAAAGAAAAGCAAAAGTGAGAAACTATTGACAACCCAATAAGTTGCTTGATCATCTAGTGATCCTTTGAAGCACATGATCCCTGAGCACTAGAAATAAGAGGATCTTTTAACACGGATTCTAATAGTTCACGAGCCTTCTCATATTCCTTGGCTTGCAACTTAAGAAGTCCTTCTTGGTAAATTTGTGAAAGATGAAACTCCTGCATTGACCAGACGAGGTGTATGGAAGTAAAATACACGAAATTTAACCCGGAGTTTCCGTAACTTGAACTCCTCATGCTATACTTGGTGAGGAAAGAAAAACAAGCAATTTACGTTTTAGTCGCTACCATGTCACTAGCTCTAGTATTTACCACCATGTCACTAGCTTTAGTATTCACCAACTAGGTTATTATTAATGAATTTAATAACCTAGCTAATGAATATTAGCATAAGAAAAGCACGAATAAATAAAATAATTGGATGATATTACCAAAAATGATATATTATGAGAAACTAATACCAATATTAAGATATTTACAAGCAATCTCGAGTGATTAATGTTGGGTTTCTGTTCGATGTGTGAATGGAAGCCATGGAGTCAAGGAAAAACGGCTACCTTGCCAACTGACAAGCCGTAAAGATGGATGGCCACCGAAAGTGAATGAACAACTAGCTATGTGCAAGGCCAGCCAAGCTCTCCACCATGCTCTTCAGTGTATAAATAGAGGAAGAGAGAGCAGAGGGAGAAAGAGAGCAAACCGAGAGAGAGTGAGAGATGTGAGGTAGAGAGACACTCTCTCTCGGTGTGAGAGAGGGAGACGGGTGAGTGAGGATGGTGTGAACTCATCCTCTATTGTAATCTTTATATAATTTTTCTATAATATCTGCATTGTTATTGTGATAACCGGTTACTTTCCCTTGAACGTAAGCATTGAGATCGAACCAAGTTAACTATTGTGCCTCTTTGGGTGTGAGTGCGCTTTTCTGCTTAGTATGATTTCTGAAACGTTTTGGGCGAGATCGCTGATCCTCAACAATTAGGCCTTGTTTGGCATAAACTAAAAAATTCAAAAAGTTAAAAAGTCACTATCCTATTTATGTCACATCATCTTATTTAAGTCACATCACCTCTCTACCACATCACTTCAAACCCAACCCATACCCAACTCATATTTCATAAAAAGTCAAAAAGTGCACTTATTTAGATCATCCCAAACAACTCCTTAATGTTTAGGGTCTTAAATTAAAAAAAAAGTCCAAATCCAAAGTAAAAGGGATTAATGTTTAAAGTTTTTGTTGTTCAATTTTTTTCGTTTTTTCTCTGTTAAATTTAACGATAAATCTGTACGAAAAAAAGAAGGGAAAAAAAGATAAATTAAAAGGGCTATATTAGTAGGACCTTAATCGTTACTATTTTTAATTAAAACTTTTTTGACAATAGATTATTTTAGTTCAAAAAAAAAATTTCCTATAAAAAAATTAATGTGTGTATTTGGTTTGAGTTTTTTGATTAAATTTTTTGAAAATTAATATTTTTGTTTTTAGTAAATATTTTTAAAATTTTAAACATTTTTTTTTAAAATTTTTTTACATGCACTTACTTAGATATATTTAAAAAGTAAAAAATTTGTAAAAAAATATTTTAAAAAATTAATAAATATATAAAAATATGAAAAATATACTGAATTCTCGTGTTTTTTTTTTCTATTTTTGGTATTTAGTGAATTTTTAAAAGATTTTTTTTACGAAAATTATATATTTTTTTGTATTTATGTTAAGTGTCTAAAAATTAAAAAAATTATTTAAAATATTAAAAAAATTTACTAAAAATAAAAAAAATACAAAAAATAAGAAAATAAATTTTTTTAAAAGTGGTCGTAGCAAACTAAAAACAAGCCAACTGATTTTTTTTCATTGTTTACACGTGCTATAAAAAAAAAAAAAAAAACTAACTAAATTAATCATTTCACAAAAACAACATATAAATCATTTTCTAACAGGCACACTCGTGACTGAACCATTATTTGCATCATAATGCTACAAAACACATTCACTTACAAAACACATTCACTTAAACTTATTGAAGAGAGAGAGATCAAGAACAGGTTCATAACCCCAATCCATGCATGCAAATCAACATAACATACTGCCAGACACAAACCACCACCATTAGCTAGTAGTAGAACACATTAGCTATCTCCACCACCACCGTCACCGGCACCGCCACCATCACCACCATTGCCGCCGCCACCGCTGCCACCACCATCAACGCCATTGCCGCCGCCGCTGCCACCATCAACACTATCACCACTACCACCACCGCCACCGCCACCATCTTTCGATTCTGACCCTTGATTAACCTCCTGACTCTGAGCTTTGTTCTGCTGCACTTTCTGACCATATTCTCTAGCCCTCTCCCTCATATCCCTAGCCCTGCTAGCAATCCTCATCCTCGCATAATCGAGTTGCTCCGCCACCGCCCCACGCCGCCGTTTTCCCGCAATGTAATTGTACAACCACGCCAATGCCGCAGTTGCCGCCGCGCTACAGCCACCGGAAAACAAGAATCCGGCGGTGGCCAAGAATATTATTATCCCAGTTGGGAATAGTATTGGGCTGAACAAGATCAAAATCGGAGTAGCGATGACCAGGGATAGCACTGTCCCGGTTAAGGTTAACCCGGACAGGAACAAGAGTGCAGCACCAATTGCTGATGTTGTTAAGAGCATAATGGAGTGCCGAGAGGTTGGACATGTCTCATTGGGTTTCTGGGTTATGGGTCTTGATTGATCATCGGACATGGTGAATGGTTGTGATTGAAGGTGGGTTTGATCAAATGGTGAATTAATGCTATCTGTTTGATGAGAGAGTATGAGAAAGAGGAAGCCAGAACGTATGTATATATAGGGGATAAAGGTGAGTTGGGAGACACGTGGCAACAGGGCAAGCCTCATCTCCTCGAGATGAGTGATGGGTCTGGATTTCAAGAAGAATGATTGGGTGTGGGAGGAAAAATTATTTCAGAGAAAAAGTTAAATAATACAAAAATCAATGAGAGAATAAACACAAATCCTCTGACAAGTTTAAATATAAAAAAAAAAAAAATCCTCTGACAAGTATTTAGATACATCAGCAGTGATTTAGACCTCTTCAAATTTCAACCCTCACCATCCCACACATACGCGGCGGGTGGTGATTGGAGGAGGAGAAAAAAAAAGAAAAAGAAAAAGAAAAAGCGATCAATCAAAAAAGAAAAGGGATAAAAAAGGGCGGGGGAAGGGGGTCCTAATCTTTATTCTAAATACATTGGCCCTCTTTGCCAAGTGAGTTTTGGATTATTTTTTTAGAAAATGTTATGGATTTTAAATGATTTATTAAATTGTTTATCAAATTTTTAATATAGGTGTGAGAATCACACAATTTTATGTGTGTGGATCTCACACCTATGTGAGAAGTTTGATATAAAATTTAGTAAATCATTTGGGATTTCTTGCATAAATTTTATTTTTTAGCTAAAATTTGTAAAAAGATAAAATAAGTTAAAATATTTAATAAGATAAAATGTCATATTAAATTCACAATTATTTTATTTTTTCTCTTATAAATATCATATTCAAGAACATAAAAAAAAATCTAATATCTTCTCAAATACAAAAACTTTAATATACTAAAATAATCAAATATTAAAATAGTCTATTTAAATAACTAACTTTCTAAACGATGCCATTATGACCGTTCGATCATGTGTTGAGTAACACATGCAATAATACAATAAATACTAAATAAAATGATAATAAACATAGCATTTTTGTTATAACATTACTTATCGAAATTATAATTAATTTAAGGGTGTGATTTTAAGATACATGTTAAACAAACTTTAAAAAATTAATAACAATTGTAAGAATTCACACAGGTGGATAATTGTAAGATAATTGTATTATAAAGTTTAATTTGTATTGTAAGATAATTGTATTATAAGTTAAAATTATTATTTTCAACTTGCAATAATATGCTGGCAGGTGAAGGACACTTTGTGTTAGCCGTTTGGCAATTAATTTTTTTAAGTTAATTTTTTAACTTTTTGACTATTTTATAGTTTGAGATTAAAAGTTTGTTTAGTTTAGTTTTTTTGGTTTTTTTAATTTTTGTAAGAAAAAAAAGTAGAATGATTATGATTTGAGTGTGATATTTTGTCATATAAACTTATTTAACCTATTTTATTTTTTATACTTTTTTAGCCAAAAAGCCATTGCCAAACTACCCCTCCATGGGTCTCAAGATTAATCGAATGTTTTAAGTATCCGATTATTACAAAAAAGTCATGCTAATGACAACACTAATGTCATGCTTGTTTAAGTAAGGTGATTATTAGTATAATATAATTGAATGAGGGAATTATTAATATAGTGATATTAGGTTGGAGATCTAAAATAAACTCTGTTTATTTGTTCATTATTTAATGATATTAGTTGGTTGACATTAAATTTTATAATTAATTTATGCGTACGTAGATGAATTCTGTTTGAGAATTTGAATTTTACTTAAAATATTTTAAAGTAAAAATTTTATTAATGTGTTTCCAAATACATATTATTATGCTTTAAATCTTAAAATAATTATTCATATTACTTGAAAGTAATGTAATGAAAATATATAATTTTTTAAAGTTTGTTTAATATGTATCTTAAAATCACACCCTTAAATTAATTATAATTTTTATAAATAATGTTATAACAATAATGTTATGTTTATTATCATTTTATTTAGTATTTGCTGTACTATTTCATGTGTCACTCAATACAATATTGACATGATAGATGACCGAACGGTCATCATTAATATTTACTGTATTATTATCATCTTTCTTTAGGGTTAAATAAGTATTGAATCCAATGGTCATCAGTAGTGGTTTAGAACTCTAGAAGAATTCGAAAGGTGTAGAATATTTTTAAAAAATATATATAAAAAAAAAATTAACACTACAAGAAATGTCACTTTTGCCTACTAAAATTTTGGTCGCCAAGAGTCCAATATTTAGTTGTTGAAACGATTTAGCGAGAAAAATATTTTGTCGCCAAACTTGTCGCCTATACCCTGTCGGTGATAGTATTGGCGACTAAACTTTGTTTGGTCCCCGAAAGTGACTACATTTCGCTACTAAATTTGTTTAGTCCGCAAATGTTATGTTTCCGCCACTAAAACCTTTAGTCGCCGAATGAGACTTTTGGCTACTAAGTTGGTGTGGTCGGGGAAGGTGTCACTTTTAGCTACTAAAGAATTGGTCGTCGAAAGTACACATTTGGCTACGAAACATTATTTAGTCAGCAAAACGTGATTTCGGCGACTAAATTGTTAGTCACTAAAAGTGCCACCATAAAATGAGAATGACTATTATAGACCAAACATTTTGGTCACCAATAGAATACATATTTTTAGCGACTAAGTAATTTTTGTCGTTGTAACTTTTGTCCACTAAAAGTTTCGTAGCGAAAAGCTTCTTAACATTCACTTCTTTACTTTTTGCCACCAAATGTTTTAGTCGCCAAATGATACCATTTTTTTTCCGTGACTAAAAAATTTAGTGGCCAATAGTTTCTTTCTCTCATTCTCAACTGTTTTATTAGCTACTAATTATTTGGTCGCAAAAACTTTTTGGGTTATGTTTTTGCTACTAAATTATTAGTCACCAAAACATTTAATTACGTATTTGGCTACCAAACTATTTGGTGGCCAAATACTTTAACGTGTTTTTTTTTTTTGTAATTTTTTTTTCTTTTCTAAACAACCTGTATCCATTATGAATACAACCTATACCCTGTATAAACAATATAATCCATCAACACTAAATATGTTATCAAGCATTCAACAACGTGCACACATTTCAATTCCAACCATCCAAATAATTAATATTGAACGTCCAATTATATATATATTACAAATTCCATAAGAACCAAGTCTAATCCAACGTCAATAATTTAATTCCATACATAATACAGGAATAACCAAATTAATTGTACACCTAGAACTTTTGTACCACAACAAAAATTATATTTTGTACTGCCCCAAAACTATTTTGTACCACGTGCTATGTTAATTTCTACCATGCCAACTTAGCTGATATTTGCCACACCAAAAAAATAATTCGTACAAACCACTATATATACGGATAGAGATATAAAAACAATGCCCTCCCGTACTTGCCAAAAAAAACATATCCACATTTGTATGTCCAAAAACATCTGCAAAAAAATAAAAAAAAATCATTAGTTTGGTGCATATAGAGGCACTTCTGGACGACATATATATATTGTAATAATTTCAAACATTAAAAGACAAGGAGAGTAATATCTATTAACTAATGAAAGACATCCAAACATGGACCCATCATGAGTTTTTGTTTTAGCTTTTTAATCTCTAAATCTATCTAAGTAAATTTTAGTAGTTAAATGTGAAAGTAAACTGTGTAGGTATTACCAAATTACAGAAATTATGGGTGTACTTACCATTTCATCCAAAAATTATTTGTTATAAAAATGTAAGAGGACCCATCATTAGAGTTTGTCTCGTATCCATAAAACTCAATATTGGCCCTACAATAAAGAAACCTGAATTAAGTAATTTGTAAAGGCGAGGAGATCGTGCTGGTTATCATGAAGATGGTGTTTTCACTATGCTTATGCTTTTGTGACCTCCATGAAGCTTTCCGTTACGTTAAAACAGTGCTTTTGTGACCTCCATGGATGGAAATTGGTGTGTACTTTTTCTTCATAAAAGATTCTAATTTATTCGATATAATCATAGAAAGTTTGGAAACGCTTTCCTTAAAGAAGAAACTAAGTCAACAATGTAATGAAATCATAATACTGTTCATTTCTATTTAACTAATTAGTGGGTTTATAGATGTTACATATACTTCTATTTGTGAATGAGTAATGCCTTGGGTTCTTTACAGGCTTATGGGGACAAGAGCTGAAAAAGATTATGCTTAACTATTCTTCCATAACACCATCTAATTTTGATAGGTATCTTCAATACTTAGCTTCTTTAGTCCAAAGTTCCTTGATCTGTTGCTGAGGAATTATCCTTCCATCAGCCAAATCTTGAAGCCATGTTATATATATGAACTGTCTACTATTCAACTGTTGTTGCATATTTTGTAGTGGTGATAGTTAAATTGATCAAATACACAATTGCTCCTAAACCTTAGCTAAACTTTACAAATCCATTATTCGAATTTCCAACCGATTAGGTCAACAGGAAATATCCTTCGTCACATTTAGTTCTTGCAAAATGGTGCCCCCCGAATCCCTTTTTTCGACTAAGTTTATGACATTTTCAACTCTAACTCCCAACGTACTTGTCCTACTTACATACCGTCTGTCCTTACATGTCACATTTATCACTGGGAAGCTTCCCGTTACGAAAAAATAGTGGCTCGGGGGCTGTTTTGCATTTTCGTTGCTCGAACCCCTTTTTTCGACTAAGTTTATGACATTTTCAAACCTAAATCCCAACGTACGTGTCCTACTTACGTACCGTCTGTCCCAACATGACACATTTGTCACCGGGAAGCATCCCGTTACAATAAAACAGTGGTTCAGCGGTTGTTTTGCATTTTCCCACCCCAAACCCCCTTTTTCGACTAAGTTTATGACATTTTCAACTCTAACTCCCAACGTAGGTGTCCTATTCACGCACCGTCTATCCCTACATGTCACATTTATCACCGGGAAGCTTCCTGTTATGAAAAAATAGTGACTCAGGGGCTGTTTTCCATTTTCGCCTACCGAACCCTTTTTTTCGACTAAGTTTATGATATTTTCAACCCTAAATCCCAACGTACGTGTCCTACTTACGTACCGTCTGTCCCTACATGTTGCATTTGTCACTAGAAAGCTTCTCGTTACGTGAAAACAGTGGTTTGGGGGCTGTTTTGCATTTTCGCCCCCTGAACCTCTTTTTTCGACTACGTTTGTGACATTTTCAACTTTAACTCCCAACTTATGTGTCCTATTTATGTACCGTCTATCCCTACATGTCGCATTTGTCACCGGGAAGCTTCCCGTTACGAAAAAATAGTCGTTCGGGGGCAGTTTTGTATTTTCGCCCCCCGAATCCCTTTTTTCGACTAAGTTTATGACATTTTCAACCCTAACTCCCAACGTACGTGTCCTACTTACGTACCGTCTGTCCCTACATGTCGCATTTGTCACTGGGAAGCTTCCTGTTATGAAAAAATCGTGGTTTGGGGGCTTGAGAGGGAGATTTATGAGCTGAATTGGGCCGTGGTAATGGCCGGGCAAATTGTGGGCCGAGCACAATTGGGCCTTGGTAGCTTGGGCCTGTCCGAAAGGGTTTTTCTTGGTTAAGGCACAGGGCATGTGGGACCGAGCTACTTGGCTTATTGGTGCGGAAGCCGGTCTACTGGGAGTTCGGTCGAGATGTCTACCTGTCTCCACGGGTTCCACGGTTCATGCGTTAGCTCGGCAGGAAGACCGACGGCTAACCGGCTTGACCTACCTCGAGCTTGGCTTACCGGAATGCAGCTGAGTTCGGTTGTACAGGAGCTCGGCGAATGGTTTATTAAGGTATGCCGCACAGCGCGGTCAGGAGAAGCCGAGGAGGTTCCGCCGGTCTGCCAAGCTCCGTCGAGGTATCCTAACAGTTTGGTTAGGTGGTGGTTGCTAGATTTGTGTTGACAGATGGGATAGCAGCACCACGTGTCGAGAGACTAATGGGAGTAGATTTAGGGCGCAGAAGGTATATAAGCGAGTCTGCGCCCCCCATGCCTAGACAGATGAACATTTGGTAAGAGAAACACTTACACTCAACTCTCTCCGGACTCTCTTTATCCTCAGGTGTGTGCTAACTTGGTTGTCGGAGGGGTTTTCCAGCCACACACCGCCAGGTAGCTCACTGTTGTTGTGCACGCAGGTGATCAGACAGAAACAGAGCTTGGAAGAAAGGAATACGGGCTTGCCTGAATATTTGCTCCCCGTACAATTGGCGCCATTTGTGGGAACTTGACAGACAAAACCTTGTCTTCCAGGCTCATCTGATCGCCGTCCATGGCGAACAACGACGAGATTCCATTGTCTGCCATCGACGGAATTACCCCGGAGTCAGGCAGACGGAGAGAAGTGCATCCCACCATCGTTCCTCCGATGGCGGACCTGGAGACTTCTCCAGGAGTACATTCAAGAGATGCATGGGATAAGCGCGGAAGAAGTTATGGTCATTCACGGAGTCCAGACGGTCATCGGCGGCGGAGAGAATCACATGCCAGACATCTGGAACACAAGTTAAGGGACCAGGACGCCGTCATTCGGCAAATGGCGGCGGAGATGGAGGAGCTGAAACGGCATGTCAAAGGGAAGGGTGTAGCTAGATTGGGAGACCACAATGAGCGCACCCAACCCCGCCGTTCATGCAGTCAGAGCCAGCGGCGTACTCCATCCATCTCAATCACCAGAAGTTACAAGGTTGGAGATTCCGACGCGCACATAGAGAAGTCTAGCGCGCAAGATAGAACCTATCAACCCTCACGTCCAGCGACGACGTCGAGGTATTCTTATTCTGCTCGTTCAGAGGATTTGCGGGCAGTCTTGAAGGAACGGGCTCGCCGGCGAGAGGCTCAGAGGGTGCCGGCGTTCCAGCGGCTATCCTATGGGGTTCATGCCAGTGAAGAGGTCGGAATGCCTCCACCTCGCCTAGCTGCGCCTCTCCTTCTAGATACAGACTTGGCAAGGCTGAGCGCTACCTCTTTCTCCGTGGGGATAGAAACAACACTGCTCCCTGCAGGCTTCCACCAGCCTAAGTTCACGCTCTACGACGGAAAAACCGATCCCTATATGCATGTAAGCCACTTCCGATAGGTCATGGCCGGACATAGGCGAACTGACGCTCTTATGTACCTTATCTTCCCGTCAAGTATGGGCGAGCTGGGCTTGAAATGGTTTGAGAGGCTGCCGGAGGGGAGCATAGAAAGATGGCAGCAGTTGGCCGAAGCCTTTGTGATGCGCTTCAAAACCAACACTAAAACGCCAAAGGAAGTTGACCACCTTCTCAGTGTCAAGATGGCGCCGAGCGACACACTGAAGGCATACAACTCCAGATATTGGGAAACCTTCAACGAGATCTTGGATTGCCCGGTCAACTTGGCAATCACCTAATACAAGCGTGGTCTCCCGGTCGGACATAGGCTGAGGGACTCGTTTACAATGAACCAGCCGCCATCCATGGGGCAACTAATGCAGCGCATCAATGAGCACATCCAAGTAGTGGATGATGCAGCGGCGCCCACCGCGAAGACAACCCCGGTGGCAACAGACAAAAAGGCCTTACAAGATAACCGGTCTGGCGGGTAAGGGGGCATACCACTTAGAAGATTTGGATGGCAAAGGCGCACCCCGGCCATGGAATGAGGCTAACCTCAAACAATCATATTCTTATCGTTCTTAAGTAATTTTTTGAGGAAGAACTTGTTTCCCCTACACTTCTGAATGTGATACTCTTTTTGTCAAGGTAATAGAAATGAATTACATTTGCTGAAGAACTTTTCTGATTCAGCCGAGATGATTTACTCCGACCAAATGAGTTGATGATTTGCTTAACTCTGAAGTTTCGGCCGAGATGATGTACTCCGGCCAAATGAGTTGATGATTTGCTCAACTTTGAAGTTTCGGCCGAGATGATGTACTCCGGCCAAATGAGTTGATGATTTGCTCAACTCTGAAGTTTCGGCCGAGATGATGTACTCCGGCCAAATGAGTTGATGATTTGCTCAACTTTGAAGTATCGGCTGAGATGATGTACTCCGGCCAAATGAGTTGATGATTTGCTCAACTCTGAAGTTTCGGCCGAGATGATGTACTCCGACCAAATGAGTTGATGATTTGTTCAACTCTGAAGTTTCAGCTGAGAGGATGTACTCCGGCCAAATGAGTTGATGATTTGCTCAACTCTGAAGTTTCAGCCGAGATGATATCCTCCGGCCAAATGAGTTGATGATTTGCTCAACTTTGAAGTTTCGGCCGAGATGATTTACTCCGGCCAAATGAGTTGTTGATTTGCTCAACTCAAGGCTCTAGCCGAGATGCTTTATCCCGGCGGGAAGCTCAGAGGATGGTGGTGCGAACAACCGTAGAAAAGATCTAGGGAGTTTGGTTTTGGAAGACGTCAGTCAGAAGGCCGAGGAAAAGGGGCAATTGACAATCATTTTGGTGGAAAGACCAGAGTTCCTTGCCGAGCTGATGTTGCTCGCCAAGAAGGAAGTCGCGGAATGGACCTTGCTCGCCTTCCTTTGAGTTCCTTGCCGAGCTGATCTTGCTCGCCAAGAAGGAAGTCGCGGAGCGGACCTTGCTCGCTTTCCTTGGAGTTCCTTGCCGAGTTAATCTTGCTCGCCAAGAAGGAAGTCGTGGAGCGGACCTTGCTCGCATTCCTTGGAGTTCCTTGCTGAGCTGATCTTGCTCGCTAAGAAGGAAGTCGCGGAGCGGACCTTGCTCGCCTTTTTTGGAGTACCTTGCCGAGCTGATGTTGCTCGCCAAGAAAGAAGTCGCGGAGCAGACCTTGCTCGTCTTCTTTGGAGTTCCTTGCCGTGCTGATGTTTCTCGCCAAGAAGGAAGTCGTGGAGCGGACCTTGCTCGCCTTCTTTGGAGTTCCTTGCCGAGCTGATATTGCTCGCCAAGAAGGAAGTCGCGGAGCCGACCTTGCTCACCTTCTTTGTAGTTCCTTGCCGAGCTGATCTCGCTTGCCAAGAAGGAAGTCGCAGAGCGGACCTTGCTCGCCTTCTTTGGAGTTCTTTGCCGAGCTTATCTTGCTTGCCAAGAAGGAAGTCGCGGAGTGGACCTTGCTCGCCTTCCTTGGAGTTCCTTGCCGAGCTAATCTTGCTCGCAAAGAACGAAGTCGCGGAGCGGACCTTGCTCGCCTTCTTTGGAGTACCTTGCCGAGCTGATGTTGTTCACCAAGAAAGAAGTCGCGGAGCGGACCTTGCTCACCTTCTTTGGAGTTCCTTGCCGAGCTAATGTTTCTCGCCAAGAAGGAAGTCGCGGAGCGGACCTTGTTCGCTTTCTTTGGAGTTCCTTGCCGAGCTGATATTGCTCGCCAAGAAGGAAGTCGTGGAGCAGACCTTGCCCGCCTTCTTTGGAGTTCCTTGCCGAACTGATATTGCTCGCCAAGAAAGAAGTCGCGGAGCGGACCTTGCTCGCCTTCTTTGGAGTTCTTTGCCGAGCTGATGTTTCTCGCCAAGAAGGAAGTCGCGGAGCGGACCTTGCTCGCCTTCCTTGGAGTTCCTTGCCGAGCTGATGTTGCTCGTCAAGAATAAAGTTGTGGAGCGGACCTTGCTCGTCTTCCTTGGAGTTCCTTGCCGAGCTGATGTTTCTCGCCAAGAAGGAAGTGGCGGAGCGGACTTTGCTCGCCTTCCTTTGAGTTCCTTGCCGAGCTGATCTTGCTCGCCAAGAAGGAAGTCGCGGAGCGGACCTTGCTCGCTTTAGACGTCCCCCGAACACCCCGGGAGGGTAGGTCTCCCGTTCCGTTCATTTGGGGTTCACTACAGCTCAGGACTCTAAAATTGTCACGGTTCGTAATCTGAACCAAAGAGTCCAAATCCAGCAAATTGCTTTGAGAAAACAGATTTTTGAAAGAAGTGCCAAACATGGACTGCTTTGCCAGATACAGAGTCACCACCTAAATATTTTATTTTGGGGAAAATTTAGGAAACCCTGACTCGTTTGCCTAAGGCCACGTGTCCGTCATCACCAAAGTTGCCTCGACTCGAGAACTTGGGTACAATTGGGGAAGGTCACTTCGTGAGCACCCCCGCTCGCCCGATCAAAGATCGGCCTCTACTAACCATGATATCTAGTTTTGAAAACATTGTGTGTTCTTATCCCGGTTATTAGCCTAGATTTACTATGTGATGCGCACAGCATACAAGTATAGACTGGATCGCCTGAATTGGAACAAAATATTTCATGTTTGTTTTTGAAAGATGGTTTGCTACTCGCAAGTAGGCTTAAAGATGCAGATTTTGCCACCCTCAGGTGGGCTTAAGAAAAGATGGTTTTGCCACTCTCTAGTGGGCTTAAAACTCACAGTTGATGATTTGTTCCAATCCAAATAACCCAACCTTCACCCACAGGCATTCAGGCAGTTATATCACATAAGCAAATAGACTCATGGTAAGCATGCTATTCATGGCAGTTACTCACACGCATGCAAGGATGCTAAAGCATAAAACTTACCGAGTACTCCAAGCCAAAACAGAAGCTAATTAGAAATCCATGCATGATCCTAATTATACAGAAATGCCTAATGCAACACATGCAAAATGCAACTATAGCAGGCTCGGCTATTCTAAACATGGCATATGAGATGCAACAGCTAACAAGTATTCAACTTTGAAATTGAAATACAAATGCAGTTAGTATGGTGCGCCGAGCCCGGTGCATGCAAAACAGATGAATGAATGCAAACATGCTATCATACTGTATGTTAATTGAAATATGCCCTAATCTAACCATCATAAGCTGGTAAATAAAAGGGAGAAAGACGTGGGGTTGGAAGACATGCATCACACACACGCACACTTATTACAATTATGCCCTCGCACAGAGGGTCCGAATAAATAGTACAGTCCAAATAATACAGTCCAAATATATACAAATTCCTAATTAATTTACAAATTAACTAAGAAAAATAATAAACTGGCATGCAAGCCAGGGACTGCCTTGACTCTTCTTCAGATGATGGATGATGCATGTCCGGGCTGCCTTGCGCGGAAATCCACTATGATGCCCCGATTAGCCTCTGTTTTGCAATTATTCTTGGAAAGCGCGCCAAGCTCTGGAAGGTTACTAATTCTCGATTTGCTGCAACAGAGAGCAGGAAAGGGACATAGCAATGTATTTTCACATATGTATGCATGTCTCGATCCTCGTGCCACCAATCACGCATCTCGATGCATGATGGCCGAGGAGTCGAATTGTGCAACTCAATACAGAATGAATGCACATATAAACACAACAAGACCTAACTCTATCATGGATAATCCGGAGTGTCGGTGACTTGGAATTGAGACACGTTCCGTCACTCGGAGTACGAAACGTACCTCGTTTCCCGTGCTCGGGCTAACTCCTATCCCAAGCATGATGCAATATGCATGATATGCATAAAACCTAGCATGCACAATGCTATGAAATGGCATACACGATGCACGAGGTAACATGGCTTACACAATGCTCTAACATACGGCCTAGCATACACAATGCTATGAAATAAAATGGCATACACAATGCAATATGGGCTTACACCAACGTAAGTGGACCTCAGCCGCACTCACATAGGAGGCCATTAGATGGAAATGAGACACTCGAGATGCGTGCACGCGTGCACGTAAACCGATGACCGACCCTAAGGCACCAAATGCCACTCTAACAAGACATTGCAAGGCATGGAATATTATATGCAAACATGCAAATTTCAGAAGCGAAATATGATGCAAACACAGCCCCGAATCACGGAAACAAGGCTCCCGATGCATGAAATGAAACCGAAATACAAAACTAGGCCTATGCATTGGCCTATAGCTATACAAAACATGCACTATTTGAAAATGGAATGTAAATACAGAGTCAAGACAGCCCAAAAATAAGCACATTTACAGTTTTAAGGAAGGCCAAACAGCGAACACAAATGGGGCTAAACCAACATGCAAAAATGGCCCTAAATGTGAGATAAAGAAGCAAGTCACAGCTTCTGACCCCAAACAGATGAGGACCCTTCAACAATGTTGAAGAGGGGTCCAAAATATGACCTTTTACAGTTTATGACCGAGCCAAAAACAGTACAAAAGCATGCTCAAAATGCTATGCAAAATAAGGCCAAAAAGGGAGTTATAACACAAAGTATAAAAAGGATGCCTCAAACAATGAAAGACCCTTAATGAAACATGGAGAGAGGGTCAAAAAAAGGTCATTTTAAGTTCGGACCAGAGCCTAAAACAGAAGCATAAGAGGCTAACAAATCATGAAAAAATGGAGCCAAATGAGAGATATAAAGGCAAGTGGTAAATAGAAGCCTAAAACAGTGATGAGCCCTTCAACAATGTTGAAGAAGCGCTCAAAATAAGCAACTATTCAGTTCATGACAGAGCTCAAAACAGTTTATACATAGGCCAAAAATACTAAACAAGAAGATGGCATACAAGGGAGATAATGAAGCAAGTGCAACAAGAAGGCCTCAAACAGTGAGAGGCCCTTAAAAAAAACATGAAAAATGGCTCAAAATAAGCCTAGTTCCAGTTAGGGTCGGAGCCCAAAACAGAAAGCAAGAATGACTTAGAAAGCATACAAAATAAGCTCAAAAAGAGGGAAAAAGTGGCTCACCTTTGAAGACCAAGTCCTTGACAACTCTTGGCTTGAGTTTGGTGGCTCCTTAGCTCTGAAAATGGCCCTGAAGCTGCTGGAATGGATGATGGTGGTGTGGTGCATGGTGGTGGTGTGGAAAGGGGTGTAGAACTTGAAAGGTTTTGAGCTTGGAATAGAGAGGGAGAGGGATATAATGCAAGAAGCTTGGGGGGAGTTTTTGTAACCCTAATAACAGAGCTGGAGCTGCTGTTATATAGACAAAAAGGGAGGGAAAATGGGGGAAAAAATGGAGGGAAAACAATCCAAGTTTCCCTCAAAAAATGCACCCCCCGGATACACAATATGGGGGGAAAAGAGATGCATATTTGGAATGCGCCTGTAGCAAGGAGCATGGCCGGCCGGTTATTGAGGTTGCAGGTGGCCGGCCGGCTACTTCCCATGGTCGGCCGGCCAAGGGTCAAAAGGTTCAATGAGAATTAGTGGCCGGCCACCCTAAAAAGAGAGCCTCTGATGTGTGCACAACACAACCCTGTGGTTAAACACTGGAAATAGTGAACCAGGAGAGAGAACAACCCACTTTTCAAAGGGGTTCAAAAGGTTCAACAACAATTACTGGCCGGCCACCAAATATTGGTGGCTTCCCAGATGTGTACATCACAAATATGGGGTTTAGGGTGCAAGAAAATGGCCCAAGGATGGTCAACATTAGCTTTGAAGTGAGGAAAATCGGGCGACGGAGGGCGATGAAGGGATAAAGTTGGCTGACAGGAAAATTACTGGCCTCCCACCCTTCTACGGCCTTCTTACCAATGAAACAGAGGTCCCTGCCAAAAATGAACCAAAACCAATGCAGAATGAAGGTTCGGGGGCCGAAACGCGCAGCCCGAGGCCCCGAAAACTGGCTGTTAGGCACCGGGAGTGGTGTTCGACCACGAAGTCGGTCTCTTGAACCACAGTGTCCCTCAAAAGGAAGCAAATAAGAAGTATGCCAAAAACTGGAGCAAACGGAGATGGTTAAGCGGTCCCGAACCGAGGCACACGACCAACGATTCCGAAAAATCGGGAACCGGACTCCAAACGGGCAAAAATGGCCTACGACCACGAAACGTAGCCTACGGCCATTGAGAGATGATCTACGAGATCTCTCCCTCCCGTCGAGAAGAGAAACAGAGAAAACCGAGCCTGGTTTGCAAACCGAGGCAAGGTATGAAAGAGTCCGGAAGTCCGGAGGCAAGGCACGCAGCCGAGACTCTGAAACTTCTGAACGAGCGCAACATGCAACATCACCGAGCACTCAATTGGTGACGTCTGAGTCTTAAGGTCGGTAAAAAATGGGGTGTCTACACTCGCCTTCTTTGAAGTACCTTGCCGAGCTGATGTTGCTCGCTAAGAAAGAAGTCGCGGAGCGGACCTTTCTCGTCTTCTTTGGAGTTCCTTGCCGAGCTGATCTTGCTCGCCAAGAAGGAAGTCGCGGAGTGGACCTTGCTCGCCTTCCTTGGAGTTCCTTGCCGAGTTGATCTTGCTCGCCAAGAAGGAAGTCGCGGAGCGGACCTTGCTCGCCTTCCTTGGAGTTCCTTGCCGAGCTGATCTTGCTCGCTAAGAAGGAAGTCGCGGAGCGGACCTTGCTCGCCTTCTTTGGAGTTCCTTGCCGAGCTGATATTGCTCGCCAAGAAGGAAGTCGCGGAGCGGACCTTGCTCGCCTTCTTTGTAGTTCCTTGCTGAGCTGATCTCGCTTGCCAAGAAGGAAGTCACGGAGCGGACCTTGCTCGCCTTCTTTGGAGTTCCTTGTCGAGCTGATCTTGTTCGCCAAGAAGGAAGTCGCGGAGCGGACCTTGCTTGCCTTCCTTGGAGTTCCTTGCCGAGCTGATCTTGCTCGCCAAGAAGGAAGTCGCGGAGCGGACTTTGCTCGCCTTCTTTGGAGTTCCTTGCCGAGCTGATCTTGCTCACTAAGAAGGAAGTCGCGGAGCGGACCTTGCTCGCCTTCCTTGGAGTTCCTTGCCAAGCTGATCTTGCTCGCCAAGAAGGAAGTCGCGGAGCGGACCTTGCTCGCCTTCTTTGGAGTACCTTGCCGAGCTGAGGTTGCTCGCCAAGAAAGAAGTCGCGGAGCGGACCATGCTCGCCTTTTTTGGAGTTCCTTGCTGAGCTAATGTTTCTCGCCAAGAAGGAAGTCACGGAGCGGACCTTGCTTGCCTTCTTTGGAGTTTCTTGCCGAGCTGATATTGCTCGCCAAGAAGGAAGTTGCGGAGCAGACCTTGCTCGCCTTCTTTTGAGTTCCTTGCCGAACTGATATTGCTCGCCAAGAAAGAAGTCGCGGAGCGGACCTTGCTCACCTTCTTTGGAGTTCTTTGCCGAGCTGATGTTTCTCTCCAAGAAGGAAGTCGCGGAGCGAACCTTGCTCGCCTTCCTTGGAGTTCTTTGCCGAGCTGATGTTGCTCGCCAAGAATAAAGTTGCGGAGCGAACCTTGCTCGCCTTCCTTGGAGGTCCTTGCCGAGCTGATGTTTCTCGCCAAGAAGGAAGTTGCCGAGCGAACCTTGCTCGCCTTCCTTGGAGTTCCTTGCCGAGCTGATCTTGCTCGCCAAGAAGGAAGTCGCGGAACGGACCTTGCTCGCCTTCTTTGAAGTACCTTGCCGACTTGATGTTGCTCGCCAAGAAAGAAGTCGCGGAGCGGACCTTACTCGCCTTCTTTGGAGTTCCTTGCCAAGCTAATGTTTGTCGCCAAGAAGGAAGTCACGGAGCGGACCTTGCTCGCCTTCTTTGTAGTTCCTTGCCAAGCTGATATTGCTCGCCAAGAAGGAAGTCGCGGAGCGGACCTTGCTTGCTCGCTAAGAAGGAAGTCGCGGGGCTGACCTTGCTCGCCTTCTTTGGAGTTCCTCGCTGAGCTGATTTTGCCCGCAAGGAAGGCAAGTTGAGGCTTTAGCCAAGCAAGCCAAGAAACCGAGCAAGAGGAATAGCGCGGTTGATGTCTTGCAAACTAAGGACCGATAAAGAGTCTACCCCGGTTAGATCATGTAATCCCAGTCACGCTTGCACGGACGGAATTAAGGGGCAATTGAGAGGAAGATTTATGAGCTGAATTGGGCCGTGGTAATGGCCGGCAAATTGTGGGCCGAGCACAATTGAGCCGTGGTAGCTTGGGCTTGTCCGGAAGGGTTTTGCTTGGTTAAGGCACAGGGCTTGTGGGACCAAGCTACTTGGCTTGTTGGTGTGGAAGTCGGTCTACTGGGAGTTCGGTCGAGATGTCTGCCTATCTCCACGGGTTCCATGGTTCATGCGTTAGCTTAGCAGAAAGACTAACGGCTAACCGGCTCGACCTACCTCGAGCTTGGCTTGCCGGAATGCAGCCGAGTTTGGTTGTACAGGAGCTTGGCGAATGGTTCATTAAGGTATGCCGCGCAGCGCGGTCAGGAGAAACCGAGGAGGTTCTGCCGGTCTGCCGAGCTCCGTCAAGGTATCCTAACAGTTTGGTTAGGTGGTGGTTGCTGGATTTGTGATGACAGATGGGATAGCAGCACCACGTGTCGAGAGACTAATGGGAGTAGATTTGGGGCGCAGAAGGTATATAAGCGAGTCTGCACCCCCACATGCCTAGACAGATGAACATTTGGTAAGAGAAACACTTACACTCAACTCTCTTCGGACTCTCTTTATCCTCAAGTGTGTGCTAACTTGGTCGTCGGAGGGGTTTTCCAGCCACACACCGCTGGGTAGCTCACTGCTGTTGTGCACACCGGTGATCGGACAAAAACGAAGCTTGGAAGAAAGGAATACGGGCTTGCCTGAATATTTGCTCCTCGTACAGGGCTGTTTTGCATTTTCGCCCCCCGAATCCCTTTTTTTGACTAAGTTTATGACATTTTCAACTCTAACTCCCAACTTATGTGTCCTATTTATGTACCATCTGTCCCTACATGTCGCATTTGTCACCGAGAAGCTTCCCATTACGAAAAAACAGTCGTTCGGGGGCAGTTTTGCATTTTCGCCCCCCGAACCCCTTTTTTCGACTAAGTTTATGACATTTTCAACCCTAACTCCCAACGTACGTGTCCTACTTATGTATCATCTATCCCTACATGTCGCATTTGTCACTGGGAAGCTTCCCGTTATGAAAAAATCGTGGTTCGGGGGCAGTTTTGCATTTTCGCCCCCTGAACCCCTTTTTTCGACTAAGTTTATGACATTTTCAACTCTAACTCCCAATGTAGGTGTCCTATTTACGTACCGTCTGTCCCCACATGGCACATTTGTCACCAGGAAGCTTCCCGTTACAAAAAAACAGTGGTTTGGGGGCTGTTTTGCATTTTTGCCCCCCGAACCCCTTTTTTCGACTAAGTTTATGACATTTTCAACTCTAACTCCCCACGTAGGTGTCCTATTTACGTACCATCTGTCCTTACATGTCACATTTATCACCGGGAAGTTTCCCGTTACGAAAAAATAGTGGCTCGGGGGTAGTTTTGCATTTTCGCCCCCCGAAGCCCTTTTTCCAACTAAGTTTATGACATTTTCAACCCTAACTCCCAACGTACGTGAACTACTTACGTACCGTCTATCCCTACATGACACATTTGTCACCGGGAAGCTTCCCGTTACAAAAAAACAGTGGTTCGGGGGCTGTTTTGCATTTTCGGCCCTTGAACCCCTTTTTTCGACTAAGTTTATGACATTTTCAACTCTAACTCCCAACGTAGGTGTCCTGTTTACGTATTGTTTGTACCTACATGTCACATTTATCACCGGGAAGCTTCCCGTTATGAAAAAATAGTGGCTCGGGGGCTGTTTTCCATTTTCGCCCCCCGAACCCCTTTTTTCGACTAAGTTTATGACATTTTCAACCCTAAATCCCAACGTTCGTGTCCTACTTACGTACCGTCTGTCCCTACATGTCACATTTGTCACTAGAAAGCTTCTCGTTACGTAAAAACAGTGGTTTGGGGGCTGTTTTGCATTTTCGCCCCCGAACCCCATTTTTTGACTAAATTTATGACATTTTCAACTCTAACTCCCAACTTATGTGTCCTATTTACGTACCGTCTGTCCCTACATGACACATTTGTCACCGGGAAGCTTCCCGTTATGAAAAAATAGTGGTTCGGGGGCTATTTTCCATTTTCGCCCCCCGAACCCCTTTTTTCGACTAAGTTTATAACATTTTCAACCCTAACTCCCAACGTATGTGTCCTACTTATGTTCCGTCTGTCCCTACATGACACATTTGTCACCAGGAAGCTTCCCGTTACGAAAAAACCATGGTTCAGGGGCAGTTTTCCATTTTCACCCCCCCGAACCTCTTTTTTCGACTAAGTTTATGACATTTTCAACCCTAACTCCCAACGTACGTGTCCTACTTATGTACCGTCTGTCCCTACATGACACATTTGTCACTGGGAAGCTTCCCGTTACGTAAAAACAATGGTTTGGGGGCTGTTTTTCATTTTCGCCCCCCGAACCCCTTTTTTCGACTAAATTTATGACATTTTCAACTCACACTCCCAACGTATGTGTCCTACTTACGTACCGTCTGTCCCTACATGTCACATTTTTCACTGGGAAGCTTACCATTACGTTAAAACAGTGGTTTGAGTTACTATTCAAAATATCACTGTTGAAAACAACATGCTACTTTAAACGAAGATTGAAATTCACTATATTTTTTTAACATGTTGCTACTATTGTTAATCTTAATCAAGTAAATATGTTAAATACAAGTTCATTGTTAAGAAAACTCAATACCAAACTCTAGTAACTACACAAGAAATCAATTGCACAAATAACATTTTTTAAAAGAGATTTGAGTTTTTATTAATTTATAAAAACTCATAAATAAGGTTTAAACTTCTAGGTAATAGACAGTTTAATGAAACTTTAAACTTGGTTAGTAGAGTGTTCAATGCTCCCCTTGTCCAGGCATCTTAAATGTCTCCTAATTGTCACTTAGCAGTGCTCTTCCTTTACAACTTCTCATTTGAAGTATTCTTTTTGCTAGGTAAGAGTTTAGTGAATGAGGGTCTTGGGTGGTAATGATACAATGGAAATTAGAGTTGAAAATACAAAGGTTTTTGTTCATGGTTGGTGGGTATAAACAAAGGTTTCAGTGAATGACGGTCTTGGTATGTAATCTAGGAATGAGTATAAAGAATCAGCTCAGAAACTTATAGACAAAAGTTAAAGCGAACATATTTAAACAACTCCCATTGAATTTGTGAGGCAGATTAACTCCCAAATTGATGACATTTTCAACTCTTAAAGCTAACATATTTAAACAAAGTAAGTGTGACATTAATGAAATTGTTCTTACCAAAAAGCAAACGTCGGATGTCCAACTTAGATTCCCAAGAGTTGTGACAGTTTGGCGACTACGTTATTAAGATGCTCGACCTTTGTATTTGTCTCCTTCCTTGCCTTTTGTCCCTCCTCCCGCTCTTTCAACATCTCATTGGCTAATTGAATGCACTCCTCTCGCTCTTTCAACAGCTCATTGTAACATCTCTCGCGCGTCCCTCGCTCTTTCATTAACTCGTCATGATCTTTTTGTCGCTCCTCACGAAGTGCCTCCACCTCAGCTCGCATTGCCTCCATGTTCTTATCGTGTGCTCGTGATGCAGCTATGGTAGAGGGTTGTGGGCCACTCCCAAATCTAAGCAAGTACCTTTTCTTTTGTCCAAGCACTTCCCTTGAAAGCTCCTCCTGTGTCAATGGCGTCCCTGACTCGATGGCAGCCGCTTGTACATTGACCATCTCTTGCTATCATTGCAAATAAATAAGACAAAAAAAGCTAACTAACATATATGTATTATTGGGTACTAAGTACAATTATATTAAATACATATATTTCCTTGTCACATACTTACATGCAGCTCACGGCATTTCGGATGAATCCAGTCATTCGTTTTCTTTGAAGTGTGGCTGTCCTCATAGAACTTAGTAAAATCCAACTCTCTATTTTTTGCTACCTATTAACACATCAACGTATAAATCAATGACACTTTAAGCAGATTTTTGTAAACAGATTTGTTGCAGACAGATTTGTATGATAACAGAGTTTTCGCTGACAGATTTGAAGTTTAGACAGATTCTTTGCAGACAAATTTGTATAGACAAATTTTCATTAACAGATTTTTATACAAATTTTTGGACAGATTTGGAGACAGATTTGTAGCCAGATTTTCAGATAGATTTGCAGCCAGATTTGGAAATAGAGGCAGCAGTATTTTAGTTTACACAAATTTCACAAGTGGCAATGGGCGTAGATCCCCTTAACGTAACTGCAATGGATTTAATCACAACATATCAATATATCATTTTCATATCCAAACATATCATTTTCATAACTTGTAATGACAAAATGGATTTAATCCAAACATATCATTTACACAAAAATCACAACATATCATTTTCATATCCAAACAACATATAATGGATTTAATTTTAAATAAAATCAATCTCACCATAGCAGCCATTGCGATAGGAAATGAGCGAGACCCATTGGTATGATTGTACAGCAATTGACTCCTATTACTCTTGCCAACTTTTGATCGTTTCTAAAAATAAGACAAGCAGATAAACAATTTTTTGGTAAATATTAAGGCATATCACATTTTTGCATAGATATATGTACTCTATCTAGTCTATTATTTTACCTGGTGAGATGCATCTTGCCATGCCACATCGATCAAATGCTTCCAATCATCTAAACTCACCCCTAGAGCCGGATGAGCATAGATCTCATCACATGGAAGTCCTTCTAACAATTTGAATTCTTGCTTCAAGGTGTACCTCCAATCTTTGTACAACCCATAGGCCTTCTTATTCACAATCTGTTGTGCTTGTAAGTCATTGTGGAAATCGACTCCAAGTTTTGGCCCAAAAGGATAAGTATCGGGCCGGACAAACCCAACCCAATCTCACACAACGCACCCAAGCCCAGCTCAGACGGAAGGCGGCGACACTCGTGCGTGTGTTTACTTTGGGTCCAATAAGTCTAACTCACTTTGCCTATAACCTCACCATTCCACAAAACTTGGGTATCCCTTGGGGCCCTCTCCAAGTTGCAAACTCAAGTCTTACAAACCCACAAAAGTTTGCCTACCAAACCAATGTGGGACAAGCATTTAATTCAAACCTTTAAGGAATTTTCACAAAAAACTCCATTTCCATGGAGTTCACTTTGGTTTCAATTTCTCATTCGCCCAATAATGGTCTTGAGCAACCAAGTATACTACGTAAATCACAAGCCGGCATAGAATGCATTACCACTTAGACCCGCCAACTTTGACACATGAGTTCCATCTAAAAATTAGACCAAAGTTGAGGAAAAATCTGTTTTCTCTAAAACCAATTCTAATAGTATTTAGTGTTGACTGAAGTGATATTTACAAAAAATTATTTTTTTAAATATATTATTAAATTTTTTTCGAAATAATATTTTTAAATGATAATATTCTTTCAACAGTAATATTTCAAACGATCAAATGGACTAAGTCGAATAAGAAATAGTAAATATGAAGCAAGCGGAGATGTAACAAGCAGGTATAGGGACAATAGCGGGAAGATCATTTGCCTAGCAATGAATGTTACTTATTTGTAGAGAGCTAAAATGAAATGTCTCTTGTGATGTAGAGCCTTTGGAAGAAAACCAAAACAGCAGAGTCCTTTAGGGGATGACCAAAATAACTTCATTATAAAAAAAAAAATGAAATGTCTCTTGTGATGCAGAGCCTTTGGAGGAAGACCAAAACAGCAGAGCCTTTACGGAAAGACCAAAACAACTTTACTATAAAAAATGCCTCATAAATGAGGGGTCTTCCCTTTATATAGTTTTTCATCTCTTTAATGGATGGTTAGGATTAATTTGATCCAATGATGATCATTATTATTCTAAAATATTTTAGAATCATTTTATCATTCTATTATATTTTAGAATTCTCTAAACCATTCTACTGCTGGTTAATTTTTTTTTTATATATATTTTTTAAAAATATTCTACACCTTTCGAATTCTTCTAGAGTTCTAAACCACTACTGATGACCATTGGATTCAATACTTATTTAATCCTAAAGAAAGATGATAATAATATAGTAAATATTAATGATGACCGTTCGGTCATCTATTACGTCAATATTGTATTGAGTGACACATGAAATAATATAGTAAATACTAAATAAAATGATAATAAACATAGCATCATTGTTATAACATTATTTATAAAAATTATAATTAATTTAAGGGTGTGATTTTAAGATACATATTAAACAAACTTTAAAAAATTATATATTTTTATTACATTACTTTCAAGTAATATGAATAATTATTTTAAGATTTAAAGCATAATAATATGTATTTGGAAACACATTAATAAAATTTTTATTTTAAAATATTTTAAGTAAAATGCAAATTCTCAAACAGAATTCATCTACGTATGCATAAATTAATTATAAAATTTAATGTCAACCAACTAATATCATTATATAATGCACAAATAAACAGAGTTTATTTTAGATCTCCAACCTAATATCACTATATTAATAATTCCCTCACTCAGTTATATTATACTAATAATCACCTTACTTAAACAAGCATGACATTAGTGTTAGGGGTGCAACTCGGGCGGGCTCAACCCGAGCAACCCGAGCCCAGTCCGAGTTTTTTTAGGGCTTGGGCAACTATATCTTGTAATCTGGACGGGCTTGGGCAGATTTTTGATGCCCGAATTGCAATTCGGGCCGAGCTTGGGCAGAACCAATGGCCAACCCGAGCAACCCGAACCCGAATTCAATTTAATATATTATATAAATTATAATATATAATATATATATAATTTAATAAATTATGTAATATATATAAATTAAGTAAAAGAGTTAGTCTTAATTTTTATTTATTTATTTATTTTTGGTTAGTCTTCTATTAAGTAAAAGAGTTAGTCTTAATTTTTATTTTTTATTTTTTTTTGGTTAGTTTTTTACCATTAGATTAGCATCTTTTATGTCTACCCTTAGATCTACCTACAGGTTTCTGGACTCGGGCAATTCGGGCAACCCGAGTTCAAAATACAAAGCTTGGGCCGGGCTTGGGCAACAATGCTCGGGTTCATGGTCGGGCTTGGGCGGGCTTGGGCAGTGCCAAATACAATTTGGGTCGGGCTTGGGCAGACCCCCAACCCGACCGAACCCGCCCGAGTTGCACCCCTAATTAGTGTTGTCATTAGCATGACTTTTTTTGTAATAATCGGATACTTAAAACATTCGATTAATCTTGAGACCCATAGAGGGGTAGTTTGGCAATGGCTTTTTGGCTAAAAAAGTATAAAAAATAAAATAGGTTAAATAAGTTTATATGACAAAATATCACACTAAAACTATAATTATTTTACTTTTTCTCTTACAAAAATTAAAAAAACCAAAAACACTAAACTAAACAAACTTTTAATCTCAAACTATAAAATAGTCAAAAATTAAAAAATTAACTTAAAAAAATTAATTGCCAAATGGCTAACACAAAGTGTCCTCCACCTGCCTGCATATTATTGCAAGTTGAAAATAATAATTTAAACTTATAATACAATTATCTTACAATACAAATTAAACTTTATAATACAATTATCTTACAATTATCCACCTGTGTGAATTCTTACAATTGTTATTAATTTTTTAAAGTTTGTTTAACATGTATCTTAAAATCACACCTTTAAATTAAGTATAATTTTAATAAGTAATGTTATAACAAAAATGCTATGTTTATTATCATTTTATTTAGTATTTATTGTATTATTTCATGTGTCACTCAACACATGATTGAATGGTCATGATGGCATCGTTTAGAAAGTTGGTTATTTTAATAGACTATTTTAATTTTTGACTATTTTAGTATATTAAAGTTTTTGTATTTGAGAAAATAATTAAATTTTTTTTTATGTTGTTGAATATGATATTTATAAGAGAAAAAATAAAATAATTGTGAATTTAATATGAAATTTTATTTTATTAACTATTTTAACTTATTTTATCTTTTTACAAATTTTAGCCAAAAAATAAAATTTATGCTAGAAATCTCAAATGATTTACTAAATTTTATATCAAACTTCTCATATAAGTGTGAGATCCACACACATGAAATTGTGTGATTCTCACGCCTATATTAAAAATTTGATAAACTATTTAATAAAACATTTAAAATCCATAACATTTTCAAAAAAAAATAATCCAAAACTCACTTGGCAGAGAGGGCCAATGTATTTAAACACTTGTCAGAGAATTTTTTTTTATTTATTTAAACTTGTCAGAGGATTTGTGTTTATTCTCTTATTGATTTTTGTATTATTTAACTTTTTCTCTGAAATAATTTTTCCTCCCACACCCAATCATTCTTCTTGAAATCCAGACCCATCACTCATCTCGAGGAGATGAGGCTTGCCCTGTTGCCACCTGTCTCCCAACTCACCTTTATCCCCTATATATACATACATTCTGGCTTCCTCTTTCTCATACTCTCTCATCAAACAGATAGCATTAATTCACCGTTTGATCAAACCCACCTTCAATCACAACCATTCACCATGTCGGATGATCAATCAAGACCCATAACCCAAAAACCCAATGAAACATCTCCAACCTCTGGGCACTCCATTATGCTCTTAACAACATCAGCAATTGGTGCTGCACTCTTGTTCCTGTCCGGGTTAACCTTAACCGGGACAGTGATATCCCTGGTCATCGCTACTCCGGTTTTGATCTTGTTCAGTCCAATACTATTCCCAACTGGGATAATAATATTCTTGGCCACCGCCGGATTCTTGTTTTCCGGTGGCTGCGGCGTGGCGGCAGCTGTGGCATTGGCGTGGTTGTACAATTACATTGCGGAAAAACGGCGGCGTGGGGCGGTGGCGGAGCAACTCGATTATGCGAGGATGAGGATTGCTAGCAGGGCTAGGGATATGAGGGAGAGGGCTAGAGAATATGGTCAGAAAGTGCAGCAGAACAAAGCTCAGAGTCAGGAGGTTAATCAAGGGTCAGAATCGAAAGATGGTGGCGGTGGCGGTGGCGGTGGCGGTGGTGGTAATGGTGATGGTGTTGATGGTGGCAGCGGCGGCGGCAATGGCGTTGATGGTGGTGGCAGCGGTGGCAGCGGCAATGGTGGTGATGGTGGCGGTGCCGGTGACGGTGGTGGTGGAGATAGCTGATGTGTTCTACTACTAGCTAATGGCGGTGGTTTATCTCTGGCAGTATGTTATGTTGATTTGCATGCATGGATTAGGGTTATGAACCTGTTCTTGATCTCTCTCTCTTTAATAAGTTTAAGCGAATGTGTTTTGTAAGTGAATGTGTATTGTAGCATTATGATGCAAATAATGGTGCAGCCACGAGTGTGCCTGTTAGAAAATGATTTATATGTTGTTTTTGTGAAATGATTAATTTAGTTAGTTTATTTTTATTTTTTTTATAGGACGTTTAAACAATGTAAAAAAATCAGTTGGCTTGTTTTTAGTTTTCTACGACCACTTTTCAGAACATTTTATTTTTTTATTTTTCATATTTTTTTTTTAGTGAATTTTTTTAATATTTTAAGTAATATTTTTAATTTTTAGACACTTAACATAAATACAAAAAAATATATAATTTTTGTAAAAAAAATCTTTTAAAAATTCACTAAATACCAAAAATAAAAATAAAAACGAGAATTCAGTATATTTTTCATATTTTTATATATTTATTAATTTTTTAAAATATTTTTTTATAAATTTTTTACTTTTTAAATATATCTAAGTAAGGTACATTTAAAAATGTAAAAAAAAATTCTTAAAATTTTAAAAATATTTACTAAAAACAAAAAAAAAATACAAAAAATAAAAAATTCAACTTTGAAAAAATTTAATCAAAAAACTCAAACCAAATACACACATTAATTTTTTTATAGGAAATTTTTTTTTTGGGTTAAAAAAATCTATTGTCAAAAAAGTTTTAATTAAAAATAGTAACGATTAAGGTCCTACTAATATAGTCCTTTTAATTTATCTTTTTTCTTTTCTTTTTTTCATACAGATTTATCGTTAAATTTAACATAGAAAAAACGAAAAAAATTGAACAACAAAAACTTTAAACATGAATCCCTTTTACTTTGGATTTGGACCCTTTTTTTTTTAATTTAAGACCCTAAACATTAATTGTTGAGGATCAGCGATCCTGCCCAAAACGTTTCAGAAATCATACTAAGCAGAAAAATACACTCACACCCAAAGAAGCACAATAGTTAACGTGGTTCGGTCTCAATACTTACGTTCACGGGAAAGTAACCAGTTATCACAATAACAATGCAGATATTATAGAAAAATTATATAAAGATTACAATAAAGGAGGAGTTCACACCATCCTCACTCACCCACCTCCCTCTCTCACACCGAGAGAGAGTGTCTCTCTACCTCGCATCTCTCACTCTCTCTCGGTTTGCTCTCTTTCTCCCTCTGCTCTCTCTTCCTCTATTTATACACTGAAGAGCATGGTGGAGAGCTTGGTTGGCCTTGCACATGGCTAGTTGTTCTTTCACTTTCGGTGGCCATCCATCTTTACGGCTTGTCGGTTGGCAAGGCAACCGTTTCTCCTTGACTCCATGACTTCCATTCACACATCGAACAGAAACCCAACATTAATCACTTGAGATTGCTTGTAAATATCTTAATATTGGTATTAGTTTCTCATAATATATCATTTTTGGTAATATCATCCAATTATTTTATTTATTCGTGCTTTTCTTATGCTAATATTCATTAGCTAGGTTATTAAATTCATTAATAATAACCTAGTTGGTGAATACCAGAGCTAGTGACATGGTAGCGACTAAAACGTAAATTGCTTGTCTTTCTTTCCTCACCAAGTATAGCATGACGAGTTCAAGTTACGGAAACTCCGGGTTAAATTTCGTGTATTTTACTTCCATACACCTCGTCTGGTCAATGCAGGAGTTTCATCTTTCACAAATTTACCAAGGAGGACTTCTTAAGTTACAAGCCAAGGAATATGAGAAGGCTCGTGAACTATTAGAATCCGTGTTAAAAGATCCTTTTATTTCTAGTGCGCAAGGATCATGTGCTCCAAAGGATCACTAGATCATCATGCAACTTATTGGGTTGTCAATAGTTTCTCACTTTTGCTTTTCTTTGTTTTAGGTGAAAAGTATGTTTTAGGTGAAAAGTAGTGCCAGTGACAGTCATCTTTTACAACTCAGGTTTAAATTTATCCTCCAATTATTTTTTTTTAATGTAGTTTACTTATAATGTAACGACCCCCAAAATGCGTATTAGAAGTTACCTTTATGTAATTATCGGTTAATGTGCTTTAATTTAATTATATCTGTTCGAATTGAAAATTATCTGTTGAGTTACAACTTGAAAATTGAAATTGCCGACCTTTATGGGTTCAGAAATCGAAATTGGGTACATAGATATGTTAAGGGAAATTTTTAGAGCTAACTAGGAAAGTTAATTGGAAATTTATTTTGTCTGATTCGTTAAGGTATGTTTAGATAGTTAACTTTGCATTGCAAATTGAAGCCTTAGAGGCTTCAGAAACCAAAACATACTACATATTTATAATCAGCAAAAATTTTAGAATCAACTGGGAAGTTTAATTGAAATTTGATTTTGTGCGATTCGTAATGGTGCGTTTGGCTATCTCTATTTATGATAAGCTTATGTGTGTGGTATATATACATAGGTATGCCATATGAGTTGTTGAACTCATCACTTTGGGTCAAAAATATCTAAGGGAGCGGGAAGAGAACCGTGAGAGAGAGAGAGAGAGAGAAGGGAGACAAAGCTTCTCTAAGAGAGAGAGCCCACCATTCATGAGGGTTTGAAGCTAAATGGAAGAGATTGAAGAGAGAGGAAGAAGATCAACCATGAAGCTTGGGAAAATTGAAGGGATTAAGGGGAAAAGCAAGGATTTGGGTTAAGGTATGTAACTTTAACTATTATCTTTGTAGATAATTCAATTACTACTTGAAATCAAGGATTAACTTGGAAGTTTAATATGTACATGAACTAGTGTTTTGGGATTATGGATGAAATGGGTTGAATTCAAGGAATTGAACTTTGATTTCCTTAAATTTGTTTGATTTGCGTTCAATCTTAAGAATGATTCATGGAATAACAAGCTTTTGTGTGACAATCAACCATATGTAAGATGTATTTATATGATTTTGGGGTATATATTATGGAAGTTTGATTATATAGAAAGATAGAACTTGAATTTTTAATTTGAAGCAAAGATTGATTTGTTTGAGATGGAATTACACTTGAATAATGATAGTTTATCATGTTGTGGGACAATTTTACATGTTTTTGGGTGATTTGAGTTGGAAACCAAGCTTAGAAATGGAAAGAGCAAGAGTTAGAGCAAACAACATTTTCGGACAGCAAAACTGACCCAGAGCTGCACGTGCGGCAATCCATTTCCAGATTCTGCTAAAAAAGCACGTGGTTCCCCACATGCGGCCCGATTCCCGCACGTGCAGGACAGCCCTGTTCAGCCAACTTCAAATAAGCATATCTCTTGCATCCGGACTCCGTTTTAACTGATTCTTGAGCCTAAATTCAAGCTCCGGAAGTCTAGTTGTCAATAGTGGTGGTCTCACTCCCAAATTCTTAGTGAAAAAATAGATATGCCCAAAATAGTGAAAGTTGTTCACTTTCCGTCTACCGATTTTGTACCATTTCTTCGTCTAAACCATTTTCCTAACGATTTCTCCTATTTTCTAAGACATGGATTATAACCTATGAAGGACTAATGAGTTTAGAACCACCATGGCTAATTGATTAAAGAGCAAGAAAGAGATTGGTTTTATTCTCATATTCTGCTATGTGCATTGTGTTGTAGGTCAAGATGAGGACATCGTCCCATTACTACCGGAAGCTCATCATTGTGAGTAATAGTAGTGTAACGATATGTTTTATTTACTTCTTGTGTTTATGATTTACATGTTATGGCTTGTGAATAGCATATACCATGGATATTATGCTTTAATTGAATTAATGGATATGACTGAACGGTAGCATTAATATGGATCTAAGGTCGTTTTGTTCCTATTAATAAAAGTGGGCCTGAGGCCGTTATGATGTGAATTGTTTATGTCTTATGGCTCTAAGGCCGAGGGAGATGGAGACATGTCGATGTTCCACCTACCCTAGAATGATATGAACCACATATGACTAATGGCTCTACGACAAAAGAGATGGAGACATGCCGATGTTCCATCTTCCCTACAATGCTTTGGACAGCTGTCGTTATGTGGGCCTAAGGCCGTTCTGTATTATTTGTGGGCCTAAGGCCGTTCTGTATCATATATGGGCCCGAGGCCATTCTGTATCATATGTAGGCCCGATGCCGTTTTGTATTCATGTGGGCCTGAGGTCGTTCCGGAATACAATTATGGATAGGACCTATGTATGGTTTGACATATGCATATTATATTCCTCAAGGTTATGCTCATTCACTTCACCTCCTTACATTGTTATTATTCACTAAGCCTTGCTCACTCCGTTTTATGTATATTTATGTAGGTGAGCCATCGATGATTGACACTAGAATTGTGTTGAGGTCTACCTGTTTGCCAAGCCGCCTGGGGTACGCCTCCGTGTTGAGGCCTTAATTTTGATTATTGGGAGTTGTGTAATTTATGGAGTCTTATATAAGTGTGTGTGTGTGAGATCTGCATAATTCTGTGATTGTATATGTAAACATGGAAGTGTATTTAAAAACCTAAATTTATTTATTTCTTCATGTATGCACAAGCTCAATGGACGTTATCTTTATATTGATATTTGCTTCCGCTTATGGCCCCGTATTTGAATAAGTATTCGTGACATTTTGTTTTGAGGCCTATGTACAGGCCGGTCATGGACCAAACTTTTAGAGGCGGGTTTGGGTCATGACAATTTTTAGGTTTGTTCATTTGTTAGCGCGCGTGCTCTCTCTCTCTCTCTCTCTCTCTCTCTCTCATTGTTTAACCAAAACATTCAAAACTTAAATAAATTTCTATAGTTGTTGAGCAACATCAAGGTTTATTTTCCACTTCTTTTATAAGGAGACCAATAAAACTCGTCCTTCCTAACCTCCAATATATATAACTAGCCTGGCAATGGTACTTCTTGTAAAGTTATACATTGGCAAGTTAAAATTATATGTCCCTGCCCCCTAATAAATTAATGTTAAATATGTGAAGGATAATTTCGGTGGAAAACTAACATGTGTCACTTGTATGGCAATAAGGAGCTATTTGTTGTCTTAGATTTATATTGTCTTAGATTTATAAAAAGCTGTAATAGTTCTCAAGTAGATCTAAGGCAATTAGGGGAAATTACTGTCTTAGATAGTTCAAAGATATAGGTTGTAAATTCTGCACTCTCAGATATACACATAGACAAATTATATATTACACATCTCTACGGTGACTTGGTGAGACATAGTTATTTTTAGTTGAGAAGAGTTTAAAGTTGTGTTTCGCTGTAGATCTAGAATTGGACCTAGGAAGCACTTGTCTTTGAATGTCTGATGATCTCACAAAGTGGTGACAAAACGTATCACTCGTACAAATCTTTTAATTCTCCAAGTTGATTTGATCCATTCATTTGTAGACTTATTTACTCGCAAGCATTTATGATGGTGTTCCACTTACTATACATTTTATTGTTGTCGGTATGGACTTGTAGAATGAGACTATCTATATTCTTGTCCGATTAATAAGTTTTTCGAAAGATCTGTTTAACTACGGAGTAAATGATTTGACCAATGAATAAACCAAATATATTCAATAATAAAATATATGCTTGTATACAAATCTAGAGGATCATTCCCAGATCTATGTGAACTACTATTAGATTTGATTTGGGTTGGGTCAGATTGGGTTTTTTAATGAGGCTCATGTCACGATTTTGGCTTTAAAAAAGTACCAGGATTAGGTATACCAAAGAAAAAGAGTATCACTAACTCAGATCTTTTTGTATTTATCATTTAGGGCTTACGAGATGATGAAAGTCACACGCTCGATTGTGAATGAGAGAAACAAGTGATGAATCATCTTTTTGACTTTGACTCTCACACTCTAGTCATCGTTTTTCTTTCTCTTACTTCAAAAGTAGTTGCTTCAACTTTAGCCACTTGAATTTTCAATATTCCTTTATATGTCTCATCAAAAAATAACATTTTCTTTTGGAATTCGAGCTATTTTTAGCATTATATTGAGAAATCTCACCAAAGATGGCTTAGAACCAATAGTTCATTATCTATTGGATCTTTCCATTCTAATACTCTATCTAATATTTATCAGTATTTATCAAATCTCTTTCTATCTAACAGAAGTCTATTGGATGAAATGATAAAGACATTGTTTGGAAAAGATGTGTGTGGGTGATTTTCCGACCACACTGCCCGCTTAGTAATCAGCTGGAGAGCACTGACAGAATAGATGGCACCTGACTGACCTGCAACAGAAATATAAGAATCCCGCGGTGGTTTCGACCACCCGGGGGCACTCCGACGATCAAGTCAGTATATCTCTCAAAGATAAATCAAGTACTAAACTCACAAGCTTGAGTATTAAAAGCATACCTTAGACCCATGGGGGTGCCTCTCTTTTATAGCCAATCCAATCCTAGTCCCAATAGGAGCCTGGCCCTAATGGACTTAGGATTACTGCTAATCTGGGACTCCCAGTGGGATTAGGATAAACTCTCTAAGAGTCTTATCTTTGCCCAAACTGGAGTCTTCTCCCAATCTAGGACTCTTGTCCATATCCAAGTTGAGTTCCCTCTTCATTCTAGGACTCTTGTCCCTTATCCGCTTATCTCGGATTCCGATATCTTCGGAGGCAACCTCGGCCTAGCCGAGATCACCTCGGCGTCACGATCAGGACACGTGGCACCTCGGCTGACACATCGGCGTCACCTTGCCACGTGTTGGTACTCAGAAATTGTATCCCCACAACTGCCCCCTAGGTTCTATTACCTCGGCATTCTGAGGTGATGGAACCTACACTGTTCGTTCATCTGTGCCCTTCTGTCCGAGATCAAACTTGCCGTCTTCAAAGTTCCTTGGACTTTACTGTCCACTGGTGTCAAGAATCAAGTTTCATGTTTTCCAAACTGCTTGAAATCGTACCTCCTAGCCGAGGTTCTGGTTCCATTAATTCGTAAACTCCAAGAGCTTCGCAACTGTTCTACTCACACTCTCTGGTGATTTCCAGTCATCTATTTGACTCCAGCGATTTTCATATCGGCGCTCATTTTACTTTGTAGGTTCATAAACTCTTTACTTGCTATTAAGTTCAATCTTTTATAACTCTTCTGAATCTATTTACTTTGAATCTGTTTATTTGCTCTCTGTTGTCTTCTGTTCTCGTCTGTTTTTTGATTTCTTATTGCTAAAATGCCTGGAACTGTTCTTTGTCATATCCGCTTTCTGTTGCTAGCATGATGTCTGGTTCATTACTTTCTTGTTCTTCACATACTTACTTAGTACCTGTGCACTTGGCTTTATTCTTTGAAATTTGTCATCTTCTTGACTTCTGTTTTTCTCTTTTTCATTTAATCCTCTGGTTTCTTCTCTTTCTAGCTCTTTTGCTTAAATCCGTCATTTGTTCCAAGCTTTCAAGCTTCTGCAACTGTCTTCGTTTCTCTCCTCCGGTGAAGCTTTACGTCATTCTGTCATTGTCGTTAGACTTCGGCAATTCTCATTCCGGCTTCCCTCTTTCTGGTAAGCCACTGTTCCTCCTGGTTTTATTTCTTGTTGCTTTCCAAGAAGTTCTGCTTCATTATTAATCATCATTGCTTGTTTTACCCGTTATTTCCAAATCATCTTCTTGAATACACACTGTTCACACATCTGTTGATTTCTACCACTGTTCTTGGCTTGACACACTTGTGCAATCTTTTTGTCTTGATTTCTTGATAGCTTTCATCACCATTCTTGATTATGAATTACATTCTTGTTTCTGTTTTCTGTGTCTTTTTCCAGATTCTTGCTTTCAATCTTTGCCTTGAAACTCCGAGGTGCCAATCGCCAAGAAGAGCTTTGATCAAACTCTTCAGGAGGTTGATGCGGAGCTCGTGGCTGAGAAGGCTGCTGAGAAGTTCTTTCCAACTGTCTTCTGGGGGTGAGACACAACCTACCGCTGATGCCGAGTGGTTTGCTTCCTTCTTGAAATTGATGCCGTGGTAGCGGTAGAGAAGCTCCTCCAACTGTCTGCCGAGGCTGAACCATTGTCGTCCGTCGAAGTAGATTAGTCCGACGTTCTTGCTTTCAGTCCCTAGTTCTTTAAGGTCTTCATTTTTGTACTTGCCAACCTTCTCAGCTCTTAACAAGCTAGTTGGTCATCTCGGTTGATCATATCTCAGAAACGTCTTTCAGTGTTATCTCGGCTATATACCAAACTTGTAAATTGCTACAAATTTCAACAAGTGGTAGACTTCATAATCTTCGGTTAACTTATTTTGTAATTTGCTCAAAAATTTCAACAAGTGTTAACATTCCTTGCTCCTTAATTATCATTCCTTCCCCCTACACCTTCTCTCTGCCCCCTAATGTGAACGCAAGTTGTACTTAGGATCACATTAGGGAAGTGGGCTTCGTGCTGTAGTCACAGACCTGATGTGTTCTTCTTTCGCCAATGTATTAAAACTTCTGGTATTTAATTCACCCCCTTTAGACCCTCTTTCTCTTGGCCCTTGCAAACTATCATCGCTGTTTCTTGAAGCATTTATTCCTTTCACAATTCTGGTCACCACTTCTGGCGTGCACTTAATGGTTCTAATCAAAACGACGTCTGACTCCGGCGAATCTTTTGCCGACATTTTAACTTTGTGCACTTTTTAACTTGTAAATTCTCTCAGAATTTCAACAAGTGTAAAACATCATTTCGGTTAACTTCGGTTAAGTATCATCTCAATTTAACTTCAGTTAAATATCACCTCAGTTTAACTTCGGTTTAAACATCATCTCGGCTTAACTTCGGTTAAGCATCATCTCAGTTTTTGAAGTTTTTCCTTCTTTTTGTCGCTTGTACTCTTGTACCTTTTTATTCTTTAGATAATGTAAGCTCTGCATATGGCCGATGTGCCTCCTTGTTCTTGAATGCCTTTTCCTTCTCTGAATGAAGCGCTCTTCGTCGCCCTCCTGGACGAGGATTTTCTTCAGTGTCTCTTCACTCTTTTTGGCTGGCTTCTTGCCGACATCATCTAGGACCTCCATGTCCTCGTCTTCAATCTCTGTCTTCCCTGGTTCCCGAATGTTGCAGGTAGTTTTCATTGCTGCCATGGAGCAATTCTTTGCCTGCAGTTGGTCTCCTCTGACTTCTTCAATCTCATTTACTGTGGGGAACCGCAATAGTTGATGCAACGTTGAGGGAACTGCCCCCATTGCATGCAACCATGGCCTTCCCAAGATGATGTTGTAAGGTGAAGGCGTGTCAATCACCATGAATTCTACCTTGATCTTCTTCTAACTGCTCTTGCATGATTCTATACTTAGAATATTTTGCATGCCTTTCATACTTTGCCTCCTTTGTGCAATCTTCTCGGGGTTACATACCTCGGGTACAATAGCTACAAAACTTTTACTTCGGCAAGATACTGATCTGCAAACTTTTTATAAATTCTAACAAGTGTGGAACATATACTACTCAATGTTAACTTTGCAAACTTTTTCTCAAGTTTCAACAAGTGTTTAAACGGTGATCTCGGTCTAGCCTACTTGTAAATTGCTACAAATTTCAACAAGGATTAACATAACAAGTGTTAAACAATAATCTATTTGTAAATTGCTACGAATTTCAACAAGTGTTTAAACAATATACTTAGCTTTTACCTCAACTTGTAAATTGCTGCAAATTTCAACAGATGATCACATGTCGGCTTAACATTATCTTGTAAATTGCTACAAATTTCAACAAGTGTTAAGCATCTTCTCTGGTTTAACCAACCTGTAGATTGCTACAAGTGTGCAGACTATAACCTCGGCTTCACTTCGACTTGTAAATTGCTACAAATTTCAACAAGTGAAGAGAAACAGTAATCTCGGCTTAACTCCAACTTGTAAATTGCTACAAATTTCAACAAGTGAAGATAAGGAATCAGCTTAACTCCAACTTGTAAATTGCTACAAATTTCAACAAGTGAAGATAAGGAATCAGCTTAATTCCAACTTGTAAATTGCTACAAATTTCAACAAGTGAATTAAGGAATCAGCTTGACCCCAACTTGTAAATTGCTACAAATTTCAACAAGTGAAGACAAGGAATCAGCTTGACTCCAACTTGTAAATTGCTACAAATTTCAACAAGTGGAGACAAGGAATCATCTCGGCTTAATTTCAATTAAGCATCATCTCGGCTTAACTTCGGTTAAGCATCGTCTCGGCTTAACTTCGGTTAAGCATTATCTCGGTTTAACTTCGGTTAAACATCATCTGGGCTTAACTTCGGTTAAGCATTATCTCGGCTTAACTTCGGTTAAGCATTATCTCGGTTTAACTTCAGTTAAGTATCATATCGGCTTAACTTCGGCTAAGCATCATATTGGTTTAACCAACTTGTAAATTGCTACAAATTTCAACAAGTGGTAACCGCATTCTTCTTCTCTTTGCCCCCAATGTGAACTTAAAATCCACTTGGGTTCTCATCATGTAGCTTCGACCTTGTCGCCGAGGTTGAATTCAATTCGAGGTTGTCGGCCTTGGTTTCTCTATTGATCTTACTTGGCTCCAACCTGAGTTTGATTTTCGGCCTCGCATCGGCGAGTCGTTTCTCTTTTCTTGTTCCGATGCCTTTGTTCTTGGCATGTCTTCCTCGGCCCTAGCATACTTCTCAATTCTGGCCAACTTTAGTCTGATCTTGTGTGTTTCCTTTTTATCTTCTGGGATTTGAGATCTGCTCATTGTGCTCTTCTCTTCTTGGACTCAGGTCCTGAGATCTTATCTTCTGGAATCTTGGATCTACTCACTCAGGTTAAGCTCTTCTTTTCTCGGACCTACTCATCTAGGCCGAGATCATGTCTTCTGGGATCTGGGATCCGGGATTTGCTCACTCAGGTTGAGCTCTTCTATACTTGAATGTTATCTTCTTGGGAGCGCTCATGCCCCCTGTCTTTGCATCCCTTCTAGAAGGGTCTTCGTTCCTCCGCAGGTATCTATCCTTTCATACCTGAAGGTCGTCTTCGTTGCTTCGATCTGTTGTTTTTGGTGCGTCACCTTCCTGGCCGGCTTCTTTCACTCCGTGACTCTGGTCACGAGTGTCTGTGTTGCTATTGTCCCCTTCAACGTCGAGATCAATAGGTCTTCCACTCCCAGCAGGAGTGTAGTCTCTAATCTAGTCATTCTGTTCGTCATTGGCCATCTATTCTTCTTTCTTTCCCACAGACGGCGCCAAATTGTGTGGGTGATTTTCCGACCACACTGCCCGCTTAGTAATCAGCTGGAGAGCACTGACAGAATAGATGGCACCTGACTGACCTGCAACAGAAATATAAGAATCCCGCGGTGGTTTCGACCACCCGGGGGCACTCCGACGATCAAGTCAGTATATCTCTCAAAGATAAATCAAGTACTAAACTCACAAGCTTGAGTATTAAAAGCATACCTTAGACCCATGGGGGTGCCTCTCTTTTATAGCCAATCCAATCCTAGTCCCAATAGGAGCCTGGCCCTAATGGACTTAGGATTACTGCTAATCTGGGACTCCCAGTGGGATTAGGATAAACTCTCTAAGAGTCTTATCTTTGCCCAAACTGGAGTCTTCTCCCAATCTAGGACTCTTGTCCATATCCAAGTTGAGTTCCCTCTTCATTCTAGGACTCTTGTCCCTTATCCGCTTATCTCGGATTCCGATATCTTCGGAGGCAACCTCGGCCTAGCCGAGATCACCTCGGCGTCACGATCAGGACACGTGGCACCTCGGCTGACACATCGGCGTCACCTTGCCACGTGTTGGTACTCAGAAATTGTATCCCCACAAGATGGCTTTTCCATGATATGTAGAGTCATGGAAACACTCTTGAATCCAGATCTTTTGGATCTACTTTATTCCAATTTTGTTGAGGCATCAATCCCATTTTTTTCGTATCATAAGAACTACAATATTACGGACATAAACATAAATTATCTTCACAGATTGAGCAAACTTGTTTGATTCGTAGGTTTATTTTTTTATGATTTTGGAACCCAATAGACTTTACCATTCATCTTGATATTTTATTGTATATAAATTCTGCAAGTTTATATTATACAATTATTATTTACCTTTTTTTACAGATTTTGGCATTGAAGAACCTTGCCACTGTTTTTCTTCAACAAGGTCCTGCCCATTATGATAGTGCTCTACGCTGCTATCTTCAAGCTGTAGAGATTGACACCAAAGATTCTGTTGTTTGTGTTGGAAATTTAGTTTAATATAGGCATATTTTTTTAGCCCAATTTTAAGTGGGCCCCAAACGTTGTTTGGAGTGGGTTCGACGAGGTGAATTATTCCTTGCCGTGTGGCAAGTCACACGGTGAATACGGAATGTCAAAACCATTTATGAGTGAATGGGAAGTTGACATCGTTTTCGGGTTTAACATTAATTTTTTAAATAAAATTCTTTTGAATTTTTTCAATAAGAAATTATTGTGGGAATTTAATTTAAATCTAAATTCAAATTTTTGGTTTCCTAAAGTTTGTCAAATAGATTAATATTTATATTCCTAACAGATTTTATTAAATCTATTATACTATTGTTTATTTAATTAAACTAGTCTAATAGTTTAATAATATTTATATTCAAATAGTTTGGATTTAAGTACACCTACGGCTACTTCTTCCAAATTGTTTGAATTATAGCCGTTCCTGTACAACGGCAGAATCTGTTTGATTTTTGAATCAAACCTGTTCACTTTTGTTTTGCACCTGTTCGGGTTGCACATGTGTGCCTATAAATACCAAATTCCAGCATGTGTTTTGGATCAGGAAAAATTTCAGTCTGAAAGTACCCTTTTTTCTTGTTGTCCAGATTATATCCGTTTGTATTCTTTTTATTCTTCATTTTAGATTTAGAATAAATTAAAGAGAGTTAGAACACAGGTTTGGTTCGCCGAACAAATTGTTTGGAGTGCTACTACAATTTGTGAAGATCATTGTATCCTGGGAGATAGACACCATTCAACCGTAAGCACCATAGCGGGGCGAATCTGTCTTAAGGACAGAGTGTCACACACTCAACTTGGTCTTAATTTTATTTCGGTTCGATAAATAAATCTGGTATGTTATTTATTTATTTTGTTTGAATTTATTTCAAGTTATTTTATATACACAGAAGATTGTTCCAACAATCTTAAGACAGATTCGAATTATTCTATTTACAGAATTTTTCGTTTGTTTTCCTTTTTCATTCTTCGTAAATAATTTCGGAAGAAAATTATTTTCTGTGGATTTACAAAATAATATTCTGGTTGGAAAAACAAATAGTGATTATATGCTATTTGACAGATAGTAGTAATATACTGTCTCTTTTCTTTGACAACAACTAGTAGTTCGATACTGGTGTCATTAACAATTCAGAATATATTTTTGTGGAATTTTTTCAGAAATTAATTTTGGGTTTTAGAAATTATTTTCTGAGTTTTCATTAATTAAAATTCTGTTTCAGTATTTTAATTATTGAAGGGTTACTGAAATTAATTTTCTGTGTGGAATTAATTTGGTTAAATAAAATTTTATTTTATTTCCAAATTAATTGAAAAATAAAAGTTATAGTTTTTATTTCTTTTATTTTACAGAATTTAATTTCTTGTGTGGAATTAATTTGGTTAAATAAAATTTTATTTTATTTCCAAATTAATTGAAAAATAAAAGTTACATTCTTGTTTCTTTTATTTTTACAGAATTTAATTTTGTGAATTTGGTTTAATTTTCTGTGTAGTGTAAATTCTAATTATAAATTTTGTTTTATAGATTAGAATTAATGGCTACTGAAACAAATGCCCAAACAAGTACTACTGTGGTGGCTGCAATGACGCCAACCCCCTCTCATGTTGTAACAGTACTGGTAAATCACGGTGAAAAGCCAGAGAAGTTCTTAGGAACTGACTTTAAAAGATGACAACAGAAAATGTTGTTTTATCTTACAACTCTGAACCTGACTCGTTTTCTCCGTGAAGATGCTCCTATCCTGAAAGAGGATGAAACCGACCGGCAAGTGGTTGTTGCGGTTGATGCTTGGAAACATGCCGATTTCCTTTGTCGGAATTATGTCTTGAACGGACTTGACAACACATTATACAACGTCTACAGTCCAATCAAGACAGCAAAGGAACTTTGGGAATCGTTGGAGAAAAAGTACAAAACGGAAGATGTCGGCTCAAAGAAATTTGTGGTTGGTAGATTCTTGGATTTTGTAATGGTTGATTCAAAAACTGTGATCAGCCAAGCTCAAGATTTCTAACTCATCCTGCATGACATTCACGCAGAAAGTATGTCTCTCAGTGAATCCTTTCAAGTTGCAGCCTTAATTGAAAAATTACCAAAAGGCTGGAAGGAATTCAAGAACTACCTCAAACACAAGCGCAAAGAAATTTCTATGGACGAGTTAATTGTGCATTTGAGGATTGAGGAGGACAACCGCAATTCTGAAAAGCGGGCTGGTAAGCTTCCTATGGAGTCTAAGGCAAAAGTGGTGGAACATGCTTCAAAAACCAAGAAACGAAAGTCTTTTGGAAAAAGTTCATCACAAGGCTCTAAGGGAGGGGGGAAATAAAAAGTACAAGTTTAATGGCAAATGTTACATCTGTGACAAAGAGGGACATCGGGCCAAAGATTGCCGTAGCAAAGGCAAAAACAAAAGAAGAACAAGCAAGAAGCCTGCTCAAGCCCATATGACCGAAGTGGATAATATTTCCAATGGTGTCGATGACATCAATCTTTCTGTAGTTGTTTCCGAGGCAAATCTTGTCGGAAATCCTAAAGAATGGTGGGTGGACACTGGTACTACTCGCCATATCTGTGCCGACAAAAAGATGTTCATATCTTATTCTACAGTGGATAATGGTGAACAACTCTTTATGGGCAACTCCTCAACTTCCAAAGTTGAAGGACAAGGAAAGATTGTACTCAAGATGACATCTGGAAAGGAACTCACTCTCAACAATGTGCTGCATGTACCAGACATTCGCAAGAATCTTGTTTTCGGATCTTTGTTGAGTAAGAATGGGTTTAGGCTAGTATTTGAGAGTGATAAATTTGTACTTACTAAGAATGGAATATATGTAGGAAAATGTTACATGTCTGATGGCCTTTTCAAGTTAAATGTAATGACCATTGTACCCTCAGTTATTAATAATACTACATCTTCTTCTTACTTGCTTGAGTCTTCAAATTTATGGCATGGTAGACTAGGACATGTTAATTATGGATCTTTGCGTAGATTAATTAATATGGAATGTTTACCTAAATTTAACATTGATTCAAATCATAAATGTGAAATTTGCGTTGAGGCAAAATTATCTAAAACTCCTTTTCATTCAATTGAAAGAAGTACAGAACCACTTGAATTAATTCATAGTGACATTTGTGATTTTAAATCAATTCAAACTAGAGGTGGGAAAAAGTATTTTATCACTTTTATAGATGACTATACTAGATATAGTTATGTTTATTTAATTCGAACCAAGGATGAAGCTTTGGAAACTTTCATTCAATATAAGAATGAAGTTGAAAATCAACTTGGTAAGAAAATCAAGAAATTTAGAAGTAATAGAAGTGGTGAATATGAATCACCTTTTGGTGAATTTTGTAAAGAACGTGGAATAATTCATCAAACCACCGCTCCTTACTCACCTCAGCAAAATGGAATTGCTGAAAGGAAAAATAGGACGTTAAAAGAAATAATGAATGCCATGTTAATTAGTTCTGGATTACCTTAGAACTTGTGGGGGGAAGCAATACTTTCTGCTAATTATATACTTAATAGAGTACCCCGAAAGAAAGTGAATCAAACACCTTATGAATTGTGGCATGAAAGAGTATCATCCTACAAATACTTAAAAATGTGGGGGTGTTTGGCTAAAGTGGCTATTCCTAGTCCTAAAAAGACTAAGATAGGTCATAAGACCATTGATTGCATTTTCATTGGTTATGCCAAGAATAGTAGTGCATATCGGTTTTTGATTCATAAATCTGAACATTCCGAAATGCATGTAAATACTATTATTGAATCTCGGAATGCATCTTTCTTTGAACATGTATTTCCAAAGAAGACTGGACAAGAGACTAGTACTAATAAAAGATCTTTTGATGCTATTACTAGTCAGGATCAAGAACATGATCAAGAACAAGAGTTAGATCAAAATGAGGAAGATAAACTTAGGCGTAGTAAACGTGCTAGAACCTCAAAATCTTTTGGTCCAGATTTTCTAACATATTTGTTAGAAAATGAGCCTTTAACTTTTAAAGAGGCTATGTCCAGTCCTGAAGCTCCTTTCCTCAAAAAAAAAAAAAAAAAGTCCTGAAGCTCCTTTATGGAAAGAAGCTATCAACAGTGAAGTTGAATCCATCTTGCAAAATCATACTTGGGAATTAGTGGACTTGCCACCAGGTTGTAAACCTCTTGGGTACAAGTGGATTTTCAAAAGAAAATTGAAAGCGGATGGATCAATAGATAAATACAAGGCAAGACTTGTAGTCAAAGGTTTTAGACAGAAAGAAGGTCTAGATTACTTTGACACATACTCACCGGTTACTAGAATCACATCCATTAGAATGCTAATTGCCATTGCATCTCTATACAATCTAGAAATTCATCAAATGGATGTTAAAACCGCTTTCTTAAATGGTGAGTTAAATGAAGAAATTTACATGGAACAACCAAAACGGTTTTCTGTTCCAGGGAAAGAAAAGAAAGTGTGTAAATTGGTTAAATCATTATATGGTTGAAAACAAGCATCAAAGCAATGGCATGAGAAATTTGACAAGGCAATGATGTCAAATGGATTTAAAATTAATGAGTGTGACAAATGTGTTTATATTAAAAACACAGATAAGGGTTATATCATTGTATGTCTTTATGTAGATGATATGCTCATCATTGGTAGTAATAATGACATGATTAAAACTACCAAGAAAATGTTGAATAAACATTTTGACATGAAGGACATGGGCATTGCTGATGTAATTCTTGGTATGAAAATTACCAAAACATCAGAAGGATATGCTTTGTCACAATCTCATTACATTGAGAAAATACTTGACAAATTCAGCAAAGATGATGATCATCTTGCTAGAACACCTGTAGATGTTAATTTGTATCTTTCTAAAGAATGTACAGGAAAGTATTTCTCAATTAGAATATGCCCAAATTATTGGAAGCTTAATGTACTTGATGAATTGCACTCGGCCAGATATAGCTTATGCAGTAAGTAAATTAAGTAGATATACGAGTAATCCGAGAGTAGAACACTGGAAAGCAATTATAAGGGTTCTAAGATATCTCCGATTTACTCGTAACATTGGGCTTCATTATACGAGATATCCAGCATTACTTGAAGGATATTGTGATGCAAATTGGATATCGGATACTAGAGACTCGAAGTCCACCAGTAGGTATGTCTTTACTCATGGTGGGGCGGCTGTATCTTGGAAATCTTCCAAACAGACTTGTATTGCTAGGTCTACTATGGAATCAGAATTCATAGCTTTAGACAAAGCTGGGGAAGAAGCAGAATGGCTTCGCCACTTCCTTGAAGATATTCCAATATGGCCAAAACCGGTGCCTGCTATATGCATACATTGCGACAGTTAATCAGCTATAGGTAGAGCACAGAGTCATATGTATAACGGTAAGTCACGACACATTCGTCGTCGACATAACACTGTGAGACAACTACTCTCTAATGGAATTATTTCCATAGAATATGTTAAGTCTAAAGACAACATAGCGGATCCACTAACCAAAGGGTTAGCAAGAGAATTAGTTGAGAATTCATCGAGGGGAATGGGACTAAAGCCTATTAAATAAGAGTTACCACAACGGCAACCCAACCTAGTTGACTGTAGATCCCAAGATCTAGGTTCAAAGGGACAACCGAGTTGTGATTAACTTAGAAGGATCACTGTGGAGTCCAACTCCTACCCATTTCTATGATGAAATAAGTGATGTCTGCAGCGATTTAGGTTAAGTAATACTTTTAATGATTCTTATATCTAGGTAAACCTAGTGGAGTATGGCAGGATACTTTTCATAAGAATCACCTATGTGAGTGTGAACTGGGCCGGTTCTATAAGATTTGTGAAGGGCTACGAGTCTTTAGAGCACTCATGAAAGACCAGGTTGTTCAGGGCCAAAATGAACACAATAGTGAGAACTAAACTGTGTCTGGAAATATACTGTGTGAGTTCTATTGTCTTGGTTTACACAAACGGCTGAACAGTTCAAGACATCATGTTCACTGTTTAGCTCGTAAATCCGATAGTGTCTCACAAGGAAAGGTTCAAAGCCAAAAGCTACCTATCCTTTGCAGAATATTACCAATTTCTGTACTCTCTGTATTTAGATCATGTTGTTGCATTTTCTCTCCGTCAAATTCCATTCATGTGGGGGATTGTTGGAAATTGGTTTAATATAGGCATATTTTTTTAGCCCAATTTTAAGTGGGCCCCAAACGTTGTGGGTTCGACGAGATGAAGTATTCCTTGCCGCGTGGCAAGTCACACGGTGAATACGGAATGTCAAAACCATTTATGAGTGAATGAGAAATTGACATCGTTTTCGGGTTTAACATTAATTTTTTAAATAAAATTCTTTTGAATTTTTTCAATAAGAATTTATTATGGGAATTTAATTTAAATCTAAATTCAAATTTTTGGTTTCCTAAAGTTTGTCAAATAGATTAATATTTATATTCCTAACAGATTTTATTAAATCTACTATACTATTGTTTATTTAATTAAACTAGTCTAATAGTTTAATAATATTTATATTCAAATAGTTTGGATTTAAGTACACCTACGGCTACTTCTTCCAAATTGTTTGAATTATAGTCGTTCCTGTACAACGGCAGAATCTGTTTGATTTTTGAATCAAACCTGTTCACTTTTGTTTTGCACCTGTTCGGGTTGCACATGTGTGCCTATAAATACCAAATTCCAGCATGTGTTTTGGATCAGGAAAAATTTCAGTCTGAAAGTACCCTTTTTTCTTGTTGTCCAGATTATATCTGTTTGTATTCTTTTTATTCTTCATTTTAGATTTAGAATAAATTAAAGAGAGTTAGAACACAGGTTTGGTTCGCCGAACAAATTGTTTGGAGTACTACTACAATTTATGAAGATCATTGTATCCTGGGAGATAGACGCCATTCAACCGTAAGCACCATAGCGGGACGAATCTGTCTTAAGGACAGAGTGTCACACACTCGACTTGGTCTTAATTTTATTTCGGTTCGATAAATAAATCTGGTATGTTATTTATTTATTTTGTTTGAATTTATTTCAAGTTATTTTATATACACAGAAGATTGTTCCAACAGTTTGAAACCAGCTAGGAACATTATCATGCTCAATGGGCTTACTGAGTATCTCGCGATGGGCATTTGAACAGGGACTTTTTTGCAGCCCCAACAACTGTAAGCATTTTATTTATTTATTTTTGGATTTTGGTTTCTCATGGACAGCCAACTTTATCCAATTAGAAGTTCTGGACATTATGTTCTTTTTTTTCTGGACAATGCATCCAGGAAATTGCATGGAGAAGCTCTTGTGCTAAAGTTTATAAGCATGTCTCTGTTGCTTGGTATTGGTCACTTGTAATTAGCTTGGCATTGATCACACCTTTACATTCTGGACTCTCAAGTGAGATCCAAGTTCCTAATCCGTCAGATTTGGGGTCAGAGAGCAACCAACAGCGCTGTGTTGATCTGCAGACAAATGAATTGTGGAATTCTTACTTTGAAGACCCAAACCATCTAAAATATCTTGAAACAAAATGGAACCCTTTATTGTCCAAAATCAAAAATGTTATAATCAAGAAAGCTTCAGAGCAAGATATGGAGACAGCTGCCACTCTGCTTAGATGTTCTTACAACTTAAGTAGGGACATCTCCTGTGCAGTGCTCCCCTCAAGTGTCAACCTGTATGTGGTGCCGTTTCTGTTAGCAACTGCAGGACACTACTATCCAGGCTTCGATGGGGTCAACGTTCTTGATTTGAATATTCTGCAGAAGCTTCTTTTATGGGCGTACACCCTGTTGCATGGCCATTACAAGAACATCCCAGCCATAATGAAGTATTGTGAAGAAAATGCCAAGGTATTTAATTGAGTAAACTTTATAGAGGTGTTTGGTTGGCATGCCAAAATGCATTGTGTAAATGGATGTAAATTAATTCCTAGGAGGTGATTGGCACTTTTTTTTCATCTTCAACACTGGCTGCTTTGGCTGTTTCTGTGGCCTATTGACTTAATTTTGGCTTGAATGTCTGCAGAAGCAGCGAAAACAACTTTAGCAATTGTTCTTTTATTAGATTTAGAGCATTATGAGAGTATAATTTACAATTGCATGGAAAAGGAATTTACGAGCAAATGGAACTAATATATCTTGGATTTTGGTTCTATATCTGCAGTCAAAGATGAAAAAAGGATCTGGAAGTTCATCAGTGCCCTCAATTACAAATACACCCGCTGCTGGCATTTCTATACAGGTCCACTTCTTATTTTTTTCAGTCTTCATTTTTGCAAATTTCTGAGGTTGCTTATTTTCTATTTGCTCACACTGCCTAATATTTTGGGAACATATACGTGTGTCCGGGGCCAATGCCAACTGCTGTAGTATTTAGAAAAATTGAATCGGTGCCAGACTGTAATTTTCTTTCTTCTCCCTTACACACGAACTATATGTGTGCGTGTGCACGTGCTTGTGTGTTTAAAACTCTGTTTACGTCTCATCTTTTCTTTTGGCACTTCGTGTTGTATTTATGAAAAATTCACCGGATCATTGATCATGGAAATGACTAATTTCTATCGGACCAGGGTCCTTCCGATCTGGACGTCTAGTCTGTTGCTTGGAAGCTCACCATGTCGGCATTTTTTTAAATTAATGGTTCAGATTTTATCCACCTGTTTATAAACCCTGTTAACATATAATATGCAATATGCATCACACTTATACACAATATAGCTGTAAAGGATGTAAAGGCTCTGTAAAGGCCAAACACACCCACGAGCACCATGTAAAGAATCTGTAAAGGCCAAACACACCCACGAGCACCAGCACACACCTTCAGCTTTAGGAGTAGATATATATTGTTTAATGTATTGCATTACGCTCCACTGTCGCCTTCTCCTCTCTATAAAGAGAGAGAGCCTAGTCTCTTGTAATTACACACAAACATAATAACAGACAGTGATTATACAGTCTCTCTCTTTTCTCTCTCCCTCCTTAACAATCTTACAAGTGATTATACAGTCTATACAGTCTCTCTCTTTTCTCTCTTAACAATCTTACATGGTATCAGAGCCCAGTATTACATTTCTGGCAATTCTCGATTTTGGTGTTTAGTCCCGTACACAGTGGCATACATCAAACCGCTCGGAATTTCCTCACGATTCCAACGGCACCAAGCTCGTTCTCAGAACACCCTCCACGCGCCCACACGCGCCGCCTTTGTCTTCTGCGCGTCACCAGCTCCGCCACCACTCTCACACGCGCCCGCACGCGCCTTCTGTTGCTACTCACTTCCGCCACGCGCCCCCACACGCCCACACAACCGCGGCTGACGTCAGCCCTGCCACTCCCGTACGCCGTGCCTGCTACTGTGCGCCTTTCGTGCGCCGCTTCACTACAGTGCACCCGCGTGCGCCAAAACGGCTACCGTGCGCCGCGCCTGCGCCTGTCCGCTACCGTGCGCCGCCGTCTTCCTGCTAACGTGCTCCTCCCTGCACTCTGCTAACGTGCGCCGCTGACATCATTGCTGACATCATCTCTGTCCAGCATACCTTTCCTGGCTATTTTCGACCTTCCGGACTCACTGGTACACTCTGTTTTACCAAATTTTGCTCATACAGGTCTATTCCTATTGCTTTAACCCCACTCAACTAGTATTATGGATCGTCCTGATGCCTCCCATCCCATTTCCGTTATTTTGAATGGTTCAAACTATGTTCTATGGGCCCAAGCCATGTCTTCCTTCCTCAAAGGAAAGAAGCTCTGGCGAATTATCACCGGGGACATGACCCAACCGATAAAAGACGCTGCTGAAACCACTGTTTCTCCTGTTACTCCTACATATGAGGATCGTCTTGAGGAATGGGACAGTAAGAATTACCAAATCATTACCTGGTTTCGAAATACTTCTGTTACGTCTATCAGTCTTCAGTTTGGTCGCTTTCAGCTTGACTCTGTCACTACTCCTGCCAAAGACATCTGGGATTTTTTGAAAGAACGATACCAGACCACTGGTCTTGCTCATCAATATCAACTTCAGAGCCAACTTCATAGGATGCGCCAAGAATCTAGTCAGTCCATCAATGACTTCCTTTCTCAAATGTCCTCCGTTTGGGACCAGCTTGCTCTTTCCGAACCGACTTGGCCTCACCGAGAAGATGCTGTTTTATTTACTGCTTATCGTAATCAGCAAAGGTTGGTGCACTTTCTCATGGCTCTCACTTCATCCTTTGAGCCCGTACGTTCCTCTCTTCTTCATCGCCATCCCTTGCCTACTCTGGAACAAGCTATTTCTGAGTTACTATCAGAGGAGACTCGTCTTGGTACTCTCCAAACTCATCACGTTGACTCTGTTCTTGCTACTCCTCCGTACCGACCATCATTCACCCAACGGACCACTGCCTGCCTCTACTGTCAGAATCGAGGCCTTTCTTCCACACATCTCCTGGTCAATTGCCCCGTCAGAACCTGCCGATACTGCAACAAACTTAGTCCTGGTCATCTGCAACAGGATTGTTTTCGCAATCCATCCCGCTCGTCCTCATCCCGCTCATCCTCCAATAACCACTCTTCTCGCGGTGGTTCTCCTCGGGGGGGCTTTCATCGTTCCGGGAATCAGTCTCATTCCGGGAATCAGTCTCATCACACTGCTGCTGCTACTGCTGAGGGGATCTCTGACTCTCCTGCTCCGTCTACCCCTCTCTTTTCTCCAACGGATGTCGAGACCATGTTCAAACACCTTCTATCACCTTCTGGTACACCTCCTCAAACTGCTTTGTCTGTAATTCCAGGTAACTCTTCTTGGTACTTTGACTCTGCCTGTTGTAATCATATGACCTCCAGTTCAACTATATTTTCCTCCATCTCCTCATCTCCTCATATTCCCTCAATTCAAACTGCTGATGGTTCTCTCATGACTGTCCGTCATATTGGTACTGTTTCCACATCTTCTTTATCCTTACCTCAAGTTTATCATATCCCTGCTCTCACATTAAACCTTATCTCTATTGGTCAATTATGTGAACTTGGTCTAACTGTCACCTTTTCTGCTACTCATTGTTTGGTGCAGGACCCTCAGACGGGGCAGACTATTGGGATCGGCCGTAAGCACGGATGTCTCTATGAGCTCATTCACCTTCATGTTCCTGACTCTCCTCAGATCGCTGCTCCTGCATCTCCTTCCTCATTATCTCCTTTTCACCTTTGGCATTGTCGCTTAGGGCATATTTCTGTTAATCGCTTAAAGTTTTTGGTTTCTAGTGGACAATTGGGTCATGTACTTCCAGATACTTTCGATTGTATACCCTGTCAACTTGCCAAACAACCTGCTTTATCATTTAATAAAAGTACTTTTGTTTCTTGTGCACCTTTTGATCTTATACATTCGGATATTTGGGGCCCCTCCCCTACTACTACTATGGGGGGATCTCGTTATTTTGTTGTTTTTATTGATGATTTTTCCCGGTTTACTTGGATTTTTCTCATGAAAACTCGGTCTGAATTCAAAACCCTTTATTATCGATTTGCCCAAATGATCCACACCCAATTCTCCAAAACCATCAAACTTTTTCGCTCTGACAATGCTATGGAGTATCGGGATTCAGATTTCCTTTCCTTTCTTCAGAGTCAGGGTACACTGCCTCATCGTTCCTGTGCTGGCACGTCCCAGCAAAATGGCCGTGCTGAACGGAAACATAGACATATCTACTCGCGCTCTACTTCTCTCTTCTTCTTGCCCTGAAAGCTTTTGGGGGGAAGCTATCCTCACTGCTGTCTACACCATTAATTGTGCTCCTACCCCTGTCATCCATAATCAAACTCCCTTTGAACGTCTGCATGGCACTTCCCCTCCCTATACTAATCTTTGGGTTTTTGGTTCTGCCTGCTTTGTTCTCCTTCAATCTCATGAACACACCAAACTTGAACCTCGTTCTCGTCTTTGTTGCTTTCTTGGGTATGGAATTGAACATAAAGGTTTTCGCTGTTGGGACTCTCTCTCTAAACGTCTTCGTATCTCCCGCCATGTCATTTTTTGGGAGCACCGAATGTTTTCCTCCCTATCCTCCTTTCGCTTACCTGCACTCTCCACTAATGTACTATTTACTAATCCTTCCATAGATCTCTTCTCTGATGATTCTGATACAGGTTCCACCTTCATTGAGACTCCCTTGCTCACTCCTGCTCCCGACCAAACTGCTCTCCCTGAAGGTCCACCTCTCCCTGCACCACCTTCTTCTCCACCGTGTCTTCCTCCCACCGATCCTCCTACGGTTCGACCACACCGGGTAACTCAACCTCCTATACACCTTCGTGATTATATTGTTGGGTCTGCTGCCTTTTCTACTTATGAACCTACCTCCTATCATGAGGCTTGTACTAATCCTCTTTGGCAGCAAGCTATGACTGATGAACTTCAAGCTTTGGACAAAACTCATACTTGGGATCTTGTTGATCTTCCTCCTGGCAAAACTGCGATTGGCTGCAAATGGGTTTACAAAATCAAGACTCATTCTGATGGCTCTATTGAACGCTACAAAGCTCGTCTTGTTGCCAAGGGTTTCAACCAGGAATATGGGATTGATTATGAGGAAACCTTCTCACCTGTTGCTCGGCTTACCTCTGTTCGCAGTCTACTGGCTGTTGCTGCTGCTCGCCACTGGGAGCTCTTCCAAATGGATGTCAAAAATGCTTTCCTCAATGGTACTCTTCTTGAGGAGGCCTACATGCAACCTCCACCTGGGTCTACTTTTCCCCCTCATAAGGTTTGCAAACTACAGCGTGCCCTCTATGGCCTCAAGCAAGCACCCCGCGCTTGGTTTGCTAAGTTCAGTTCTACCATTCATGACTTCGGGTTCACCTTCAGCTCCTATGACTCTGCTCTCTTTATACGGACTACTCCTCATGGTACCACCCTTCTCCTTCTGTATGTGGATGATATGATTATCACTGGTAATGATGCAGCTGGTATTCTCCACCTCAAACGTTTTCTCCACCGTCAGTTTGAGATGAAGGACCTTGGGATTCTTAACTACTTTTTAGGCCTGGAAGTCTCTCATGATTCTATTGGTTCTTATTTATCTCAGGCCAAATATGCATCCGATCTTCTGGCTCGTGCTGGTCTTACTGATTGCAAAACTACATCTACTCCAGTTGATCCTCAGATTCGTCTCACTCCTCTCGATGGGGCTCTCCTCACCGATGCTACTCTTTATCGCCAGCTCGTCGGCAGTCTTGTCTATCTCACAGTGACTCGTCCTGACATTGCCTATGCTATTCACATTGTTAGTCAGTACATGTCGGCTCCTCGCACTCCCCACTATACTGCTCTACTCCACATTCTTCGATACCTCAAAGGCACTCTGTTCCATGGTCTTCACTACTCTTCTTCCTCCTCTCTTGAACTGCGTGCCTTTTCTGATGCTGATTGGGCTGGGGATCCTACGGATCGACGCTCCACCACGGGCTTCTGTTTCTTCTTAGGGGATTCTCTTCTCACTTGGCGTAGCAAAAAATAATCCCTCACTGCCCGTTCTAGCACCGAAGCTGAATACCGAGCTCTTGCTGATACTACTCAAGAACTTCTCTGGCTTCGCTGGCTCCTCACTGATATGGGTGTTTCCTCTTCTGGCGCTACCTCTCTTTATTGTGACAATCAGAGTGCTATTCAAATTGCTCACAATGATGTTTTTCATGATCGCACCAAACATATTGAGATTGATTGTCATTTCATTCGACAACATGTTACCCGTGGTACTGTTCATCTTCTCCCTATTGCTTCTGCCGATCAACCTGCTGATATTTTCACCAAGGCTCATCCTCCTGGGCGCTTCCGTGATCTTGTTTCCAAACTCAACTTGGTCGATGCCTACCCTCCTTGAGTTTGCGAGGGACTATTAACATATAATATACAATATGCATCACACTTATACACAATATAGCTGTAAAGGATGTAAAGGCTCTGTAAAGGCCAAACACACCTACGAGCACCATGTAAAGAATCTGTAAAGGCCAAACACACCCACGAGCACCAGCACACACCTTCAGCTTTAGGAGTAGATATATATTGTTTAATGTATTGCATTACGCTCCACTGTCGCCTTCTTCTCTCTATAAAGAGAGAGAGCCTAGTCTCTTGTAATTACACACAAACATAATAACAGATAGTGATTATACAGTCTCTCTCTTTTCTCTCTCCCTCCTTAACAATCTTACAAGTGATTATACAGTCTATACAGTCTCCCTCTTTTCTCTCTTAACAATCTTACAAACCCAATATTAGATCCAATTTAAAAACCTGACCCAACATTTTATGGGCCAATGGCTAGATAATTTATACTTTCAATTTACAAAAAGTACTGACGTGGCACAATCTTGAAGCCCGGAAAGTAGTCATCCTCATTTCTTTTTATTCCTTCTTTGGTTCTCTTGAATGTGTTAATTCATCATTCCTAGTCACTGATGTTTATTCATAATGCTGATGTGATAGGTGGTGGGAAAGATGGAGCAAGTAAATCCAGTGCAGCAGAGGCTGCTACATCAATCACTGTGGCATCAACTGCTGTGCCCAAAAATGAGAGCTCCCAAAATACGACGTCTGCTTCATTGCCTGAAAGTGAGAGTGCACAGAATGTGGCATCTGTTTTGCTGGAAGGTGAGACCACTCATGACCCAACTGGTGAGAACCACACGATTTTTTCAGCTACTCCAAATCTGCTTCGTTGCAACAACAATGTTGAAGAAAGGAGCAATCTGGATGTGCACGATAGAGCAGATCTTGGCAAAGGTTGACTTCAGTCTGGCCTTGCAACCGACAAACTTGTAAATGTGTAGCGATAGACGGCATGTATGGGGGGACTTTCTTTCCTTTCTTTTCTTCTTCTTAGAATGTAGGAAATGTTGTTTTCAAGACAATCTCAGATTTTGCCATTTTTTATGTACAAACCAATTTCCTAGTAGATGAGTGAAATCGTACGCAAGTTGTTGACATTTGAACAATAAATTTTTTCCATTTCTTTTGTTTGTTTAGTGGCTGAATTTTGCGCGCAAAACAGACTAGTTTGGGAACTACTTCTGTTGTTTATTATTTATTTTGTTTTCTTCTATATTTTTTAGAGAACAAAAAAACTTTTTATGCACTTTTGGAAAAAATAATTTTTTTTTCTTAAAAAAAAGTTAAAAAAACAAATGATTTTTTTTTTTTGAGTTTTTATGCACTTTTTGAATCCAGATATGGAATGCAAAAATTTGAGAAAAATGTAAAACTACAATTGTTGTACATTTACATAAATACTATGTATCCAAAAAAATTATCTATAATTTGAATGATTTCGATCTGAAATATACTTTCTTTTTTTCTTTAATGTTTGACTTGTAAATTGTTTTTAGTTCTTGCTCTACCCATCCCTCGAATGCATTGAAATTGGAAAGTTTTTAGAAAAATATCCTTAATATGCTTACAAGTAATGCGATGTACCCAGGAACTTTTTTTATCCAAAATTGAAATGAGTTTGATCCTTTCTTTCTTGCTTTCTTTCTTCTTCTTCTTCTTCTTCTTCTTTTTATTTTTATTTTTATTTTTTTTTTCCTATAATGTTTTGATTTGATAAATTGTTTTCACTTCTTGCTCTTGCCTTGGAAAATTTAGGGATGTGTTCGCCAAACAATACTTAACTTGATTCAGAAGCATTACCCTTTCTTACACAGCCACCCCTACAGGAAGAGGGTGCTAAGAGTGACCTGAGGCACCAAGCAGCAGCATGTCTTTCCATCTAAAAGAGAGACATAACATAGTATGGATTTTGGCTACGACTTCTATATAGTTATGTTGTTGCTAGATGTTTTTTGAATGGTTTTTTGGCTAGGACTTCTATATAGTTATTTTGTCGCTAGATGTTTTTTGAATGGTTGTGTAGTTTGATTGTTTGTAGTTTAGAAAATAAGAGTCGTGAAAATTAGTATTAGTATATATTATGATCTGCTCTAATTTAGGCTTTTGTTCTGGAGCAAATTGTAAGAAATAAGAGAGGAGGGTATTTGTTTGGATTATATTATCCCTGCAAGGTCTTTCCCTCCCTCAGTTGCTTGTTACACATTATTATTATTAAAGCTCTAGTGTTTTGAATTTTTATAATATCATACTTTTGTGTGTGTTTTTTTCATGGTTTAGTCCAAGGTTTTAAAAAACGGCCGCAACCGTTACGTAACGGCGTTACGTAACGGTTTTGGCGGTTACCGCCACCCGTTACGGCCACTTTTGCAGTGTGATTGAGATTCACAGGTGTGTCGGCCGTAGCGGCTGCCGTAGCGGTCGTAACGGTGCTGTAACAGCCGTAACGGCCTGTTACGCACCGTTACGTAACGGTTCCAAACTGTTTCTTCCGAAAAAACATACAAAAAAAAAAACTAAAAATGGGGGAAGAGGGATAGAGAGAAGATAAAGAGAGAAAATGGAGGAGCAAGAGATAGAGAGAGAGAAGAGGGAAGATGAAGAACATGTTATTAATTTGTTGAAACTGTAAAACCTATGCTATTCTATTCAGCTGCTATCACTAAACCATTTTGTTTGTGTCTATCTATATATTGTTTGAAAATAATAATAATAATAATAATAATAAGTGTGGTCATTATCTATTTGGCTTGGTTAAAAAATGTATATATATATATATATTTAGCCTCTTATTTATTCTCTTACTTTTGTCATTGTTTATCTTATGTATAATAGTTAGTGATTGATTTTTTGTATAATATAAAGTCATTAATTATTAAAATAAAATGTAAAAAACTCAGTTTATAGTGATTTAAAAATATGAAATATATTGCATCATACTTAAAAATTTATAAAAATTTATCAATATTTATTTTTAACCTAATAAATATGATCATGGAAAAAAAATATGCGTATCAGTAAGTTTTTTTCAAATTGTGCAAAAAATAAAAAAATTCACGGTTCTGGTTACCGCAACCGTTATACTACGGCCTTTACACCCCGCAACCGCAACCGCGTCGCCGCCACCGTTACGGCGACCGCAACCACTTTTCAGAACCTTGGTTTAGTCTCTCTGCTGCATTTTGCTTGGGTTGGTTATGGCCTCTTCACAAGAAAGAGGTACACTGAAGAGAACAATTGTAGGCAAGGGAATCCTCTTATCCGGATCCTTCTTTGTATCTTGTTCTATAGTTTTGAATAGGGAATAAGACTAGACTTGGGTATCCATTGGGTGACAATGTCTCTCATCTCCACATGATGATCGTGAGATCTTAACAACATTCGATGGATCTTGGGATCCCGTTTTATATCCAAGTCCTTTCTTAAAACTTGTTTGAAACCTTGGAACAGGGGACAAGAGTGAAATTTGGCCTCCGATAATAGGAACTAATCTTTGTTATCCAAAGCTACTTGTCACGGCCTTGGTAATTTCCAAGCACTCTGTGCGGCACTTAGACAATCTCAAGCCTCACTTGATGATGCTAAGTTAGCCTAACTCACAAACTTAGAAGAAAGACACGTAAGAAGACAATGAGAGTTTCGAGAGAATGCCTTTTGTATTTCACTTTGAGAAAGCTTTACAACTCTTGGATCATTGATGGAGCAAATGGGCCCCTCTCCTATTTATTGCAGAGCATACAAGAAAAGGACTATGAAGAAGCTTCTTATGGAAGCTTTCCTTACCCTACACGAGGGCTCTAGAATCCTCCCTAAAAATATCTATACAAACATCTACCTCATTCTAAAAGCAGGTACAAGAATTTTTTACCACCTCCACTTTTCTAGGAGGTTCTAGAAGATTCTATTGCCTCCATCCCTCTAATATTCACTTGAATACTCTAGAACCTTTTCTTAGATTCTTCTATGTACATTATAGAATTATGTACCATATTCCCATATTTCCCAAGTCTTCCAAGGGCTTCCAGAATATTCCATTAGATTCTTCTATGTACATTATAGAATTATGTACCATATTCCCAAATTTCCCAAGTCTTCCAAGGGCTTCTAGAATATTCCATTAGCCTTCCTTCCTTGAGACTTCCTCTTGGTAGGCAATTCTGTCTAAGTAATTTGACGGGACGTGACATATTGCTTCAAATTGAATCAATGCCTAAAGCACTGCACTGCCCTCTTTTGTGAGGTCTATGTAATTTTCTCAATTTATTTATTTTATATGGAATACTAGCATATAAAACTCATGCTATGCATGGGAGATCAAAAGTTTATTTAGATATTAAATAAAACAAAATTACTTAAGATTTATTAAAAAATCACAATAGGGCTTGTCATTGAATTTGTTAATTTTTACACAATCCTAATCTCTCTCTTTATTAGATTTGTTAAATTTTACTCAATCCTAATCTCTCTCAATTGAAAGAAGCCCAACCCTTAATTGAAAATATTTGAATTTCTTAAAAAACCAAAATTTGACAAAGTAAGAGATGCTTTACTTTGATTGTTGTGAGAATACAACATAGTGTTCTTTCGGCTGGGCCAGCCAAAACCAAAAGGTCTGAACCAATCGACCACAAAATGGACGGTTTCGATGGTCCTCTAATTGAACACGTTTTCCCTTCTTGGCGGTGGGGGGTCCAAGCTCAACCAAAAATGTAGAGAGGGAATTGACCAAGCTAGACTCTGGCTAAGCCTGCTGAAGTCGAGCAAAACGAGGCCTGCTATAACCATCGCAGTGACTCATCACCATTGAACCAAAAACTGATGGCTTTATACCAAGTTTTCCTTAATCACCATAATTTCTAGACACCAATAAACTAAAATTTCAATCTCATTCAAAGAAAAAGGGAAGAGAATGGCATTCTTTAAGCATTAAAAAATATGCAATCATAGAAAGGAGAGAAATGACAAATTAGCATAAGGTCCCTCAAAGCAAAAATTTGTAACCCAGATGCGAAGCAAAATCAAATTGATAGAAAGGAACACAATCACACGCGATACACATCCAAGGGATGGTTTTGAGGTGATAGAATGGATCTTACATAACCAACTGAATTTCGAACCAAAATAAGCTGATAATAATACCAACTTCCAATGGCCCCTGAAACACTCTTTCAAGTTCTCTAAATATAAGATAGGATGATGATGTCAAGCCTCACAGCAGACTCTTCACACCAAAAAGCCAAGGGAATTACAACAAGAGGCAATCTATGTAATATTACTAAGAATCTGAACCTGACGAGTGCGAATTTGAGCTTTGTCTAACGCTCTTGGATTTTGCACTGGACTTTGATGGATTTAGAGATGATTCGCTCTCAAAAAAGATAACTTGAGCTCTGTTATCAGAATCTTACGATTCACGATTCGATTCACGATTCGATTCACGATTCGGTTCGCAATTTTTGCAAAATCGATACGAATCTATTGGTGAATTTATTTTGGAAGTGAATCTCTAGTGAATCGCACGATTCACAATCGATTCACGATTCGATTCACTTTTTACGATTCATGCAACTTTTGAAATTATTGTGTCCGACATATTTTCGACTCTTTTTTTCTCCATCTTTTTAGTGAAAATGGCATAATACAACTTTTAATAGCGTTTAATACCAAAATAACTAACATATATACATGGTTTATTATTATTTTAGCGATCATAGAGTTTTCAATAAGATCCAATCAAATTCAATCAGACCCAATATATTTTTAACCTTTCTTCTCATTTTTTTTCTTTTAAAAAATCATAATATATCTTATAAAGATGTTTAAGATTAAAGTTACACTATAAATTATCTATTACTATTTTATTAAATTGAATATTACATGTGTGCGGTTAGTTATACTTTTTAAAATGTTTTAGGCTTTAAAATAAAAGATTCTAAATAATTCTTTCTTATTATTTGCTCACTATTACTTAGAAAAGTATATATGCTTATTGTCCAAATATCAACATTGCTGTTAATTATTGTTACTTTGGAAATTGATAATTTGTCTATTTGGTTACTATCTTTATTAAGAATGGCTGATAAGAAATATTTAAAAAAGAAAAAAGGCAAGATGATGATATTACATCTTTATTAAGAATGGTTGATAAGAAATATCTAAAAAAGGAAAAATGTAATATGGTGATCTTACATAGGAACCTTTGTTAACTTCTTACCTATTAAACTACGTGATTATTATTCAAAATAACATTTTCATTGATTTAAGTCTAAATATTTTATATTCATAAGATATATTTAACATCTAAATGTGTAGATATATATTTTTAAGTAATTTAGAAAAAGTGACTGAATCTTTACGATTCACGATTCGATTCGATTCGCGATTCGGTACAAGGCCATTTCGATTCACGATACGAATCTCGATTTGACAACTATGAACTTGAGCTTTAGCCAACCTCTCTTCCAGTTTCTCTATACTGAACTCATCCGTCCCACCAAGCTCATTAAATCCTACCTACAGTGCATTAAGTAGAAGATTGTAACTTAAACAAAACATCAATTTTATTTTCTAAATTGGTTTTATTAATGATTTGTGTAACCTTCCTTTGGACCTACCACGTAATCGTCCACTTTGGCACTATTTACAAAGGCAAGGGTTGGAAGGACAACAATCTTGAGCTTCTCAGCCAAGAATGGACTTTTCTCAGCATGTATTTTCACGAAACATGTCATTATGTGCTGTTTTGCCAATATACTCAAGTGCTTGTCCATCGCCTGCAATTAAACCAGAAGCATTGGTGTTTGCTTTACAAGTTGGAAATCTACACACTACTTTCAAATAATCCCTAAATCAGTCAACCATACCCATCATTTTAAAGGGGGAAAAAAAAAAAAAAACACCATTAAGATGGTGCACAACCTTATACTGAAGTGTGGTCAAATACTCAAATAGTTGTGCATTCAGCTATGAAGAATTGTTTAACAAAGACTGTTTATCCAACACATCAAAATTTGATTTAGACAACATTCTTTCCTCTGCCAGGAACTCTATAAAATACATTACAGTTAAATACCTGACACTTCAACAGACAAAAAAACCATGACACAAGGCCTTCCCTCTGTGATGACCACATATCTAGCTCAATTTTGTTTATTCCCCGAAATGAGCCACAAACAATTTCAACAAAACAATCACTTCAATGAAATTAGAACAGTACAAAAAAGCCATCCACAGTGAATGGAAAAAATGAAAATATATTGTAATTTGTAATGGTGGATAAAAAAAAAAAAACAATATATCATTTTGAATATATATATATATATATAGTGTATATGCAATATATTTATAATAATATAATGAATCTCATGCAAATGCAGAATTTGCCTCTTTGTCAGGAGCAAGTGCATGTGTTTGAAACTAGTTCAACTACAAGGTGTATACTCCTTATCTTGGCATTTACAAAGGCAGTCCATGATAACAAATGTACCAAACAGGTGATAGAAAACTTATCTCTCTAGGTCCCATTCCTTCATTTCATAGATACTTATATGGGTGGATCCTTCTAACCATATGCAACCCATCAGATTTTCGGCAAATAATGAAAGAGAATGGGGGAAACTGTATTCAAAGGCTAATATAGTTCATTTTAAACTTTCAAGTACAGGACTTGCACAGAAGAATAGTTACTGGAAGTATAATTGTGATTTTTATGTTAATCCAAGGGGGATATTGGGACTAAAAAGTTTGTGCCTGTCAAAAAGGATTGGGTTCTTCAACATAGTGGTTCATTTTGGGACAAATTAGGATTATAATCTTTACTTGGCCCTGGGGAATAAAGATAGATTATGCATTGGCTCATGAAACAAACAAATCTTCTAAACTATTGGCTCATGATGTGTAATACGTCTTTTAGTTATTAGCTCATCATGATTATGCATTGGCTAAAAAAACAAGATTCTGTTATCGTTGACACCCTAAACCCTAATTGACTATATTTAAAAAAAAGAATCATACCCTTTTTTATTGGTCCTGAAATGGAATCATACATTTAGACTATTGATGTTTAGTTTGAAATCTTAACGAATTTTAAAATGTGTTCAAATTTGATTTGTTGATCAGTAAATCTCAAACAAGCTTCAATAAAATCGACAATGAACCAAGCTTTAACTAGTTTGGGTTTTTACAGTGCATATAAGCTTATTGAGTCATTGTCTCGATAACTTAATGAGTTTTAAAGTGTATTGAAGTTTGGATTGTTAACACAGAAAGTCAATTTTGAAAAGCTAAAGAGGAGCCGAACGAAAGTAACTTGATCCGTTTTATAGCCCTACACACTTTGCATATGCAAAGGCATCTCCAATCCTTTAACTCAAACCTATATCAAATTTATATTTGGGTAAAAATACTCAAAAAACACACTCCACTCCTTGACCCAAACTTATACCAAATTGAGTTTACTCAAAATTTACCAATCTACCATTATTCAACCTTTTACTCAAATTTGAGGAAAATTTTGAGATGGCCTAATTAACATTTGAATACTTTTTCTCACAGAAAATCATCCTGGGAGCGAATTTCTCAGCAACCAAACAATGTAGTTTTATGTTGACATCAAATCAACCTATAAACCCTAATTGAAAAAAGAAAAGACAGAGATATGAATACCTTGCAAGGCCAATTCTCGCGATAGAAATGGCAGACGACGCGGTCGCTGGCTTTGACAACGGAGAAGAAGTCATTTTCGGCGGGGATCTCGGAGTACTCACCATGGCCGAGGGCGATCAAACGACTCCGCTTCTCTGTCATTTTCTTCATCTGTTGGAGGCAACACTCTCTGAGGACATTGATATCATCGAGATCGAGGCGATCTAGGGCATGTATCTCGTCATCGATCTTGTCTTCGACAGCTTTGGCCACCGTCAAGACTTGCTTCTCTATGATCTGCAAATTGGAGACTCAATAATTGAAAATGCAAATGTACCAAACAAACAAACATACAGACAGATATGGACATAAAAATATATATAGAGAGAGATATGAGCTTTTTACCTCCTGAACCTTGGAATTGTCCATAGATTTGGTTGCTGGAGATCCCTACCTCATCTCCTCACAACAATTCAAAAACCTTCAAACTGAACCAGGATAGAAGAGAGAAAGAGGGACAAGAGGTGTCACCGTCAAGGTTTTAAAAACCGGACCGGTGAGTGAACTGGAAAGAAAAGGATCAGGTGGACGGGTTTGGGTTGAACCGGATCGAATCGTAACGTCATAATTATGTCATAAATAATTTTTTAAAAAATATAAATTAACAATATAAATTTTAAATTTTAAATTTTTTTTTTTTAAAATTCCTAAATATTTTTAGTGATTTTTTCTATATTTTTTTTAAAAAAATCCTAAATATAAGTCATAACACTTCACATACTAACAACAAATAAAATTAAAGATGAAAATTTAGCTATTAAAAACAACAATCATAGTAATAAAAATTATGAAAGCATCCAACTAAAGTAATCCATAAAACATAAGTTACAAAAAAGACAAAACTAAGTGCAAACTGACATAAAATAAACCCGCAAGTCACAAAGTACAAAGTTTACAAACATAAAACATAAATCTCAAGCAACAAATGTAAAAAGATGTTTACAACATAACATCATTCTTAAAAAAAAAAGTTCAACATAACACAACATCACAAACAATCTTTGATTTTGCCTAAATCTCTTAGGGACGATAATTTAGCCAGTCATCATCATTCTCATTCGCATTAGCACTAGAGCCTAGGTTGTTTAATCTATTATCAATATTCAAATATTACAGTTCAGATTCAGAGACTCAATTAAAAAAAAAAAATCAGATTCAATACAATAATCAATTATATCATGTAACAAAAGGAAAACAGAGGCTTCTTCAAGTAGAGGATTTTTTTTTGGGGTAATTTTCTGTGAGATAGTAAAAGGAAAACAGAGGCTTCTTCTTGCAAACTTACAAAGAATAACAAAGTCAATACATCTAACATTATACTAATAGATGTTTATTTGTTTGTTAATCACAAATATCTACATATATACTAAGAAAACGTATACGTATATGTATATGTATATATATATATATATATATATATATATGTGTGTGTGTGAAAAGGACCTAAGATTTTCAAGGCAACAACTATTTTTTTACTCTTATTACCCACAAATTGATTACTGCAACAATTTTCCATTACCAGTGAAAAAAATAATAATAAAACCAGGCAGTTAACCATCAAACCAGACACCAAACTACGGCACCACCACTGACCATCTCACCACTTTCTACAACGACCGCCAAAGTAGCCCCCAATTTTTTAAAAAACCAAGAAGGAAATCAAAGATTCATCAACCCCCTCAAACCAAATCAAAGATCACTAATGCTATGCTTGGTTGAGAAATTTGGGGAGGGATTTGGAAAGAGAAAATGTTTGTGAAATGTGGGTATATTTTATTCACAATTCACCTATCTTTCTATTTTTCTTTCGAAATTTCTCAACCAAACACAGCATAAGTAGCCCTACAAATTACACAAAAGTAGTACCTGGAGGCTCGAGGCTGAAATTCTTTAGCAGCAGTGGTGGTGAATCTGTGTGTGAAGTTAAGAACTTGATTCGTTAATGGTGTGGTGATGATGATGATGATTGACGCAAAAACTAGAGAGAGATAGATCGGTTGCTTGAGAGAGAGAAAAAGACTTGCAAAGAAGCCCTAGATGGCTCCTGGAAGATCATAAACGAAAAAGAAAAGTAGATCTAGAAAAAAAAAATTATATATGTATCATAATCAAACCAGTTCGGTTCAATTAACCCGTGAGCAGGTCAACCGGTTCACCGATTCTCTTTAAATACACCGTTTTTTCACTTGAACGGTTTAAGAGGATTGATCAGACCGAAACCTCACTCGGTCACCGATTCAACTGATTGAATCGGCTAATCTGATTCGTATTTCAAAACATGATTTTTTTTCCAGAAAACATCTCATACAACGCCATTCTGATATTTCTGCTCCCTCCATAATTCTATGGTTGGTACATTTTATTAATGCAGTTGTGCTCGCTTGTTGTTTATAAGTTAATAAAAATTACTTAAATAAAAATAAGAATATTAATTTCAAAAAAATTTGCAAAAGCTAGCCAAATAACATATTTCTTAGACCATCTTTAATGTTTTAATAGTTTTTATTTCTTTTATTTTTAAGATAGGTAATGTTTTAATAGTTGAATAGTTAGATGTTAAAATATTTTAGCAATCATGTAATTAATAGAATTGTAAAAACATATTACGTTGATAATTTTTCCACATTCATATATTTACATCTCTATTATATATGATATGATGTAATTTGAAACAATAATGATGTGACTGACATTGAGATCCACATTTTAATATTTAAGAAATATATATAAATTGGATACATCTTCATACTATTATATACCTTAGATATATCTTCATACTTATTATATACCTACTGCTCCGAGAATTGGGGGCTGATCTACTCCAATAACAGGATGGCCAGGGTTTAATTTTTAAAATAGAAAATACTATAAATCTATAACATATATTAAAAGCAGGTAAGTGTGGTCTAACACATGGTGTTACGTTTTGTGTATCTGCCTCCTCTGTTGTAAGTCTATGGGTTCTTTGTTTCTTATTGCTTCTTTGTTTTTTCTAGATTTGGGTTGCCTACGTGTTGTTCGGCTGGGCCACACACAGAAACAAACAAATTCTATTATTCAGTCTGTAAAAAGGCCCACTCTCGTTCTGCTGCTGCTTCATTTCCAAGATCATTCATCCTAGAAATCGGCCCCGTTTGGTAGAGCTGTAGAAAAGTGATTATAGATTATAACTTAACAGATTATAACTTATAGCTGTGAACATAAATTGTTAACATGTTTGGTGCAATTGTGGGATTATGGATTTAAGCAGTAGAGTAGTGTTTGGTTAATAAGCTGTAAAATAGCTTTTTACTGTATAATTGTCCTTTTCTGCCCTTATATGATATAAAAATGATTATTTTGTCATTTTTTTTCAGTTTTAATTTTTTTTTAAAAAATATTTCATTAATAAAAGTTAATATAAGTAGAATTAATTAGTATCAATTAATATAAAAGTTGATATATTTGCTAAAAATGTAATGGAAGTATTATTGTCATAATTATTTTCCATTATAAATTAATTAGTATCAATTAATTGCTTAATTAGTATCAATTAATACTAAAATTATTAATTAGTATAAATTAATATTAATATTTAATTTTTATTAGTATCAATTAATATTAATAATCAACAATTGTTATTAATTAGTATCAATTAATAATTAATTCATTACAAAAGTATACAATATTAATTTATTAATAATTAATACCAATTAATATTGATTTTTTTCTTTTTCTTTAGAAATATACAATTTTTTATTTTTTAATTAATATAAAAATATGCAATATGAATTTATTAATAATTAATACCAATTAATATTTATTTTTCAATTAATATTGATTTTCTTTCTTTTTCTTTAGAAATATATAATTTTTTATTTTTTAATTAATATTAATATTAATATTTGAGTATTTACGAGTGCATTTAAGTAATTTTAGCCCTCACATCAGCTGCGCGCTTAAGTAAAAAATTTAAGCACCTCTAACCAATTTTTGAGATAAGCAAAGAAATAACTTGATTTAAACTATAAGCTAATTAATTTAAATTACACCAAACACAATATTTTAACTTAAATTAAAATAAAAAATAAAATAAACCGCTTATAAGCTCTACCAAATATGCCTGCCCTCCAAAACGGTCGTCTTCGGTTCTCTATTTCCCAGAGCTCCTCCGTAGCACATTTGGTTGACCGACAAGGAAGAAGAAAACAAAATTTGCCCCTTCGAAGATGGGCTTTCTCACAAGAGATATATATATATATATATGATATAAATATCTTCTCGAAGGAGTGCTTGTTGTCCTCTTCTTGCCGTAACTGTCGGTCCTCTTCGTGCCGTAACGCTGTGAAAATTTGGCATCCAAAGCTCTGCTCCTGCAGTTGCAAATCCTGGTACGTACACCTGTGATTTCGTATATTTCTAATGTGATTGCTACCATTTAAAACTGTGTTACTATTTTGTATATCTGTCGGTTCTCTTCTTGGTACGCACACCATGTGTTTGTTAATATATCATTGAGGAATTCGGCTGCTGAATGTTCCGAACAAAAAAGAAGACCCATCCAATTTTCTAGGCTGAAAATTCCAATCCAATCAAGAGACATATTAAAAGCTCAAACTATTTTACACTTGAGTTGGAGTTGGAGTTGTTTGACATGAAAGTTAATACATTGAACTCCTATAGAAAATGGTGCCTCACCTTAAAAATTTTTTATCCTTAAAAATTTTCTATCGTGTTTTACAGGTGCACATAAACTAAATAGGATTGATTGAGTGACTAAAACCATGTAAGATGCAGTGTTCAGAAAAACTTCTGCGTCACAAACATCATTATTTCTTATAAATTACTACATGTACATGCTATATGATTAATTTATTGAGTGTCTTTAGTGTACCCATTTCACTGCATAGAATTATAAATTCTTATTCAGCCAAAGAATACTAAGTGTCATAGGCATCAATATAGCATGTACATGTACTAATTTATAAGAAATAATGATGTTTGTGACACATAAGTTTTTCTTGTTATATCCTACAAAAGGAAAATGTTTATGATTTTTCAAAAAGATAGCATTAGCCACTGTAAATAGTTGTAATGAAATATGTAAAAAATGTATATATAAAAAAATATTATACTAATTAATAAATCTTTGAAAATTAGAATAAGACCTACTTCAATAATATGGTATAGATGTCATATCAGTTAGTAAGAAAAATTGGCAATGTTTGGAACACAAAATAAATTACATAGCATCTCCAATTCTTCACCTTGTCATTCACAAAATTTAAATTTGGTGGAAAAGTGCTTAAAAATTATCTCCAATCCTTTCATCCAATGTTTATCAAATTAAGGAGAGACATTTTTTTTTCATCAAATTGAGAACTCTTATCAAATCTTTTATCAAATTTGAATTTGATGAAAATTTTAAAAGATGAAGCATTGAAAATGATTTTTCCCCCTATCAAATTTGATGGAAAAGGGAAATTTGGGATAAAAGAAGAATTTTTAAAAAGATTTTGATAAAAAATTGATGAAAGGATTGGAGTGGTTCATATCAAATCAAGTTTTTTACTCAAATTTGGAATCAAATTAGATGAAAAAACTGGTGAAGGGTTGGAGGTGCTCTATTACTTCACAAAAAAGACAATGGAAGGTTGGCATCAAACCCAGTTATGGAAAGATCCACATGAAGAATAAATCTCAGCTTGTCAATATGCTTTCTGTGACCCATCTGTGTTCTAATTCTGTGTTCTTCGCATTAGTGAGGAAAAATTTATGAGATTTGTTATTTTGTTTAGCATTGCTCATATAAAATATGTAAAATTATTTGAGGATGCGTGAAAAGTGCATTAGAGTTCTAACTATTTTGGCATATCTCTGTCTTATTGTACGCCCATAGGGCTGTCATTAACACGACATTTTTAGAAATTGAGTTAGTATTTGGAGCTGTTTTCTCATTGAATGTATACATTGCTGCACACTCTGATGTTTTAGTTTGCTTTGATAGCCTTAAACCAGTGGTTGAATATGTTCTTGCTCTTTTCTTGCTCTTTTCAGATTTGTCATCAATAGAAATAGTTTGAGAAAATTTGACCTGTTTTAAAATAGTAGTCTTTGTAGTAAAGAGCAAGCAACAGCTCTTACTTTTTTTGGTCTTTTATTTGTGACTTTGCTTAATTTACAGGTTATAATCAAACCTTTTTGTGAGAAATTAGTCAAATATTTAGAGCTTGACTGTACATCTAAGAAGTTTGAATGGCGTGCATGTTTGTTGTTTCCTTTTATATGTAGGACAAATTCGCATTCATCATTATGTGTAGGGAATAAACATGCACACCATTCAAACTTCTTAGATGTACAGTCAAGCTCTAACTATTAGACTAATTTCTCACAAAAAATTCAATCTATAAGCAATTCAATCTAAGAAAGCCTATTGTCACAATTACTAAGGGTTGACAACAAAAATCATTTCTCATTAATCATCTCCATCTATGGCTAGATTTGTAGAAATTTATTAAATCATAAAAAAAAGAATTCCATTGATTTTTCTATAAACAGAACCAACATTCTAATGATAGAATTAAAAAATGAAAACCCAAAGGGTTAAGAAGATGCAATTAAAAACCCAAAACGTGAAAGGTTTCTTTGGGTAAATGTATTAAATTTTTTTGGGATTCTAAAAGCAACTTCCAGAAGTAAATTAGGTTTCATCTAAGACCAAATCGTGTAGTGGATCCTCTTCGAAGATGAATTGGACCCTCTTGACAGCAATAATATTCGTATATCAATCAGGAACAACAAGATTAATTTGATTTATTCTCAAATACAAAATAAGTTTTCTAATTTCTGTTGATTTTAGAGTTGATTTTGTGCTAAAATTATGTGTTGTTAAATGTGTATTCCCAAATATTATTGGGAATTCAGAATCAATTTGTGCTATTTGTTTTTAAATGGGATTAGTTCCCTTTCTCTCTCTCTCTCTCTCTCATGATGTGGAATTCATGGCTGCAACACACTTACCTGGTTTTAATATATGTTACAGATATCATGGAGGAACAACAAGATGAATTTGATTTATTCTCAAATACAAAATAAGTCTTCTAATTGCTGTTGATTTTAGAGTTGATTTTGTGCTAAAATTATGTGTTTTTAAATGTGTATTCCCAAATATTATTGGGAATTGAGAATTAATTTGTGCTATTTGTTTTTAAATGTGATTAGTTCCCTTTCTCTCTCTCTCTCTCTCTCTCATAATGTGGAATTGATGGCTGCCACATGAAACTCACTTGCTACTTGTGTAGACTATTTTCAGGAAGTGAATCAAATTACTTTCCTCTGGAAATGATTGGAATTGGTTCTGCTATTTCATTCATTTATTCAACTAGAAGGTTGATCATATTTAGAAAAATAAATAACAAGTATGATTGTGAATAATATATATATATATATATATTCCAAGAATTATTTAAAGACAAATATAATCTGATTATATGATTATTGAATGAACTTTATTTTTTGTATCGAATTAACGAGCACGGAATCCTTCAAATTTGGTGGTATGACAACATAATAATTCAACCAACCCATCCTCAACTCCAACCTACAAAATAACCATTATTCATTCTAATTGTTAGACCCTTCATATCCATCACTACTGACCTGAATATTGACATATTTATTCATTCATTTACAAAAGTGTACAGCACACATTCACCCAGGTGATGCGAAAGCTTGGTTTTCTTCACAATCCATTTTGTTGGAACCTTTACCTATGAACAACTACAATTTTTCATTTCCTTCTCTTTGAACAGAAAAGAAAAGAAATGTTTTGAAAGATCTACTGCTAGAGTGTTCAAACAGTTTGTTAGAGATCCATATGTGATGCTTCAGTCAATAGATGTTTTTTTGCTAACAAGCTGCATAGCCTTACCATGCAGCAATTGGTCTTCTGCTGAATTGGTTGCCCCTTTATGTGAACATTGCCTGGTGACTTTTTGTTTGCATTTGGCTGGCTACCCATTCTGCAGAATTTTTGTAAAAGAAACTAATTACAAATGTGGAACTAATTACCCATTTTGTAGTTCACAACATGTATAATCAAATAAATAATATGATATAAAACACGATAGAAAATTTCTAAGGACAGAAATTTTTTAAGGTGAGGCACCAGTTTCTATACGAGTTCAATGTATTAACCTCCATGTCAAACAACTCCAACTCCAACTCAAGTGTAAAATAGTTTGAGCTTTTGATCAGATTGAAGTATGTCTTCTGGTCAGAATAGTAGTAGATGTTAGGCAAATAAAGCAACATATTGGAATCATAGAGAAGACAACCAATGCCAAAAACATGGAATAAAATTGAATCCCCTCATTGATTGGAATGATTATTATTCTGAAATGATTTTTCTTGTAAAGTTGTCTTGGTGTGCAGTTTTATATCTACATATCTTGAATTTGGCTTTGGATTTTGGTGTTTTTTCTTTGGTTTGTCTTGAATAGGAAGTGGACAGATGCAAACATGTAAATAGACTCGGAATTCAAATCCAAACCTATTTCTATGCGGCTGCCATCTAAACAGAACAGGCCTTCCTTGAAAAATGAACTTAACTGGTACATTTGGATTCATTAACTATAAAAATGTTTCATTTTCAGGGAAATGTTTGTATCTTTTCTATTGATTTAATTATTCATCTTTAAATAGTTGTTATGGTTTAAATGTATTGTTCTGAAGTGATATTCAGTGATAATGAAAGAGTTTCTATATAATTAACCTGTTGGAAGCCTATCAAATTCGAAGAATATATTTATGTCTTCCATTGTATTTCCTACAGCCTTTTTACAAACTTAGCTCAGCTTATGTGTGTGGTGCTTTTAATTGCTCATCCATGAAAATGTCCAATTGTCTGTGTTTTGATATGTTTATGAAATTTAAATTGTTCAACTGTCCACCTGTTTATGTTCGGATGAAGAAAATATAAGGATGGAACTATAGTTTTGATGAAAAACAACTTGATGTTCAAGTCAGCCAAATTCCAAAGACTCTCTTAACTGTACCTTTTCCAACAGGTAAGAGAAAAAACATATTAGATTGCCACCACAATCTAAAAAATGCAGCCACCAAGATAGCCTCTATTCCTAACAACTAAATTTTAGATTTATTATATCCAGCAGTAGTCTCCAAAGACAACTAAATTTGAAAAACAACTAAACATATTACAGTTTCTAACAAAACAATGAGTGCCAATCTCCAAAGACCAAAAAAATGGTAAGCCTTTAAAGTCCTTAGAATAAACCATTATGAGAGAGAGAGAGAGAGAGAGAGAGAGAGAGAGAGAGAGAGAGAGAGAGAATTTAGGGGCATATGAAACACATGGGACCAGCCATCACCTCATAATTACAATTATCTAACTATACAGCTTAGATGACAATAAGCTGGACAACAACAGAATTTGACAAAATAATACTCTAATATTTGTAAATATAGCTCTTAGATAATTAACTTTATTATTTATAAGATGTGTCCGACTCTTTATGTTTTGATAATTTTATGGCATTTAAGTGATGAAAAAATGGGTTGAAAATCTGATGTAAATTTTATTTTTTCTTCATTTAATGAAAATTTGTTTCTCCTTCAAAAGAATCATACAATTTTTTTTGTACAGTGGACCTAATTTAAATTTGTCAAAAGTGCTCTCTCTCTTTTTCTCTCATACACACACATTCACAAAAAACCATTAATCAAAAGTGAAGATTCACACACATTCACAAAACCATTAATCAAAAGTGAAGATTCACGATCAATCTTTAATTCTTTTTGTTTTTATGTAAGTAGTTCTTGTTGTCTATATATTATTCTTTGTTGTATCAAAAGTGGACATTGATTTTTAAGGTGAGGGACTACTTTCTATAGGAGTTTAATGTATTAATCTCCATGTCAAACAACTCCAACTCCAACTCAAGTATAGCAGTAAATTTCTGTTTAGAATAATAGTACATGTTAGGCAAATAAAGCTAAGATGCATATAATATGTCCTTCACCCAAAACAATTCAGTAAACAATAATTGCAAGATTTTCTACATGAATAGTGATATTCACAAAATAATTCAAAACACAAGTTTATGTTTTTTCCTCTCTTTGAAACGCGCTATTTACCCAAATTACATGAAATAATTCTCTCACTATTTATCGATTAATACTTGTGCTACAACGCAGGCCTTCTATGTTGCAATTTATCTGTGTCAAGTCAACAACTATAAAAGATCTCGAGAAATAATAATTAGGCCAAGTTTGGCATGTGTCCAAAAAGTCAAAAACTTAAAAAGTTATCACTATTTACCAAAAGTCAAAAAGTACGACTGCACAACTCCCAATTCTAATTTTTCCTTACACACTAATTTATACAATTTTTTAATACACATTTTCCCATAAAAAGTTAAAAAGTTAGCCCAAACAACCATATTATTTTCCTTAACTTTTTAGTTCAAAAAGTCAAAAAGTACACTTATTTAGGACATTCCAAACAACCCCTTAATGAACAAATATGGAACACCGCAACAAATGAAATATAAAATATAATTGCAGTTCATTTCGTGTATTCATAAACCAAATACTGTTTTAAAAATATTTTTATTCAAACTGTAGAATGACCCCCACGAGCAACGTGTGTAGGGGGCCAACTAGTATAAATAAAAAATATATTTTTTTTGTAACATATTGTATTTTAGTGTTGACGTGGTTACTGACGTGATATTTACAAAAAATTATTTTTAAAATATATTATTAAATTATTTTTGAAATAATATTTTTACATAATTATATTTTTAAATGATAATATTCTTTCAAGGGTAATATTTTCAAAAAATCAAATGGGCTAGATCAAATAAGAAATAGTAAATATGAAGCAAGCAAGCAGAGATACAACAAGCAGACGTAGGCACAACAGCGGAAGATCATTTGCCTAGCAATGGATGTTAATTATTTGTGGAGAACTAAAATGAAATGTCTTTTATGATGCAAAGCCTTTAGAGGAAGATCAAAACAGCAAAATCCTTTAGAGCATTTCCAATGATTTACCAATTTTTTCACCAAATCTGAGTAAAAACAAGGCAAGTTCTTCAATCTGATACGAGCCGCTCCAACAGTTGTACTGTAGCTTGCATTCAAAGATTGGGGACATCTGGTGAGACGACCGGCCGGTTGACCCATCAAGGCACTGAAATATTTTTTTTTTCCCCTCCATTTCTGCTTCCCAATTCGTTTCCTATTTCTTTTTCCCTCCATTAAATATTTTTCATTTTTTGTTGCCTCCAATAATGATTTCCTTCTAAGAACTGATATAAACACATCAATCCATGTACCATATGCCAGACAAGAGGTACGTTATATTTGGAAGACACCATAACTTAAAGCAGAGCATAATGAGTATTTCAAATTCTTACCTGAACACAGTATCCCCCGGTTTACCCTCTGTTTTTTTCTCATAAATCAATCTTTATGTCTCTCTGTGTGTGTGTGTGTGTGTGTGTGTGTGTGTGTGTGTGTGTGTGTGTGTGTGTGCAGTGAAACTGATTTCTTCTATTTCAAAGAATCAGCAAACAACTCAGTTCTAATCTGAGTGAATTTTATTCAAGCTGAAAAATTGCTACTTTCATATATATATATATTATGGACATCTTTAGTAGGTAGGTAAAAAGTATACAAATATAGTACAAAGCAATTGCTTTTGGGAATCAATGCTCTACTGAAACTAAACCCTTTTTCCATTACTACCATCCCAGAAAGTCACTACACTTTATCCCAAAAATTTATCAAATGCATCTTCCTTTTCTTGCTATCATTTGTATATATATATATATATACAACAATGATTCATCCCCCCTTTTCCTCCCACCCCCTCTTTTCCCCCCACCCCCTTTGACCCCCTCTCTCTCTCATTAGTTACATTTTCTTTTTCTTTTTCTTTTTTTTCTGCTCATCCAATCACCACCCGCCACGTGGCAAAGGGGGTGAGGGGGTGACTCCCAAAAGGGGGTCCCAAGCATTATTCATATATGTATGTACAAAGTTTCTTCTTTTATTTTCTTTTCTTCTTTCTTAATTATCTTTTATAAATTCCAATGGTAAAAAAATCTGTACCTATCGCTGGCAAGGTCAGTGCTCTCCAAACCCAAGTCAAGATTTGGGGAACAATCTATACCTATTGATTCAAATTTGATCGAAGAAATAGGCTTAGCAATACAAGAAAGAACTGAATATAGCTCATTTTCGCCTGAACACAATAGCTTTGCATTTTTTGTATGCAACGAACGACTAGTGGGACAACCGGCCAAACGTTTGGCCGGTTGTCTGGTGGGACCCACCTCCAACGTAAACACACAGTATTTTGGTGAAATCTGATCTAACTCCTCATTTTGGTGAAGGTTTTGGCTCGTTCTCAATTTGATATTGGTGAAATCGTTGGAGAGATAAAAATGGTTATTTTTTTATCAAATTCAAATTTGATGATCAACCTAATTTACTGTTGGAGATGGTCTTAGGAGAAGACTAAAACAATTTCACTTTAAAAAATGTCTCATAAATGAGAGGATTTCCCTTTATATAGTTTTTCATCTCCTTGATTGATGGCTAGGATCAATTTGATCAAATGATCATCATTATTATTCTGAAATATTTAAGAATCACTTTGTCATTCCATTATATTTTAGAATTCTCTAAACTATTCCATCAAATTCAAATCTGGTGATCAATCTGATTTACCGTTGGAGATGGTCTTAGGGGAAGACTAAAACAATTTCACTATAAAAAAATGTTTCATAAATGAGAGGTTTTCTCTTTATATAGTTTTTCATCTCCTTAATTGATGGCTAGGATCAATTTGATCAAATGATCATCATTATTATTCTAAAATATTTAAGAATCATTTTGTCATTCCATTATATTTTAGAATTCTCTAAACTATTCTACTGCTAGTGAATTTATTTTTTATTTTTATATTTTTTAAAAATATTCTACACCTTTCGAATTCTTCTAGAGTCCTAAACGACTATAAATGACCATTGGATTAAATACTTATTTAGCTCTCGTTTGGGAACATACTATTTTAATGATTTTTGACTAAAATATAAGGTAAAAAAAACTAATCAACTTGTTTGGTTTTGGTTTTCAGAAAACACTTTTTAGAAAATTCTATTTTTTTATTTTTCGTATTTTTTTTTTGTTTTCAATGAATTTTTTAATATTTTAAGAATTTTTTTTTAATTTTTAGATACACCTAACATAAATACACTTAAAAAGTATAATATTTGTGAAAAAATCTTTACAATTTTTTGTATTTTTGTGTATTTATTAATTTTTAAAAATATTTTTCACAAATATTTTACTATTTAGGCACATCTAAGTAAGGTGCATCTAAAAAGTAAAAAAAAATTACTTAAAATTTTAAAAATATTCACTAAAAATAAATATAAAAAACACAAAACAAAAAACTCAATTTCCAGAAAATTGAATTCAGAAAACTAAAATCAAACACACTGAATATGTTTGGAATGACTTTTTAGTTTTTTACGAAAAGATGTACAAAAAGTAGAGAAAAAATTAAATTTTTAACTTTTTGGTATAGGTTATAGATTTTTTGATTTTTTTAATAATTTTTCAATTTTTAAGAGCAAATTGTTGCATGCCAATCGAGGCCTTAACCCAAAAGAAAGATGATAAGAAAACAGTAAATACTAATGATGATCATTCGATAATCTATTACGTCAATGTTGTATTGAGTGACACATGAAATAATATAGTAAATAGAAAATAAAATGATAATAAACATAGCATTACTGTTATAACATTATTCATAAAAATTATAATTAATTTAAGGGTGTGATTTTAAGATCCATGTTAAACAAACTTTAAAAAATTACATATTTTTATTACATTACTTTCAAGTAAAATGAATAATTATTTTAAAATTTAAGCATAATAATATGTATTTGGAAACACCTTAATGAAGTTTTTATTTTAAAATATTTCAAGTAAAATGCAAATTCTCAAATAAAATTCATCTACATATGCATAAATTAATTACAAAATTTAATGTCAACCAACTACTATCATTATAAATAAACACAATTTATCTTAGAACTCCGGTCTAATTTTATCACATCAATAATTCCCTCACGCAGTATGCTGTACTGATAATCACCTTACTTAAACAAGCATGACATTAGTACTTTTTTGTAATAATCGGATACTTGAAATATTCGATTAATCTCGAGACCCATACAGGGGTTGTTTGGCAATGACTTTCTGGCTAAAAATGCACAAAAAGATAAAATAAGTTAATAAGACAAAACGTTACATCTAAATTATAATTATTTTACTTTTTCTCTCACAAAAATCAAAAAAATCAAACCAAACAAAATTTTAATCCCAAACTAAAATAACCAAAATACTAAAAAACTAACTTAAAAAAATTAATTGCCAAACGGCAACACAAAGTGTCCTCCACCTGCGTGCATATATATTATTGCAGGTTAAAAATAATAATTTAAACTTATAATACAATTATCTTACAATACAAATTAACCTTATAATACAATAATTTAAACTCATAATACAATTATCCACATGTGTGAATTCTTATAATTATTATTAATTTTTTAAAGTTTGTTTAACACGTATCTTAAAATCACATCCTTAAATTAATTATAATTTTTATAAATAATGTTATAACAATAATGTTATGTTTATTATCAATTTATTTAGTATTTATTGTATTATTTCATGTGTCACTCAACACATGATCGAATGGTCATAATGTATTTAAATACTAAGAGAATTTCATTTGTATTCCTATACTTTTTTTCGATTTTCATAGCTATTCTAAGGTCATGGAACACGGTCAATCTCAAGAAGGTTGACAGATTTGACCAACAATTTTTTTTTACACTCTTTGTCCAACTGGGGGCAAGGAAGGTTGGCAGGTTTGACCAACACATTTTTGCACTCTTTAGCCGATATGAGTATCTAGGCTAAAGAAGGTGGGTAGGTTTGACCACAAACATTTTCTGCACTCTTTGCCCAACTGGGGGCAATGAAGATTGGCAGGTTTAACCAACACATTTTTTGAATTTTTAGCCGAGATGGTTATTTCAGCCAAAGAAGGTTGCTAGGTTTGACTAACAACTTTTTGCACTATTTGACCGAGATGGCAGTTATCTCAGCCAACGCGGGGTTGGTAGGTTTGCCCAATATTTTTTTTGAACTCTTGGACCAAGATGGCTATCTAAGCCGAAGAAGGTTGACAGGCGTGACCAACGTTCTGTACTCTTTGATTGAGATGATTATCTCGACCGAAGAAGGTTGGCAGGTGTGACTAACTTTTTGCACTCCTTGACTGAGATGATTATCTCGGCCAAAGAAGGTTGGCAGGTGTGACCAACTTTTTGAAATCTTTGCTAAGCCAGTTAGCTCGACAAATTAGGTTGACAAGTTTGCCCAACTTTGAAAAATTTAACCAGCTCGGCAAAGTGGGATTGGCAAGATTGTCTAACTATAAGAAATTTATGATTGAGTAATTTTGGTGAGCTCAGTTGGATGGAGCAAAGTAGCTCTACCGGACAGAGTAATCCCAATCATCCACTGCAGATGGAATTAAGGGGCAATTGAAAAGGTAATTTGTGTAGCCAAATTAGGTCGAACTAGGTTGGAGTGGCGGTCAAAAATGACCAAACTAGTAAATGTCCATATTTTTGGACCTAGTTACGGGACCTAGCTATAGGACCTAGCTACGGGGCCTAGTTACGGGACCTAGCTATGAGACTAAGCTATGGGACCTAGCTATGGGATTTAGCCACTAGACCTAGCTATGAGATCTAGCTACGGGACCTAACTATAGAATTTAGCCACAAGACCTAGCTATGAGACCTAGCTACGGGACCAAACTATGAAACCTAGCTACGGGATTGAGTTATGAGACCTAGTTACGAGGCCTAGCTATGGGACCTAGCCACGAGACCTAGCTACGGGACCTGGCTACTTCCTAGTGGCGGTCAACGCTATGGCCGAGCTACCAAGCAAGATAGTCAAACAGAGAGAAGAACCGAGATAAGAGGAAAGCCATGCAATGTTAGCTTTCACGGTGCTGCGCGTTGCATGGCTAAGCCATTGGCGAACAAAGCAGAGGTAGTCTGATTGGATGGTAGAAAGTCGAGCAAAGACTTGCGTCATCTCACTTGGCTTGCAGTGAGGAGGGTGTTCTAAGGATAAACAATATTCTTAGGTATGAGACTCTTGGGAGGACTCTACTAAGGAGAATTAGAGTCCCGCTAGGACTGTGTCACATAAAATTTATAAAAGCTTATGACAGAACCTATGGATATGTATCACAATTCTTACTCTCAAATATACAGAGCTTTTGTGTCTATTATTTATTTCGCTAACTTAGGCATTGGAGAGATTTCCAGCACACCACCACCAGCTAACTCACGTTTGTGTTTTCAAGTAGTAAAGCGACGACGTTTGGAGGAGTACAAACTTGATCAACAGAATTATACAAGAAAATTATTTCGTGGTCGTACAGTATCACTTATTTTATTCTTCATTTTAGAATTATATTTGAGTTTTAACTCATTCCAATCATTAATAGTTTTTAAGTCTATGGTTGAAATATTAGTAGAGTCCTTTGACGATTCAGGAATTAACTGCGTTTCGACCTCCTTAGATGTTCATGCATCATTCAAAATGTAATCAATATTCATGCGTAATAAAATTTTATCATTTAAATATTGGATCTTATATTCACGTGTTATCGTATACAATGCTAACAAATTAGTTTACTTAGTTCATTTCTAATTTTTTGACTTATTATTATTATTTTAAAATATAAACATGTTTGGATTTTCTAATATATCCTTCTTGTGAGGGCAGAAAAATAACTATGGACAAAGTTGGGCCGGCAGGGCCCAAGTCCACTGATGTTTTGGTGCTAACCCATCCACGCATCAGTTGCTATTAAAGGCCCAACAGCCCATCGATTTGAACGAACCGTTGAGATGAGAGGTTCGGTGAAACTTCAAACTTGAGCCTATAAAGTTGAGGCCCGTCAGTTAAAAGTTATAGCTCCTGGTGGGTCAGGTCATAGCTTATCTAAAACAATTCGAATTGTGTTTCCACATTAATTTAATTTTTTTTTTTAAAATGGTCATTATAAAAAAAATTTTAGTACAAAAAAAATTGAGTGAAATTATCATGAAATGGATTTTTCTACAACTATAAGAATAACACTTAGAATAGGAAAATATAAATAATTACAGAGTGAAATTGTATTACAAATAAAAAAATATGCATATAATTTTATTATTAAATTCACTTACAATAATTTGGAGTTTGGGACAAATAAGTTAGACAAATAGCATACCATATCATCGTGAATCAAATTAGGAGAGACTTTTTAGAGGTCTCAAATATTTTTTAAAAAAATAAAAGTAGTGATATGCAAAATATATATACATATACTCAAAATAGCATAATGTGACAAATCTTAATTTTATCGTTTTAAAGCAAAAGATCTATTAGATTGGAGAGGAACTGAGTTTTAAAATTAAATCTCAATCGCGCATAATTTTTTAGATATGTTTTTAATTATGTGTACATATCTTTAGTGTTGAGTGTAACCCACACTCCACTCAAATGAATAGTCACAAAATATGATTAATTATCTTGTTTTTTCAAAATACCACATTGCCTATGTACTCATCTAATAATAAATATTTATATACTCACATGGTCTGCGAAATAAAAATAATAATAGGCAAATTATTTGAAAACACAATCACATCATATAGTGTTTTGTACCTACGTAATAATTTTGGCACAAAATATACTCTCTAATTGTAATTTTTTATATTCTAATTTTGTGAGGATAGTATATATTTTGTTGGTGACATTAAATAATTGCAAAAAAACAAAATGGACATGATTTGTCTTAGAAATGATATGAATTGTCGTTGTTACACTCAACTTTTGCTTTTGAAGCCAGACCCAGCAGTCTCACTTTCATTTCCACTAAAGTGAACCTCCCATTTTGCTCCTACTAAAGTAAGCTTTTGATTTGATTTGAATTAATCAAAAACAAACCACACACGTCAAGTTATTTAGTTTTGGACTCAAAACTAGCAATCCTTCAAGAATCGAATCAAACCTAATTGAAAGCGGAATTTATTCAATTGATGGAATTAATGGTTAATTTGTCTATCCCTAGTTACAACTTTAAATTACGTGTTTGTTTCAGAAGAGACTTTAATCCTACCCAGTTCACAAAAAAAATAAAATAATAATAATAAAATAAAATAAAAATAAATAAACAATAAAATTTGAAAATAAATAAATTAAGAAAAATTTATTACTTACCATGTTGATTGAAGGAAGGATGGATGTAGGGAATACCAGCAGGGACTCTTGCATGCCTAAAATGCTTAAAAATTATGTATATTAGTAAGATAATTTTAAATTTGAGTAGCTCGCACCCTCCAAAATATTTACATTACAAAATTTTAAAAATAATTTTTAAATTGAATTTTATTAAATATTGATCTATTCTATTTTTATCTGTATTTATAATTTTTATATTTATATATTGTTCAAAATTACTTCTATTCTTTTATTTGTTTCTATTTGTTACCATTCTTGTTTTTTCTTTTCATATGTCATTTATATATTTTTTTCTTTTTTTATAAATCACATTTTAATTTGCTTATGCATCTTATTTTACATTCATTCTTATTTGTTCATTCTCTATAAATAGAAATATTGTCTAGAAATAAAAATTTTATCTACTTCAACATGATATTCTTAAAATAACTTAATAAAATTTAATACCGCTTATTGACACAAATTATCATTATACTCATAAGAACATACATTTTCAATTATAAATTTAAAAAAAAAAAAAAAAAACTAAACTACGTAATAAAATGAAAGATGATTTTATAACAAGTTATTTGATCATATTTATTGAGAAAGATATTCATTAAGGTTTTGATGTTGAGTTTATCATAGATGTTTTTATATATATTATAAAAAGTGGTGATTACAACATTTTCAAATAGTTAACTTTAGTAGATGGAGATATAGTAATAGTAATAGCTAATATTTTATTAAGTTAATGCAGACAAGCAATGTATCTAATTATATTTTTGTTCTCAATTATGTTAACAAAGAATGTTCAATAAATAGTAATATTATTCATTTTTCTTGTGTTGGTATAAATCAAAATTAAAATTTTATAATAATTTTTTTGACAAAAAATTACATGTGTTTTTGCTCCCTCAAAACTCAAATCTTAGATTCCTGGATCAAAGAGTATAACCTTTATGATGGTATGGGCCCAACATTTTTTTTTTACACATTTAAATTACATTTCAATTCTTAAGAAAATGTTACATAAAATCGAATTTATTATCACCACTTTTGTGTCTAGTGATTAAAAATTGAATAAAAAATTTGTAAATAGATAACATTAATTCTTATGTACAAGCTAGAACGAGAGAAAGAAATTAATCATAAAAATAAAAATAGTTATAAATTGGTAGATTCCTTACAGGAACAACTGAATGTACAAATCGAGTTGGGCTCAGAGACGGGTCATAAAATGTACAAGTCATCACCAGAAGCATCTCCAAGAAGCCACATGACAATCCTTGAATTCCAGGTAACACCTTCTAGTCAGGTGTCAGTGAAAACTGAGAGGACTAAAAGTGAAAGAGGTTCATCTGACCAGAAACGTAGGTTTAACCATGATTCTGTCACAAGGAGAAGTTTGGAACAGTTACCTAAAAAGAATAAAATTGGGAAGTGACGCAATTCTATTGGTTCGAGGAGACCTAACTATGTTGATCAGGAACCAAGAGATAGTACTCTCCCAAGTTACATGCAAGTGATAGAATCTGCGAGGGCCAAAGCTCTTGCAACTAGTTCCCCAAGATCAAGTCCAAATGTGCTAGACAAGGACATTTACATTAAGAAGAGACATTCATTGCCTGCTTCAAATGGAAGGCATGGATCTCCTCATATCCAACGATCTACATCTCAAGCATAGCCGGGTGCTAAGGGAAATGGTCATCTTCATGGTATTTTATAAATTACCTCATTTTTCTTTTCAAATAGAAGGTATTGCAAATGTGCTTCATAAATCCATTGACTTAACTTGATGGACTCATCCCTAGAATTTCCTTCCAGCTATGTTTAATTTGTCTAGGATCTGGTACAATTTGATCTAGATTGGTGACACAGTAAATTTTGTTTGGTTTTTGTAGGTAGTTTATATGCTTTTAGAAAATAGTTAATGCAGTTTAGTGTTGAGTATTTTGACTTTCTAAGAAGAAATTCTAGGGTAGTTATAGACTATAGGAATTTGAACTGAACTAAAAGAGCAACAAACCAAGCCTAAGGCTGAATTGTACTTGCACCTTCTGGTCAAATTCCTATGGTCTATATATCTTTCTTTTCCTTAGCTTTAAGAATATAATAATAAACTTCTGGCGAATGGGGAGATAGATTTATAAGCATCTTTGCTGCTGCTTGTTAGTTTGATTTCACTTCAAGTTACTATGTCGTATCTCTTGTCACATTGAAGGTTCTCCACTGCTGAGATTTTGTTTGTTGTGTTTTCCCAGCCATGTTTTTTGTGTGCAATATTTTGCTAGGATTGTCAGTTTAAAATTGTTTCTCAGATGTTCTTTTAAGATTGTTTGGATTTAGAATTCAGGTAAGGATATGTGGAGGGAAAGGAAAAAGTGAATGAATATAAGCTAATTTTTTTCTCTATTTTCCTTGCATTTTTCTTTTTCTTTCCAAATCCATTATCCAAATACAGTCTAAATTTCTTTCAGTTGTTTGTCATGACACAATATTTGCACAAATTATTCTAACTTGTTTGCCAACAGTTTTTTTGTTTTCTATTTTTTTGGTGTCAGCTAGCTACTCTATTGTCACCCTTTTTAGATGCTCATGATTTGTTTTTTGTTTTTTTTTCTTTAGTAATCATTCTTAGGTCATCATCTATCCTTTAAACTTTAGCATAATGTCACACAGTTTGTCCAAAGTCTACCAATGTGAAGTTTTGGTATATGTTTGGTTACTTATTGCCTAAATCTTGTTTGTTTCAGAGAGAAAGCGGCAAAGGTAAAGAGTAGATTTTAATTTTGATTATCGACATAGGCATGCTTGGATTCAGGTTTGCTGGTGGAGAATGTAGAGAATGAAGTGAAATTTTATGTATAGTGGTGAACCACCATCTTATTTTCTATTTGATTATGAAGAAATCTGTTTTGGAGGTTTTCTTGTATTTTTGTTCAAGAGTCTATGCGACTTTATTTAAGGTTTGTTTTAAGATGGTATTGGTGATTATTAACTTCTGAAATATTGAGTTATAAGTTCGAGATATTTATTTTATTTTATTTTTTTAAAATTTTGACTGAAATATAAATTGAATTGCGTTTTTTGTGTGTGTTTTGCTTTGGGGGCCATTTTTACTGAAAATCTGTGGGGCCAAGACAGTTGACCGTGCACCACTCAAACACACAAGTTGGAATCCAAGTGTAGGTGCAGCTTCCTATGTTTTTGATCCACATGTTAGCTTTAAGTTTGATTTTTTCCTTTCAAGTACAAGCTGGAGCTCGGCTTAATTGAGTTGGTTCCATTCGAGCTCGTGTTTCTTTTTTTGGAGCTCGAGTTTCTGAAATTGAAGGAACCAAACTCAAGCTCGATTTGAGCTGTTCTCTAACTCAAACTCGATTAATTTTCTATGAACCAAGCTTTAATATCAATGTTTTGAGTTAAATTCTTGATCCAAGAATATCATCTTCCATAAATCACAAAAAAACAAAAAAACAAAAAACCAAGAGTACAACTAATACATACAAAGAACAATATATGTGAACCTTATCAATAAAGCCATAAATCCAATGTAATATATATACTTATGAAATCCTATACTCTATATATATGTTCAAAATCCTACATGTACCATATACATGGCAAGATCCAAGTAACTACGAGTTTGTAAAAGTTAATACGTTTCTTCCTTCATATTTCAAGGTATGGAGTTTCTTCACTCATATCTCACAGTATGGAGTAGGATGACAAGGCAAGAGAGGCAAACCAATAGAAACTTCTTGATCAAGAGCAGCACCAGCACCGTTAAAAAGCTTCTGATCATTATCTGCAGCACTATCGAGCCAATAGGAATTCCAATGGTTGGGATGGTCATGACGAGCGCAAACATGACAACGAAATACCTTCTCCCTTGACTTCATATTCTTTAGTTCCACCTCCATCATCCACATTTTACGGTAATAATCACAATTTACAAAATACGAAACATTCATTTTTTAGAAAACCATAAAAACAAGTGTAGACATGGCAACATAGCAGAGAAGATGGAAAACTTAAGCCTCCACTCTTTTTTATTTAGAATAAGTATTATTTCAAAATAGATGCCATAAGCTGACCTAATGTAGAAATAAGACCAAAAACTTCTAGAAAGGCAATAGGCTTTTTTGTTTTTCTTTAGCCATACAACTTCTACAATTGCAAAAGTAACTGCAACCACTGCAAAACCAAGCCCCACGTAAGAGTATATTATATTTTTTTTTCATTTCCAACTTGTTCCATTGTGGCACTTGCAAATTCTAGCAAGACATTGAAGGCAGCATAGAAAAAATCTGATTGTTGTTCCTTAAAAAACTTAAACACTTTGAACTTCAATTTTCTGAAAACTTTGTTGGTGAAGCATAACACTATGAAAACCATGTGAAACACTGTGGGTTTCATTTTCTCAAAAACTATGCAGGTGAAATGACACACTTTGAAAAATAGGTAAAATACTTTGGACTTCACTACCTTGAAAACCTCGTAAGTGAAGCGAAGCACCATGAAAAACATAGGAAAGACTTTGGAAAACATTTTTTATGTCTGTAATAAAGAGAAGGGATAGGTGAAGGATAGAGAGAAAATGGAGGTTGGAGAGAGGGAGAGAATGTAAGAATGAGCAACGTAAGAATGGATGTTCCATTCCTATTTATAATAGTCTAAAGAAATTACCTTTCTTTTTCTTTTTTTTTTTAATTCACAATTTTGAAGCATTAAATTACCAAACATTATTACAAAAAATAAATAATGAATGCTATAAATACACACTAATTAGTGCACAATTTTGAAGCATTGAATTAGTATATCGATTAATAGCACGATTTTGAAGCATTAAATTACCAAACTACCTTTTTTCTTTTTTAATGCACGATTTTTTTTTTTTTAACCTATAAGTACCATATACATGGCAAGATCCAAGTAACTACGAGTTTGTAAAAGTATATTCGTTTCTTCATATTTCGTGGTATGAAGTTTCTTCACTCAAATCTCATAGTATGGAGCAGGATGACAAGGAAAGAGAGGCAGATCGATAGAAACTTCTTGATCATGAGCAACACCAGAACCGTTAAAAATCTTCTAATCATCATTGGCGGCACTGTCTAGCCAATAGAAATTCCGGTGGTTGGGATAGTCATGAAGAGCGCAGATATGACAATGAAATACCTTCTCCCTTGACTTCATATTCTTCAGTTCCATGTCCATCACTATAATAATCGCAATTTAAAAAATACGAAAGAGTCAATTTCGAGAAAACGTTGACAACAAGTGGTGACATGGCAGACATAGCTGAGAACATGGAAAACTTAAGCCTCCACTCTTTTTTGTATAGAATAAGTGTTATTTCCAAAATAGATGCCATAAGACCAAAAATATCTAGAAATGCAATAGGCTTTTTGTTTTTCTTCAGCCATACAACTTCTACAATCGCAAAAGTAAATGCAACCACCGCAAAACCAAGCCCCACGTAAGATTATATTATATTTTTTTTATTTCCAACTTGTTCCATTGTGGCACTTGGAAATTCTAGCAGGACATTGAAGGCAACACAGTAAAAATCTAATTGTTGTTCCTTAAAAAACTTAAACACTTTGAACTTCAATTTCCAGAAAACTTTGTTGGTGAAACATAACACTATGAAAACCATGTGAAACACGGTGAGTTTCATGTTCTCAAAAACTTTGCAGGTGAAGTGACAAACTTTGAAAAACTGGTTAGATACTTTGGACTTCACTTCCTTGAAAACCTCTCAAGTGAAGTGAAGCACTATGAAAAACATAGGAAAGACTTTGGAAAACATTTTCTATGTCTGTAATACAGAGAAGGGATAGGTGGAGGATTGGGAGAAAATGGAGGACGAAGAGAGGGAGAGTATGTAAGAATGAGCAACGTAAGAATGGATGGTCCACTCCTGTTTATAATGGTCTAAAGAAACTACCTTTTTTTTTATTTTTATTAATGCACGATTTTGAAGCATTAAATTACCAAACTACCTTCTTTTTTTTTTCTATTGCAAATTTATTTATTTTTTTTACCTATAAGTACCATATACATGGCAAGATCCAAGTAAATATGAGTTTGTAAAAGTATATACGTTTCTTCCTTCATATTTCGTGGTATGGAGTTTCTTCACTCATATCTCATAGTATGGAGCAGGATGACAAGGAAAAAGAGGCAGATTGATAGAAACTTCTTGATCATTAGTAGCTCCAGTACCGTTAAAAAGCTTCTAATCATCATTGGCAGCATTATCGAGCCAATAGGAATTCCAATGGTTGGGATGGTCATGAAGAGCGCAGACTTGACAACAAAATACCTTCTCCCTTGACTTCATATTCTTCAGTTCCACCTCCATCATCCGCATTTTACTGTAATAACCGCAATTTACAAAATACGTAACAGTCATTTTCGAGAAAACCTTGAAAACATATGTAGACATGGCAAACATAGCTAAGAAGATAGAAAACTTAAGCCGCCACTCTTTTTTAAATAGAATAAGTATAATTTCCAAAATAGATGCCATAAGCTGACCTAAAGTAGAAATAAGACAAAAAACTTCTAGAAAGGCAATAGGCTTTTTGTTTTTCTTCAGCCATACAACTTCTACAATTGCAAAAGTAAATGCAACCACCGTAAAACCAAGCCCCACGTAAGAGTATATTATATATACATATATATATATATATTTTCATTTTCAACTTGTTCCATTGTGGCACTTGCAAATTCTAGCAGGACATTAAAGTCAGCACTGTAAAAATCTAATTGTTGTTCCTTAAAAAACTTAAACACTTTGAACTTCAATTTCCTGAAAACTTTGTTGGTGAAGCATAACACTATGAAAACCATGTGAAACACTGTGGGTTTCATTTTCTCAAAAACTTTGCAGGTGAAATGACACACTTTGAAAAACAGGTTAAATGACTTCAATTGCTTGAAAACCTCGTAAGTGAAGTGAAGCACTATGAAAAACAAAGGAAAGACTTTGGAAAACATTTTTTATCTCTATAATACAGATAAGGGATAGGTGGAGGATAGAGAGAAAATGGAGGTTGGAGAGAGGGAGAGAATGTAAGAATGAACAACGTAAAAATGGATGGTCCACTCCTATTTATAATGGTCTAAAGAAACTGCCTTTTTTTTTTATTTTTTTTTAATGCACGATTTTGAAACATTAAATTACCAAACTACATTTTTTTTTAATGCACGATTTTTTTTTTTTTAACCTATAAGTACCATGTACATGGAATGATCCAAGTAACTACGACTTTGTAAAAGTATATACGTTTCATACTTCTTATTTCGTGGTATGGAGTTTCGTCACTCATATCTCATAGTATGGAGTTGAAGGACAAGGCAAGAGAGGCAGACCGATAGAAACTTCTCCAATAGAAACTTCTTGATCATGAACAGCACCGGCACCATTAATGCTTTTGAGCATCATCGACAGCACTATCGAGCCAATAGTAATTTCAGTGGTTGGGTTGGTCATGAAGAACGCAGACAAAATACCTTCTCCATTGACTTCATAGTCTTTAGTTCCACCTCCATCATTAGCATTTTACCGTAATAATTGCAATTTACAAAATACGAAATAGTCATTTTCGGGAAAGCCTTGAAAGCAAGTGTAGACAAGGTAGACATAGCTGAGAAGATGAAAAACTTAAGCCGCCAGTCTTTTTTATTTTGAATGAGTATTACTTCCGAAATAGTTGCCATAAGCTAGCCTAAAGTAGAAATAAGACCAAAAACTTCTAGAAATGCAATAGGCGTTTTGTTTTTCTTCAGCCATACAACTTCTACAATTGCAAAAGTAAATACAACCACCGCAAAACCAAGCCCCACAAAAGAGTATATTATAATTTTTTTTCATTTCCAACTTGTTCCGTTGTGGCATTTGCAAATTCTAGCAGGACATTGAAGGCATCACAATTAAAATCTAATTGTTGTTCTTTAAAAAACTTAAACACTTTGAACTTCAATTTCCTTAAAACTTTGTTGGTGAAGCATAACACTATGAAAACCATGTGAAACACTGTGGGTTCATTTTCTCAAAAACTTTGTAGGTGAAGTGACACACTCTGAAAAACCGATTAAATACATTGGACTTCACTTCCCTGAAAACCTCGCAAGTGAAGTGAAGCACTATGAAAAACATAGGAAAGACTTTGGAAAACGTTTTCTATGTCTATAATACAGAGAAGGGATAGGTGGAGGATAGAGAGAAAATGGAGGTTGGAGAGAGGGAGAGAATGTAAGAATGAGCAACGTAAGAATGGGTGGTCCACTCCTATTTATAATGGTCTAAAGAAACTCCTTTTTTTTTTCTTTCCTTTTTTAATGCACGATTTTGAAGCATTAAATTACCAAACATTATAAAAAAAAAAATGAATGCTGTAAGTACACACTATTCAGTGCACGATTTTGAAGCATTAAATCAGTATATCAATTAATAGCATGTTTTTGAAGCATTAAATTACCACACTAACATTTTCTTTTTTAATACACAATTTTTTTTTAACCTACAAGTACCATATACATGGCAAGATCCAAGTAACTACGAGTTCGTAAAAGTATATACGTTTCTCCCTTCATATTTCGTGGCGTGGAGTTTCTTCACTCATATCTCATAGTATGGAGCATGACGACTAGAAAAAGAGGCAGACCGATAGAAACTTCTTGATCATGAGCACCACCAACACTGTTAAAAAGCTTCTGATCATCATCATCATCACTATTGAGCCAACAGGAATTCCAGTGGTTGGGATGGTCACGAAGAGCACAGACATGACAACGAAATACCTTCTCCCTTGACTTCATATTCTTTAGTTCCATCTCCATCATCCTCATTTTACCGCAGTAATGGCAATTAGAAAAATACAAAACTGTCATTTTTGAGAAAACCTTGAAAGCAAGTGTAGACATGGCAAACATAGCTAAGAAGATGGAAAACTTAAGCCTACACTCTTTTTTATGTAGAATAAGTATTATTTCCAAAATAGATGCCATAAGCTGGCCTAAAGTAGAAATAAGACCAAAAACTTCTAGAAATACAATAGGCCTTTTGTTTTTCTTCAGCCATACAACTTCTACAATTGCAAAAGTAAATGCATTTTTTTCATTTGCAACTTGTTCCGTTGTGGCACTTGCAAATTCTAGCCGGACATTAAAGGTAGCACAGTAAAAATCTAATTGTTGTTCCTTAAAAAACTTAAACACTTTGAAATTCAATTTCCTTAAAATTTTGTTGGTGAAGCATAACACTATGAAAACCATGTGAAACACTGTGGGTTTCATTTTCTCAAAAACTTTGCAGGTGAAGTGACATACTCTGAAAAATAGGTTAAATACTTTGGACTTCACTTCCTTGAAAACGTCTCAAGTGAAGTGAAGCACTATGAAAAACATAGGAAAGACTTTGGAAAACATTTTATATGTCTGTAATACAGAGAAGGAATAGGTGAAGGATAGAGAGAAAATGGAGGTTTGAGAGAGGGAGAGAATGTAAGAATGAGCAATGTAAGAATGGATGGTGCACTCATATTTATAATGGTCTAGAGAAACTACCTTTTTTTTTTTAGTTTTTTTAATGCAAGATTTTGAAGCATTAAATTACCAAACATTAATAAAAAAAAATTTAAAAATGAATGCTATAAATACACACTAATTAGTGCACGATTTTGAAGCATTAAATTAGTATATCAATTAATAGCACGATTTTGAAGCATTAAATTACCCAACTACCTTTTTTTTAGTGCACATTTTTATTTTTATTTTTATAATTAGTGTGTATAATTGATATACTAATTAGTGTGTATAATTTTATTCTTTCAAAAATTAATTATAAAATTATGATGTTGTTTATAATTCTGCATATTAATGTTTATAATGAATGCTATTAATCTAAAATATTTTTGTGAGTATACATTGAAGTGATATTTTCTATAAAAAAAGAAAAACTCAACTTTTTGTAATTTCCCTACTTTGTCTCTATCCATCATTCTTATGAACTTTTCTTATTCATGGGTAAATTGGTTATTTTGCATAAAAATATATAAATTGAAAAAATTTCCAAACATTGCACGAGTCAAAAAGTTAACAATGTATCAATTAAATTAGTTTTTTTAGTGTTAAATTTTTATAAGTTGATTTTGAGTCAATAAATTATGTTTTAACTAAAATTCCAATAAAAACTATATTTTAGCAAATAGACAGGTTATTTCATTACACCTCTATTTGGTTGAGTTTTAAAAATTATGTTTTGAAAAATATTAAAATTTTAAAAATTAGTTTGGTAAAAAAATAAAAATATATATTATTTTCACCTGATTTTTTATTTTTGGGTAGGAAATAATTTTTAATTTTTTTTGATATTTATTTATATTAAATTAATTTTTAATATTTAAAAAATAATAATTAAAAACTCAACCAAATGGAGCCTAAGCCGAGGAGGAGCGACAAATTTTCTAGAAGCAAATAATCTCTTTGTTGTGCCATGTCAACAGTACACAAACAAACAGTGCCTTGTTCTTGAGAAGTTATTAGTCGGTTTCATCCCGTGTGTGCAAGGCACGCGTGGGTTTCCGTCCAAAAAGTCAACGACTGTTAACTATTAGACCATATGGAGTCAAAAATCAAACTATAGGGGCAAAATTGATGCAATTAGAAGTACAGGGACCAAAATGAAACCACAGATAAATTATAGGGACCATTACTATAATTTGTCTTTGGATTTATCAACATAATCCAAAACATTAAGCCTGAGTTACTTATTAGTAGTGGTGTTTATATAATGTGGTACATTTACATAATTCATTCAATGTATAAAAGTTCCATAACAACCACAACCAGGAAATATATTCAGTCCAATTTACAGATTATATGCCAAAAACTAAAACTAAGAGTGGCATAAAAAAATAAAAAATTAATTAATTAATTAAATAACGAAAAATATAAGATGAGAAACCACATCCAAAGTTATGCGAGAGGAATTAATCCAACAACAAACAAGGATCTTAATAGAATAACAAAAATCTCGACCCAATGGCAAACAAACATCTTAATAGAACAACAAAACTTATAATTCATAAAGTTGCTCCAGCAAATTCGATACCGATTCCATGAGCCAAAGGATCATCAACAGCTTTCTCTATGTAGAATGTAAAATATCCAAATCCACAAGAAACAGCCACTGCAATGGTCCAACATGATTTAGTGTTCTTTGAAATTATCTGACTCACCAAGTATAAATAGATCAAGCATAACTATTGTTATTTAAATAACCCATGTTGCAATGAAATAATAATACAAACTAATAAGAAAATGAAGAACCAGAGGTCAAGTCCATTTGAGAGGCCTAAGAAGGTGGATTTGTCAAATAATCTTGAGATTGTGAATATCAATTGGGAGACAATATGTCACGACCCGCTCCCCGTACCCAAGGGTTAAGTATCGTGATGGCCAGTAACTGAAGCTACCTCCAGCCAATTCTTGAACAAATTAATAAACGCGAGTGGAAGTAATATTCAAGTGAGGGTACCAAAATAATCATTGGAACTTCTATTTTTATTACAAAATTTGTTGACCAAAAGGCCGATATTTACATATAAAAATATCATAAAAATGTTGTGTGTGTCTATTCCGCAGCCCTGCATCTAAGACTTTCCAAAAGTTATTTCTGAATTGCATTATTTCCTGAAAATTGGTAAACCGCTATAAGCACATGGCAGAGTGAGAAATATTATACCAAGACTATAATGGACAAAAAATCACCATGGATAGTTATGTCACTAAAATGTTTAAGATAGCTTAGTTTGAATAAATAATCCTTTAAGTAGCAAAACTGAGATTATGTAAATAAATAACCATAATCACGGTACCGAACAGAACAGAACTGATGAATTTCAGAGAATGAAATGAATTTTTTATATTATACTTCCATTATATTATTTCAATGACAGATTACATTGATATTTATATACATTCATAACCATCTAATCTAACTCTAGTTCTAACTAATTCTAAACTCAACATACTCTAACTACAGCTAGTTACAACCACTAACTAATACAGTTATTATTCTGTTACACTGGATGAGCTGGCACTGCTTGTAGTGGATTGATGTTACTGCAGCTTGCTCTGCTCCGGTTGCTCTAAGTTGTGTGATATCCTATCATCCCCCAACAAGCGAATGGGTGGAGGAGACACCAAAAGCTTGTTTGTGAGAAATTGAAACCTGGTAGTGGAAAGAGGTTTGGTGAACACTTCCGCAATTTGATCCAAAGTAGGAATATAGCGAAGAACTAACTGATGGGCAGCAACCTTTTCTCGCACAAAATGGCAATTGACCTCAGTGTGTTTGGATCGACTATGGAAAACGGGATTGGCAGCAAGGGAAAGAGCAGATTGATTATCACACCAAATGATAGGAGGAGAGGGAAGAGAAATGGCAAACTCAGCTAAGAGCATTTGCAACCAAGTGACCTTAGCAGTAGTATGAGTCAAAGCCCGATATTCAGCTTCAGTGGACGAACGAGACACAGTAGCCTGCTTTTTAGAGGACCAGGAGATGAGATTTGACCCAAGAAAAATGCAATAGTCGGAAGTAGAACGCCGATCTAAAGGATCACCAGCCCAATTTGAATCTGTAAAAGCCTGCAACTGAAATGAGCTAGGAGAAAAGGTGAGACCATGAGACAAGGTACCCTTAACATAGCGGAGAATCCGCTTGACAGCAGAAAAATTGGCATTAGAAGGAGAATGCATAAATTGGCAAGCTTAATTCACAGCATAGGCTAATTCAGGCCGGGTAACAGTCAAATATTGAAGACCGCCAACAATACTGCGATAGAGAAAGGGATTAGAGCAAGGAAGAACATCAGCTGCAGAAAAAGAAGGCTTGCTAGAGACCGGGGTGGCACAAGGTTTACAATCCACCATACCAGCTTTTACCAACAGTTTAAAAGCATATTTATGTTGGGAAATAAAGAAACCCAGGGAAAAAGAAGTAACGGAAATGCCCAGAAAATAGGAAAGGGAACCCAACTCTTTCATGGAGAAAGCCTTGTGCATATGTGTTAACAAGGATTGAATATAAACAGAGTCATTGCCAGTGAGAAGTATGTCATCAACATAAATGAGCAAGTAGGTAATAGTGGTAGAAGTTTTGTGAACAAACAAAGAGTGGTCACATTGACTCATGACAAAACCTTAAGAGATAAGAAAGGAAGAAAATGTGGAATACCAAGCCCGAAGTGCCTGTTTGAGGCCATACAAAGCCTTATGAAGTTTACAGACTAACTGTGGGTGAGAAGGATCAACAAAACTGGGAGGTTGATCCATATAGACCTCCTCTTCCAGACGACCATGGAGAAATGCATTGGAGATGTCCAATTGCTTTAAAGACCAGTTAGAGTGCAAAGCCAAACACAAAAGAATGCGTATAGTGGGCTGTTTGGCAACATGATTGAAAGTGTCCTGAAAATCAATGCCATGTTCTTGAAGAAATCCCTTAGCAACAAGGCGGGCTTTATGCCGAGCCACAGTACCATCAGAATTTTTCTTAAGTTTAAAACCCCACTTACACCCAATGGCTTGTTTATTTGGTGGAAGAGAAACCAAAGACCAAGTGTGCTGCATTTGCAAGGCAGAATATTCATCTAACATGGCTTGAAACCAAACAGGAGAGGTAAGAGCAGATTTGTAAGAAAGAGGTTCAGTTGAGGAAGTAGGACTAGAAGTAAGAAAACAAGAAGAAGAAGGAAGAGAAGAAGAAAGTTTAGACTTGGATCTGGTTTGCATACTATGAGTGTTAGAAGTAGAAGAGGGAGTAGGAAGAGGTAAATGAATAGAAATAGAATTAATAAGAATAAGAGGCTGGTGAGACTGCTGAAGCTGCTATGTATGCTACTGTGTATGGTGAGACTACTGAAGCTGCTGTGTATGTTGAGACTGCTGAAGCAGCGGAGATTGATGCGGTAGTCTAGGCTGTTGGAATTGGGGAGGCAACTGAGATGACTGAACAGGCTGTGTGGACAATTGATTAGGCTGGGAAGGTGATAAAGGTGGAGGCAGAGGCTGTGATGGCAGCAGATGAGACTGTGAAGGAGGCATGGGATGCCGAGGCTGTGAAGGAACAGACTTAGGAGAAGAAGACCAAAAGAAGGAAGAGAGAGTAGATTGAGTGGGTGTAGTAGATGTAGGAGATGTAGAAGAAAATGGAAAAATTGTTTCATGAAAAACAACATGTCTAGAAATAAGAGTGTGACCAGTTTGTAAATTGAAACACCTGTAACCTTTAATGGATGGATGATAACCCAAAAATACACAAGGGCTAGATTTAGGTTGTAGCTTATGAGTGGAAGAAAATCAAAGCCAAGGATAGCAACGGCAACCAAACACTTTAAGCAAAGAATAATCCGGAGAAGTGTGAAATAAAAGTTGAAAAGGGGAGGCATGAGACAATGAAGCACTAGGAAGCCTATTAATAAAAAAAGTGGCAGTGGCAATAGCATCAAACCAGTAGGTGAGTGGTAAAGAAGACTGATGGAGAAGAGCAATAGCAGTTTCCGTAATGTGCATGTGTTTCCTCTCAGTAACACCATTTTGAGAGGGTGTATGAGGGCAAGATTGTTGATGCAAAATGCCATTTGTTTTGATAAAATGTTCCATTTAATGATTAATAAATTCTCCACCACCATCGGTTGAAGGATTTTGAGAGGAAATCCAAATTGTTTTTCAACAAAAGATTTAAACTCCAAGAACTTGGAGTAAACCTCACTTTTATAACTCAAAGGATAAAGCCAAGTAAAGCGAGAGTAATCATCAACAAACAACACATAGTATTTATAGAGGGAAGTAGAACCAACAGGGTGAAAGGGACCCTAAACATCACTATGAATAAGAGCTAATGGCTGATTTACATAAGAATTAGACAATTTGAAAGGCAACCGATGACTCTTAGACATAGAACAATCAATACAAGAAAATAAAGTTTTATTTGAACCTAAAGGTACATTCAAAAACTTATGAAGATGTTGAAACTTGGAAGCTGAGGGATGGCCGAGCCTTTGATGCCAAAGCATGAATGAATCTGGAGAAACAGTGGTGCTGTGAAATGCTTGTGGTGAAGAATGCAAAAGAAAATGATAAAGACCATGCGTATGGAAGCCTTTATGGAGTGTAGCTTTGGTATTGTTGTCCTGAATAGAAAAGGCAGAATTATTAAAAGTATTAGAACAATTATTGTCTTTGGCTAATTGTTGAACGGAGAGAAGATTAGAAGAAAGAGAAGGAACATGGAGCACTCTTTTGAGTTTGAAAGAATGATGTGTAGGTAAAAAACCTGAACCAGTATGATGGATAGGTAGAGAAGAACCATCAGCGACAGTGACTTTCTCAGAACCAGTGTAAGGTTGATAAGTAGTCAGATTACCAAGATCATTAGTAATATGATCTGTGGCAGCAGAGTCAAGATACCAAGGCTGAAGAGAACAATCCTGGAAAGCAACTTCAGAGGTAAATGTAGTATAAGCTTTAGAACTAGATGAAGCAGGAAAATGATGTGGAGAACACTGAGTTGACTGCTGAAAATGAGGATCCATACGATGCCAACACTCAAAGGCAGAGTGATTTGGCTTGCCACAAATCTGACAAACTGAACCAAAAGTAGATCGAATTTGATTATGATTTTTGGACTGATACCTTCCTCTAGAAGAAGAAGAATATCTACCACCAGACCTATTCCCTCTGTAATTACCTCGAGAATCTCCTCTGTAGTTAGATCTGCCATGATGATATGTAGAAAAACCTTTTGAAGAAGAAGGATTATCTTTCATAGCAGCATAGGCCAGAGAAAGCTCAAAAGAAGATTTTTGTTTCTCTTCAATATGTAAAGCTTCAGAACATAGTAAAGAAGATAATTCATCCATAGTAATCCTTTCAGAACGAGCTCTAATAGTAGTTTTAAAAGCATCATATTCACTTGGCAATCCATTCAATGTGATGAGAACTATATCTTCATCATCAATCGAAGCTAAGGCAAGATGCAATTGATCAGCCAATTCTTTGATATGACTCAAGTAGAGTTCCATAGACTCAGTTTTCTTAGAAATTGAATTCAATTGATTCTTCAATTGGTGGATATGAGATCTAGAAAGAGAGGTTAATCGCTTATTCAGAGTTAGCCATACCTCAGAGCTAGTTTTGAGATGAAGAACTGAAGTGAAAATCGATGGCGAGAGAGTAGCAGTGACACGGCTGAGAAAATCATCTTCCATTTAGAAAATTCAGGATTAGGTATCTGTTTTCCAGTTGAATCAAGAACAAAAGGAGAAGGACATGAAGATGATTCATCAAGAATATCAAGAAGATCAGTTGCTCGGAGTATATTCTGTAATTGTGTTTTCCAGATTATGAAATTTGTTGAGTCAAGCTTCACATTGACGAAAGAAGAGAGACTAGAAATCAAGAGACCAAGATTGGCTGGAAGAGTAGGTGGTGCTGTTGAAGATGCCATGGATGACATCTCTGAAGCTCGCTAGAGCAGGCATAGCTCTGATACCATAATGAATTTCAGAGAATGAAATGAATTTTCTATATTATACTTCCATTATATTATTTCAATGACAGATTACATTGATATTTATATACATTCATAACCATCTAATCTAACTCTAGTTCTAACTAATTCTAAACTCAACATACTCTAACTACAGCTAGTTACAACCACTAACTAATACAGTTATTATTCTGTTACACTGGATGAGCTGTCACTACTTGTAGTGGACTGATGTTGCTGCAGCTTGCTCTGCTCTGGTTGCTTTGAGTTGTGTGATATCCTATCAAGAACAAAGGTCACAGGAGTGACAGTCAGAATAGAGGTACAGATTCAAGAGGTGGCTCGTACGGCTCCCAAATAGTGTAGCACTTATCTCCGCACAGTACTTTGCTCCACACCAGAAATCAGAGGGTCAATGGATCCATGACAGACAGAGGGTCACAAAGTGACCAAACAGAAGCTAATGGTTATTTAAGTCTCCCAAGGGGTGGGACTCCCGTGGTAGTACTTACAAAACATAATTGTTTATAAGGTTATAGCCAAATATTCTTTAAAATATAAACAAACATATCCATGGATTTCATTTTAACAAATATGGTTTAGAAAATAATCCACGTAATTGAAATATTAATATAATTAATAATAATTTATAAAACATAACTTGTATAAAACAAATATGGTAAGTCAAAACATACGTAAAATATATTATGGTGATTCAAGGTATACTATAACTTACCTTAAAAATAATACCTTACTATTTCTTTCACTAACGAAGACTCTGTCGACTTCTATTATTTTTCCTTCCTTTTCTTCCTTTCCTTCCCTTCTCCTTCCTCTCTTTTTTCCCTTTTCCTTCATTTCTTTCTTTCTTTTCCTTTCTTTCCCCTGAGTTGATCAACTCCGTAAAAGTTACATTCGGCCAACACGTGGCCAGGCACGAATCTTCTCACACGTTTGATTAGATTTATATTTATTTTTAATAAATATTTAAGATAATTATATTTTAACCCAATTTTCTAATATAACTATATAAATAAATCAATCCCTAATTAAATTGCACTTTATCGTATACCAACAGAAAATTAATTATTTATTTTACTACCACACTCATTATTATTATTATTATTATTATTATTATTATTATTATTATTATTATTTATTTAATAATATATTGTCACATACAACTATTATAGTAATATAAAATTTAAGGAACAACTTAAATTTTCGAATTATTACACAATATCATGAATTTGAAATATAGTATTGGCAAGCTCAAATATGACAATAGAAAAACACTAACAAAATGCCATAAAATAAATACCTTTTTTGTCCATTAAGGGAGTGGTCATGGTGATGTACATGTATGTATCAAAGTGTCCAAAGTCTACTCATCTAAATTGTTATCTGCATTGTTACCCCCATTTCGAAGTGAACCATCTTCAAAAAAACATTAGAATATCTACCCAAATTATCCAACTCAATTCAACTTATTAAATAAACACGGCTTGTTTAATAATATAACATATCAAGGTTTCAAAAAGTGATTGTGATCGCCGTAACGATTGCGGTAGCACAGTTGCGGTTGCGGGGTATAAATGCCGTAGCATAATGGTTGCGGTAACTAGAACCGTGATTTTTTTTTTCTGCACAATTTGAAGAAAACTTACCGATATACATATTTTTTTTTCTAGAATCACATTTATTAAGGTTTAAAACAGATTTTGATCTTGTTAATTTTTAAGTATGATCCAATATATTTCATATTTTCAAATCACTATAAAATGAGCTTTTAACATTTTATTTCAATAGTTAATGACTTTAAGAATAATTAATGAAAAATTAAATTATAATTAATTTCCCTTTGCATTCCCTTTCTTGGAAATATAGAAAGATTTGAAGAGATGAAAATAAATTAAATTATTATAATGTATTTTCCCCTAAACATGTTAAATGGTAAAAAAAAATATTGAATTAATAATTAGATATAATGTCTCATGGTGAGCATGAGTTCGGCAACAATTAAAAAAATATTATTCAAAATCTAAATAATTTTTTTTTTTGACAATTAAATAACACACTGTACATGATAATAGGTGATATTGGATTGTAAACATGCCCCCACATTAATGCTAGAATTTAAAACTAATATCAGATCAATATATTTTGTCAGTGTTATATGCATTAATTAATGTACGCATTAGTGTATCAACTAGTGTTATGCCATTATTACTGACTCCACCTATTATACAAATTATAAACATTCAAAATCTTTATAATTATGTCACATCATCTATTAGTATACTTGTTAGTATATTAATTGATACATATAACATTATTCATATTTTGTATATCCAAATAATCAAATCACCATAATAAGAAATTATGCTCATCTTGACGTAATAAATTCAATAAATGTAAATTTAAGTAGCGTGACTAACAAGAATGTGGATCAACATGCTAAAGGTTGTGAAATGTTGAATTAATTATAAGATACAATAGCTTATACTCGGTGGTGTTACATGTATCAATTAGTATATCAGCTAGCGTTATGATATTATTATTGATCTCACCCATCATACAAATTACAAATACCTAAAATCTCTAAAATTATGCCACATCATTTGTTAGTACACTAGTTACTATACTAATTAGTGCATGTAGTATTATTCTAGCTCATAATAAGCATGAGTGCGATTTATATTAACAATTAAAAAAATACACATGGATACACTATAACAAATTGCACTTTTGGCGAACAAAAAATTTTAGTTGCCAAAAGTTGTGGAATTAGTGACCAAAAATTATGTTAGTCGGCAAAAATATAAGATTTAGCTACTAATTTTTTTAGTCGGGGTATATTAATTATTATCATAAAAAAAAGAACAAATTATAGAATGTTTTATTGAGGCAGACATCTCGTACTGAGGGACTTTTTAAAAGAAAATTGATTGAGTTATTCTTTAGGCTAATAAAAAGTCCACAAAAGAGGGTTTCACCGAAAAAAACCTAGCAAAATAAAGAATCTAGATTTTTCAATATTCTCCAAGCTTGCTTGGCCAATAAAGCCTGGTTAAAACGTAACAAGTCTCTAAACCCCAGGCCTCCCCACCCCTTAGGTAAACACACCTTCTGCCAACCCTTCTAACAAACACCACTTGCTCTATCCAAGGAGTGCTTTGGCAACAAGTTAAAAAAATTAATTTTTTAGGTTTTTAGCTTTGTTTAGTAAAAAAAGTCAGCTTTTTTAGCCAAAAAAATCACCAAAAAAGCTAAAAAAACTAAAAAGTCAGTTTTTTATCAATTTCTCAAAACACCCCCGAATATCAAAGTAAATTCCTAATAATGACAGTAAACCAGCTTAGAAATGACAATGGCATTTTAAACACCGACATCAAATAGACTGAGATAGAATGTAACACATGATTTATGAGCACACACCGCCCTGCAAAATTCAGAATCCCACATTTCGAGCCTTGAAGTTTACCCCGAACCTTTTCTAGAATACAATTAAAAATCTCCTGCTTAGACCTTCCCGAGAACCCAAGATTAGCACTTAGATAAATCCCTGGCTTCGCCACTATTTGAACACCCAAAGCTGATACTAGAAAATCTTTATGAGCAGCTTGCATATTTTGACTAACATAAAGTTCGAACTTGTTAAAATTGATACGAAGCCCTGTCTACTCACAAAAAGCCTTCAACATCCACTGAAAACACCAAATCTCCTCCATTTTTAATCTCAAAAAAATGAAACAATCATCTACAAATAGCAAATGGGAAATGGGAGGCGAATGTCTACTAATGGCAATACCCCGACAAATCCCTGGTGAACTAAGATGATCAAAACCATCCGATAACACTTGCATTACCGACAAGAAAAGATAAGGGGAGAGTGGATCCCCCTGTCTAAGGCCAGCTTTGGGAACAAAAAATTCAGATTGTTGACCATTAACAAGTGCTAAGAAAGGTGACAGTTGCCACACATTGTTTAATCAGTTAAACCCACTTATCACTAAATCCCATCTTCCGCATAATCGCCAAAAGGAACTCCCACTTAACCCGGTCATAGGTTTTATTCATATCTATTTTGAGCCCAAATTCTGATATTCGACCAATTCTTTTATGTTTGATATGCTCAATCAATTCATGTGCTAATAGTATATTATCGGAAATTAATCTACCACTCAAAAAAGTACTTTGATTGCAAGAGATTAATTCTGGTAATACCACTCTTAGCCGATTTGCACTCTTTTTTTTTTTTTTTTCGTTTTTAGTGAAGTTGCTTTAAAATTTTTCAAAAAATTTAAGATTTCGAAATTCAGCTCGACAGGATGAACTCGAAAATTATAAAAATTTTTAAAAAATTCATAAAAGATCAAAAGAAGCCAAAATAAGCACAAAAAAAAATGCTTATTTCCGTCTTTAGTATTTTTTTTTTGAATTTTTTTTCAAAAAAATTATACGTTTTAGATTTGTCTTGATAAGACGGACTGGAAAAGAAAAAAATTTTGAAAAAAAATCACTAAAGACAAAAATTTAAAAAAAGATGTGGCTTTTTTTTTTTGCTAATCAATTTGAAAGCTAAAAGGTGGCAAATGGACAAGTATGAGTAAGTGTCACGACCCAAACCCGTCCCTATGGGTTTAGCACCGTAACCGGCCAGTAATCCGCGATTACCGAAGGCCTACTTAACAGTAAAGACAGTAATACAGAGTATAGAGGCTGGCGGAAGCCAAAATAGTAATTAAAAGATGTCCTATGAGCTGTGACAGTCTGTATGCAAAAAGACTTTTCATAACATACACACATTCAAACCATAACAGTATATACATACATCATATACATGCATTCAGGTTAGGGACCAAATCCCTACCATAACAGTACAGTACAAGTCTCATACAGTCTATACAAAACAGGAACAGAAAGAAGGAAAGTAAAACACTCCAAAGCAGCCTTAGCTTGGCAGCACTTGGAACCTCTCAGTGAGGCACAATGGTTGGCTTGACAAAAGGGAGTTAAACCCAACGCTCCTAGCCCCGATCCGGTGCCTGGACACCTACATATATATATATAAACAGTGAGCTAAAGCCCAGCGAATAACAGTTGTGTAAAGAGGTTAAGAATGAATGTCCTTTCAGTCAATAAACAGTCATATAAACAGTCATATTGGTCATTTAGAAACCATAGCAATTTAACGTGGTACATCCAATAGCAAAACAGTACAGTAGGTCTTAACAGACCGAACAGTCAGTTGACGGCCATCATAACAGTAAACCGTAATGGTTCCAAACATGGGAACCGACAGAGATCTCTGTGACAGTAACAGTAACAGTAAATTGCTATAAATACCACGGATATAGTTCATAATTAGGACAAACGTTCATTCAGTAAGAAATATCATTTTAGAAAGCGGTACAGTAGTTCATTCAGAAAACATTCATGATTGAACATATCTTTACAACATTGTTACTCACAGAGTTCTGGGCTACAGATAGGCTAGTGAGTGTCCTCGGATGCCAACCCTACACAGTTACAGGATGAAGACACACTAAGTTGCACGTTTGGGAAACGATAACTTAATCCTTATCTTGACTCTATAGCATTATCCTCATTAAGATGCCTTAAACTAGGCCTAGGAATGCCTAGGATGGAATGAGGATGCAAAGATACACTTTAAAACACTTTTCAAAATTTTCAGAAAACAGGGGTCTCGCTCGAGCGTGGCTTTCTACGCTCGAGTGGACACGCAAACGAAAGACTTCCGCTCGAGCGTGACTTTCCTCGCTCGAGTGGACTGCAAAAGTACTGGATGCATGAAATTCACGCTCGACGGGCGCTCGACCCCCGCTTGAGCGTAAGACACAAGTCCTCACTCGAGCGTGCATTTCCTCGCTCGAGCAGACTGTAAACACATGCAAAGTACTGGATACACGCATTTCACGCTCGAGCGTGACTTTACTCGCTCGAGTGGACTGCATGAACTCAGAGTGTACGCTCGAGCATGAAGTTCCTCGCTCGAGCATGGATCCAAAATCTGGAATTTCCAGATTTGTCTCCAAGCATGAAACTCAACTTTTAAAGCATCAAATTTGATCCTTTTGGGCTAATTTTCTGGAAAACACTTTAAAACTCATAATATGACATGTTTCAAAGATCAATTTCAAAATCAAAGCCCAAAGGTAGTTCAATTAAACCCATTTCCAAACAAAACTTCAAGAACAAGATGAACATGCAACATGCATGAATTCAATTGGCATCAAAGCTTCCAATACATGATCAAATGAGCCAATTCACTCAAAAACATGATGAATTCATGAACTATAACCCAAATATGGACATGCATGTGAGGATTCTATGAAAACAACTTCAAAATCCAAGAATGTAAACATGCATGCATGAATTCCTACTCAAATCAACATATAAACCAATTCTTGACTTTAATCTCCAAATTTCCATGAATCATGCAAGAACCAACTTAAATTCACAAACAAGAAGGTAAACATCCTACCTTAGGTCTTGAATTCAAGGTATACAAGCTCAAATGTGCAATCTACTCTTCAATTCTTCAAGTTCTCCAAGTAACTCTCTAAATGATGCCAAACTTCTCCTCTCTCACTCTCTCCTACGGTTTTGGACTCAAAATGGCTGAGGAAAAGTGATGCCAACACATGTAAATCAAGACTAAACATTTGGTCTAGCAAGGTCCACTTAATGGCAAAAGGGTAAATAAGCCAACTAATGTAATTTAACATTATTTAATCTAATTTAATCATACCATATCAAATTTTAATTAAACATACCATAAAATCACATAAATTCTAATTAACACAAAACACTAATCGGTTCCAGATTCGGCCACCGATAAGGCATTCAATTTATAGTTCGAAACTTAAAACATGAACAGATAAATCAATGACAAACAAATAGAAATGTATTTAACATAGCACATTCATGCAATCAGTTTAGGATTTCATCCTAATCAGTTACTTAACATGCTTAATCATAGATTAGCACTAATCAGTGGTGAGGGTTGTCACAGTAAGTTTGGACAAGTCAAAGTGAACTATACATTTAAAGCAATTCTACATAATACCCTTATAGTGCTAACTACTTGTCACTCCGCCTTAAAGAAAACTACTCAGAATTGAAATGAATAATTGAGATTTAATTAGTGTAATAAAATTCTAAGTAAAAGTAGGTAGTGTTATCAAGGGGTGCTTGCGGTTCGGTTGTGGTCGGGGAACCTCTAATTCGCCATCTGTCCGCTAGATTGGCGGATTGAAAAAAATCAATTCGCATCCGTTTGTCGAACTGGCGGATGCGGATTAAGCGGATTCGCGGATCGATGCAAATCGGTTTGGTGATTTAAACTTTTACAAATTTTGAACATAATATAATAACTTGTCAATATTTTTTTTTTTTTGATAACAATCTAACTCAACATAACCAAATGATTATCAAGTAAATTGTTAAATACCAATAATAAATACATATAAGAAAATCACGCATTATCGAAACTATTTAATTACATTTTTTAATTCAAAAACTATTTAATTTGATTTTTTTTAAAAATGACAAAATTAAATTTGATATTTTTGATACAAAAATACCAAATATCAACACTTGCCATTTGATAAAAGGATTTCCAAATTGAAAATACAACAGAATATCTCTTTTTCAATTGAAAACACAAACATAATATTTAAACAAATTGAAAATGCAAAATTTTACAAATTACTGGAGGTACTTGAGGTTTGGATGTTTGGTTACGGCTAAAGAAATCTCAAATCCGCCATTTGTCCAAAATTAGACGGATTGAAAAAATTCAATCCACAACTATTTGCTCGTCATCACGCATCCGTTCAAAATGCGGCGTATCGGTTCGGTTGGTTTGGGCGAATCCAAATATCCACTAAGCACCCCTAGTGTTATCTGCTTTCGCTGCTCTTCCACTTCATATAGGAAAGGTAAAAGAGAAAGTGATCAATTTCAAACATGGAACCAAGGCAGTAGCACATTTGGTAAAGGCCTAGGGGTTAAGACCCCAGGTCTCAAGTTCGAAACTTCTTGGGTTAATTTCCTGGACGTAGCACAGTTGGTTAGGAGGTTAAATTTCAAATTGTCACTACCCCAACACTTGGTGTGAATTAGCTATTCCCCCGCTGCGTGAGTCCTGATTTAAGCTCTTGGGGGGTCAGGACAAGTTCTCGGGTTATAGTATTTTACTCAGAACGAACAACATGATATCTTAGTAATCTGTGCGAGGGGCGTTGCCTTGGACCTACGAGAGAGTGGATGGATTTTCCTGTAGTAGAAAAAAAAAACAAAAAACAAAAAAAAAAAGTTCCAAACATGAAGTCCATGCCTAAGGGGGTGTTTGGTCTAGCTTAAAAAGACCAACTTATAGATTTTAGCCTTGAAAAAAGTTAATTTAGATAGTTAGTTTTAGCTTTTGAAAAATAACTTCTGCTTCTAACAACTTTTTTGAAGCAGAAATAAGCTTTGAATCTAAAGCTGCTAGGAGGTAGCTTCGTAGGTTCAGCTTATGCGGAGGGGAAGGAGTATTACTTAAATATCCTTTGTCTTTTCAATTATTTACTTTTTTGCTATACTATAGAAAAATCAGAGAAGAAAAACCAGAGAAGAACTTGCCCATTCTCGTCGTCTTTCCCAATAGCAGCAACCTCAGCTTCATTCTCACCGTCTCGCCGCCGTTGTGAGAACTTGCCCATCCCCTTCGCCTCTGCGTTCCAAACCCACATCACACTTAACCCAAAATATATATATATATATATATATATATATAAACACACATAACAATTCATATTAAAAAATAAAATAAAATCGATGACTGTGTACACATATATACACACACAGAGAGTGTGAGAGAAAAAGAGAGACGTAAAGATAAAGAAAAGAAAAAGACAAGTACTTTATGTATATATATCTCTATACTATATATTAAGCAAAAGAGGATTTTTAACCCCCAAAGCCTGTGGGAGCTTCAATATCCCAATTTGAATTTTCTAAATTTTTTATTTTAAAAAAAAACTCAGCATTTATTGATTTGGTCAAAATCCCTTGATTAGCATTTATTAACTTTTTCCAGTCCACATGTCTTCCCATATGCCTGTATTTATTGATTTGGTTAAAATCCCTTGATCAACATTTAAAATCCCCTCATACAAATAATTATAGATACAATCTGTGTATAGTTATTGCAGTACCCTTTTCAACTTCTCCCATATATTATGGTTAGTGATAAGATTGTTAAATTATTTTTATAAAAAATTAAAAAAAAACATAATTTATATATTAAAAAAAATCTAAAACAAATATAAATATCTACAATTATCTCGTGCATAGCACGGGTGATGGGCTAGTATATATATATATATATATATATGAAAAAAGCAAAAGAAAATTGAATGAATCAAGAGAGCTTCAAATCCAAAATAGATATTCTTACTAAAAAAAAATGATAATTAATTACAAAAAGTAGAGATAAATTCACCTTACAACTAACAGGGGTACAAAATATATTTATACATCAAAAAGTTATTTTACAGTTTATTAAACAAATAGTACTCACTAATTTAAATCTATAATCTAACAATTATACCAAACAGATTAATAATTTCTGATTAAAACTACAAACTATAATCTATAAAATAATGTTTGAGAGCTCTAATGCAATTCCAATAATGTGGAGAGTGTCTATGTGACGGTAGAACCCACACTCCTCTCTCTAGTCTTTCTCTCTCTCCCACCTCATTAAAGCTCTATTTAGAACTCTAGTATTAAAGTTATGTATCGTTACTGATAATCTATTAAGTTATAAGTTATAATATGTTTATCAGCCACACCAAACACCCCTTAAGTCGTCATCGTCGTCGCCGTCATGCATGGCCAGAGATGAAAACCCACACATATTTATGTTCCCATGGTTAGCCTTTGGTCATATGTTTCCATTCTTAGAGCTCTCCAAGCTCATAGCCCAAAATGGTCTAAGAGTCTCTTTCGTATCCACTCCTAGAAACATCCAGACTCCCCAAATTGCCTCCAAATCTATCCCCTTTCGTCAATTTAGTGATATCCAAAGTGGACCAACTCCTCCGAAACGCAAAATCCACACTCGATCTTCCCCACCACAAAGTCAAGTACCTCGTGAAGGCCTTTTCCTACGATCAACTCCAACAGCCCATGTCTCAGATTCTCTCAGATTTATCTCCCCATTGGGTAATTTACGATTTCGCACCATATTGGCTCGGCCCTCTTGCCTCCAAACTCGGCGTCCCCAGAGTCTTCTTCAGTGCCTGCGTTGTGCTTTTTGGGTCCTGTACCAGTGTCAAAGCGCACGAGTGGTGGAGACGATCGCACAACACCAGAGGACTTCACTCACTGCTAAACCTAAATGGATCCCATTTGAATCAAAAATCGGGTTTAAGCTTTTCGAGATTAAGTTCAACGACATATCCACCAATGATGAAAACGTTCCGACTACATTTCACTTTGGAGCGGAGATTGAAGCTTGTGATGTCTTGGCTGTGAGAAGCTCTAATGAGTTCGAACCCGAATGGTTGAAACTTATGGAAGAGATTCACATGATTTGGGCCCAAATGGCAATGTTCATCTTGACCCACACCATATCTAAATGATTTGGTAATTTTTGGAGCAGTAACCGGAGGTCTTATTTCAACGGTTTAAAATCCATCTAATTTCAAAATAAATTATTTGTTGCAATTAGTTTTATATATTTTTAATTGTTACTAAATTTAAAGACGCTGTCATGTCCTATTATCGTCAGATTATTGTCGATTTTTCGTTTGACAATCAGAGACTTGCTATAATGTTCAACAGCGTCGGAAAGTTCTCAGAGTATCGCCAGAGTATTCTGAACGTTACCGGAAGTCGCCAGAATGTCTGTCATTGGACATCAAGAATATCGTCGGAGATTCACCAAAATGTCTAGAACATCATTAGGGAGAAAAAAAACAGAAGAAAAAATAGAGAAACTAGCGTGAAAACATAACAAAATTTAACCATATCCCCTCCAACACCACAAAACATGAAAAAAAAAAAAAAAAAACTCTTTTAGAGTACATAATTTTCAATTCGCAAATTTATAAAAATTTAAATTTTGAATTAATTGCTCATCAAGTAGCATAAATTTACAGTTTTAAAACTACAAAAATTATCAATTTGCTTGTTTATCAAAATACAATTTCATGTCATGGCAGTGGTGGAGATCTCAGATCAAAAGTTTCTAAGAGTTTGTAAATTTTTAGTTTGTCAATATTTGCTAAACTTTTTTTGTTGTTTTAATAAAGAAAAAAAAAAGGCTACAGCCATAGAGAAAAGTAGAAATGTATCTTCAAAATTATAAAATTTTACAATTTTCACCATTTTTGTTCAGAATTTAAAAATTTTCTCAATTAAAACAGGAAGAGTGAAGTGTGTAATAGAGAAAAGAGTAAAAACTGATAGATCAAAGGAGAGAGGCAAAGGTAGAGAGATGGAACTCCGACAACTATTTTTATTTAGATTTAGCCGAATTTGATGTCGATTTACTTATATCTACTCTAAATTTGAATATTCTAGTGAGTTGTCTTGTGATCTTGACCAAATTTGAGCAAATCTATGTGAAGAACATCGCTAGAAACTCATCACCTTCGTAGTCGGGCGAAGCAAGGAGTCGGTAGTTGATGGTTGTCGGTGAATCACAATTAATGATGGTCGCCGATTGCTGGTCATCAATGAGTGTAAAGCGGAAAGAGAGAGAGAAGAATTCCGGTGACACTTCGCCATCTTCTCTCCTTCGAATGAAATCACTCTGGCACCACCACCACATGCATAATTATAGTACAAAACTTCACACATAACCTTTCTTGAAAGAAGAGAAAACTAGAATCCAGATAGTACTTTAATAAAGAGAGAAAGTTTCCTAGAAAAAGGACATGCAATGCATCTGTGGGAGAGAAAAGCGCATGATATTCATTGCTATGACTACTGTGGGAAATAACTCATTAGCCTTGGGACTTTGAGTTTACACAAAAAAATTATGGGACTAAATAGAGTATACTTCTTTCAAAGAGGACATGCGGATAATTTGTCCAATTTTTTTAGAATTTTTAGCATTTTTTTAATTTTTTTTTTCGTATTTGTAACATTACTTTTAAATAAATTTACACAATAATTTTTTTTTTTAATGACGCTCAGGCAATTTAAATAACTGAAATTTGTAACATTATTTTTTTTTCTTAATGAAGCTCAGGCAATGATGGGAAGCTTCTTTGTTTCTAACAATTTTCCTTTGATGGGTTGGGTTGATGTAGTCACTGGAATGAGTGCTAGGGTTGAGAAGAATTTCAAGGAATTGGATTTGTTCTATCAAGAATTCGTTGATGATCATCTCAATCCAAAGAGGACTGAATTCATGCAAGAGGACATCCTTGGCATCTTACTTCAACTGAGAAAGGATCAGTTCAGTCCAATTGATCTGACTTTAAATCATATTAAAGCAGTGCTCATGATGAGTTAGTGACTAAAAAAACTACATATAATTTCTTGTTCATGTGGTTGTAGACTAAAAGCACCACTAAGTTCTGTTAGTGGAATCTCATTTTGAACTAAACATTGCTTAAAACTCCAAATTTCCACTCCTTTCAAAACCCCCCAAAAAATTAATAATAATATTTTTACGTTGTAGAATATTTTCACAGGTGGACCTGACACAAGTGCAGCCACCGTGGTTTGGGTGATGACTGCGCTGATGAAAAAGCTGTGATGGAGAAAGTTCAAGAAGTAAGAAAGTCGATTGGAAAGAAAGATATGGTGGACGAAGATGATATTTAAAAGCTTCCTTATTTGAAGTCAGTGATAAAGGAGGCAATGAGACTGTACCCACCCATTCCGCTCTTGCCGCAACAAACAATTGACAAGTGCATCATAGATGGGTACCTAGAACCCCGGTTTATATTAATTCATGGGCCATTGGAAGGGACCCTGAAGTTTGGAAAAACTCAGAAGAATACTTGCCTGGGAGATTTTTGGATTGTGATACTGATTTTAGAGGACTAAATTTTGGACTAATTCCATTTGGATCTGGTCGAAGAGCAGCCTACGGCCAATCTTCTTTACTCATTTGATTGGGAATTACCTACTGGGATGACAATTGAAGATATTGATACTAATATCAAGCCTGGTCTTACAAGGCATAAGAGAAATGCTCTTTGCCTAATGCCTAAGAACTACTTTGTGTAACTAAGGCATCCTTTGCTCATTAACTAAAATAAGACCTCCAAAAAAGCATAATAATGTTAAGAATTACAATATTTTACTCACTATTTCACGTGTAAAACATAAATATGAATGATGAGATATACTAACACAATTTTAACATCTATGATGATAATAAATAATAAAAAAAGTAATCATCTAGCATTATTGTAAAAAAACAATGCTAACAAATTAGTTCATTTCTAATTTTTTGACTTTTTATTATTATTATTATTATTATTATTATTATTATTATTATTTTAAAATATAAACATGTTTCGAGAGATTTTGGGTAAATTACATATACCCCTCGAGGTTTAGTTAAATTACAGATACCCTCATGAGGTTTGAGAAATTACAGATACCCCACTGAAGGTTAAATTTGCATAACAAATTAGGGGACAATTTGTTATGAAAATATAAACTTCAGGGGGTAATTTGTTATGAAAATATAAATCTGAGGGGGTATCTGTAATTTTTCAAACCTTAGGGAGGGGATCTATAATTTAGTTAAACCTTGAGGGAGGTATATGTAATTTGCCCCCATTGATGTTTTGATTCTAATCCATCGACGCATCAGTTGCTATTAAAGGCCCAACAGCCCATCGATTTGAATGAACCGTTGAGATGAGAGGTTCAGTGAAACTTTAAACTTGAGCCTAAAAAGTTGAGGCCCGTCAGTTAAAAGTTACAGCTACCGGTGGGTCGGGTCATAGCTTATCTAAAACAATTCGAATGGTAGTGCTAGAGGCCTCGAATTCGAGGCCTCCAATTTGCCTCAAATGCGGTTTTTTTTTTTTTTTTTTTTTTTTTTTTTTTTTTTTTTTTTTTTTAAGGATGGTTATGGGTAAGGATGTTCCAAAAAAATTAGACATTCTGCACCAACTCATCGTATAAAAGGGGTGTTTGGGAAGAAAAAAAATAGCCTAGTTTAGGCTAAAAATCATAAAAAGACAAAATAGGCTAAAATAGCTAATAAGACAAAATATCACATCAAACCCATAATCATTTCACTTTTTCTCTTACAAACATCACATCCAACCACAAAAAAATCCAATCATCTTCCCAAACACAAAAATTTTAACCTACTAAAATAACCAAAAACTAAAATAGCCTACTAAAATAGCCACTTCCCAAACGAGTCCAAAATTATATGAAATTAACAAAATTTAACCAACAGCTTAATTGATCAGTCAATTTTATCATTCAACTAGTCTAACCTAATTGACTGATTAGTTAAACTTTTGGTTAACATTCGTTAATTCCATATAATTTTGTACGATGAGTTGGTGCGGGATGTCTAGTTTTTTTGACACACCTCTACACATAACCACCTTTAAAAAAACAAATCAAACCAACACAACCCACCAAATAAAATAAAATAAAAAAAAAACTGGACAATCAATTTTATCACCCAATCAGTCTAACCCAACTCACTTGCAGAATGTCTAATTTTTTAACACACCCCCAGACATAACCATCCTTGCAAAAAGAAAAGAAAAGATGGGGAAAAAAAAAAAAACCAAACTAACACAGCCTTAACAAAATAATAATAATAATAATAATAATAATAATAATAATAAATATTAATAATTTCAATTTGAGAGAAATTCGAGGCCTCAAGCATTATTCCAATTCGAATTGTGTTTCCACATTAATCTAATTTATTTTTTTTAAGGAAAATGATTTGGAGCCCTAAAAAAGCCCCCCTAATCCCCAAAACGACGCCGTTTTGGCGAGTTTTTTTTTTTTTTTTTGCCTTGGTATGAAAATTCGGGAGATTAGGGAGGGGGGTTTCGGGGGACATAGCACGGCCCTTTTTTTAAATGGTAAAAAAAATTGAGTGAAATAATCATGAAATAATAATAATAATAATAATAATAATAATAATTTCAATTTGAGAGAAATTCGAGGCCTCAAGCATTATTCCAATTCGAATTGTGTTTCCACATTAATTTAATTTATTTTTTTTAAATGGTCAAAAAAAATTGAGTGAAATTATCATGAAATGGATTTTTCTACAACTATAAGAATAACACTTAGAATAGGAAAATATAAATAATTACAGAGTGAAATTGTATTACAAATAAAAAAAATATGCATATAATTTTATTTTTAAATTCACTTACAATAATTTGGAGTTTGGGACAAATAAGTTAGATAAATAGCATACCATATCATATCATTGTGAATCAAATTAGGAGAGACTTTTTAGAGGTCTCAAACATTTTTTAAAAAATAAAAGTAGTGATATACAAAATATATATACATACACTCAAAATAGCATAATGTGACAAATCTTGATTTTATCATTTTAAAGCAAAAGATCTATTAAGGTGACTTGTCAATCTTGTCAAAATTTCTGTATGAAAAATATTTTTCTTAAAATAATGATATCCTAACAAATATATATATATATATATATATAATTTGATACAAAATAACCTGACTGAATTTAGGACACATCATTTTAAAAAAATGGTCATTAAGATGATTTATAGGTACATGACTGACCCCACATAATTTTGATAGACCATTTTTAATGAAAAATATGTAAGAATCTCTTTTTCAATGTGATCTCACAGTGAATTGAGCCTTCCATTTTGGCCACCAAATAGCATTTAGTTGAATACTAGTTGGCATATTTCTTATTAGTTTCAACAATTACAATTGAATTTTACAATAGGCCAACACCACTGGTTCCCTCTGATTCTCTATCTCAATATTTTTTTTTTTTCCCATCATTTTAATTGATCTATAATTATTTAAGCATGTGTTAAAATTTTCATATTTCAATATTCTCTTATAATTCAACAACTATGAGTGAATTGAAATAGTAGGAAATTGATTTTTGAGATAAAAAAATTCCTGGCCGACATGATATTCCTTCCTATTATATTGAATCACAAATGACCCTGTCTTGCATATTAGTGCCTAGCCATGAGGCAAAGAGCATTCTTCTTATGCATTGTAACACCAGGCATCACATTAGTATCATCAGTATCTTCTTTCTTCATCCCATCAGGTAGTTCCCAACCAAATGAGTAGAGAAGATTGGCAAGTGCAAGCTCCACTGGTGCAATTCCTAGATTGATCCCAGGACAGCCTCTTCGGCCAGCTCCGAATGGAATTAGCTGAAAATCCTGTCCTCTAAAATCAATATCACAATTCAAGATTTTCTCTGGCAAAAACTCTTCTGGGTCTTCCCAAGCTTCAGGGTCTCTTCCAATGGCCCATGAATTAATATAAACTAGGGTTTTTGGTTGAATTTCATACCCATCTATGATGCACTTGTCAATTGCCTATCGTGGCGAAAGTGGAATGGGTGGGTATAGTCTCATTGCTTCCTTTATCACTGATTTAAGATAAGGAAGCTTTAGAACATCATCTTCATATATCCACCATATATTTCTTTCCTATCAACTTTCTTACTTTTCATGAACTTTCTTCATCACTTTGGGTTTTTTCATCAATGCAATCATCACCCAAACCACGGCTGCTACACCTGTGTCTGTTCCACCGGCAAATATATTCTACAAAGAAAGTTCAAAAATTAATTGATATATATATATATATATAGGTTTTGAAAGAAGTGGGAAATTGGACTTGTAAGCATATAATGAGAGAGGATAAATTGAAATTTGGGCTACTAAATTTTTTTGGACATTTTAGTAGTGTTAGTCAGCAACTCAAACTCACAATGAAGACTGCTTTAATGTGATCCAAAGTGAGATCAATTGGAGGGAACTGATCATTTCTCAGTTGAAGTAAGATGTCAAGAATGTCCTCTTGCATGAATTCAGTCCTCTTTGGATTGAGATGATCATCAATGAGCTCTTGATAGAACAAATCCAATTCCTTGAAATTCTTCTCTAGCCTAGCACACATTCCAGTGACTACCCATCAAAGGAAAATAATCAGAAACAAAGAAGCTTCCCATCATTGCCTGAGCTTCATTAAGAAGTCCATGAAATCTACTTCTTTCAAACCCTTCGCTTTCCTCGTACCTTTTCCCAAATGCCACTCTGCAAATCAATGTGATTGTAAGAGACATCACTACCTCACTCAAATTAACAACCTTTGATGAATCCGCGAGTTGGGATATTTTCTTCACCATCCTTGAAACCTTGTCTTCGCGAATGAGCCGAAAAGATTGGACTCTCTTGGAGCTAAAAAGATGAACAAAGATCTTTCTCATCTCTCTCCACAAGTCGTTGTAAGGTGAGAACGCCACGTCTAAACCATTGTAAGAGAGCTTTTGTTGTCTGAGCAAGATTGGTCTGCCTGAAAATGCGAGGTCATGGGTTTTCATGACGTGTTTCACCAGGGTTGGAACAGAGCCAAGTCGAAGGGACATGAGAGGACCATGTTCTTGAGCTAGTTGGTATAGGTAGCTGTGTGGTGCTGATGAGTTAAGGATGATTTGGTGTAAGTTTCCGGTGAAGGGAAATCCCGGAGGACCTGGTGGTGGACGAGGTGTTTGTCTATTTGTTGTTATGTGTTTGATGAAGAAGAAAATAATAGTAGAATTGGGAGAGGCTAGAAGGAAAAGAAGAAGAATTAACATGGTTAGTTGAGTTGTTGCAAGTGTTTGCTAGATATAATAAGGATGTGAGAAAGATAGTCCTTTTATAAACCTCTTCCAAGATCCATGTATGGAAAATGGATTGCCACCCAAAACTGAGGACAAATTGTTTGGGTGGACAAAAATGTTATGACTATTAGATTAATTTATTTATTTTTTAAATTATTGATGGTTTATATATTGAAATGTAAAAAAATAAACGAAATGGATTATGAAAGTGAGACTCGTGATAGGCCTCACAACTGGGACTTATGGTACAGTCTACTTTAGTATACATTAGATTGGGGAGGAACTGAGTATTAAAATTGAATCTCAATCGCGCATTAATTTTTTAGATATGTTTTTAATTGTACATATCTTTAGTGTTAAATGTAACCCACACTATACTCAAATGAATAGTCACAAAATATGAGTAATTATCTTGTTTTTTCAAAATACCACATCGACTATATACTCGTCTAATAATAAATATCTATATACTCACGTGGTCCGTGAAATAAAAATAATAATAGGCAAATTATGAAATATTATTAATTTGAAAACACAATCACATCACAGTGTTTTGTACCTATGTAATAATTTTGGCACAAAATATACTCTCTTTTTGTAATTTTTTACATTCTAATTTTGTGAGGATAGTGTTTATTTTGTTGGTGACATTAAATAATTGCAAAAAAAATAAAATGGACATGATTTGTTTTAGAAATAATATGAATTGTCGTTATTTCACTCAGTTTTTGCTTTTGAAGCCAGACCTAGCAGCCTCACTTTCATTTCCACTAAAGTGAACCTCCCATTTCGCTCCCACTAAAATAAGCTTTTGATTTGATTTGAATTAATCGAAAACAAATCACGCACGTCAAGTTATTTAGTTTTGGACTCAAAATTAGCAGTCCTTCAAGAATCAAATCAAACCTAATTGAAAGCCGAATTTATTCAATTTATGAAATTAATGGTTACTTTGTCTATCCCTAGTTACAACTTTTAATTAGGTGTTTGTTTCAAAAGAGACTTTAGTCCTACCCTGTTCACAACAAAAATAAATAAATAAGTAAATAAAATAAAAATAAATAAATAATAAAATTTGAAAATAAATAAATTAAGAAAAATTTATTACTTACCATGTTGATCAAAGCAGGGATGCATGTAGGGGATGCCGGCAGGGACGGTTGCACCCCTAAAATGTTTAAAAATTGTGTATACTAGTAAGATAATTTTAAATTTGATTAGCTCGCACTCTCCAAAATATTTACATTACAAAATTTTAAAAATAGTTTTTAAATTGAATTTTATCAAATATTGATCTATTCTATTTATTATCTGTATTATTAATTTTTATATTTATATATTGTTTAAAATTACTTGTATTATTTTATTTGTTTCTATTTGTTGCTATTCTTGTTTTTTCTTTTCATATGTCATTTATGTTTTTTTTTTCTTTTTTTGTAAATCACATTTTAATTTGCTTGTGCATCTTATTTTACATTCATTCTTATTTGTTCATTCTCTAGAAATAGAAATATTGTCTAGAAATAAAAATTTTATCTACTTCAACATGACATTCTTAAAATAACTTAATAAAATTTAATACCACTTATTGAAACGAATTATCATTATACTCATAAAAACATACTTTTTCAATTATAATTTTTTTTTTCTAAACTAAACTACGTAATAACATGAAAGATGATTTTGTAACAAGTTATTTAATCATATTTATTGAGAAAGATATTCATTAAGGTTTTGATGTCGAGTTTATCATAGATGTTTTTATGTATGTTATAAAAAGTGGTGATTACAACATTTTCAAATAGTTAACTTTAGTAGATGGAGATATAGTAATAGTAATAGTTAATATTTTATTAAGTTAATGCAGACAAGCAATGTGTCTAATTATATTTTTGTTCTCAATTATGTTAACAAAGAATGTTCGATAAATAGTAATATTATTCATTTTTCTTGTGTTGGTATAAATCAAAATTAAAATTTTATAATAATTTTTTTGATAAAAAAATTACATGTGTTTTTGCTCCCTCGAAACTCAAATCTTAGATTCCTGGATCAAAGAGTATAACCTTTATGATGGTATGGGCCCTACATTTTTTTTGTTTTACACATTTAAATTACATTTCAATTCTTGAGAAAATGTTACATAAAATTGAATTTATTATCACCACTTATGTGTCTAGTGATTAAAAATTGAATAAAAAATTTGTATATAGGTAACATTAATTCTTATGTACAAGCTAGAACGAGAGAAAGAAATTAATCGTAAAAATAAAAATAGTTATAAATTGGTAGATTCCTTACAGGAACAGCCGAATGTAAAAATTGAGCTAGGCTCAGAGATGGGTCATAAAATGTACGAGTCATCACCAGAAGCATCTCCAAGAAGCCATATGACAGTCCTTGAATTCTAGGTAACACCTTCTAGTCAGGTATTAGTGAAAATTGAAAGGACTAAAAGTGAAAGAGGTTCATCTAACCAGAAACGTAGGTCTTACCATGATCTTGTTACAAGGAGCAGTTTGGAACAGTTACCTAAAGAGACTAAAACTGGGAAGCAACGCAATTCTTTTGGTTCATGCAGACCTGATTATGTTGATCAGGAACCAAGAGATAGTAATAGTAGTAATTCTCTCCCAAGTTACATGCAAGCGACAGAATCTGCGAAAGCCAAATCTTTTTCAACTAGCTCCCCGAGATCAAGTCCAGATGTGCAAGACAAGGACATTTACATTAAGAAGAGACATTCATTGCCTGCTTCAAATGGAATGCATGGATCTCCTCGTATACAACGATCTACATCTCAGGCACAGCCTGGTGCTAAGGGAAATGGTCATCTTCATGGTATTTTCTAAACTACCTCATTTTTCTTTTCAGATAGAAGGTATTGCAAATGTACTTCATAAATCCATTGACTTAACTTGATGGACTCATCCCTAGAATTTCCTTCAAGCTATGTTTAATCTGTCTAGGATCTGGTACAATTTGATCTAGATTGGTGACACAGTAAATTTTGTCTGGTTTTTGTAGGTAGTTTATCTGCTTTTAGAAAACAATCAATGCAGTTTAGCGTTGAGTATTTTGACTTTCTAAGAAGAAAAATTCTATGGTAGTTATAGACTATGAGAATTTGAACTGAACTAAAAGGGCAACAAACCAAGCCTGAGGCTGAATTGTACTTGCACCTTTTGGTCAAATACCTATGGTCTAGATACCCTTCTTTTCCTTAGCTTTAAGAATATAATAATAAACTTCTGGCAAATGGGAAGATAGATTCATAAGCATCTTTGCTGCTTGTGGTTAGTTGGATTTCACTTCAAGTTACTATGTTGCATCTCTTGTCATATTAAAAGGTTCTCCATTGCTGAGATTTTGTTTGTTGTGTTTTCCCAACCATGTTTTTTGCATGCAATATTTTGCTAGGATTGTCAATTTAAAAATTTTTCTTAGCTCTTCTTTTAAGATTGTTTGGATTTAGGATTTAGGTAAGGATATGTGGAGGGAAAGGAAAAAAGTGAATGAATATAAGCTAATTTTTTTCTCCATTTTCCTTGCATGTTTCTTTTTCTTTCCAAATCCATTATCCGAACACAATCTAAATTTCTTTTAGTTGTTTGTCATGACACAATATTTGCACAAATTACACTAAGTTGCTTGTCAACAATTTTTTTGTTTTCTGTGTTTTTGGTGTCAGCTAATTACTCTATCGTCACCCTTTTCGGATACTCATGATTTGTTTTTTTTTCCTTTAGTAATCATTCTTAGGACATCATCTACCCTTTAAACTTCAGCATAATGTTACACAGTTTGTCCAAAGTCTACCAATGTGAAGTTTTGGTATATGTTTCGTTACTTATTGCCTAAATCTTGTTTGTTTTAGAGAGAAAGTGGCAAAGGTAAAGAGTAGCTGTTTAATTTTGATTATCGGCATAGGCATGCCTTGGATTTAGGTTTGCTAGTGGAGAATGTAGAAAATGAAGTGAAATTTTATGTAAAGTGGTGAACTACCATCTTATTATTTTTTATTTGATTATGAAGAAATCTGTTTTGGAGGTTTGCTTGTATTTTTGTTCGATAGTATATGTATGCGACTTTATTTAAGGTTTGTGTTAAGATGGATTTGGTGAATATTAACTTTTGAAATATTGAGTTATAAGTTCAAGATATTTATTTTATTTTGTTTTTTTAAAAATTTTGACTAAAATATAAATTGAATTGCATTTTTTTGTGTGTGTTTTGTTTTGGAGGCCTTTTTTACTCAAAATCTACGAGGCCAAGACAGTTGACCGTGCACCACTCAAACACACAAGTCTGAATCCAAGTGTAGGTGCAGATTCCTATGTTTCTAATCCACATGTTAGCTTTAAGTTTGATTTTTTCCTTTTCAAGTACAAGCTAGAGCTCGGCTTAATTGAGTTGGTTCCATTCGAGCTCGAGTTTCTGAAATTAAAGGAACCAAACTCAAGTTCGATTTGAGCTGTTCTCTAACTCCAACTCGATTAATTTTCTGTGAACCGAGCTTTAATATCAATATTTTAGTTAAATTCCTGAACCAAGAATATCATCTTCCTAAATCACAAAAAAACAAAAAACCAAGAGTACAACTAATACATATAAAGAACAGTATATGTGAATCATATCAATAAAACCATAAAACCAATGTAATATATACTTTTCAAATCCTATACACCACATATATGTTCAAAATCCTAAAACACATCCAATGTAATTTATATACTTCTGAAATCCTATACTCCATATATAAGTACCACAAACATGGCCAGATCCAAGTAACTACGAATTTGTAAAAGTATATACGTTTCTTCCTTCATATTTTGTGGTATGGAGTTTCTTCACTCATATCTCACAGTATAGAGCAAGATGACAAGGCAAGAGAGGCAGACCGATAGAAACTTCTTGATCATGAGCAGCACCAACACCGTTAAAAAGCTTCCGATCATCATCGGCAGCACTACTAAGGAATTCCAGCGGTTGGGATGGTCAAGAAGAGCTCATACATGACAACAAAATACCTTCTCCCTTGACTTCATATTCATCAGTTCCACCTCCATCATCCGCGTTTTATTGTAGTAATCGCAATTTACAAAATATGAAACCGTCATTTTCGAGAAAACCTTAAAAACAAGTGTAGACATAGCAAACATAGTTGAGAAAATGGAAAACATAAGCCTCCACTCTTTTTCATGTAGAATAAATATTATTTCCAGAATAAATTCCATAAGCTGGCCTAAAGTAGAAATGAGACCAAAAACTTCTACAAATGCAATAGGCTTTTTGTTTTTCTTTAACCATACAACTTCTACACTTGTAAAAGTAAATGCAACCACTGCAAAACCAAGCCCCACGTAAGTGTATATTATATTTTTTTCATTTCCAACTTGTTCCATTATGGCATTGGCAAATTCTAGCAGGACATTGAAGGCAGCACAGTAAAAATTTAATTGTTGTTCCTTAAAAAACTTAAACACTTTGAACTTCAATTTCCTCAAAACTTTATTGCTGAAGCATAACACTATGAAAACATTGTGAAACATTGTGGGTTTCATTTTCTCAAAAACATTGCAGATAAAGTGACACACTTTGAAAAAAAAAGGTTAAATACTTTGGACTTCACTCCCTTGAAAACCTCGCAAGTGAAGTGAAGCTCCATGAAAAACATAGGAAAGACTTTGAAAAACATTTTCTATGTCTATAATACAGAGAAGGGATAGGTGGAGGATAGAGAGAAAATGGAGGTTGGAGAGAGGGAGAGAATGTAAGAATGAGCAAGGTGAGAATGGATGGTCCATTCCTATTTATAATGGTATAAAGAAACTACCCATTTTTTTTTAATGCACGATTTTGAAGCATTAAATTACCAAACATTACAAATAAATAAAAAAATGAATGCTATAAATACACACTAATTTGTTCACGATTTTGAAGCATTAAATTACCATGCAACCTTTTTTTTTTTTTTTTAAATGCACGATATTTTTTTTTACCTATAAGTACCATATACATGGCAAGATCCAAGTAACAATGAATTTGTAAAGGTATATACGTTTCTTCCTTCATATTTCGTGGTATGGAGTTTCTTTACTCATTTCTCACAATATGGAGTAGGATAACAAGGCAAGAGAGGCAAACCGATAGAAACTTCTTGATCATGAGCAGAACCAGCACCGTTAAAAAGCTTCTGATCATCATCGGCAACACTATCGAGCCAATAGGAATTCCAGTGGTTGGAATAGCAATGAAGAGCGTAGACATGGCAACGAAATACCTTCTCCCTAGACTTCATATTCTTTAGTTCCATCTCCATCATCCGCATTTTACCATAATAATCGTAATTTACAAAATACGAAATAGTCATTTTCGAGAAAACCTTGAAAACAAGTGTAGACATGGCAAACATAGCTGAGAAGATGAAAAACTTTAGCCTCCACTCTTTTTTATATAGAATAAGTACTATTTCCAAAATAGATTCCATAAGCTGGCCTAAAGTAGAAATAAGTTCAAAAACTTCTAAAAATGCAATAGGCTTTGTTTTTCTTCAGCCATACAACTTCTACAATTGCAAAAATAAATGCAACCACCGCAAAACCAAGCCCTACGTAAGAGTATATTATATATTTTTTCATTTCCAACTTGTTCCATTGTGGCACTTACAAATTCTCGCAGGACATTGGCAGCACAGTAAAAATCTAATTGTTGTTCCTTAAAAACCTTAAACACTTTGAACTTCAATTTCCTCAAAACTTTGTTGGTGAAGCATAACACTATGAAAACCATGTGAAACACTGTGGGTTTCATTTTCTCAAAAACTATGCAAGTGAAGTGAGACACTTTGAAAAACAAGTAAAATACTTTGGACTTCACTTCCTTGAAAACCTCGCAAGTGACGTGAAGCACCATGAAAAACATAGGAAAGACTTTGGAAAACATTTTCTTTGTCTGTAATACAGAGAAGCGATAGGTGAAGGATAGAGAGAAAATGGAGGTTGGAGAAGGGGAGAGAATGTAAGAATGAGCAACGTAAGAATGGATGGTCCATTCCTATTTATAATGGTCTAAAGAAACTACCCTCTTTTATTTATTTATTTATTTTTAAATGCATGATTTTGAAGCATTAATTTACCAAACATTATAAATAAAAAAAAAAATGAATGCTATAAATACACACTAATTAGTGCATGATTTTGAAGTATTAAATTAATATATCGATTAATAGCACGATTTTGAAGCATTAAATTACCAAACTACCTTTTTTTTTTTTAATGCACGATTTTTTTTTTGTTTTTTTTTTTAAATACCTATAAGTACCATATACATGGCAAGATCCAAGTAACTACGAATTTGCAGAAGTACATACGTTTCTTTCTTCATATTTCGTGGTATGGAGTTTCTTCACTCATAGAGAGGCAGACTGATAGAAACTTCTTTATCATGAGCAGCACCAACACCGTTAAAAACCTTCTGATCGCATCGGCAACACTATTGAGCAAAATAGGAATTCCAGTTGTTGGGATAGTCATGAAGAGCGCAGACATAACAACGAAATACCTTCTCCTTTGATTTCATATTATTTAGTTCCACCTCCATCATCCGCATTTCACCATAATAATCGCAATTTACAAAATACGAAACAGTCATTTTCGAGAAAACCTTAAAAGCAAGTGTAGACATGGAAAACATAGTTGAGAAGATGGAAAACTTAAGCCTCCACTCTTTTTTATATAGAATAAGTATTATTTCCAAAATAGACGCCATAAGTTGGCCTAAAGTAGAAATAAGACCAAAAACTTCTAGAAATGCAATAGGCTTTTTTTTTTTTCTTCTGCCATACAACTTCTACAATTACAAAAGTAAACGCAACCACAACAAAACCAAGCCCCACGTAAGAGTATATTATATTTTTTTCATTTCCAACTTTTTCCATTGTGGCACTTGCAAATTCTAGCAGGACATTGAAGGTATCACAGTAAAAATCTAATTGTTGTTCCTTAAAAAACTTAAACACTTTGAACTTCCATTTCCTCAAAACTTTATAGCTGAAGCATAACACTATGAAAACCATGTGAAACATTGTGGGTTTCATTTTCTCAAAAACTTTGCAGGTGAAGTGACACACTTTGAAAAACAGGTTAACTACTTTGGACTTCATTTCCTTGAAAACCTCACAAGTGAAGTGAAGTGAAGCACCATGAAAAACATAGGAAAGACTTTGGAAAACATTTTCTATGTCTGTAATACAAAGAATGGATAGGTGGAGGAAGAGAGAAAATGGAGGTTGGAGAGAGGGAGAGAATGTAAGAATGGATGGTCCGTTTCTATTTATAATGGTCTGAAGAAACTACCCTCTTTTTTTTTTTTTTTTCGTGCACGATTTTGAAGCATCGAATTACCAAACATTATAAATAAAAAAAAATAAATGCTATAAATACGCACTAATTAGTGCACGATTCTGAAGCATTAAATTAGTATATCGATTAATAGCACGATTTTGATGCATTAAATTACCAAACTACCTTTTTTTTTTAATGCACGATTTTTTTTTTTTTTTTTACCTATAAGTAACATATACATGGCAAGATCCAAGGAACTACAAATTTGTAAAAGTATATACGCCTCTTCATATTTCATGGTATGGAGTTTCTTCCCTCATATCTCACAATATGGAGCATGAAGGCAAGGCAAGAGAGGCAGACCGATAGAAACTTCATCATCATGAGCAGCGCTAGCACTGTTAAAAAGTTTCTGATCATCATCGGCAACACTATCGAGCCAATAGGAATTCCAATGGTTGTGATATTCATGAAGAGCACAAACACGACAATGAAATACCTTCTCCCTTGATTTCATATTCTTCAGTTCCACCACCATCATCCGTATTTTATCGTAATAATCGCAATTTACAAAATACAAAACAGTCATTTCCGAGAAAACCATGAAAGCAAGTGTAAACAAGGCAAACATAGCTAAGAAGATGAAAAACTTAAGCCTCCACTCTTTTTTATAGAGAATAAGTATTATTTCCAAAATAGATACCATAAGCTGGCCTAAAGTAGAAATACGATCAAAAACTTCTAGAAATGCAATAAGCTTTTTGTTTTTCTTCAGCCATTGAACTTCTACAGATGCAAAACTAAATGCAACCACCGCAAAACCAAGCCCCACGTAAGTGTATATTATATTTTTTTCATTTCCAACTTGTTCCATTGTTGTGCTTGCAAATTTTAGCAGGACATTGGCAGCACAGTAAAAATCTAATTGTTGTTCCACTTTGAACTTCAATTTCCTCAAAACTTTGTTGGTGAAGCATAACACTATGAAAACCATGTGAAACACTCTTGGTTTCATTCTCTCAAACACATTGCAGGTGAAGTGACACACATTGAAAAATAAGTTAAATACTTTGGACTTCACTTCCTTGAAAACGTCGCAAGTGAAGTGAAGCACCATGAAAAACATAGGAAAGACTTTGGAAAACATTTTGTATCTTCATAAGACAGAAGAGGGATAGGTAGAGGATAAAGAGAAAATGAAGAGAGGGAGAGAATGTAAGAATGAGCAATGTGAGAATGGATGGTCCATTCCTATTTATAATGGTCTAAAAAACTACACATTTTTTTTTAATGCACGATTTTGAAGTATTAAATTACCAATCTTTATAAATAAATAAATAAAATGAATGCTATAAATACACACTAATTAGTTCGCGATTTTGAAGCATTAAATTAGTATATCAATTAATAGCATGATTTTGAAGCATTAAATTCCCAAAGAACCTTTTTTTTTTTAATGCACGATAATTTTTTTTAACCTATAAGTACCATATACATGGCAAGATCTAAGTAACTATGAATTTGTAAAAGTATATACATTTCTTCCTTCACATTTCGTGGTATGGAGTTTCTTCACTCATATCTCACAGTATGGAGCAGGATGACAAGGCAAGAGTGGGAGACCGATAGAAACTTCTTGATCATGAGCAACACTAGCACCGTTAAAAAGCTTATGATCATCATCAGCAGCACTATCGAGCCAACAGGAATTCCAATGGTTGGGATAGTCACGAAGAGCGCAGACATGACAACAAAATACCTTCTCCCTTGACTTCATATTCTTCAGTTCCACTTCCAACATCCACATTTTACCTTAATAATCGCAATTTACAAAATATGAAGCAGTCATTTTCGAGAAAACCTTAAAAGCAAGTGTAGACATGGAAAACATAGCTGAGAAGATGGAAAACTTAAGCCTCCACTCTTTTTTATAAAAAATAAGTATTATTTCCAAAATAGATGACATAAGCTGGCCTAAAGTAGAAATAAGACCAAAAACTTCTAGAAATGCAATAGGCTTTTTGTTTTTCTTCAGCCATACAACTTCTACTATAGCGATCCTGGTTTTCCCTTTCTGTATCTGTTGTATTCCGGACTTTGGTTCCGTGGAGTTAGTAGTTGTATCTACCTTGTTGTCGTCCTTTGATTCCATTTGTTTGAGTTATAGGTTGTGTTGGGCTTGGTTGTTACAGGTTGGTAGAGCTTTGGCTCCCATTGTTGTTGCCCAGTTTTTGTATGGTCCGCTCGAGCGGGTCATTCTGCGCTGGAGCGGGGTTTACGCCCTTCCAGTATTTCGTGTCCCTGTAAAACTTCTGCAGGTGTGTTTTCTACGCTCGAGCGGGTTTACTGCGCTCGAGCGGGCTTGTTGGCGCTCGAGCGGGTAGTTCTTTTTCTGAAAAGTTCTGAGAGATGAAAATCTACACTCGAGCGGATATACTTTATTCTTGTGTCTTGGAGCTCGAGTGGGTCTTCTTGCGCTCGAGCGTAGCTAGTTTTTTCTTCTTGACACTCGAGCGTTGTGTTTTCCGCTCGAGCGGGAATGTCATATAACAGAGGGCAACTGGGCATTTTTGAATCATTTTCTACACTTCCACTCTCTCTCTTACTTTTCCAAAACGCCATTTGAGAGCTTCTCTCTCTAGAACCTTGCCTTCTCTTTAGGTATTGATCTGGTAAGAGTTGTTTCCTCACCTTTACCCTTTACAAAAAAGTTGTTGATCGTCGAGGGCTATCTTTTGATCCAAGAATCTCAAGATTTGGAGCATTTCCATTTTCTTCATCTTCTTCGTTGGGTGTCAACTTTTGAGGTAGGGATTCCTACTCACTCTTATGGTCTTTGACATAGATTTTGGTTGTTTTGATAAAGTGTTGAAGTTGGGTAAATTTTGAGACTTAGGGTTTCAAAATGTTAAAAGAGGGTTTTGTTATTTTGATTCTAAAAATGTGTATTGTGGGTTTCAAAAAAATGATATTGTGGTTGGTTGTTGATATATAGACCTTTGGGTCAATATTGGGAAATGGGGTAGAAAACCCTAATTGGTTGTATAAATTAATTGGTATGATTAATTTGGGAAAATTATGGTTATATGGAATTGAGTTGGAAATAATAAAATTGGCTCATTATATAGTAGAATAGTGGAGTTGGATTTATTAATCGCTCACTTTTGAAAACATTGATATTTTATCTGTTGGAGCTTTTATTATCTGTTTAGAAATAATTGCTTGGGCTACCGGTGGAGGGTAGTTTTGATTGTTGTAGACAATGCATGATGATTAGGCAAACTAAAACTAATCAATTGGATATGTCATAGAGTATGACGGTTGATAGAATACATTAACGTTATGTATTAATTGATTGTGTATATGACCTATGTGTATATACGTTGTGTGTGTGGGAGGAGATAGGGGATGTACTCCACGGTTTAGGGGAAGATAGGGAATGGACCTCTAAACCAGATGTTGTTTGGGAGGAGATAGGGGATGGACTCCACTGATACAGCTCATATGCTTGTCAGTTAACGTGTTGATATAGCTTATATGCTTATCTATGGAAGTGTTGATACAGCTCATATGCTTATCTTTAGAAGTGTTGATATAGCTTATATGCTTATCTATGGAAGTGTTGATACAGCTCATATGCTTATCTTCAGAAGTGTTGATATAGCTAATATGCTTATCTATTGAAATGTGGATACAGCTTGTATGCTTATCTGTTGAGATGTTGATACAACTAGTATGTTTATCTATTGTAAAATGGGAAACATTTAAAATGAGTCACTGTCTCATATAAGTGGTTGGCCAGGTTCTGAATCGTTGATGTAAATTGTGAAATTGATAAGAAATGGGAAACATTTAAAATGAGTCACTGTCTCATATAAGTGGTTGGCCAGGTTCTGAATCGTTGATGTAAATAAGAAATGGGAAATGAAATGAAACATGGACATAGTGGTCACGTAATGGAAATGGGTTATGAATTGATTTATGAAAATAGAACATTTATCAATTGCTAATGTCTTAGTTACTGCTCATACTGTGTTTAGCATATCTCTACTGGGCGTTGGCTCACCCTATATGGGACATTATTTTCAGGTACAGGTAGTATGCCACCTCCAAGGACATAGCTTGGATGATGATGAGAGTTGTGGACTCCTTTTTTGTTTATTTTGTTTGTATTACATGTATATCAAGCCAAAGGCTTATTTTGTATAGAGTTAGTACTCTTCTTTTGTGTAACCAGGTGTTGACTTGGAAAACTGTAAGCCTATAGGGCACTTGCTTTTGTTGTTAACATGTAATACTGTTGTAAGAACTACTCTGATGAATAGAAATGGTTGGTTTCTTTTATATCAATGCATGTCTAAAGTGATGAGTTTTATGTATTATTTTGAGGGCGTTACATCTACAATTGCAAAAGTAAATGCAACCCCCCCAAAACCAAGCCCCACGTAAGAGTATATTATATTTTTTCATTTCTAACTTATTCCATTATGGCACTTGCAAATTCTAGCAAGACATTGAAGGCAATACAGTAAAAATCGAATTGTTGTTCCTTAAAAAACTTAAACACTTTGAGCTTCAAACTCCTCGAAACTTTGTTGCTGAAGCATAACACTATGAAAACCATGTGAAACACTGTAGGTTTCATTTTCTCAAAAACTTTGCAGGTGAAGTGAGACACTTTGAAAAACAGGTTAAATACATTGGGCTTCACTTCCTTGAAAACCTCGCAAGTGAAGTGATTCAAGGAAGTGAAGCACCATGAAAAAAATAGGAAAGACTTTTGAAAACATTTTCTATATCTGTAATACAGAGAAGGGATAGGTGGAGGATGGATAGAAAATAGAGGTTAGAGAGAGGAAGAAAATGCAAGAATGAGCAAAGTAAGAATGGATATTCCATTCCTATTTATAATGGTCTAATCAAACTACCTTTTTTTTTTAATGTTTTAATGCACGATTTTGAAGCATTAAATTATCAAAGAATATAAATAAAAAAATGAATGCTATAAATAAAGACTAATTACTACACGATTTTGAAGCATTGAATTTGTATATCGATTAATAGCACGATTTTGAAGCATTAAATTACCAAACTACCTTTTTATTTTTATTTTTTATGCATGATTTTTTATTTTTTTTTTTTTATTTTATTATTATAGCTATAAGTACCATATACATGGCAAGGTCAAAGTAACTACGAATTTGTAAAATTATATACATATCTTCCCTCATATTTTGTGGTATGGAGTTTCTTCAATCACATCTCACAGTATGGAGCAGGATGACAAGGCAAGAGAGGCAGACCGATCAAAACTTCTTGATCATGAGCAGCACAAGCATCGTTAAAAAGCTTCTGATCATCATCAGCAGCACTATCGAGCCAATAGGAATTCCTGTGGTTGGCATAGTCATGAAGAGCGCAGACATGACAATGAAATACCTTCTCCCTTGACTTCATATTCTTCAGTTCCACCTCTATCATTCGCATTTTACCGTAATAATCGCAATTTACAAAATACGAAACAGTTATTTTTGAGAAAACCTTGAAAGTAAGTGTAGACATGGCAAACATAGCTGAGAAGATGGAAAACTTTAGCCTCTACTCTTTTTTATATAGAATAAGTACTATTTCCAAAGTAGATGCCATAAGCTAGCCTAAAGTAGAAATAAGATCAAAAACTTCCAGAAATGCAATAGGCTTTTTTTTTCTTTAGCCATACAACTTCTACAATTGCAAAAGTAAATGCAACCACTGCAAAACCAAGCCCACGTAAGAATATATTATATTTTTTTCAATTCCAACTTGTTCTATTGTGGCACTTACAAATTCTAGCAGGACATTGAAGGCAGCACAGTAAAAATCTATTTGTTGTTCCTTAAAAAACTTAAACACTTTGAACTTCAATTTCCTCAAAACTTTGTTTGTGAAGCATAACACTATGAAAACCATGTGAAACACTGTGGGTTTCATTTTCTCAAAAACATTGCAGGTAAAGTGACACACTTTGAAAAACAAGTTAAATACTTTGGACTTCACTTCCTTGAAAAGCTCGCAAGTGAAGTGAAGCACCATGAAAAACATAGGAAAGACTTTGGAAAACATTTTCTATGTCTATAATACATAGAAGGGATAGGTGGAGGATAGAAAGAAAATGGAGGTTGGAGAGTGGGAGAGAATGTAAGAATGTGGAATGTGAGAATGGATGGTCTATTCCTATTTATAATGGTTTGAAAAACTGCCCTTTTTTTTTTAATGCACGATTTTGATGCATTAAATTACCATACGTTATAAATAAAAAAATAAATAAATGCTTTAAATACACACTAATTAGTGCACGATTTTGAAGCATTAAATTAGTATGTTGACTAATCGCACGATTTAGAAGTTTTAAATTACCAAACAACCCTATCAGTATCATATACATGGCAAGATCCAAGTAACTATGAATTTGTAAAAGTATATACGTTTCTTCCTTCATATTTCGTGGTATGGAGTTGCTTCACTGATATCTCACAGTATGAAGCAGGATGGCAAGGCAAGAAAGGCAGATCGGTAGAAACTTCTTGATCAAGAGCAGCACCAGCATTGTTAAAAGCTTCTGATCATCATCGGTAGCACTGTCGAGCCAATAGGAATTCCAATGGTTGGGGTAGCCATGAAGAGTGCAGACATGACAATGAAATACCTTCTCCCTTGACTTCATATTCTTCAATTCCACTTCCATCATCTGAATTTTATAGTAATAATTGCAATTTACAAAATACGAAACAGTCATTTCCGAAAAAAACTTTGAAAGCAAGTGTGGACATGGCAAACATAGCTAAGAAGATGGAAAACTTAAGCCTCCACTCTTTTTTATATAGAATAAGTATTATTCCCAAAATAGATGCCATAAGCTGGCCCAAAGTAGAAATAAGACCAAAACCTTCTAGAAATGCAATAGGCTTTTTGTTTTTCTTCAGCCGCACAACTTCTATAATTAAAAAAGTAAATGCAACCACCGTAAAACCAAGCCTCACATAAGAGTATATTATATTTTTTTGCATTTCCAACTTGTTCCATTGTGGCACTTGCAAATTCTAGCAGGACATTGAAGGCAGCGCAGTAAAAATCTATTTGTTGTTCCTTAAAAAACTTAAACACTTTGAACTTCAATTTCCTCAAAACTTTGTTTGTGAAGCATAACACTATGAAAACCATGTGAAACACTGTGGGTTTCATTTTCTCAAAAACATTGCAGGTAAAGTGACACACTTTGAAAAACAAGTTAAATACTTTGGACTTCACTTCCTTGAAAAGCTCGCAAGTGAAGTGAAGCACCATGAAAAACATAGGAAAGACTTTGGAAAACATTTTCTATGTCTATAATACATAGAAGGGATAGGTGGAGGATAGAAAGAAAATGGAGGTTGGAGAGTGGGAGAGAATGTAAGAATGTGGAATGTGAGAATGGATGGTCTATTCCTATTTATAATGGTTTGAAAAACTGACCATTTTTTTTTAATGCACGATTTTGATGCATTAAATTACCAAACGTTATAAATAAATAAAAAATGAATGCTTTAAATACACACTAATTAGTGCACGATTTTGAAGCATTAAATTAGTATGTCGACTAATAGCACGATTTAGAAGCTTTAAATTACCAAACAACCCTATCAGTATCATATACATGGCAAGATCCAAGTAACTATGAATTTGTAAAAGTATATCCGTTTCTTCCTTCATATTTCGTGTTATGGAGTTGCTTCACTGATATCTCACAGTATGGAGCAGGATGACAAGGCAAGAGAGGCAGACCGATAGAAACTTCTTGATCATGAGCAGCACCAGCACTGTTAAAAAGCTTGTGATCATCATCGGTAGCACTGTCGAGCCAATAGGAATTCCAATGGTTGGGGTAGCCATGAAGGGCGCAGACATGACAACGAAATACCTTCTCCCTTGACTTCATATTCTTCAATTCCACCTCCATCATCCAAATTTTATAGTAATAATTGCAATTTACAAAATACGAAACAGTCATTTCCGAAAAAACTTTGAAAGCAAGTGTAGACATGGCAAACATAGCTAAGAAGATGGAAAACTGAAGCCTCCACTCTTTTTTATATAGAATAAGTATTATTCCCAAAATAGATGCCATAAGCTGGCGCAAAGTAGAAATAAGGCCAAAAACTTCTAGAAATGCAATGGGCTTTTTGTTTTTCTTCAGCCACAAAACTTCTACAATTAAAAAAGTAAATGCAACCACCGTAAAACCAAGCCTCACGCAAGAGTATATTATATTTTTTTCATTTCCAACTTGTTCCATTGTGGCACTTGCAAATTCTAGCAGGACATTGAAGGCAGCACAGTAAAAATCTAAATGTTGTTCCTTAAAAAACTTAAACACTTTGAACTTCAATTTCCTCAAAACTTTGTTGCTGAAGCATAACACTATGAAAATCATGTGAAACACTGTGGCTTTCATTTTCTCAACAACTTTGGAGGTGAAATGACACACTTTGAAAAACAGGTTAAATACTTTGGACTTCACTTCCTAGAAAACCTCGCAAGTGAAGTGAAGCACCATGAAAAACATAGGAAAGACTTTGGAAAACATTTTCTATGTTTGTAATACAGGGAAGGGATAGGTGGAGGATAGAGAGAAAATGGAAGTTGGAGAGAGGGACAGAATGTAAGAATGAGTGACGTAAGGATTAAATTACCAAACATTATAGATAAAAAAAAAGAATGCTATAAATACAGACTAATTAGTGCACGATTTTGAAGGATTAAATTAGTACATCGATTAATAGCATGATTTTGAAGCATTAAATTAGTACATCGATTAATAGCACGATTTTGAAGCATTAATTTAACAAACTACCTCTTTCTTTTTTTAATGCACAATTTTTTTATTTTTTATTTTTACCTGTAAGTACCACATACACGGCAAGATCCAAGTAACTACGAATTTGTAAAAGTATATACGTTTCTTCCTTCATATTTTGTGGTATGGAGTTTCTTCAATCATATCTCACAGTATGGAGCAGGATGACATGGCAAGAGAGGCAGACTAATCGAAACTTCTTGATCATGAGCAGCACAAGCATTGTTAAAAAGCTTCTGATCATCATCGGCAGCATTATCGAGCCAATAAGAATTCCAGTGGTTGGGATAGTCTTGAAGAGCGCAGACATGACAACGAAGTACCTACTCCCTTAACTTTGTATTGTTCAGTTCCACCTCCATCATCCGTATTTTACCGTAATAATAACAATTTAAAAAATACGAAACAATCACTTTTGAGAAAACCTTGAAAGCAAGTGTGGACATGACAAACATAGCTAAGAAGATGGAAAACTTAAGCCTCCAGTCCTTTTTATATATAATAAGTATTATTACCAAAATAGATGCCATAAGCTTGCCTAAAGTAGAAATAAAACCAAAAACTTCAAGAAATACAATAGGCTTTTTGTTTTTCTTCAGCCACACAACTTCTACAATTGCAAAAATAAATGCAACCACCGCAAAACCAAGCCCCATGTAAGAGTATATTATATTTTTTCGTGTTAGGTCCCTTGTTGTTTGTCAAATCCTGGTACAAAACTTTGTGTTGAACAAGTTGTAATTTTCCTGTGTTTTTGTTCTTCCCGCTTGAGCGGGACCATTGGCGCTCAAGCATATATTGTAGTCTCTCAGTATTTTGTCAGGTCTGTAAAAATACTGGAAGGTATGATTTCGCGCTCGAGCGGGTCATAAAGCGCTCGAGCGGAACTCTGTTTTGTCGTACGCAGATTTTGCTGAAGACGCTCGAGCGGGATGTTGGCCGCTCGAGCGGAGATCGCGGACTCAGGATTCCTATTTATACCTGTTTAGGTTGTTTTTAGGACTACTTTTTTCTAGATCTTATTCAAGAGTCCTAGGGTTTTGTTTGAAGTTTTGTTCTGAGGTTTTTGTGAGTTTTCCTTGATGTTTTGAGAAGAGTTCTTCAATCATGATCTAAGATACATACATCAAGGAGTTGGTTACTTTAAATTCAAGAGAGAGATCTCTTCGGTGGATTCCGAAGATTCAAGCGTAGAGTATCAAAAGGAGTTTGATTCTGTACGTAGTCGTTCATTCGACAAGTGAAATTGTGGATTCAACTTCAGGATTGATCAGTTCCGAGACGAAAGCGTGGTGAAAGAGTTACAGAAGATTCGAAGACAAATTGACTGAGTGGGGTAATTTGTATGTTATCTTTGTAATCTTTCTTACTTCAGTAGTGGATTGATTAGTGGTGTTTCGCCCGTGGTTTTTGATTACAATTGAAGGTTCTTCAATTGTGGTTTTTTCCACGTAAAAATCGTTTGTGTCGATTTATTGTTTATTCAGAAAAACAAACAATCTAAATCACTTTCGTAAGTGCTTGTTGGTTTAGATCGTGTGTTTTGGATACTTGGGATTTGGAATATTTTAATCTTGATCTAATCATGAATCACTTAGGATTTTCAATTGGTATCAGAGCAGGTCACTCTTTTTTTAAAAAATATAGGAGTGTGATTTTGTGTGACTAGTGATATGGATTCTATTCGTGAAGGTAACTCGACCCATAGACCTCCTTTACTCGATGGTACAAACTATTCTTATTGGAAAGCTCGTATGAGAGCGTTTTTAAAATCCATCGATGAGAAAGTTTGGCACAACGTAATCTATGGGTGGAGTGAACCTACTGTCATCATTGATGGTGTTGATATTCCTAAACCCCTTGATAAATGGGACACAATTGATTACCAAAACTCGAGTTGGAACAGTAAGGCTCTCAATTCCCTGTTTTGCTCCGTCACACCTGAAGAGTTTCGTCGTATCTGCACGTGTGAGGTAGCAAAAGAGGCTTGGGACATTTTGGAAATGATTCACGAAGGTACTACTTCTGTCAAAAAGTCAAAACTTCAACGTCTCACCTCCGCTTTTGAAACTCTTTTTATGCGCGATGATGAGACGTTTGATGAATTCTATGCAAAACTTAGTGATATCGTGAATTCCTGTTTCACACTCAGGGAAAAAATCCCGGAAGCTAAAGTTGTTGGAAAAATTTTGAGATCCTTACCCGAGAGGTTCCAATCAAAAGTGACAGCCATTGAGGAGGCTTAGAATGTTGATACCCTCAAGCTTGATCAATTGGTTGGAAACTTGCAGACTTATGAAGCCCACCAGATTTCAAAGAAAAAACAAAAAGAAAGTGTGGCTTTCACTAGTGCTCATGAGTCTGCAAAAACTCCGGAGACTGAATTTGATTTAGAGTCTAAGATGACGGCTATGTTTACTAAACAATTTTAAAAAATTTTGAAGAAAAAGAAGCCTAATTTCAGAGACCCTATTTCAAAAGACAAGAGTAATGATAAACCCAAAACTTTTCCACCAAAACTTGCTCCAAAAACTGAAAAGAAGATTGTAAAGGGGCAAGGGGTCAAGTGCTATGAATGTCAAGGGTTTGGTCACATTGCCCTTGAATGCCCTTCGAAAAAGAATCGAAAGAAAGTCTACACTGTGACTTGGGATGATGAAAGCGGGTCGGAGCAAGAACCCGAAGAACCTGAATTTGGAGAAAACGGGGATAGTGCTTTCATGGCATTTTGGTCCACTTTCACTCAACCTCTTCCAAAGCCAGCGGAGTTAGCTCGTGGTCAGAACCTGCATCATGCTCCTACCTTTGATGGGAGTAACTACCTATTTTGGAAAATCAGAATGAGGGCTTTTCTGAGAGCTTTTGATCCAGAAGGCTGGCAGGCTATTGAAGAAGATACAGACAGGGCTGACAATCCGAGTAGTCAGAGAGCCCTGATCACTATTCATGGAGCAATTTCTACTGAAGAACAGCAACGGGTTATTCATTGCACAAAGGCTAAAGAGGCATGGGAAATTTTGAGCCAATTCCATGAAAGAGGAAATTCAGCTTCACTGCCATCCACCAATCTTTCTGTCTTAGTTACCAAACTGGATGAGGTCAAGGAGAATGAAGAGCAAAAAGAGGATGATGAAACATCTGAAGATAATGATGAGATCAATGGCGATGAACTACAACAAGCCTACGAAAAGCTGTACGAGGAATCTCTGAATTTGTCCAAAATCAACGACAAACTCTCTCTCAAGCTCAAAACATGTGAGAGTGAGAATGTCAGGCTGAAAGGAGAACTTGTAACAGCAAAGCAGAATATCATCAAGATCTCGAGTGATAGGCAAGACTTATGTGGAAAACTTCTATCCTGTGAAACTGAAAGGAATGAACTCCTAAAGGTGTATTCCACATATGAAGAAAAGCTTGAAAGTCTTGAGATGTCACAAGCTACATTGGAAGAGAGAGTCTGTCAAAAAGATGAAGAACTCCGTGTTACTAGAGCCACTATTGCCATGTGGAACAAAGGTTCCAAATCTTTAGAAGACATCCTCGGGTCTCAACAAATGGGTTGTGACAAAAGCGGGCTAGGCTATGGTGCAACAGCTCACAAGGGATAGGCCTCCACTTCATATGACATGAAGACTCAAGCAAAGGGAAAGTTGAAGGTAGACCAGGCTGATCTCTCTCTTCATCTACCTAAAGTTGGTAAGATCAACAAAAGGGAGGTAAAACCTGTTTTTATTTGTCATCACTGTGGTAGGTATGGCCACATTCGTCCTTATTGTTTTGAATTGTTTGGTAAGGTGTCTCAAAAGGGTAGAAATTCGAAAACTCTTTGGGTTAGGAGACAACCTTATATGTCTAGGCGGAATACCAAGACTAAAAAGATTTGGGTGAAAAAAGATGATCTGACTTGTTTAGTTGTTCACACTGCCCTAAAAGCACGTGATTCACACATGTGGTATCTTGACAGTGGGTGCTCTCGTCATATGTCCGGTAACAAATCTTACTTCACCTCCCTTGAAAAATATGAAGGAGGAATTGTTACTTTTGGAGATGGCGGCACTTCTAGAGTCATTGGTAAGGGCTCTATAAATGTTGCTGGTCTTCCTAAGCTCGAAAATACTCTTCTTGTTGATGGTCTTAAAGCAAATCTTTTGAGCATTAGTCAAATGTGTGATTCCCATCATGAAGTATTGTTTTCAAAAAATAAATGTGAAATTTTGGATAAAAAGGGAAATACTGTCTTACATGGGGTTCGCACATCTGATAACTGCTATGGGATTGTTACTACTAAAGATCTCACTTGTCACTCTGCCATCATTAGTAACATTGACCTGTGGCATCAAAGATTAGGTCACATGAATTTCAAAGACCTAACTAAGATAGCCAACAAAGAGCTTGTGAGAGGAGTACCTAAATTGGGTAAGAATTTGAGCCATGTGTGTGGACCATGTCAACTTGGAAAGCAAACCCGTGCCCCTCATAAAAAGGTGAACAGCTTTACAACCAAACGTCCTCTTGAATTGGTTCACATGGATTTAATGGGTCCTACTCGCACTGAAAGCATCGGAGGTAAAAGATATATTTTTTTAACTGTTGATGATTTTACTCGATTTTCATGGGTAAATTTTTTAAAGGAAAAATCTGATACGTTTGATGCTTTCCAAGCCTTAGTCTTTAAAATCCAAAATGAACAAGGTGTTTCCATTGGTCGTATCATAAGAATCCGAACCGATCATGGTCGTGAGTTTGAAAATAGTTCGTTTTCGGATTTTTGTGATATTCATGGAATTAAGTATGAATTTTTTTCACCCATTACTCCACAGCAAAATGGAGTTGTTGAGAAGAAGAACAGGGTTGTTCAAGAAATGGCTAGGGTCATGCTCCTTAGTAAGAAACTTCCTCCAAAGTTTTGGGCCGAAGCCCTAAATACTGCTGTTTATGTCATAAATCGCGTGTATTTAAGGCCTGGCACTTTACAAACTCCATATGAATTATGGAAGGGATTGAAACCTAATGTAAAATACTTCAAAACTTTTGGGAGTAAGTGCTACATTTTCAAAGATAGAGAGCCTTTGGGCAAATTTGACTCCCGAAGTGATGAAGGTATGTTTCTAGGGTATTCAACCACTAGTAGGGCTTTTCGAGTCTATAACCTGCGAACTTCATCTTTAATGGAATCTATCAATGTGGTTATAGATGACACAGGTGCACCTACTCCAGCAACATATGAAGATGACAATGATGAGTCTCCAATCTTGGATACTGAACCACAAAATCAAGGAGAAGCTGCGGACCAATCACAAGAAATTGTTACAGCTCCATCCTCACAGGTAAGTTCAAATCCAAAGAGTGCTCCAAGGGACATCACTCATGTTGCTCCTGCCACCGCAAGTCCTGAGCTTAAACCATCAGCTAGGGTGAAACTGAATCATCCAGCTCAACAGGTGATTGGAAATGTCTCGGATCGAATGAAAACCCGAAGACAGATTCGGGATGAGGTATCACACATGTGTTATGTTTCATTAATTGAACCTAAGAATTTTAAAGAGGTCTTGCTAGATGATAGTTGGGTCAATGCTATGCATGAAGAATTAGGTCAATTTGAACGCAACAAAGTTTGGACTCTAGTTCCCAGACCTAGAGACATGAATGTGATAGGTACCAAGTGGATCTTTAAAAATAAATCTGATGAGAATGGTACAGTTGTTAGGAATAAAGCTAGGTTGGTTGCTCAAGGCTACACACAAGTAGAGGGTGTTGACTATGATGAGACGTTTGCCCCAGTTGCACGTCTCGAATCTATTCGTATTTTGCTTGGTGTTGCATGTTTTCTTGGCTTTAAATTGTTTCAAATGGATGTGAAAAGTGCCTTTCTGAATGGGTACTTGAGAGAAGAGGCATATGTTGAGCAACCAAAAGGGTTTGAGGACCCTAAATGTCCTAATTATGTCTACAAGTTAGACAAGGCTTTGTATGGATTGAAACAAGCCCCTCGAGCTTGGTATGATAGACTTACTACCTTTCTTCTTGATAATGATTTTCAAAGGGGTAGTGTGGATAAGACTTTATTTGTGAAACATACTAAGTCTCATATTCTTGTTGCTCAGATTTATGTTGATGATATTGTGTTTGGATCCACTGCTGAACATCTTGTGAAATATTTTTCAGATTGCATGACACATGAGTTTGAGATGAGCATGATGGGAGAGTTGTCTTATTTTTTGGGTCTTCAAATTAAACAGTCTCCTTCAGGTATATTTGTGTCTCAGTCTAAGTATGCGAAAAATCTTGTGTCTAAGTTTGGTCTTGAGTCTGCCAAACATGCACGCACTCCCATGAGCACCAGTCTTCACCTCTCCAATGATTCCTCTAGTATTGATGTTGATCCTACCCTTTATAGGAATATGATAGGGAGTCTTTTGTACCTCACAGCCAGTCGTCCTGATATTGCTTTCAGTGTAGGTGTTTGTGCCCGTTACCAAGCTAGTCCTAAAGAGTCTCATCTTCTTGCTGTCAAACGCATCATTAAATATGTTAATGGGGCATTGGGGTATGGGGTTTGGTTTTCTACTGATACTACAGCTGAGATTACTGGTTTTTCTGATGCTGACTGGGCAGGGTGTGCTGATGATAGGAAAAGTACATCCGGGGGGTGTTTTTACCTTGGGAATAATCTGGTTTCCTGGCATAGTAAAAAGCAAAATGCCATCTCTCTCTCGACTGCTGAGGCTGAGTACATTGCTGCAGGGAGTTGTTGTGCACAAATGCTGTGGATAAAGCAAATGCTTCATGATTATGGGATAGAACAGAACACTCTCACTCTTTTCTGTGATAACACAAGTGCCATAAACATTTCAAAAAATCCTGTCCAACACTCTCGCACCAAACACATTGACATACGTCATCATTTTATTCGAGAGTTAGTGGAAGAGGGCCTTGTTGTTCTTGAGCATATTCCCACTGAGCATCAAAAAGCTGATATTTTTACAAAACCCCTTGATCTTCTTCGGTTTGAGTTCCTTAGAAAGACCTTGGGTGTCATGCTCGATCACTAGAGTGTTACTTGTTTCTTGAGTAGGTGTAAGTGTTTTGCCTTATGTATGCTTGGATGTCATAATCTCATTGTCATTGATATCTGTTTTACTTGCATCCAACTTTTTATGTACACTACTCCTGCTGCTTACAAGATCTCATTGTTCATTGGTCATAGCTCATTTTGAATGCCCATGCTCATTAACCTCATGATCTCATTCTGTACACATCCTTGAGATTAATTGTTGCAGGGGTTTCCGCACAAGTGATCAAAGTTCTCTATGGACCACTAACAGTGTTTCTTGTACTTTTACAGTGGAATTGACCGATACTAGCATATCATGGGTGATGTTGAGTCTCTTAACCATCTACCATCTATTTTCACTTCCACGGTTTCTCCCTCAATTCTTTGAAGTCCGGGCATTAGGAAAAGGCTACCTCAGAGGCACCAACCAGGCCATCCTTTATGATTTCATTCTTCTCTGGTTTGGTTTCCATACTCTTGAGAGTGAATGCCACCAGTGAGTGCCCACAAGAAAGAAAATGTCACAAAAAAAAAAAAAAGAAAAAAAAAAGGACTCATTGATTGAGGGGGAGCCTCCGCATTTACTCAACAAATACCCCGTGATTCCTAGTGGTTTGACTTTTCTCTGTATTGTTGAGTTACTCTTGATGGAGGTCCAGCCATCCGATCACTACTAGGATTAACTCTAGCTCAGTGACCTCTCATGGATTGCACACACACACTTTCTTTTGTGAGCTCTCATGTTGGATTTTGAGTTGTACATTCTCATGTAGCCTATGATCATTGATTATATTTTATCTGCTTTGCTCATGATTTCCAGTGTCATTTTTTTTCAAACATTGCAAGTTTACAGAATTCATGAATTGCGGATTATTACATCTTCGTCGTCAATGTTGGCTAAATGTGATCATCTACTTTTGTCCCAGGTCTCTCTTCTAGATATTGAGTGTCTTGTTTTATTTTATTTTTTAAAAAAAAAAAGTTGTTTTTTTTCCCCACTCGAGCGGATATTTCAACGCTCGAGTGTGTTTTTGCACCTTGCAGTAGTTTGCTCTTTGCTTTTCAGTTCTGAGAGAGGTATTTTTGCGCTCGAGCGTCCTTATTCGAGCTCAAGCGGGTGTCAGCTTGCCTTGAATCACACTTGAGCGTTCATACCTCCGCTCGAGCGGACCTATTTTGTATAAAACTCCCTCCCCCGACTCTTCAGGTCATTTTTTTTCCTCCTCTTTAGCAGGGCCGGCCCTGGGCTAAGGCGAGTAAGGCCTGTGCCTAGGGCCCCCAAAATTTGGCCCAAAATAGGGCCCCAAATTTTGAAGATCCATTATACTATCAAGTTTTAAATAAAGTCCAATTATTGTTAGAAGCCCTCAAAAACAAAACAACCCATTAAAATAGAAGCCCTCCAAAATAAAATAGCCCACTATAAAAGGCCCAAATAAAAATATGTTGCAGGACTATATTAAAAACAAATAAAAAAATTAGTCCAATTGAAAAAACAAACAAAGGGCCCAAATTTACTCAAGCAAACTTGAGTGGCCACTAGCAAATATATATATTTTTTTGGGCGTATGTACAAGGGGCCCAAATTTATAAGCTCGCCTAGGGCCCCTGAATTTTCAGGGCCGGCCCTGCTCTTCAGTTTCTCAGACCTAAGGTTTGGCTCGTGGGCTTTGCGTGGTCGATTTCACCTTCCTTCTTCCTCTTCCTTGCCGATTTCACCTTTGGTAGGTTTTACCCTCTCTTCTCCTCTGTTTTGTTTGATATTTTGACACATTTGGGGGTTGTATTTCAGGTTTTTGGTTTTTTGTGTTTCATTTTTTTTCCCCTTTCTCTCACACACTTTCACTGCATCGTCCTGTCTTCCTCATGTTGCATTTCATGTTTGTGTGTATGGAGTCTGTGTTGTCCATTCGACCTAGGGTTGTGAGTTCCACATGCTTGAGGTATTTGTGTTTGTGCTACAAGTTTGAGCAGTTGTTTTGACCACAAGAGGGTGTAGTGTTGCCATAGGAGTTCTCTTGGTTTTTATATCATTGATTGGCATCACTAGGTCATTGATATTCTGCCATTGCCATTATGCACATTTTTGCATTCTGCATTTCATTGATATTTGTCCTCCATGCTTATGCATTATGCGTTTAATGTTACTAATGTTCTCTGTATTATGCCTGGTTTGCTTTTTGAGTTTGGTTTCTTTTTGGCTTTGTTGGGTTTTCGGGTTTTAGTCATCTCTCATCTCATCATGTCGGCCCCTAAACGCCGAAAGGCGACAGTGTCTCGTCCATCCTTTAATTCTGAGAGGTTTCAAACTGCTAAGCAAGACAAGTTGTTCCATAAATCTTTTAAGGCACGCACTGTTCACCTCGAACGGAATGTCCAGTCTAACACTTTCGAGTCCATCCCTATCCGTCCATTGTTTGATCCTCTAGGTGGTGATTTGGTGTTATCTTTTTCTGGGCGTCAAAATCTCGACTGGGTCTGAGAATTTTACTGCAATATTGAGCAAATTAGTGATTTTGAGCCTTCATTCACTACTTGGGTTCGGTCCAAATCCATTTCTGTCACACCCGCTCTCATTCGCCATCTTCTTAAGATTGATCAAGTGTACCCTCAACACTATCCTTTTCCTGTTCCAAGCCGTCCTACCTGTGATTTCAATAATGTGACTGAGGTGTTATGTGGTTCTTCCCGTCCTTGGCCTACGGGCGCTTTGATTAAACAGTTTGAACTTCTTCCAGAGTTTAGACTGCTTAATCTGATTGTTTGTGCCAACATCCTTGTGACCACTCACTCTTCCGAAATTAATCAAGACCAAGGTTTTGTTTTGTTTTGTATCGCCCGTCACATGTCTATTGATCTAGCTACCCTGATTATTAGGAAAATGATAGGTGTTTCTGGAAATAAACAGTTAGGACTTCCGTATGGCTGTTTGATCAACCGTCTTTTGTCTGAACTTGGGGTTCGAGTGTTAGAGGATGATGAGTTTGCCTTCCCCTCCCGACCATTCACAAAGAAAACTGTTTCTCAGAGTCGGGCTCATGTTAAGGGGGAGTCTTCTCGGGCTGATACTTCTGCAGGTACCACTGCTGGCCTAGCTGAGGAGGCTGAGTTTGACGCTGCAGCAGCCGAAGGTGAGGAGGATGCTATTCTCCCTGTTCCACCTCGTGCTTTTCATGATCAGCTTCAGCTTTTTGAGAAGACTATGACCCGGCGATTGGACCTTCTGGATGCCCGCTTTGATGCGTTTGATGGTCGCCTTGGTCAGTTGGAGCAGACTGCCGTCCACACTACTTCTCAGCTGGCCCACATCATTTCATTACTTCAGCTTCAGCAGCCACCACCTCCCCCTGGTGCATGATTCATTGATTCCTTGATTCCTGGTCAAAAAGGGGGAGATAAATCAATGATGGTGATCTTGGTGGTATATTTTTTTTTGATATATTTTGTTAGATGGCTATTTTGTTCCTATGGATATTTTGTTCATGTTTGGATATGTTGGATACTTTGTTGATATTCGGATAGGTTGGTTATTGTAGTTGGTGGATACTGTATCATGGTTCTCTTTTTATGTATGTTTTGGTATATTCTTATACAGTTCCACAAGTTTTGTTTTTCTGGTCTGTTGCTAGCTATTTCACAGGTGAATGTTGGATGAAGTTGGATGGATGGATTGATTGATCACAGGGCAAGATTGCTTGATAATAGAGTTGTTTAGAGTCTTTTCTCTTTATTATTAATCTTGTCTAGTGCGTGTGTTTTAGGACATTTGTTTAGAAAGGTTTTGTCCGGGAATTGACAAAGGGGGAGATTGTTAGGTCCCTTGTTGTTTGTCAAATCCTGGTACAAAACTTTGTGTTGAACAAGTTGTAATTTTCCTGTGTTTTTGTTCTTCCCGCTCGAGCGGGACCATTGGCGCTCGAGCGTATATTGTAGTCTCTCAATATTTTGTCAGGTCTGTAAAAATACTGGAAGGTATGATTTCGTGCTCGAGCGGGTCATAAAGCGCTCGAGCGGAACTCTGTTTTGTTGTACGCAGATTTTGCTGAAGACGCTCGAGCGGGATGTTGGCCGCTCGAGCGGAGATCGCGGACTCAGGATTCCTATTTATACCTGTTTAGGTTGTTTTTAGGACTACTTTTTCCTAGATCTTATTCAAGAGTCCTAGGGTTTTGTTTGAAGTTTTGTTCTGAGGTTTTTGTGAGTTTTCCTTGATGTTTTGAGAAGAGTTCTTCAATCATGATCTAAAATACATACATCAAGGAGTTGGTTACTTTAAATTCAAGAGAGAGATCTCTTCGGTGGATTCTGAAGATTCAAGCGTAGAGTATCAAAAGGAGTTTGATTCTGTACGTAGTCGCTCATTTGACAAGTGAAGTTATGGATTCAACTTCAGGATTGATCAGTTCCGAGACGAAGGCGTGGTGAAAGAGTTACAGAAGATTCGAAGACAAATTGACTGAGTGGGGTAATTTGTACGTTATCTTTGTAATCTTTCTTACTTCAGTAGTGGATTGATTAGTGGCGTTTCGCCCGTGGTTTTTTATTACAATTAAAGGTTCTTCAATTGTGGTTTTTTCCACGTAAAAATCGTTTGTGTCGATTTATTGTTTATTCAGAAAAACAAACAATCTAAATCACTTTCGTAAGTGCTTGTTGGTTTAGATCGTGTGTTTTGGATACTTGGGATTTGGAATATTTTAATCTTGATCTAATCACGAATCACTTAGGATTTTCAATTCGTTTCCAGCTTGTTCCATTGTGGCACGTGCAAATTCTAGCTGGACATTGAAGGCAGCACAGTAAAAATCTAGTTGTTGTTCCTTAAAAAACTTAAACACTTTGAAGTTCAATTTCGTCAAAACTTTGTTGCTGAAGCATAACACTATGAAAATCATGCAAAACACTGTGGGTTTCATTTTCTCAAAAACTTTGCAGGTGAAGTGACACACTTTGAAAAACAGGTTAAATACTTTGGACTTCACTTCCTGGAAAACCTCGCAAGTGAAGAGAAGCACCATGAAAAACATAGGAAAGACTTTGGAAAACATTTTCTATGCCTGTAATATGGAGAAGGGATAGGTGGAGGATAGAGAGAAAATGGAGGTTGGAGAGAGGGACAGAATGTAAGAATAAGCAACGTAAGGATAGATGGACCATTCCTATTTATAATTGTCTAAAGAAACTACCTTTTTCTTTTTTTTTTTAATGCATGATTTTGAAGGATTAAATTACCAAACATTATAAATAAATAAAAATGAATGCTATAAATACAGACTAATTAGTGCACGATTTTGAAGCATTAAATTAGTACATCGATTAATAGCACGATTTTGTAGCATTAAATTAACAAAGTACCTCCTTTTTTTTTTAATGCACAATTATTTTTTTAACCTATAAGTACCACATACATGGCAAGATCCGAGTGACTACGAAGTTGTAAAAGTATATACGTTTCTTCCTTCATATTTTGTGGTATGGAGTTTCTTCAATCATATCTCACAGTATGGAGCAGGATGACAAGGCAAGAGAGGCAGACCGATCGAAACTTCTTGATCATGAGCAGCACAAGCATTGTTAAAAAGCTTCTGATCATCATCGGCCACACTATCAAGCCAATAGGAATTCCAGTGGTTGGGATAGTCTTGAAGAGCGCAGACATGACAACGAAGTACCTACTCCCTTGACTTCATATTGTTCAGTTCCACTCCATCATCCGCATTTTCCCGTAATAAAAGAAATTTAAAAAATACAAAACAATCATTTTTGAGAAAACCTTGAAAGCAGATGTGGACATGGCAAACATAGCAAAGAAGATGGAAAACTTAAGCCTCCATTCCTTTTTATATATCATAAGTATTATTGCCAAAATAGATGCCATAAGGTCGCCTAAAGTAGAAATAAGACCAAAAACTTCAAGAAATACAATAGGCTTTTTGTTTTTCTTCAGCCACATAACTTCTACAATTGCAAAAGTAAATGCAACCACCATAAAACCAAGCCCCACGTAAGAGTATATTGTATTTTTTTCATTTCCAACTTGTTCCATTGTGGCACTTGCAAATTCTAGCAGGACATTGAAGGCAACACAATACAAATCTAATTGTTATTCCTTAAAAAACTTAAACACTTTGAACTTTTTTCCTCAAAACATTGTTGCTGAAGCATAACATTATGAAAACCATGTGAAACATTGTGGCTTTCATTTTCTCAAAAACTTTGAAGGTGAAGTGACACGCTTTGAAAAACAGGTTAAATACTTTGGACTTCACTTCCACGAAAACCTCGCAAGTGAAGTGAAGCACCATGAAAAACATAGGAAAGACTTTGGAAAACAATTTCTATGTCTGTAATACAGAGAAAGGATAGGTGGAGGATAGAGAGAAAATGGAGGTTGGAGAGAGGGACAGAATATAAGAATGAGCAACGTAAGAATGGATGGTCCGTTCCTATTTATAATTGTCTAAAGAAACTAGCTCTTTTTTTTTTTTAATGCATGATTTTGAAGGATTAAATTACCAAACATTATAAATAAAAAAATGAATGCTATAAATACAAACTAATTAGTGCACAATTTAAAGCATTAAATTAGTACATCGATTAATAGCACGATTTTGAAGCATTAAATTAACAAACTACCCCTTTTTTTTTTTAATGCACATTTTTTTTTACCTATAAGTACCACATACATGGCAAGATCCAAATAACAATGAATTTGTAAAAGTATATACATTTCTTCCTTCATATTTTGTCGTATAGAGTTTCTTCAATCATATCTCACAGTATGGAGCAGGATGACAAGGCAAGAGAGGCAGACCGATCGAAACTTCTTGATCATGAGCAGCACAAGCACCGTTAAAAAGCTTTTGATTATCATCGGCATCACTATCGAGCCAATAGGAATTCTAGTGGTTGGGATAGTCATGAAGAGCGCAGACATGATAACGAATTACCTTCTCCCTTGACTTCATATTGTTCAGTTCCACTTCTATCATCCGCATTTTACCGTAATAAAAGCAATTTAAAAAATACGAAACAATCATTTTTGAGTAAACCTTGAAAGCAAGTGTGGACATGGCAAACATAGCTAAGAAGATGGAAAACATAAGCCTCCACACTTTTTTATATAGAATAAGTATTATTCCCAAAATAGATGCGATAAGCTGGCCTAATGTAGAAATAAGACCAGAAACTTCTAGAAATGCAATACGCTTTTTGTTTTTCTTCAGCCATACAACTTCTACAATTGAAAAAGTAAATGCAGCCACCGCAAAACCAAGCTCCACGTAAGAGTATATTATATTTTTTTCATTTCCAACTTGTTCCATTGAGGCACTTGCAAATTCTAGCATGACATTGGAGGCAGCACAGTAAAAATCTGATTGTTGTTCCTTAAAAAACTTAAATACTTTGAACTTCAATTTCCTCAAAACTTTGTTGGTGAAGCATAACACTACGAAAACCGTGTGAAACACCGTGGGTTTCATTTTCTCAAAAACATTGCAAGGGAAGTGACACACTTTGAAAAACAGGTTAAATACTTTGGACTTCACTTCCTTGAAAACCTCGCAAATGAAGTGAAGCACCATGAAAAACATAGGAAAGACTTTGGAAAACATTTTCTATGTCTGTAATACAGAGAAGGGATAGGTGTAGGATAGATGGAAAATGGAGGTTGGAGAGAGGGAGAGAATGTAAGAATGAGCAACGTAAGAATGGATGGTCCATTCCTATTTATAATGGTCTAAAGAAACTACATTTTTTTATATTTTTTTATTTTTTAATGCACGATTTTGAAGCATTAAATTACCAAACATTATATTTAAAAAAAATGAATGCTATAAATACACACTAATTAGTGCACGATTTTGAAGCATTAAATTATTATATCGATTAATAGCACGATTTTGAAGCATTAAATTACAAAACTACATTCTTCTTTTTTTCATGCACGATTTTTTTTTTTTAACCTATAAATACCATATACATGGCAAGATCCAAGTAACAACGAATTTGTAAAAGTATATATGTTTCTTTCTTCATATTTCATGGTATGGGGTTTCTTCACTCAAATCTCAAAGTACGGAGTAGGTTGACCAGGCAAAAGAGGCAGACCGATAGAAATTTCTTGATCATGAGCAGCACCTGCACTGTTAAAAAGCTTCTGATCATCATCGACAGCACTATCGAGCCAAAAGGAATTCCAGTGGTTGGGATAGTCATGAAGACCGCAGACATGACAATGAAGTACCTTTTCCCTTAACTTCATATTCTTTAGTTCCACCTCTATCATTCGCATTTTACCGTAATAATCGAAATTTACAAAATACGAAACAGTCATTTTCGAGAAAACCTTAAAAGCAAGTGTAGACATGGCAAACATAGCTGAGAAGATGGAAAACTTAAGCCTCCACTCTTTTTTATATAGAATAAGTATTATTTCCAAAATAGATGCCATACAACTTCTACAATTGCAAAAGTAAATGCAACCACTGCAAAACCAAGCCCACGTAAGAGTATATTATATTTCTTTTCATTTCAAACTAGTTCTGTTATGGCACTTGCAAATTCTAGCAAGTCATTGGCAGCATAGTAAAAATCAAATTGTTGTTGCTTAAAAAACTTAAACACTTTGAACTTCAATTTCCTAAAAACTTTGTTGGAGAAGCATAACACTTTGAAAACCATGTGAAACACTATGGGTTTCATTTTCTAAAAAACTTTGCAGGTGAAGTGACACACTTTTAAAAACAAGTTAAATACTTCGGACTTCACTTCCTTGAAAACCTTGCAAGTGAAGTGAAGCACCATGAAAAACGTTAGAAAGACTTTGGAAAACATTTTCTATGTCTGTGATATAGAGAAGGGATAAGTGGAGGATAGAGAGAAAATGGAGGTTGGAGAAGGGGAGAGAATGTAAGAATGAGCAACGTAAGAATGGATGGTCCATTCCTATTTATAATTGTCTAAAAAAACTACCTTTTTTTTTTTAATGCACAATTTTGAAGCATTAAATTACCAAACATTATAAATACATAATAATACATAATAATTAATGCACGATTTGGAAGCATTAAATTAGTATATCGATTAATAGCACGATTTTGCAGCATTAAATTACCGAACTACATTTCTTTTTTTAATGCACGATTTTTTTTTTTTTTTTAAACCTATAAGTACCATATACATGGCAAGATCCAAGTAACTACGAATTTGTAAAAGTATATGCATTTCATCCTTCATATTTCGTGGTATGGAGTTTCTTCACTCATATTTCACAATATGGAGCTGGATGACAAGGCAAAAGAGGCAGACTGATAGAAACTTCTTGATCATAAGCAGCACCAGCACCGTTCAAAAGCTTCTGATCATCATCGGCAGCACTATCGAGCCAATAGGAATTCCAGCGGTTGGGATAGTCATGAAGAGCGCAGACATGACAACGAAATACCTTCTCCCTTTACATCATATTCTTCAGCTCCACCTCCATCATCTGCATTGTACCGTAATAATCGGAATTTACAAAATACAAAACAGTCATTTTTGAGAAAGCCTTGAAAGCAATTGTACACATGGCAAACATAGCTGAGAAGATGGAAAACTTAAGCCTCCACACTTTTTTATATATAATTAGTATTATTTCCAAAATAGATGCCATAAGCTGGCCTAATATAGAAATAAGACCAAAAACTTCTAGAAATGCAATAGGCTTTTTGTTTTTCTTCAGCCATACAACTTCTACAATTGCAACAGTTGGTGCAACCTCCACAAAACCAAACCCCATGTAAGAGTATATTATATTTTTTTCATTTCCAAGTTGTTCTATTGTGGCACTTGCAAATTCTAGCAGGACATTGAAGGCAGCATAGTAAAAATCTAATTGTTGTTCCTTAAAAAACTAAAACACGTTAAACTTCCATTTCCTGAAAACTTTGTTGGTGAAACATAACAAATCTGGGTTTCATTTTCTCAAAAACTTTGAAGGTGAAGTGACACTTTGAAAAACAAGTTAAATACTTTGGACTTCACTTCCTTGAAAACCTCTTAAGTGAAGTGAAGCACTATTAAAACATAGGAAAGACTTTGGAAAACATTTTTCTATGTCTGTAGTACAGGGAAGGGATAGGTGAAACATAGGTAGAAAATGGAGGTTGGAGAGAGAGAGAGAATGTAACAATGAGCAACGTAAGAATGGATGGTCCACTCCAATTTATAATGGTCTAAAGAAACTACCTTTTCTTTTCTTTTTTTAATGCACGATTTTGAAGCATTAAATTACCAAACTACCCTTTTTTTTAATGAGTATTTTTTTATACCAATAAGTACCATATGCATGGCAAGATCCAAGTAACTACGAGTTTATACATTTATTACTTCATATTTCGTGCTATGGAATTTCTTCACTCATATCTCACAGTTTGGAGCAGGATGACAAGGCAAGAGAGGCAGACCGATAGAAACTTCTTGATCTTGAGCAGCTCTTGCAGCGTTAAAAATTTTCTGATCATCATCAATAGCACTATCGAGCCAATAAGAATTCCAGTGGTTGGGATGGTCATGAAAATCATAGACATCACAATGAAATACCTTTTCCCTTGACTTCATATTCTTTAGTTCCATCTCCATCATCCGCATTTTACCATAATAATCGCAATTTGCAAAATACGAAACAGGCATTTTCGAGAAAACCTTGAAAGCAAGTATAGACATGGCAAACATAGCTGAGAAGATGGAAAACTTAAGCCTCCACTCTTTTTTATATTGAATAAGTATTATTTTCAAAATAGATGCCATAAGCTGGCCTAAAGTAGAAATAACACTAAAAACTTCTAGACATGCAATAGGCTTTATGTTTTTCTTCAGCCATACAACTTCTACAATTGCAAAAGTAAATGCAACCACCGCAAAACCAAGCCCCACGTAAGAGTATGTTATATGTTTTTCATTTCCAACTTGTTCCAATGTAGCACTTGCAAATTCTATCCGAACATTGAAGGCAACATAGTAAAAATCTAATTGTTGTTCCTTAAAAAACTTAAACACTTTGAACTTCAATTTGCTGTAAACTTTGTTAGTGAAGCATAACACTATGAAAACCATGTGAAACACTATGGGTTTCTGTGGGAGCCAAATAATATAATTACGTAGGGAAGCCAATTTAGTTTAAAGAAAGAAATCAAGTTATGTACTATACGGCTCTATCCTGGAGAGACATAGGCCGAATAACCAGATCGGCCGTAGAATTAGCTGTAAACTTGGCCGAGTATGAATAGGTAGGACAGAATAGCAGAGTAAGCAATTATTCGTTGGTCGAGAGGTGGGCCCAACCATCAATATCAAGGACGACTATAAATAAGAGGAGCATCAGCTAAGAAAAGGTATGTGAGAACAAATAAGATTAACTTGAGATACAAGCATCCAAGAGAGTATACATTGACTTATCCGTCGGAGTGCTAATTCCGGCACCCCTGACCAGAGTGTTCATTCATTTTCAGGTGACTAGCTGAGGATTAAGAGCGTCCTACAAGATCCATAGAGTATTTCCAATCTATCTCCATAATTGGCGCCGTCTGTGAGAATACTCAAGCACATCCATGGCGGACATGACAGAAGATCCTCCAGTAGTCACTGACGACCTTACACCATGAGATGATACCACTCCAAGAAACATGCTGGGGCCAGAGAACATTGCCGCACGAAGGGCCTTGAACTTCAACTCAGTTGCCTAGATCTCACCCTCGACATCAGTACATGAGACAATGCAAGCGATTATGGATTAGGCGAAGCCAAATGAACAGAGGTTGGAAAATATGATGGCTGAGAACGAGCGACTTTGACCGGATTTGGCCCTGGAGGTGGCAAAATCCCAACAGGCCGCGTGCTAAGATCGGGGACAACCTTTGGGAAAGGATGGTCGATGATCTCAAATTCAGAGACATGACACCAACTCCAAAAATCCTTCAGGGCAAGGTTCATCACCAATAAGGTCCAGCCGAAGCAAGCCAATTTTCTCTGGGCAATGTAAATTCAACCAAGAGAAACCCTTCATGCATATTTGGTGCGCTATTGGGAATGTTTTAATCTAGTAGATGATGCCTGCAATGACTCAATGGCCATCACCACCTTTAAGATGGGATTGCATCCTGATAGTGCCCTTCGCAGCTCCTTGACCAGACGGCCCCCCAAAACAGTCTGGTCGTTAATAAAGAAAGTCGAGGAATACTGCAAAATGGAAGATAATGCCCTGTGGGTCAAAGCCGGGCACAAGCCTAACAAGACAGCCCCATCTAAAATTGTTTAGCCAATAAACTCTGTACCATCACGGAGCCCTGAACCACGGAATTGGGCTAAACGAGACAAAAGACGAGATTCGCACCGATCAAATGACCAATGTTCACATCGAGCTAATGAACAACTTCAAGTGGATAACAGGTGCATAAGGCGCACAGACAAGAAATATGCGGAGTTATCGGAGCCGATCAGTACAGTTATGTCTAAAGCTCAACATCTTCCGTTCTTTAAATGGCCACCCAAGATGGTGGGACCTCTCGACACGAGGAGACGAGATAGGCGGTGCGAATATCACAAAGACCACGGTCATGATACCGACAGTTGTTATGCATTGAAAGACCACCTTAAGGAGTTGGTACAAGACGGTCGGCTTATGCAACACGTCTGAAAGAACAATTCAACAAAAACAGGAGCTTTACGGCAGGATTCACCTCCACTCGGCGTAATTCATATGATATACCGCTTGCCGACGGCACCCGCGGTATATACAATTCATCTGCAGTCTAACCCCCAAAAGAAAATCGCAACAGTGAAACGGCCCCATGAAGTTGCGAGTATTAGTTTCGATGATTTTGATTTGGTCAGCGTAATGCTCCCCCACATTGATCCCTTAGTCATTGAATTACGCGTAAACCGATTCACCGTTGAACGTGTTCTCATTGTCCAGGGAAGTACTTCAGAAGTAATGTACTACAAGACCTTCGTTAAACTCAGCTTCACTACGTCGGATCTGTCTTTGGTTGATTACTCGTTATTCGACTTCAACGCTAATCCAGAATATCCTTTGGGCAAAATCACACTACCAGTTCGGGCGGGCTCCCGATCAATGGATGTAGAATTTTTGGTTGTCAAGCTTCCTTCGCCGTATAATCTCATCATGGGACGAACTTGGTTGCATACCATGCAGGCTGTGCCAAGCACCTACCATAAACTACTTCGCTTTCTGACTGAACTCGGTATAGAGCAAATTCGAGGTTCCCAGAAATCGACGCAGGCATGTTATCTTCTTGTTGCAAAGACACCAAGAGAGCTGGAAGTGAATTCAATTGAGGTGCCGGATCGGGAGAGCCTCGACGACGTTGGGCGGCTCCCAAGTGAAAAGGCAACCGGAGCCCTGGATCGGGCTGAAATTGATGGGAATCTTGACAAGTTCTTCATGGTTGGCGCTTCCCTGAATAAAGTCGATAGGCAAGAGCTAATATCCTTCTTACTTGGCAACTTTGATGTATTTGCATAGTCACCATATGAGATGCCGGGAGTGGATCCATCCGTGTCCCAGCACCGCTTAAACGTTGATCCCAAATGTAAGCCAATTATTTAGAAAGGCTGGCGGTCAACCGCGGAACATACTGCTGCCGTTGTTGAAGAAGTTGATCTGTTACTTGATGCTGGGGCAATCCACGAGCTGACCTATCCTACATGGTTGTTGAATACTGTAGTTGTAAAGAAGAAAAATGGAACTTGGCGTGCTTGTGTGGATTTCACAAACTTAAACAAAGCTTGTCCTAAGGATTGCTTTCCCCTCCCAGAATAAACCAACTCGTAGATACAACGGCACATCATCAACATATGAGCTTCCTGGATGCCTACAGAGGCTACCATCAAATTGCCATGCATCCGGAGGACTAAGAAAAAACAGCATTCCTCACCCCAAGAGGAACCTATTGCTATAAGGTTATGCCTTTTGGGCTGAAGAATGCGGGGGCAACCTACCAAAGACTAGTGACTGCCATGTTCAAGTAACAATCGACCATACCATGGAAGTATACATCAACGATATGGTGGTCAAGTCCAAAGAAGAGCAAACTCATCTAGCCGATCTGGAAGAGACATTTGACATTCTTCGCAAATACAAAATGAGGCTGAACACTTCCAAATGTGCATTTGGCATCGGATCCGGCAAATTCCTTGGCTATATTGTTAACCACCACGGAATTGAAGCCAACCCCAGGCAAATCACAGTAATTCTAGAACTTGGCTCTCCTCAGTCGGTCAAAGAGGTTTAGAAGCTGATGGGAATGGCCGCCGCACTCAACAGGTTCATTAGTCGTTCCACAGATTGCTGCCGACAATTCTTTCATACCCTTCGGTAGGGTAAAGCTTTTGAATGGACCCCCGAGTGCGAAGTCGCTTTGGATGGTTTGAAGACTTACCTCTAATTAGTTCCACTCTTGACAACACCTTCGGCAGGTGATTCGCTTATTTTATATCTGGCAGTTTCTGATCGGGCAGTCAGTGTCGTACTATTAAAGAAAGAACTAGGGGAGCAGCGGCCAGTTTATTATGTGAGCAAAGCAATGGTCGACGCCGAAACACGTTACCTTCCGTTGGAAAAACTCATCCTTGCTCTCGTCATGGCAGCAAGAAAACTGATGCATTACTTTCAGAGGCATACCATTGGGGTACTAACGGACTACCCCCTCCGGTCACTGCTCCGCAGCGCAGAAGCATTAGGGCGTGTTTCAAAATGGGCTCTCGAACTCGGCCAGTACAATATCCAATTTCTACCCAGAACCTCAATCAAGGGGCAAGTGCTCGCCGACTTTGTGGCCGAATTCACTGGGTGTCTCGCCGACTTTAAGTCTGATCAAATTCAACCTAAGCCGAACTAGAGAATTTACGTTGGGGACATTTGGCAGTTGTATTGTGACGGGTCATCCAACCAACGTGGTAGTGGGATATGCGTAGTGATCATGGCTCCCGACGGGGTAATAATCGAGCAAGCTGTCAAACTGGTTTCGAAGCATCGAACAATGAGGCCGGATACGAAGCATTGTTAACTGGCTTACGGAATGCACTTCTCCTTGGTGCTCGGCGTCTACTTATCTTCTACGACTCGAAACTAGTCATCAACCAATTGAAGGGGGAATACGCAGCCAAAAATGACTGTATGGTAGCCTACATGAAAACGGCGAATTCTTTACTAGCAAAATTCGACCATCATTAGTTGAATCAAATAATCCGAGATCAGAACACACATGCAGACGCCCTGGCTTACCTAGCCTCCGCCACCAACTTAGAAATTAAATGTACAATTGAAGTCGGATTCATCCCTAAGCCGAGCATTGCCCCTTCGGAGTCAATTCAGATCAATATCATAGAATCAGGTCCAAGTTGGATGGACCCTATCACTGCATTCCTATCTTCTGAATAACTCCTGACGGACAAGAAAGAAGTGCACAAACTGCGAAGCAAAGCCCTGCGATATTACTTAGATTCGCAAGGAAAGCTCTACAAAAAATCCCTTTCTGGTCCATACCTAGAATGCGGTCATCCTGATAAAGTTGAGGAACTCTTGACTGAAATACATGAAGGTAGTTGTGGTGCCCATTCTGGCGGGCGTTCTTTGGCCCATCGAGCTGTAACACAGGGGTACTATTGGCCGACCATGAGAGCTGATGCCGAGTGTTACGTCAAGAAATGTGAACAGTGCCAGAAGTTTTCCTCTTTAACTCATTTGTCTGCTGAGGAGTTATGCTCTATCACCAATCCTTGGTCGTTCATTCAATGGGGACTTGATATCGTCGGACCATTGCCACGGGCCCTAGGGAACAAGCGATTCTTGATTGTCGCGACAGATTACTTCACAAAATGGGTCGAAGCGGAGGCACTAACACACATTCGATATACTGATGTTAGACGTTTGGTATGGAAAAATATCATAACACGATTCAACATTCCAAGAGCACTCATTTCAGACAACGGCACCCAGTTTGATTGTGGCGTCTACTAAGAATTATGCAGCACGTATAGTATTCGGCCCTATTTCTCCACCCCAGTTTATCCACAGAGCAATGGTCAAGCTGAAGCCTCCGACAAACCCATTTTGGACGGCATCAAGAAACGGTTGGAGAAAGCTAAAGGCAGGTGGGTCGAAGAGCTTCCCAGTGTGTTGTGGGCTCATCACACTACACCAAGGCGGTCCACTGGGGAAACGCCGTTCGCTCTATGCTTTGGAACCAAGGCAATTATCCCCCTGGAGATTGGCTTACCCACTCTGAAAATGAATGTCTTCGACTTGGGCCGTAATGACATGATGTTAGCATTGGATTTGACTCTGATCGAGGAACACCGAGACCGTGCCCTCACATCTATGGCGCGGTATCAGCAGCATCTCGCTAAATCATATAATCAACGCACGTGCAGCTGCGACGTTATATACCTAGAGAATTGGTCCTGAAGAAAGTTCTTCCCGCTACTAGGAGCCCCGCTGATGAAAAGCTAGGTCCCAATTGGGACGACCCTTATCAGGTTGAGTCAATTACCGGCACAGGGGCATATCGGCTCAAAGACATGTTTGGGAGAAGTCTGCCACGTCCTTGGAATTTCACACATTTGCGTAAATTTTATCATTAACCCGACTTGTAGGGCATGATAACTTGTTTTGAATGTTCGCCTTGTACAACTTTCACTTTTGTAATGTAAGGCTTCTTATTTCCTCGATATGTGAAATTTAGTTCGGTAAATCAAAAGCCTCCGCATTCGGAGTGCCCTTCGTGGATACCACGATTCGCCAAAATAAAAGCCTTTGAATTCGAAGCCACATCCGTGAATGACACGTTTGGGCCGAATAAGCCTCCGAATTCGGAGCGCCCTTCATGCATATCACGATTGGCCAAAATAAAAGCCTCCGAATTCGGAGCCCCATCCGTGAATGACACGTTTGGGCCTAATAAACCTCCGGATTCGGAGCGCCTTTCGTGGATAACACGATTGGCCAAAATAAAAGCCTCCGAATTCGAAGCCCCATCCGTGAATGACACGTTTGGGCCAAATAAGCCTCCAGATTCGAAGCGCCCTTCGTGGATATCATGATTGGCCAAAATAAAAGCCTCCGAATTCAGAGCCCCATCCGTGAATGACACGTTTGGGCTGAATAAGCCTCCGGATTCAGAGCGCCCTTTGTGGATATCACGATTGGCCAAAATAAACGCCTCCGAATTCGAAGCCCCATCCGTGAATGACACGTTTGGGCCTAATAAGCCTCCGGATTCGGAGCACCCTTTGTGGATAACACGATTGGCCAAAATAATAGCCTTTGAATTCGGAGCCCCATCCGTGAATGACACGTTTGGGCCGAATAAGCCTCCGGATTCGGAGCGCCATTCGTGGATAACACGATTGGCCAAAATAAAAGCCTCTAAATTCAGAGCCCCATCCGTGAATGACACGTTTGGGCCGAATAAGCCTCCAGATTCGGAGCGCCTTTCGTGGATATATGATTGGCCAAAATAAAAGCCTCCGAATTCGGAGCCCCATTCGTGAATGACACGTTTGGGCCGAATAAGCCTCCGGATTCGGAGCGCCCTTCGTGGATAACACGATTGGCCAAAATAAAAGCCTCCAAATTTGGAGCCCCATCCGTGAATGACACATTTGGGCTGAATAAGCCTCCGAATTCAGAGCGCCCTTCGTGGATAGCACGATTAGCCAAAATAAAAGCCTCCGAATTCGGAGCCCCATCCGTGAATGACATGTTTGGACCGAATAAGCCTCCGGATTCAGAGCGCCCTTCGTGGATATCACGATTGGCCAAAATAAAAGCCTCCGAATTCGGAGCCCTATCCGTGAATGACACATTTGGGACGAATAAGCCTCTAAATTCAGAGCGCCCTTCGTAGATATCACGATTAGCCAAAACAAAAGCCTCCGAATTCGGAGCCCCATCCGTGAATGACACGTTTGGGCCGAATAAGCCTCTGAATTCGGAGCGCCCTTCATGCATATCACGATTGGCCAAAATAAAAGCCTCTGAATTTGGAGCCCCATCCGTGAATGACACGTTTGGGCCGAATAAGCCTCCGGATTCAGAGCGCCCTTCGTGGATATCACGATTGGCCAAAATAAAAGCCTCCGAATTCGGAGCCCCATCCGTGAATGACACGTTTGGGCCGAATAAGCCTTTGAATTCAGAGTGCCCTTCGTGGATATCACGATTGGCCAAAACAAAAGCCTCCGAATTCGGAGCCCCATCCGTGAATGACATGTTTAGGCCAAATAAGACTTCGGATTCGGAGCGCCCTTCGTGGATAACACGATTAGCCAAAATAAAAGCCTCCGAATTCGGAGCCCCTTCCGTGTATGTCACAATTGGGCCGAATAAACATCTGGAAGCGGAGCGCTTCGTCGACATCGCAGTTTACCGCCGCAAACGCGATTAACAGTAATCGATGATCATGACTTAATTTACGAACAATAATTGAAACAATATAGTGACATTCAAAATAAGATGTTTCATTCAATAGATCGCAAATACATAATTCGCATCAAATTTGTAATAGGTCATGCATATCTTTGATCTGTTTCATTAAATACATGTGTTAAAAAAATAAATAAATAAAGAGAGATATCTTATTCGGCACTGTCCTCGTCGTCAGTCTTCTCGGCTTCAAAAGTCGCGAAGGGAAAATTATAACTCTGATATAGAGGTGACGCCGAATCAATGCCCGCTGCCTGTAGAGCCTTGGTCCACCCATGCTTGAATCCACGATTTTTGCATCGGCAGACCTCCTTGGCTAGCTTTTCCTTCGTCTTCTCTATACCAATCTTCCGACCGTCAAAAAATCCATCATTATAGGCCTTCATCCTTATCGCTTCTTTAGCGAACATGCTCACCGTATCTTGGTCGGCAATGGCCTAGTTTAGCAGCTGTTGGGTCACCATTTCCTCTACAATCAGGTTACCTTGACTTGCCAAATGATTTCTGACAACTTTTGCCTATTTTAGTTCTCGCTCGGCTCTCTTTACACGCGCCTCTAAGTTCCGAATGCGCTCATCTTTCTGCTCAATCTCGTACCACGCGCCACGGAGACGCATGCCGATTTCATATGAAGTATATAGCCCTTTCACTGCTCTATGGACGTTCTTCCAAAAAACTTCGAAATCAGGTCGCCCAACCATCGACTGTTGGACTTCCGGTGGAAAAATCTGTCGGGCAAATTCAACTGCCGCGTTTGGATCGCGGATGATCAAATCTACCTCTGTCATCGGTTTGTTCCCCATGAAGACTGAAAAACTCAATGGGCGTGGTGCCCTACTGGTCTCACTTCACGAGCGAGGGGAGTTTCCCCGCTGTTGTCTTTCCGTCCTAGGTGACCTGCTTCGATGACATGGAGAATGACGCCTTTCGCTCTCCCCCGATGTCCTACTTCCCGTTCGCAACGGTTCGCCACCTCGATTCATCGCTGAATCCAGCTCAACCAGTGTCTTACCCTCTTCTCTGTTGTTGAAGAATAGTCTTCTAGAGATCTAGTTCAAACCCACTACTCTTCTCCCTCCTGTGATCTGCCAAATTTGGACACCAATATGGACCCTAAACGAACATAGCCCCACCCTTCTTATTAATAGCGGGTGCAGCGTTCCCAAAGCATTCCCTTCAATGCTCTGCGCTATGAACTAACGTTCATCGGTGGTCTTGTTCATTAATTTGCTGGAGCAAGGGCAGATTCATTAATCTATTCGGCCTAAATATCGGAGCTATGCCCCGAAATGTTACTCTGCCCCAGCAAATCCCTGAACTACCGTTGTTCGGCGGTCCTGTTCATCAATTTGCTAGAGCAAGGGCAGATTCATTAATCTATTCGACTTAAATATCAGAGCCATGCGCCAAAATGTTACTATGCCCCAGCCAATTCATGAACTGCCATCGTTCAGTGGTCCTGTTCATCAATTTACTGGAGCAAAGGCAATTCATTAATCTATTCGGCCTAAATATCAGAGCTATGCGCCGAAATGTTACTGTGCCCCAGCCAATACCTGAACTGCTGTTGTTCAGCAGTCTTGTTCATCAATTTGCTAGAGCAAGGGCAGATTCATTAATTTATTCGGCCTAAATATCAGAGCTATGCACCGAAATGTTCCTGTGCCCCAGCCAATCCGTGAATTGCCGTTGTTCAGCGGTCCTGTTCATCAATTTGCTGGGGCAAAGGCATATTCACTATTCTATTCGGTTAAGTCGCAGTGCTACACAATTAGTTTAGCGCTGGATTAATTCAGTAGTTTGTTCCATTCATCTCATTTCATGTTTTGCATCTTACTTAGCCGTTAACAAGCACATGCATCAGGTAAAAAGGCAAATGCAACTTTCATTCATAAACTGAGTACAAACAGAAGTCACTATTCTATTCGGCTAAGTCGCAGTGCTATGCAGTTATTTTAGCGCTGGATTAATTCAGCAGTTTGTTCCATTCATCTCATTTCATGTTTTTATATCTTACTTAGTCGTTAACAAGCACATGCATCAGGCAGAAAGGCAAAGGCAATTTTCATTCATAAACTGAGTACAAACAGAAGTCATTTTACAAATGAAAACTACCCTACGTTAGCTTCTCACAAAAATAAATAGTCAAAAATCTAACAAATCTAACAAAACCTACATACACACGATACCAAAACAAAATGAAAAATACTTTGACCCTAGGTCAGTCTTCAGGGTCAGACTCCAACAGCTCAACGTCTACATGCTCATACGAAATCGGTTGCTCCAATACCACGTTAGCGGCAGCTAAGGCTTTGAGCTAGCCGTGTTTGAACCCCCTATTCTCGAACTTAGGCACTTCCTATACACAGTTCTCCAAGGCCGCATCCTTGCCATCTTGGAATGACTCAAAAATCTCGGATTCGGTGTTTGCCATCGCCCTTTTCGACTCCTTCAAATCAGCCTCTAGCTTGGCAGTCATCTCGTTGGCCAATTTGAGTGCTTCTTCGCTTACGTTCGCCCTTTCCTCGGCGGCCAATCTCAGTTGGTCAGTAGTCTTGGCCTTATCTGCTTCGGCATCGGCCCTCGCTCTTTCTTCCGCCGCTTTCATGGCCTCAGACTCGGCTCTGAGAGAGGCCTCTGTTGCCTTGCCCTTTTCATTTTCCACCTCAGCTATAAGAAAGCCGATCTGTTCGATAGCATCATGCTTGCAACGGCCAATCTCAACTATCTTTCTCGCCGCCTACAAAACAAGGAATCAGTAAGATAACTGATATAAAACATTTTTTTTTTGGTTTAGCCTTGCAAAATTATAAACAAGGATCATGTACTAATATCGCCGATTGAGCGGCTAATGCGATGGACCGTAGATCGGGCTCTGCCCTAAAGGTTGCTCTGTTAACCGGTAGAGAAATGGAGGAGGCCAAGCTCAACGCCACAGCGGTGTCTTTTACAGTCGATGCATCAGAAGCAACCGACAAGTTCTTTATCCTTGGTTGTATTATAAACGGCACAACTAGGTCTGATTCTTCCATGCGTGGCCGTTTATCCACTAGGTTTTCCGAATAATCGGCTTCGTGTTCGGCCGGATGTTTTCCCTCTTTGTGCTTCGTCACTTGGCCCTCCTATTGATTGACAACAGGCTCCATTTCAGCCACATCAGTCTGAACCATCTCCTCAACAGGAGCAGGTGGAGGAGATTCTGCCCTAGCATCGGGTGGAGGGGGTGGAGTTTCAGTTCGCTCGGCTTCGGCTCTCCTACGGGCAGCCATCCTCTCGGCATTTTTTCTCCTGGCCATTTGAGTAAGCGACTCACCAGCCATGTTGTCAGGATATGAGCCGGGTAGGTCCCCTAAGTCGGTGAAAATATCTTCGAAGGACACATCCGCTCGGCCAGAAGTGGATCGAGAATTGAGGCCGGCTTCTTCAAAAGCCAAATTTAGTGCTGCGTCAACCTTCTCCTCTAGTCCGTCGGATCTGTCCAAGGAGGGTTGATTCAGCTGCTCAGCGACTCCTTTGGCTACTTGTTCGTTCGCTGGCTTTGAATTTGAAGCTTCAAGACCAATCTGCCTAAGGTTCTTGAAGTTCGGAAAAATAAGCGTCGTAAGGTGCTGTTCACCCCTCGGAATCGGAATGTTATCTGCGGCCGAAAAAGTAGCGTAAGTCGGCACGTATCTCAGAAGAATGTGGGCCGCCCTCTCTTACTTCTGGAGGTTCGGACCGCCAAAGAACTAGAGTGCGGTTCTGATCTGCGCAAGTATAGCGTCGTCGGCCGAGACGAGAACTTTTTTCAAATCGTTTCCTGCACAAATAAAATGGTAAATACGTAGAGTTTGAACTAGGTAAATACTTAATAAATATTCGTGGGGGGTTAAACGGCCACCTGGTTCGCCTCTTCACTTGGGCACTGGATCTAGGCGATCTTCGCCCTCGCCGAATTCCCAGTTGCCGCGGACAACGACCATGACATCATTAACACACTTGCCAGAACTGGCAAGCATAGTCACCAAATGATGGTCGGTGTCCTTTGCCTTGAGGAAGTAGCGCCCCTGCTGGCCAGAGGATTTGGCCAAGGCATGACAATGCCAAATAGCAGGGATTCCAAGGTTAAGCCTAAGGCGTCGGTTTAGTTCTAAAATTCCCATTATTATTCGATAAAAATTTACGTTCGGCTGAGAAGGGATTAAACCCCAATGGTGAAGGACAGCCTAAAAAATGAATGAAGGGGGAAACAGACTCTGTCCTCAGCAATTGATAGGAGAGGAAAGACGATGGTACTCTCATCAGTCCTCTCCATGTCAACTATGCTCTTTGCCAAGAGTGACAGATGGACGTCGTTAGGAATGGAAAAATGGCGACAGAAACCAGAGACTCAATTTGCAGAAAAAAGGGCTTTCAAATGTTTCGCCATCATAGCCAGTAAAGTGGACACTTTAAACAGAAAACAAACAAGGAAATGGGAGTCAAAATGGAAGAGAGAAAAACTTACAAGAAATGAGGACAATGAGGAACGAAAAGAAGTTACAGAGGACGTGAAGTGAGGGAGGTGAACTGGCAGGCAACGAGAAACCTTGTGTATTCAAAAAAGCATACAAACGAAGAGACAACACGGTTTCAAATCGTATTAAATGAATGAATCGTATGAAGGGGCGGGAGATTATAATAATTCCTAAAAAGAGTAGGCGTTCTGACGCTTGCGTTGAAATAAGAGAAACCGCCGTATTTTTTGACCCTCTAAGTCCAAGACCAAACATGCCGAATAACTAACATTAATAGGATGTTTGGGGGCAATTGTAGGAGCCGAATAATATAATTACGTAGGGAAGCCGATTTAGTTTAAAGAAAGAAATCAAGTTATGTACTATACGACTCTATCCTAGAGGGACACAGGCCGAATAACCTGATCGACCGTAGAATCAGCTGTAAACTCGGTTGAGTATGAATAGGTAGGATAGAATAGCCAAGTAAGCAATTATTCGTTGGTCGAAAGGTGGGTCCAACCATCAATATCAAGGACGACTATAAATAAGAGGAGCATCAGCTAAGAAAAGGTATGTGAGAACAAATAAGATTAACTTGAGATACAAGCATACAAGAGAGTATACACTGACTTATCTGTCGGAGTGCTAATTCTGGCACCCCCGACCGGAGTGTTCATTCCTTTTCAGGTGACTAGCTGAGGATCAACAGCATCCTACAGGATCCATAGAGTATTTCCAATCCACATCTCCACAGTTTCATTTTCTCAAAAACTTTGAAGGTGAAGTGACACACTCTGAAAAACAGGTTAACTATTTGGGACTTCACTTCTTGGAAAACCTCTCATGTGAAGTGAAGCACTATGAAAAACATAGGAAAGACTTTGGAAAACATTTTCTATCTCTGCAATAAAGAGAAAGGGTAGATGGAGGATAGAGAGAAAATGGAGGTTATAGAGAATGAGAGAATGTAAGAATGAGCAACGTACAAATGGATGGTCCACTCCTATTTATAATGGTCTAAATAACCCACTTTGTTTTCTTTTTTTTTTTAATGCACGATTTTGAAGCATAAAATTACCAAATGTTATTATAAAAAAAAAAAATGAACGCTGTAAATACAAACTAATTAGTGCCCAATTTTGAAGCATTAAATTAGTATATCGATTAATAGCACGATTTTGAAGCATTAAATTACCAAACAACATTCTTTTTTTTTTAATGCATGATTTTTTTTACCTATAAGTACCATATAAATGGCCAGATCCAAGTGACTACGAGTTTGTAAAAGTATATACGTTTCTTCCTTCATATTTCTTGGTATGGAGTTTCTTCACTCATATCTCACAATATGGAGCAGGATGACAAGGCAAGAGAGGCAGATCGAAAGAAACTTCTTGATCATGAGCAGCACCACCACTGTTAAAAAGCTTCTGATCATCATCAGCAGCATTATCGAGGCAATAGGAATTCCAGTAGTTGGAATGGTCATGAAGAGCGCAGACATGATAACGAAATACCTTCTCCCTTGACTTCATATTGTTCAATTCCACCTCCATCATCTGCATTTTACCGTAATAATCGCAATTTACAAAATACGAAACAGTCATTTTCGAGAAAACCTTGAAAGCAAGTGTAGACATGGAAAATATAGCTGAGAAGAAGGAAAACTTAAGCCTCCACTCTTTTTTTGTATAGAATTAGTATTATTTCCAAAATAGATGCCATAAGCTGGCCTAAAGTAGAAAAAAGACTAAAAACTTCTAGAAATGTAATAGGCTTTTTGTTTTTCTTCAGCCATACAACTTCTACAATTGCAAAAGTAGATGCAACCGCCGCAAAACCAAGCCCCACGTATGAGTATATTATATTTTTTTTAGTTCCAATTTGTTCCATTATGGCACTTGCAAATTCTATCCGGACATTGAAGGCAGCACAATAAAAATCTAATTGTTGTTCCTTAAAAAACTTAAACACTTTGAACTTCAATTTCCTGAAAACTTTGTTGTTGAAGCATAACACTATGAAAACCATGTGAAGCACTGTGGGTTTCATTTTCTCAAAAACTATGCAGGTGAAGTGACACACTCTGAAAAATAGGTTAAATACTTTGGACTTCACTTCCTTGAAAACCTCGCAAGTGAAGTGAAGCACTATGAAAAACATAGGAAAGACGCTGGAAAACATTTTCTATGTCTGCAATACAAAGAAGGGATAGGTGGAGGATAGAGAGAAAATGAAGGTTGGAGAGATGGAGAGAATGTTAGAATGAGCAATGTAAGAATGGAGGTCAACTCCTATTTATAATGGTTTAAAGAAACTACCTTTCTTTTTTTTTTAATGCACGATTTTGAAGCATTAAATTACCAAACATTATAAAAATTTTAAAAAAAATGATGCTATTAGTACACACTAATTAGTGCACAATTTTTAAGCATTAAATTAGTATATCGATTAAAAGCACGATTTTGAAGCATTAAATTACCAAACTACCTTCTTTTTTTTTTTTAATGCACGATTTATTTATTTTTTACCTTTAAGTATCATATACATAGCAAGATCCAAGTAACTATGATTTTGTAAAAGTATATACGTTTTTTCCTTCATATTTCGTGGTATGGAGTTTCTTCAATCATATCCCAGAGTATGGAGCAGGATATACGACTTTGTAAAAGTATATACATTTTTGTAAAAGTATATACGATTTTTTTTTTAATTAGTGTGTATAATTGATATACTAATTAGTGTGTATAATTTTATTCTTTCAAAAATTAATTGTAAAATTATGAAGGTGTTTATAATTCTGCATATTAATGTTTATAATGAATGCTATTGATCTAAAAATATTTTTGTGTGTATACATTGAAGTGATATTTTCTATAAAAAAATAAAAACTCAACTTCTTGCAATTTCCCTACTTTGTCTCTATCCATCATTCTTATGAACTTTTTTTTATTCATGGGTAAATTGGTAATTTTACATAAAAATTGAAAAAATTACCAAACATTGCACGAGTCAAAAGGTTAACAATGTATAAAATAAATTAGTTTTTTTAGTATTAAATTTTTATAAGTTGATTTTGAGTCAATAAATTATGTTTTAGCTAAAATTCCAATAAAAACTATATTTTAGCAAATAGACAGGTTTCTTCATTACACCTCTATTTGGTTGAGTTTTAGAAATTATGTTTTGAAAAATATTAAAATTTAAAAAATTAGTTTGGTAAAAAATAAAAATATATATTATTTTCATCTGATTTTTTATTTTTGGGTAGGAAATATTTTTTAATTTTTTTTAAATTTTATTTTTGATATTTATTTATATTAAATTAATTTTTAATATTTAAAAAATAATAATTAAAAACTCAACCAAATGGAGCCTAAGCCGAGGAGGAGCGACAAATCTTCTAAAAACAAATAATCTCTTTGTTGTGCCATGTTAGCAGCACACAAACAAACAGTGCCTTGTTTTGGAGAAGTTATTAGTCAGTTTCATCCCGTGCATACAAGACACGAGTAGGTTTCCGTCCAAAAAGCTAACGACTGTTAACTATTGGATCATATAGAGCCAAAAATCAAACTGTAGGGGCAAAAATGATGCAATTAGAAGTACAGAGACCAAAATGAAACTGCGGGTAAACTATAGGGATCATTGCTGTAATTTTTCCTTAGATTTATTAACATAATCCAAAACCTTAAGCTCGAGTTACTTATTAGTAGTGGTGTTTATATAGTGTGGTACATTTACATAATTCATTCAATGTATAAAAGTTCCATAACTACCACAACCGCGAATTATATTCAGTCCAATTTACATATTATATGCCAAAAACTAAAACTAAGAGCATCTCCAACGGTAATAGGCATTTTACCTATCTAAATATTACTATAAGGTATATATTCTATTTTGCCTATCAACTATTTCATGTTTTTACTCCAACCATGCTCTTTATTTTAGCTATTTATCAAAATATTATTAATTTTAGAAAATGCCACATCAGCAATAAAGATGGAGGAAATAATCCTAATGATTAAATACATTTTGCCTAGCCTTGAAGGCTAGCTACATGTAGCTAGTGAATGTGAGTTGAGCTAAAATGCCTAATCATATGCCTACTGCATTGGAGTTGAAAAAAATGAGTTATACTAGGCATTTTAACTAATAAGTATTATATACCTAGTGATAAAAAAATAAATGTAAATTAATTAATTATATAACAGAAAATATAAGATGAGAAACCACATCCAAAGTTATGCAAAAGGAATTAATCCAACAACAAACAAGGAACTTAATAGAATAACAAAAATCTCGACCCAATAGCAAACAAACATCTTAATAGAACAACAAAACTTATAATTCATAAAGTTGCTCCAGCAAATTCGATATTGATTCCATGAGCCCAAGGATCATCAACAGCTTGCTCTATGTAGAATGTAAAATATCCAAATCCACAAGAAACAGCCACTGCAATGGTCCAGCATTTTTTTTTTTTTTATCAGAAGAAAATCCATTAATGAAAGCCAAAAATGGCATTTACAAGGGCCATCAAAACCAAGATTACACCAAAACAGAGTAAAAAAATTACAAGCAGCGCTTTGGAGAAAAAATATGAAAATCTTCAAACGCACATCATGTGCTCGGGCTCATACTGCCAAAGCAGAGCCGATCAAAATCGACATTAGAGCCTGTCTGAGATAAATCATATATTTCAACCACAAAGTTTGGAAAGCTACAAATCCAGCACAGATGACCCCAAATCCACAAGCAAAACCGAAAAAAGACAAAACAGAAAAGAAAAGACCTCCAAATCAGGATCCATGGCAAACCGGTAGTGGATAGGTGGTAGGAGGAGTAGATCTGATGCCCAACCCACTTAGGAGATGGACGATCCGGCAGGTCTAGTAGGGTAGAGGCAGTGCGGACGAAGGACGAGAACGGCAGATCCGGTGAGGCCCTGGTTAGGGAAGTTTGAGAAGAGTGAGGATAAAGAGTAGAGTTCCACCAAGAAGGGGAAAAGGACCTCACATGGAGGGAGAAGTGGAAAGACTAAGCTTCCAAAGTATTATTGAGCCAAAAAGGCAAGAAAAACAAAAGAGAGAGGGGGCAGAAGGGAGGGGAGAGGCTGTCGGAGACCGGAGCCTCCCTCCCCCGCCCCGAGCGGCACCTTCGAAGAAACCCTAGGAGAGGTAGAGAGAGAAGTAGAGAGAGAAGGGGAAAAAAATTTATTAGTGGAGTACCTTGGTCCAGCATGATTTAGTGTTCTTTGAAATTATCTGACTCACCAAGTATAAATAGATCAGGCATAACTATTGTTATTTAAATAATCCATGTTGCCATGAAAGAATAATACAAACTAATAAGAAAATGAAGAACCAGAGGTCAAGTCCATCCGAGAGGCCTAAGAAGGTGGATTTGTCAAATAATCTTGAGATTGTGAATATCAATTGGGAGACAATATCATGAATTTGAAATATAGTATTGGCAAGCTCAAATATGACAGTAGAAAAGCACTAACAAAATGCCATAAAATAAAACCTTTTTTGTCCATTAAGGAAGTGGTCATGGTGATGTACATGTATGTATCAAAGTGTCCAAAGTCTAATCTATCTGTTCTGGTCCTGAAGAACTTTAACCCTTCTTTTTGGGAACCTATCAAACACTACTACAACGTTCATTCATCCAGAAAAATGTGAAAGCTGGTGATCTTAAATGCAATAAAGACTACTCAACAATTGGTCACTGAAGATGCAGTAAAGTGTTCTTCCCAAACCTCATATATATATTAAAGTACGCATAGATGTCAAAGATTATTTGTTAGTGCTTATCAAATTTGACAATCTGAACAATAGGGTATGACTCATCTAAATTGTTATCTGTATTTTTACCCCCATTTCGAAGTGAACCATCTTCAAAAAAAAAAACATTAGAATATCTACCCAAATTATCCAACTCAATTCAACTTATTCAACAAACACGGCTTGTTTAATAATATAACATACCCAAGGTTTCAAAAAGCGGTTGCCGTCGCCGTAACGGCTACGGTGGCGCGTGAACTGTGATTTTTTTTTTTCTCGTATAATTTGAAGAAAACTTACCGATATGCATATTTTTTTTTTCTAGAATCACAATTATTAGGGTTTAAAATAGATTTTGATCTTGTTAATTTTTAAGTATGATCCAATATGTTTCATATTTTCAAATCACTATAAAAAGAGATTTTGACATTTTATTTCAATAGTTAATGACTTTAAAAATAATTGATGAAAAATTAAATTATAATTAATTTCCCTTTGCATTCCCTTTCTTGGAAATATAGAAAGATTTGAAGAGATGAAAATAAATTAAATTATTATAATGTATTTTCCCCTAAACATGTTAAATGGGAAAAAAAAATATTGAATTAATAATTAGATATAATATCTCATGGTGAGCATGAGTTCGCAACAATTAAAAAACTATTATTCAAAATCTAAATAAATACCATTATTTTTTTTGACAATCAAATAACACACCCTACATGATAATAGGTGATATTGGATTGTAGACATGCCCCCACATTAATGCTAGAATTTAAAACCAATATCACACCAATATATTTTGTCGGTGGTGTTACAAGACTAATTAATGTACACACTAGTATATTAATTAGTATTATGCCATCATTACTAACCCCATCTATTATGAAAATTATAAATACGCAAAACCTCTAAAATTATGCCACATCATCTGTTAATATATGTAGACCGCCCGAACTTTCTCCTCGCGCCCCCCTTTTCGGAGAGGGCGCGGATTTGGTTTCTAGCTACTACAGTTCGGACTCCTGTCACGGTTCTGAATCTAATCTCACAAAGTGCAATGTAAGACTGATAAATCACCAAAGAATCCAAATCCGCAATTGGTTTTGAAAAATCAATTTTGAATCAAAAAGCGCCATACACAGACTGCTTTGCCAAATTTCAGAGTTGCCACCTAAATATTTTATTTTGGGAAATTTAGGAAACCCTGACTCGTGCCTAAGGCCACGTGTCCGTCATCACCAAAGTTGCTTTGGCTCGGGAAGTTGGATACGAGGGGGAAAGGTCATGAAATGAGCACCCCTACTCGCCCAATCAAAGGATCGGCCTCCACTAATCATGATATGTTGTTTTGAAAACACATGTGTTCTTGTTTGATTATTAGCTAAATTACTATGTGATGTGCACAACACACAAGTATAGACTAAATCACTCAATTTTGAACAAAACATCTCATGTTTGTTTTTTTCGAAAATGGTTTGAAGATGCTACTCGTAAGTAGGCTAAAACGCGGATTTGCCACCAAACAAGGTGGGCTTAAAACATGATGATTTTGCCACTTCAAGTGGGCTTAAAACTCACATTTTGATGAATTATTCCAATTCAAGTAATGAAGTCTTCATCCACAGGCATTCATACAGTTATAGCAATTAAGCAAATGGCCTCATGGCAAGCATGCTATCATGGCAATCACTTACACACATGCAAGGATGCTAAAGCGTAAACACTCACAGTGTACTCCGAGCCAAAACAAAAGCTAATTAGAAATCAATGCATGATCATAATTATATAAGATGTCTAATGCAACGCATGCAAAATGCAACTAAAATAGGCTCGGCTAGCTAAGATGACATATGAATGCAACAATTGATAACATGCTTCGAAACACGTATTCAAGTAAGTATTGAAATACAATGCAGTTTGAATGATGCGCCAAGCCCGGTGCATGCAAGACAAATGAATGATGCACACATGCAAGCATAAAGTATGCTAATTGAAATATGCCCTAAAACTAACCATCAAAAGTTGATAAGTAAAAAGGAGAAAGAAATGTGGATTGGAAGACATGCACACACACACGCACCCTTATTACAAGATTTGCCCTCTCGACGAAGGGTCCGAATAAAAGCTAAGCCAATCTAAGCTAAGCTAAGCTAATTAACTAATCTAATTAAGCTAATTAGACTAATTATTACAAACCAATCAAATAACTGGTAAACTAATTACTAATTATTACAACAATTAACTAATTAACAAATTAATTAATTTACAAATTCAAGCTAACTAACAAGTAAAGCTTTAAACTAAGCTGCTCCAGCTCTGTTTGAAGATGCATGCACACATTTGGTTTCTCGCCCTGAAAAGCTCTCCGGTTGCTCTCTTGAGGCTCTGTTTACAGGGTGTCCTTGAGAACTTACTGCTGAAACTTACCAAATCATTGCTGGAGATTGCACCAGTGGCCTGCCGGCCATGAAAGGTGGCTGCTGGCCACCTGCCGGCCAACAAAAGAAGGGTGCCGACCACCAATGTGGCATTACCGGCCACTGGTGTGCTGTGACACCATTCTACAACAAAGCACAAAAATCAAGGAAATGGAGAGTCTCCTAAGGGTGTGTACGTACTATGCCACTCCATATCACTTCAAAACATCAATGAAGAGGCATCATTGGATCCAAGACCATCAATCAAGCATCTCAATGCATGATGGCCAAGGATCCAACTTGTACTAATTCAATGAATGCACAACAAACAAGACACTAAGACCATGGCCTTATTATAAGTGATCAAAGGCAATGGAGACAAAGGGGATTGGCTCACTTTCATCACTTCAAGTATGAAGTGGGCTAATCCGCCTTGTGTTCAACGTAACGCCCGGTTGAACACAATGCAATGCACACAAACAACATGTTATGCAAACAATCATGCTAATCTTGACATGTTAAGATGGCATGCATGAGACTCTATCATGCAGGCAATGCATACATAGCATGTTTAAAGGCTAAGGCATCAAAACTAGTGAAATGCAATCGGCAAGAGGCATGCAATGCAATGCTCAATGGACTAAACCAGCCCCAAACAGACCTCATGCATGCCAAAACAAAAGGCCTAAGCATGCAGGAATTGAAATTCAAAGGATTAGACAAACATGTATATATGTTAGGCCACAAACAAGGCACAATGCTCAACTCTCAAACACAATTAAAGAGTGATAAACATGAGAGTATAACAAGGCTATATGCTCTGAAATTATATATTAAATGATTCCATATAATGAAAACATCACAAGTATAGCATGCAAGAGGCCCTAAAGCATAAGGCTAGTAAAGAGCACTATACAATAAGCATGCAATACATGGCCTAAACAACCAAATCAGCTCTGGACAGAACTCAATCATGCCAAATCAAAGGCCAAAATATACTGAAATGATGGCGCAAAAGCTTAGACAAACCTGCATACGTATTGGCTTACAAACAAGGCATAAGGCACATCTCTCAAAAGCATTGAAAGGGTGGAACATGTGAGAGTGTGACTACACTACACGCACTGAAATCTTGTAAGAAATTAGACTAAAGCATGCAATCATCACATTCAAAGCATGCTAGGGACCTCCAACACAAAGCTAGTGAAGCCCAACTACACTATAGCTATACAAAGCTAAGCATGTATGAACAAGACCACCTAAAACAAACCCCAAGCATGTTAAATCAGTGGCAAAAATGTGCTGGAGCAAAGCTAACACATGCTAAAATGATGAACTAAAGCATGAAGCATGTTAGGCCAAAGAGTATGATTGCACTACAAGTACCAAAAGCAAGCAATCAATGACCAAATCAACTAAAAATAGAGTTATGGCAGGTCCAAAAAGTCACAAAAACATGCTTAGACTCAACTTAAAAGAAGTAGAAAAGCATGCTCAAGTATGAAGCCAACAAGGCAAAGAAGCAAGACAAGAGAAGAGGGGACCACCCCCTCTCATTTTGGATCTCAAAAACACCTTTCCACCACTGAAATTTCTCTGAGTTTCAGTGGTAGAAAGGCCATGCAAAGGCCACCACAAAAGCTTCAAGGAATGGCTCCAAAGTTTAACAAATAAGGCATTCAAGGGGGTGAAACACCCCCAAATCCCACAAGGCCTCAAACAATCATTTTAAACACTTAAAAATAAAGCTTTTTGTAGTTGAAAGCCAAGCCTAAAACAGCATGCAAAGGTGACTAAGATGGCATACAAAGATAAGCTTAAAAGGGGTATACACTCACCCTTGAAGAACAGCAGCAAAGCAGGCCTTCCTCTGAGCCAAAACTAGCCTTTTGAGTCCAAACAAGACCCTCAAGTACCTCACCAACAAAGTGATGGTGCTTTACTAGGTGTTATAGTGCAAAAGTGAAGAGAAAACACGCTTTAGGACACTATTGAGCACAATATAGAGAGAGAGAGAGTGAGAATTCCAGAGAGAGAGAGATATTTTGTCTCTAAAATTCTGTTAACCCTCAGATAAGGGGAGGGAGCTCCCCTTATATAGAGAAATGCAAGCACAAGCTTGCTTGAGAAGCTTCAACCTGCCTCCATCCCTCCATACACGTGTATGAAGGATGGCTGAGTGAGCCACAGCTGGCCAAAAGACCTAAAATAATATCTGTTAAAACATGGTGGCCGACCGGCCATCAGTGGTGGCCGGCAGTGCACCATTGATGGCCGGCAGGCCTCATCAATGGTTGGCAAGGCTTAACACATGGCCGACAGCCCTTGATCATGGCCGGCAGTGCACTAAAACAAGCAATATGGAGGGACCAGAGCATGGTCCAAAGATGGGACAGAAATGAAACAGGGTTTGGAAAGGTCAAACCTGTGACGTCCCACTGCGAAGTTCGAATGCTCGGCGAACAACCAAACTTGTTGCTGGATGTACCTGCAAGCACAACCAAGTCTTGAGAACGGTCAAAAATGGGGTGTCTACAGTTGCCCTTATTTGATAGAACTCGAAAGTCACAAAGTGACGGGAGTGAATGTCAAAGCCCAGAGACGACCCATTTTTGACAAGGCCGAAGACTCAAGCAAACACTCAATATAATCATAGAGAGATGCGCCCGCTGGCTGAGGCAAAATGCAAATGACATGCATGATGCAAGAGCATAACTTATGATTACGCAAAGAAAGCTGTAATGAAGCATTTATGCAAATAAATACAACAACTTAAGCAAACTGACAAGTTGCAGAAGTCTCACACATTTCAACAGAAAGGATGTAAGAAAATTATGCAAGCTTAACTACGCATCACGCAAGGAAGGCCAAAAGTGACTACCAGGGAACACCCAAAGTTTCAAACGAAACACCTCGTAGCGTATCACACACAGGAGAGGGAAGGCAACATCTCTCAGCGTATCACACACGAGAGAGGGAAGGAAAAACACCTCTCAACGTATCACACGCGAGAGAGGGAAAGGTAAACACCTCTCAGCGTATCACACGCAAGAGAGGGAAGGAAAACACCTCTCAGTGTATCACACGCGAGAGAGGGAAAGGCAAACACCTCTCAGCATATCACACGCGAGAGAGTGAAGGAAAACACCTCTCAGCGTATCACACACGAGAGAGGGAAAGGCAAACACCTCTCAGTGTATCACACGTGAGAGAGGGAAAGGAAAACACCTTTCAGCGTATAAACATCAAGAGACGCTCCCATGTTTCTAACTAAAGCAAAGAGGTATAAGCGTCGGGCACACAGTCCAAACGCTTCTAACAGGGTGCTAGTCTAAACACTGGGCGCACCCGGGTGTTTCTAAACAACGGGGGAAAGAAGAGGAATGGTGTTACCCAGAATTCCTCTAAATGAACCGTACATACAATATCATGCATGTATGAGAAAGAAACTTGAAAGGTACAATGCAATACAATGCATATCTCATGCGAGACGAAGGATCGCAACATGATGCCAAGGCATAGTCAATTCTTAACATGCAAGAAACAGAACCGAAGCATGTTCTATGAGAGATAGTCAATGATACATATTCAATACAAGATAATCAACGATGCATATTCAATGCAAGATAATCAACGATGCATGTTGAATATAATGTGCAAATGCTATATGACAACAAAAGCATGCTCGATAAAGACAACTCGAAGGCAACTTCCGGTTTACCTCTCGGAAGAGTTGCAATGTATTAAAAAGGATACACCTCGTGTGTGTTGATGGGTGATGACCACCGCACACTGAGAACACGATTCTGGGCTTCTGCAGAGGCATTTTGAGTCAAACTTTGAGCACACCTTGCATTTCTTGGAACCCAAGGACACATATCAAGGCAAAAGAGGTAGGAGAATCTGGTGGAGGCTTGCCGGCCATCAGGGGATGCCGTCGGCCCTCTGCTGACCATCAATGGAAACTGCCGACCATCAATAAAGTGGTGTCGGCCACCTATGAGAGGGGCCGGCCACCGATGGTAGCTTTGGTCATTTTGGTCTTTTGACCCGTGCCTCTTTAAGTACACCCAAAAGTACACCCAAAATCATCCCATTTCCTTACAAAACTCTTGCACAAAAAACATTTCCTTTGCTCTCTAGGTGTGCCTTCTCTCTAGATCTGTGCATTCTACACGTTTCCTAACACCGTAGAAACATTTTCTTCACGAAAACCCTTTTGTTCTCTTCGATTTGAATCGATCAGAATTTGATTTTGACGACTCTTTCGTCATTTCCACCATTCAAGGTTGATTTCCCTCGAGTTTCTCCCAAGGTTAGTGCGCTTTTCCTGAGTTTTCAACTTTCTTTGATTTTTTTCCTCTCTCCTAGGGTTTACTTTATTCAAAGTTCACCATTTTCTGCATTTTTGCTCATTTTGCATCCATTTCAGATGGCAGACGATGTCCCACATGACGGGGGCTTCCCCGCACTACCTCCAGCAGAGTTTGCAACGGACTTCGAGGCTGAGCCTACGGTTGAGCTCGAGCTATTACCACCGAGCATTTGCACATTCGATCCAACGAGGTACTGCCCCGAGACACACATTATACCAGTTGCGGGAGGCATCAAGGCCTTCACTAATTTTGCCAAGGACGCGCCAGACGACCTCTTACTGAGAGAGCCTATGTCTCACTTATTAGCCATAGCTGTAGAGGTACAATCTTCACTTTTCTGCAATGCCATCTTTAACTGTTGCATTTCTTGCACTGCGTTGATTTGATCGCATCACATGCCTTGATCTGACTGTATTTCATACACCGCTGCTTCACATTCAACTGTATTTCATACGTCACCGCTCTGCATTCAAACTGCACTTCATACATCATTGCTCTGCATTCAACTGTATACATCATTGCTCTGCATTCAACTGTACTTCAATTGCGCTTTCATCTTATTGCATCACATGCATTTACACAGGATGGATACCGCTCCTTCCGAGGCCACGGTGCCATGACAGCTCGGGATTGGTACGACGAGCTTCCAGCCAGGGTCTGTGACATCGTTGACAGGACCGGCTTTGGTCTGTTTTGCTCCAGCTTGACCCAGATTACAGCGAGCCGCCCTCTCTTAGGGGCTCTTGTGGAGAGGTGGTGGGATACCACCAACTCCTTCCACTTCTTCTCCACGGAGGAGATGACGATGACTCCCTACGACTTTGCCATGATCACCGGCTTAGGCGTAGGAGGTGATCCAATTCCCCTCGATCCTGACATAGGAGAGTGGGAGGCTGCATGGGCCGCACTACATGGGGCTCAGCCACCGATGCTTCGGGCAGGTATGGTTTGATACGGCTGGTTTGAGGAGCAGTTCCAAGGAGTTGAGCCTGAGACTGTTGAGCAGACCGAGTAGTATGCTAAGGGCTTTCTCATGTTCCTCTTCAGTACCACCTTGTTCTCGAACAGGTGGAATACCATAGGCCTGTACTTCCTGAGCGCATTGGTGGTGCTGCAGCGAGTCAGAGCAGCTCCCCTCCACCACGTTCAAAAGGAGAAACTAGTGCGACACCGCGCCAGTTAAGTTTTGTGGTTTTTGTGGGAAACAAACCGATGACGGAAGCAGATTCAGTTGTACACAACCCTAATATGGCGGTCGAGTTTGCTCAACAAATTTTTCCACCCGAAGTCTAGCAATCGATGGTCGGTCGACCTGATTTCGAAGTGTTTTAGGAGGGCATCCATGGAGCGGTGAAAGGGCTGCATATTGCCTATGAGATCGGCATGCGCCTTCGTACCGTACGGCGAGAGATAGAGCAGAAGGATGAATGCATTCGAAGCTTAGAAGCTCGTGCGGAGAAGGCTGAGAACGAACTAAGAAAGGTCAAAACTGCCGAGACACAATTGGCTGGCCAAGCTAACCCAATTGTGGAAGAAAGGGTGACCCAATGGCTCATAAGTCATGCGATTGCCAATCGAGATATGGCAAGCATGTTTGCAATACAGGCGGTAAGGACCAAGGCTTATGAAAAAGGCTTCCATAAGGGCCGAAAAGTTGGGATACAGAAGACTAAGTAAAATCTCGCCGAGGAGGTCTGTCGATACGAGAATTATGGATTTAAACACAGGTGGGTCAAGGCTCTCTAGGCCGCAAAGGTTCTCCGGGCAGCAGGCGTTGATTCGGCATCACTGCTATATCAGAGTCATCATTTTCCCTTTACAACTTTCGAAGTCGAGAAGAGTGATGACAGGGGGACGCCGAATAAAACAAGACATATTGTAACGCTCTAACATAGATTGGGAGTGAATTATGTATTATCACTTAATTCAATCAAACATTTTATTTTAAACATTTGCGTGTTGTTTCAATTTATGTTTATAAATTCGGTTATGATCATCCTCCATTTTTCGCCAATTACATTTATGCGTTTTAATCATAATATTCACAAAAAGCCCGCCGAAGTCCGAGGCATTTATCTTGGCCAAACTCGGACCAATCGTGTCTTGCAAGGATGGGGCTCCAAATTCGGGGCTTAGCCAATCGTGAAACCCACAAAGGGCGCTCTGAATTCAAAGACTTATTCGGCCCAAAAGTGTCATTCAATGATGGGGCTCCGAATTCGGAGGCTTTTGTCTTGGCCAATCGTGAAATCTACGAAGAGCACTCCAAATCCGGAGACTTAGTCAGCCCAGACGTGTCTTGCACAGATGGGGCTCCGAATTCAGAGGCTTTTATCTTGGCCAATCGTGGAATCCACGAAGGGCGCTCCGAATTCGGAGACTTAGTCAGCCCAAACGTGTCTTGCATGGATGGGGCTTCAAATTCAGAGGCTTTTATCTTGGCCAATCGTGAAATCCACGAAGGGCGCTCTGAATCCGGAGGCTCACTCGGCCCACAAGTGTCATTCACTGATGGGGCTCCGAATTCGGAGGCTTTTATCTTGGCCAATCGTGAAATCCACGAAGAGCGCTCCAAATCCGGAGACTTATTCAACCCAAAAGTGTTATTCACTGATGGGGCTCCGAATTCGGAGGCTTTTATCTTAGCCAATCGTGGAATCCACGAAGGGCACTCTGAGTCTGAAGACTTAGTCGGCCCAAGCGTGTCTTGCACGGATGGGGTTCCAAATTCAGAGGCTTTTATCTTGGCCAATCGTGGAATCCATGAAGGGCGCTCCGAATCCAGAGACTTAGTCGGCCTAAACGTGTCTTACACGGATGGGGCTCCAAATTCGGAGCTTTTATCTTGGCCATTCGTGAAATCCACGAAGGGCGCTCCGAATCCGGAGACTTAGTTGGCCCAAACGTGTCTTGCACGGATGGGGCTCCAAATTCGGAGGTTTTTATCTTGGCCAATCATGAAATCCACAAAGGGTACTCCGAATCCGAAGACTTAGTCGGCCTAAACGTGTCTTGCACGGATGGGGCTCTGAATTCGGAGGTTTTTATCTTGGCTAATCGTGAAATCCACGAAGGGTGCTCCGAATCCGAAGGCTCACTCGGTCCACAAGTGTCATTCACTGATGGGGCTCCGAATTCGGAGGCTTTTATCTTGGCCAATCGTGAAATCCACGAAGGGCGCTCTGAATCCGGAGGCTCACTCGGCCCACAAGTGTCATTCACTGATGGGGCTCCGAATTCGGAGGCTTTTATCTTGGCCAATCGTGAAATCCACGAAGGGTGCTCCGAATTCGAAGACTTAGTTGGCCCAAACGTGTCTTGCACGGATAGGGCTCTGAATTCGGAGGCTTTTATCTTGGCCAATCGTGAAATCCACGAAGGGCGCTCCGAATCCGAAGGCTCACTCGGCCCACAAGTGTCATTCACTGATGGGGCTCCGAATTCGGAGGCTTTTATCTTGGCCAATCGTGAAATCCATGAAGGGCGCTCCGAATCCGGAGGCTTACTAGGCCCAAAAATGTCATTCACCGATGGGGCTCCGAATTCGAAGGCTTTTATCTTCAAACTAAAATTTCATATAGCGAGATAAAAAGTCTTACATTAAAAGAGTGAAAGTTGTACACGGTGAATATTCAAAACAAGTTATCATGCCCCATAAGTCGGGTTAATGATAAAATTTACGCAAATGTGTGGAATTCTAAGGACGCGGCAGGCTTCTCCCAGACATGTGTTTGAGCCAATATGCCCCTGTTCTCGCGATTGAATCGATCTGACAGGGGCTGTCCCAGTTAAGACCCAATTTTTCGTCAGCCGAATTCCTGGCAACGGGAAGTACTTTCTTCAGGACCAATTCTCCTGGTGCATAATGACGTAGCTGAACACGTTGATTATACGACTTAGCAAGCTATTGCTGATACCGTGCCACGGATGCAAGGGCACGGTCTCTTCGTTCTTTAATCAGAGTCAAATCCAAGGCAAGCATGATGTCATTTCGGTCCATATCAAAAACTTTCGATTTCAAGGTTGGGAGGCCGATCTCCAGGGGGATGATTGCCTGGGTTCTGAAGCATAAAGCGAACGACGTTTTCCCAGTAGATCACCTCGGAGTAGTGCGATGAACCTACAACACACTTGGTAATTCTTCGACCCATCTGCCTTTAACTTTGTCCAGTCTCTTCTTGATGCCGTCCAAGATGGCTTTGTTGGAGGCTTCAGCTTGACCATTGCTCTATGGATAAGCCAGGGTGGAGAAATAGGGCCGAATACCATACGTGCTGCACAATTCTCGGTAGACGCCACAATCAAACTGGGTGCCATTATCTGAAATGAGAGCTCTTGGAATGTCGAATCGTGTTATGATATTCTTCCATACAAAACGCCTAACATCAGTATCACAGATGTGTGTTAGTGCCTCCGCTTCGACCCATTTTGTGAAGTAATCCGTCGCGACAATTAAGAATTGCTTGTTACCTGGGACCCATGGCAATGGCCCGATGATATCAAGCCACCATTGAGCAAACGGCCAAGGACTGGTGATTGAGCTCAACTCCTCGGCTGGCAAATGGGTTGACGGGGAAAACTTCTGGCACTGTTCATATTTCTTGACGCAACACTCGGCATCAGCTCTCATGGTCGGGCAGTAGTACCCCTATGTTACAACTCGATGAGCCAAAGAACGCCCACCAGAATGGGCACCACAACTACCTTCGTGTATTTCGGTCAAGAGTTCTTCGACTTTATCCGAATAAACGCATTCTAGGTATGGACTAGAAAGGGATTTTTTGTAGAGTTTTTCTTGCGGATCTAAGTAATATCGCAGGGCTTTGTTTCGTAGTTTGTGCGCTTCTTTCTTGTCCGTTGGGAGCTGTACGGAAGATAGAAATGTAGTGATGGGGTCCATCTAACATGGACTTGATTCTATGATATTGATTTGAATTGACTCTGAGAGGCAATGCTCGGCTTAGGAATGAATCCTACTTTAATTGTCCGTTTAATTTCTGAGTTGAAGGCGGAGGCTAGACAGGCCAGGGCATCTACATGTGTGTTCTGATCTCAGGTAATTTTATTTAATTCATGATGGTCGAATTTTGCAAGCAAAGAGTTGACCGTTTTCATGTAAGCCGCCATACGGTCATTTTTTGCTGCGTATTCCCCCTTCAATTGGTTGTTGACTAGCTTTGAGTCACAGAAGATAAACAAATGCCGAGCACTAAGGAGATGTGCATTCCGCGAGTCAGTTAACAACGCTTCGTATTTGGCTTCATTGTTCGATGCTTCGAAGCCCAGTTTAACAGCCTGCTCGATTATTGCCCCGTTGGGAGCCATGATCACTACACCCGTCCCACTACCACATTGGTTAGATGATCCGTCACAATACAACTGCCAAATGTCCCCTATGTAAATTCTCCAATTCGGCTTAGGTTGAATTAGATCAGACTTAAAGTCGGCGAGGCATCCAGTGAATTCAACCACAAAGTCGGCGAGCACTTGCCTCTTGATTGAGATTCTAGGCAAAAACTGAATATCATACTGGCCAAGTTCAAGAGCCCATTTTGAAGCGCGCCCTGATGCTTCTGCACTACAGAGTACTGACCGGAGGAGGTAGTCCGTTAGTACCCCAATGGTATGCCCCTGAAAGTAATGCATCAGTTTTCTTGTTGCTATGACGAGAGCCATGATAAGTTTTTCCAACGGAAGGTAGCGTGTTTCAGCGTCAACCATTGCTTTGCTCACATAATAAACTAGCTGCTGCTCCCCAAGTTCTTCCTTTAACAGTACAACGCTGACAACCCGATTGGAAACTGCCAGATATAAAATGAGCAGATCACTTGCCGAAGGTGTTGTCAAAAGCGGAACTGAATGGAGGTAAGTTTTCAAACCTTCCAAAGCGACTTCGCACTTGAGGGTCCATTTAAAAGCTTTACCCTGACGAAGGGTATGAAAGAATTGCCGACAGCGATCTGTGGAACGACTGATGAATCTGTTGAGTGCGGCGGCCATTCCCATTAGCTTTTGAACCTCTTTGACCGACCGAAGAGAGTCTTTAGTAGGTTGCCCTCGCATTCTTCAGCCCGAAAGGTATAACCTTATAGCAATAGGTTCCTCTTGGGGTGAGGAATTCAGTTTTTTCTTGGTCCTCCGGATACATAGCAATTTGATGGTAGCCCCTATATGCATCCAGGAAGCTCATACGTTGATGATGTGTCGTTGCATCTACAAGTTGGTCAATTCTGGAGAGGGGAAAACAATCTTTGGGACAAGCTTTGTTTAAGTCCGTGAAATCCACACAAATATGCCAAGTTCCATTTTTCTTCTTTACAACCACAGTATTCGATAGCCATCTAGGATAGGTCACTTCGCGGATTGCCCCTGCATCAAGTAATCGGTCAACTTTTTCAACAACGGCAGCAGTGTGTTCCACGGCCAACCGCCAGCTTTTCTGAATAATCGGCTTACATTTGGGGTCAATGTTTAATTGGTGCTGAGAAACAAATGGATCCACCCTCGGCATCTCATATGGTGACCACGCAAATACATCAAGGTTGCCGAGTAAGAAGGAAATTAGCTACTGCCTGTCGACTTTATTCAGGAAAGCGCCAACCATGAAGAACTTGTTAGGATTTCTGTCAATTTCAACTCGATCCAGGGCTTTAGTTGCCTTTTCACTTGGGAACCGCCAAACATCGTCGAGGCTCTCTCGATCTGGCACCACAATAGAATTCGCTTCCAGTTCTCTTGGTGTCTTTGCGCAAGAAGATAACATGCTGTGTCGATTTTTGGGAACCACGAATTTGTTCAATGCTGCGTTCAGTTGGGAAGCGAAGTAGTTGAAGATAGGTGCTTGGCACGACCTGCATAGTATGCAACCAAGTTCGTCCCATGATGAGATTATACGGCGAAGGAAGCTTGACAACCAAAAATTTCACATCCACTGATCGAGAGCCCGCTCGAACTAGTACTGTGATTTTGCCCAACGGATATTCTAGATTAGCGTTGAAGCCGAGTAACGGGTAATAAGCTGGAGACAGGTCCGACTCAGTAAAGCTGAGTTTGACAAAGGTCTTGTAGTACATAACTTCTGAAGTGCTCCCCTGATCAATGAGAACACGCTCAACAATGAATCGGTTTATGCGTAGCTTGATGACCAAAGGATCAATGTGGGGGAGCGTCACGCCGGCCAAATCTGAATCATCGAAAGTAATACTCGCAATTTCGTGGGGCCGTCTTACTGGTGTGATTTGCTTTTGGGGGTTACAATGTGACTGAATTATATGTATGGCGGATGCCGTCGGCAAGTTGTATATCATATGGATTACGTCAAGTGGAGTTGAATCCTGCCGTAAAGCAATTGTTTTGGTTAAGTCGTTCATTCAGACATGTTGCTTAAGCCGACCGTCTTGTACCAACTCCTTAAGGTGATCTTTCAAAGCATAACAACTTTCGATATCATGACCGTGGTCTTTATGATATTTGCACCGCCTATCCCGTCTCCTCGTGTCGAGAGGTCCCACCATCTTGGGTGGCCATTTGAAGAACGACAGATGTTGTGCTTTAGACATAACCGTGCTGATTGGCTTTGACAACTTCGTATATTTCTTGTCTGCGTGCCTTATGTGCCTACTATCCACTTGAAGTTGTTCATTAGCCCGGTGTGGACATTGGTCATTTGATCGGCGCAAATCTCATCTTTTGTCTCATTTAGTCCGATTTCGTGGTTCAGGGCTCTGTGATGGTACAGAATTTATCGGCTGAACGATTTTAGATGGGGCCGTCTTGTTAGCCTTGTGCCCAACTTTAACCCGCAGGGCGTCATCTTCCACTTTACAGTATTCCTTGACTTTCTTCATTAACGACCAGACTGTTTTGGGGGGGCCTTTTGGTTAAGGAGCAGCGGAGGGCACTATCAGGATACAACACCATTTTAAAGGCGGTGATGGCCATGGAGTCATTGCAGGCATCATCTATGAGATTAAAGCATTCCCAATAGCGTGCCAAATACACTCGTAGGGTTTTCCCTAGTTGGATTTGCATTGCCCAGAGAGAATCGACTTGCTTCGGCTGGACCTCATTGGTGATGAACCTTGCCCTGAAGGATTTTTGGAGTTGATGGAAGCTCTTAATCGATGCCAGCTCTAATTTATAGTACCATCTGACGGCCAAAGGTCCCAAACTACTCGGAAATATTCGACATGAGGGCCTCGTCGTCTACATGTAGTGTCATGGCTTGCTTATAATGACGGATGTGATCTATGGGGTCCAATTTTCCATCGTATAGGGTGAACGATGGAGTTTTGAACTTTTTGGGTAGCACTGCCCTTACGATCCGTCGAACAAAGGGGTTATGTTGATCCTCTTCGTCTGAACTATTTCTTCTTCGCTTATTCCGTGCACACGGACTCTCTTCGGAGGAATTGGAGGTTTCGACTCGTCCCTTCCTTTTGGATTCTGGGGATGATGAGTCAAAATCACTGTCACTATCTTGTCTCTGAACTCGAGGTCGTCGACCATCCTTTCTCAGAGGTCATCCCGGATCTTGGCGTGCGGCTTGTTGGGATTTTGCCACCTCCAAGGCCAAATCCTGCCGAATGCACTCATTCTCAGCAATCATATTTTCCAACCTCTGTTCGTTTTGCTTGGCCTGATCCATAATCGCTTGCATTGTCTCATGTGATGATGTCGAGGGTGAGGTCTGGGCAACTGAGTCGAAGTTCAAGGTCCTTCGTGCGGTGATGGTCTCGGGCCCAAGCATGTTGCTTGGAGTGGAATCGTCTCATCGCGTAAGGTCGTCAGCGACTATCGGCGGATCTTTCGTTATGCCCGCCATGGATATGTTGGAGTATTCCCACAGATAGCGCCAATTGTAGAGAAGTGATTCAGAAATACTCTTTGGATCCAGTAGGATGCTCGTGATCCTTAGCTAGTCACCTGAAAAGGAATGAACACTCCGGTCGGGGGTGCCGGAATTAGCACTCCGACGGATAAGTCAGTATATACTCTCTTGGTTGCTTATATCTCAAGTTAAACTTACTTGTTCTCACCTCCCTCTTTTGGCTGATGCTCTTCTTATTTATAGTCATCCTTGATGTTGATGGTTGGGCCCACCTTTCGTCTAATGAACAATCGCTCATTTGGCTATCTCTTTATATTCGGCCTAGCTTGCAACTGATTCAAAGGCCGATCTGGATATTCGGCCTCTGTCCCCCGGGTCTGGAGCCGTATAGTACATGATTTGATTTCCTTCTTTAATATATTTGGCTAACCTACGTAATAATTTACTCGGCCCCCACAATTATAAATCTGGAACCCATTGGTTTCGTTAGGCAATGCCAGGATAGGTGTAGTTACCAGTCTAGTCTTCAGTTCTTGGAAAGCTGATTCTTGCTAATCGGCCCAATCAAAGGTACATTTTTCTGTGTCAATTGTGTTAATGGCATAGCAAGTTTTGAAAAGTCTTTCACAAACTGACGATAATACCCTGCAAGCCCCAAAAAACTTCTAACTTCTGACACGTGGATTGGTCTTAGCCAATCTACAATGGCTTCGATTTTCTGTGGGTCAACGGAGATACCATCCTTGTTGATTACATGTCCTAGAAATGTCACGCTGTTAAGCCAAAACTCACATTTGGACAATTTTGCATACAATTTCTTTTCTCTCAAAATCTGTAGAGCAGTTCTCAAGTGACTCTCATGTTCTTCCCTGTTTTTAGAATAAATCCAGATATCATCAATAAACACAATGATAAATTCATCGAGATATTATTTGAAAACCCAGTTCATTAGGTCCATAAAAGCCGCTGGTGCATTTGTTACCCTAAATGGCATGACCAAAAATTCATAGTACCCGTATCTAGTTCTGAATGTTATTTTCTCTATATCTTCTGCTTTAAATCATCTATACGGGGAAATGGATATTTATTCTTGATGGTTACACTTTTCAGTTCTCAATAATCTATACATAATCTCAATGACCCATCATTCTTCTTAACAAACAAAACTGGAGCACCCCAATGTGAAGTGCTTGGACGGATGAATTTCTTGTCTAACAATTCTTGAAGTTGGGTTTTCAATTCTTTCAGTTTTGAGGTTGAGATTCTGTAAGGGGTCTTGGGAATAGGTTGTGTTCCCGGCGTTACTTCAATAGTGAACTCAATTTCCCTATTAACTAAGTCTCCGGGCAAGTCATTGGAAACACATCGGGAAATTCATAAGCAACAGGAATAGTTTCCACATTAGAATTATTAAAAATCTCAGTCAAAACACAACACATGTAACCCTTACATCCCTTCCTTAGCAGTTTAATAGCTTTCATAGAAGAAATCAGGTATGGGGGAGAAATTACCCCGTTCCCAGTAAACACAAACTCAGGTAAGCCAGGTGGACGAAATACAATAGATTTATTCACACAGTCAATAGTCGCATAGTGTTAACCAATCCATACCTAGTATACAGTCAAAATGATCAATTCCCAATGGCAATAGGTCAACATACAACGTCATATTACCAATTACAATATCACATGCTGGATATACATATGTACATATCATAGAACCCCCATATGGCATAGATACAGAAAATAAATAATTCATGGATTCTAAAGGTTTAGTTAATTTCCGAGAAAAGGCATATGACACAAATGAGTGTGTAGAACTAGAATCTATCAAGACATATGCATTTTGGGCACGAATTGAAATTATAACTGACACCATAGACTCGGTGTTTTGTACATCTCCGAGCACTAGTGTGAACACTCTCCCTTACCTTAACGTTTCATTCCCAATGTTACCCCTAACATTAGTTCTAGTATTTGATCTGACCACTGAAGCAGACCCAGCTGAACTTGCTGCGGGGCGATTGGCATTCTCGAGCCTAAGTGGACAATCTTTTATCATATGGCCAACTTTTCCACACCGGTAACAGGCACCATATGCACGGTGACACACTCCCCTATGCTTTCTTCCACAATCAGGACAGTTTAGAATAGAGCCACTGCTCTAGCTAGAGCTACTAGAAGATCCTGTATTCTGTTTCTTTTTTGGAAATGACCGGCCCTTCTTGAAATTGAATCCGGATCTTTTACTTCTCCATTCTGTGGTTGGTGCCTTGGCTTATTTCATTGCTGCCAAGGTGGCTTCCACCATTATTGCTCTATCCAGAACTTCCACATAGGTAGGCAACTTCAAGATGCCAACTCGGTCAAACACTTCCAAATCCAAGCCGCCTTCAAATTTTCGCGCCTTCTTGTAATAAGTATCCACCATATGTGGAGCAAATCGTGCCAATTCGGTAAACTTGGCCTCATACTCGGCCACTGACATCTTGCCTTGTTTGAGTTCTTGAAATTCGAAAACTTTTCGATCCCGGAAGCATTGAGGAAAGTACTTGTCATAAAAGATCTCATTCAAACGAGTTCATGTCATATTCCCATTACTACCTCGGATTAACAACCACCATCTACGGGCTTCATCTTTTAAGGTATAGGTGGCCAAAAGAACCTTTTGAGTCTCAGAGCAGGGAAAGACCTCGAATAATTTTTCCATCTCAAGCGGCCATGTTTCTGCCTTCAACAACTCAATGCCACCTAAGAAAGTTGGTGGTTTCATTTTCATGAACTTCTGGGCCAAATTGATAATGTCGCTATTATCCGATTCAACTTGTACCGGCGAAGGCGAAGAAGGCAAAGGTTGTTGTCTCTGTTGTTGCGTTATTGCCTCGGTCAGGGCTGCAAGCATCTGTTCCATTCTGTTCATTCAGGCCTCAGAAGACTCACTTGTATCATTTCCCCTTGCATTCTCCATGTTGTTATAAGTTGTGGACTCGCCTTTTTCTGCAACCCACCTTTCGGGAAGGGTTTGAAAAGAAGGCCTCACAGTTCGGACTCCCACGGTTCTGAATCTAGTTTCACAAGTGCAATGTGAAACTGATAAATACCAAAGAGTTCAAATCTGGCAAACCTTTTTGGATAATCGATTTTAAATCAAATAATGCCAAAATTGGACTGCTTTGCCAGATATAGAGTCGTCACCTAAATATTTTATTTTTGAAAAATTTAGGAAACCCTGACTCGTGCCAAAGGCCACGTGTCCGTCATCACCAAAGTTGTCTCGGGTCGGGAACTTAGGTACGAGAGGGGAAGGTCCTAAAATGAGCACTCCTGCTCGCCCGATCAAAGATCGGCCTCTACTAATCATGATATGCATTTTTATAAACACTATGCGTTCTGATTTCGATTATTAAACTAGTTTTTACTATGTGACGCGCACATGCAATTTAAACTAGTCTGCTCAAATTGGAACAACTTAACTCAACTCATGCTTGTTTTCGAAAATGATTTGAATTTGCCACCCACAAGTGGGCTTAAAGATGTGAATTTGCCACCAAACATAGTGGCTTAAAACATGATTTTGCTACAACAAAGTGGGCTTAAAAACACACATTCGTTGAATCGTTCCAATTCAAACAACAAGCCTTCATCCACAGGCAGTCATGCAGTTTAGCAAGTAAGCACGTAGCCTCATGGCAAGCATGCAAAGCATGACAATATGGCAATCACACTCATGCAAGTATGCTAAAGTGTAAAAGCTTACCTAGTACTTCGAGCTAAAATAGAAACTAGTTAGAAAGATGCATGATCCTAACTTTACAAGATGCCTAATGCAACACACGCAATAATGCAATTAATAGGCTCGGCTACTAATATGGCCTAGGAATTGATTTGAACAACATGCTATTAGAACACGTATTCAAAGAAGTATTGAAATTACAATGCGGTTTGAATAATGTGCCGAGCCTTTGTGCATGCAATACGAGATGAATGGATGTAAGCATGTGGTATGCTAATCGAAACATGTCCCTAATCTAACCATCAAAAATGATTAAATAAAAAAGAGAAAGACGTGGGGTTAGAAGACATACACATACACATGCACACTTATTACAACATTACGCTCGCGCGAAGGAGGGTCCGAATGAATAAACGCTAACTAACTAGCTAATCAAGCTAAGCTAAGTTAATTATTACAAAACTTGAATAAATAGCTAAACTAATTAACTAATTTATTACAACACTATTCATTATACTAATGAAACAATTAAAACAATCAAACGCATTCGATGTGAGCGCCAAGGAAGATGGATGGAGGTTGCATGCGCATCGCCTGAAAGCTGCTCTGGTTGCCCCAGACTACCTCTGTTTCACCTTCAACCACTGCCTTTGTTTCTACAAAACTGCACGGCTAGCCACACACCAATGACCGGCCGTGCATTACTAATGGTCGGCCGGGCCCACAAAGGACCGACTGTGTATTGATTTGGTGCAAACTCTGTTTTTGTGATCTGGCGTGAAATCAATGCAGATAGATCATTTTCAAGCTCTGTTTGTCCTTCCACCCTTCTCTGTCATAGGAGGGCCTTAAGAGAAGAATGGAATCATTCCTAAAGACGTCAATTAGCAATTGATTGCTTGATGCTTTAGGACATGATTTTGGACAAAATCAATAAATGTAATGCAAATGGACCACCCCTCCCATTTTGTCATGAAATGAACTCAAAGAAGGGAAGTTGAGAAGCCTTAAGGACATCAAAAACACCATGAATTGATGCATGATGGCACTTGACATGAGAAGCTTGGCATTTCGTTCGTCCAAGTTCAAGCTTTTCAAGCCATTTTCTTTAAGTGTGTTGAATCAAATTTTAAACCAATTTTATTTGGCCTTGTTATTCATTAGTCCATTTGTCCAAATATGATGTTAAGAGTCCTCTAAATAAGAAATAACGTCAAACGAGAGGTCTCTCTAAAACATGAGAGAAAAGCTACACCGTTGACAATGAATCCCCTAAGAGATTAAGCCATTAAGTGTAGGTCATTCGTACATGTTTCGAGCAACCTCGATTGGTTGAAATCATTCTCAAATACAAATGATAGATAGTTGATTGATTAGTTATAGTGAGACTCTTAACATGGAAATAAAGCAAAGTAAAGCTTAGAACAATACAATATAAGCCACGAATGCAATTTATGAGACAACACATGAACTAACCAAAGCATGGAACAATTTTAAAGGCCATGGCAACCCTAAAACAGCCCCTAAAAGGCTAAAAACAGTGCTAAAATTACACTAAAAAAACCAAAAAAAGAATAAGCAAAAAAAGAGAATTAAAGCTAATAAGCAAGCCTAAGGAGGGGGTGGCTAACCCCTCCACTTTTGGACCTCAAAACCACATATTTTAGCCTTTCAAAACTCTAAAAAAAATAGTATGAATACCAAGGAAAGAGAGTAAAAAGGAGAAGAGTTTAGGTTATAAAATAAAGGTGTAGAACGAGCTAGCATGCTCTTTCTACCCTTTTGGTAACCCTTCAAACTCAACTCCAACACCTCAAACAAACTCAAAAACAATCAAAACAGCAAGGATGGTGGAGTAAAGAACAAAAAAATGAGAGCAAAGAAAGAGAAAGCAAGCTTATACCTTTCAAGAAGCTAGCTTGCTTTTAGAGTTTCAAACTCAAATTCAATGCACTCTCAAGCTTGAATTACACTTCCTCAAGATCAACCAAGGCTTTAGGATGATCAAACAAGGCTGTGTATGGTGTGTAGTAGTGGTGTAAGGAAACTAGGTTAGCTCAAAGGATGCCTTGCAATGGAAGAAGGAAGAGTCAAGACTCTCAAGGGTGTATATCTCTCTTCTAGATATTTGTTCAACCCTCAAAACAATCCCAAAGCCTCAGTTTTATAGAATTCGAGCGGAAAAGGTGACAAATATCTTCGAAAATGGACAACTGTCAGCCTCTCACCCAGAATAGTGTTTATCGCCATCAAAGGCCAGCCGGCCATTCATAACCACGGCTGGCCATCACCAATGCACGACCGGGCCTTGATGGCCTCCCCTGGTTTTTGGTTTAACCTGAGCTCATGAAAGGAAAAGGTCCAAAAATAAGGCTCACAAGTTTCCATAAGGTAAATGTTGAAGATATGAGGTTATTTCGGAAGCCTAATTGATTCCGAATCGCGGCGAATTCATAATTCAACTTTCATCATCGAGTGCACCGAACCGAGCATCTAAGTCTCTCAGGCAGTCAAAAGTGGGGTGTCTACAGTTGCCCCTCTTTGATAGAACTCAGAAATCTTGAAATGACGGGAGTGAATGTCAAAGCCCAAAGACGACCCATTTTAACAAGACCGCAAGACTTGGACAAGAAAGCAAGACATAAACTAAAAATGGTTGTGCCCACTGGCTGCCAACGTATCCTTTTGCAAGGAATCAAACCAGCGTAGTTCTGGAGCAAGATGCAAATGATATGCACGATGAAAAAACATAACTTATGATCATGCAATGAAGCTATGATGAAACATTTAAATGCAAATGCTATGCAATGAGAATGCCACATCTTAGGCATAAAAAGAGGTAAGTGAATAAACACACCACGCATAGGAATCACAAGCCGAACCACACTTCATACAGAAAGGATGTAAGAAAATTATGCAATCTTAACTATATATCACACAGGAAAGACAAAGAATAACACAAATCACAAATGCACCCAAGGCGTCAAACAAGATTCCAACGCGTTGCACGCGGAAGGAAAGAAGGGATGGTGTGAACACTGGGATACACCCAAATGTTCCTAAACTGAATCGTCCTAACGCGTTGCATGCGAGAAGAGAAAAGATAGTGAGAACACCGGAATGCATCCACGTGCCTCTAACCGAAAGCGTCCTAACGCGTCACACGCGAGAGAAAAAAAGGCAACAAGAACACCGAGACGCGCCCAAATGTCTCTAACCAAAAGCATCCTAATGTGTCGCACGCAAGAGGAGAAAAGGCAATGAGAACACCGGGATGCGCACAAATGTCTCTAACCGAAAGTGTCCTAAAGCGTTGCACGCAAGAGGAGAAAAGGTAACGAGAACACCAGGACACGCCCAAATGTCTCTAAACCGAAAACGTCCTAACGTGTCACACGTGAGAGGAGAAAATGTAACGAGAACACCGAGACACGCCCAAATGTCTCTAACCGAAAGCGTCCTAACGCGTCGCACGCGAAAAGAGAAAAGGCAACGAGAACACCGGGACGCGCCCAAATGTCTCTGAACTGAAAGCGTCCTAACAGGTCACACATGAGAGGAGAAAATGCAACGAGAACACTAGGGCGCGCCCAAATGTCTCTAACCGAAAAGAATGGTCTAAACACCAGGGCACACTTGAATGCTTTTAACCAAAACAAGGTGTTCAAGGGACAAGAATGATCTCACATGGAATTCCTCTGAATGAACCACACATACAATATCGCCTGGTTGCACCAGCTTTGAATGAACCATACATACAATATCGTGCCTGCATAAGAAAGAAACTTAACAGGTACAATACAATAAGGATACACGTTCTATGCAAGACAAATAACCGTGACCAAAATGTTAGAGACATGTTTTACGCAAAACAATCGAGAAACAAAACGGAAGCATATTTTATGCAATGAGAACCGGAGCATGTTCTATGTAACATTGGAATGCATATTCAAGGCAATAATTCAAAATGCATGTTCTATGCAAACGTGGTGACAGTATGTTCTATGCATGATAGTTGGAAGCATGTTCCATGCTTAAATGGAGAAGTGCATATTCTATGGAAATGTGAACAAGTGCATATTCTATGCATATGTAACAAATAGGAATCGCATATTCTATGCATAATTCGAGAGCAAATGCATGATTCAAGAGTGAAAACAATAAGCATGTTCTATGCATGAGATAAGAGCACTTTTTATGCAAAATTTAAGGGGAGGAAGGGAATCACATACGTACTCTGATGCCTCCGACTTACCTCTCAGAAGACCTTACAACATGTTCAACTCAAAAGGATACATCTTGTTCATACCAACAAGGGGTAAAACCAGCTATTTTAATTGTCACTTTGACAATCTTGGGGTTGAGATATACTTACACTTTAGAGAAATTGTGAAGCTCGAGTAGGTACATCTGGAATGCTGGCTTGGCATTTGTTGAGGTTGAAACGCATTAAGATGCTCCAAATTTTCCCCCTTTTCTTTTGCCATTCTAACTCTCTTTTCCTTCCTCTTTGATACATATGGAATGCTCGAGTAGATACATCTGGAATGCTGGCTTAGCATTTGATAAGGCGTCAGTGAACCTGTTGTTTTCTCTTAGAAGATGAGTGAAGGTTAGCTTTTCAAACCTAGGAATCAGAATATCCAGGGTTTGGTGATAGATTTTCATACTTTCTTCTTTAACCTTCCAATCTCCTTTTGCTTGAGACACAATCAGGTTCGAGTCCCCTATGACGTCCAACCTTTTTGCCGCTAGTTCTAGGGCAGCTTCTAAGCTGGTGATACATGCCTCATATTCTGCTTCGTTGTTGGATACTTTGAACTGGAGTTTGAAAGCTAAAGGTATATGGGAATTTTCGGCGCTATCAACAACACCCATATCCCATAACTATACTGATTAGACGCTCCGTCAAAGTACATGGTCCAAATCTCTTCCTCAACCTACAGAATAGCCTCATCTGGGAATAAGTATTCTATTGCCTCGCCCTTCCACTGGGTGATCTGCTAGGAATTCCGCTACAGCTCTCCCCTTGACAGACTTGCGAGTCATATATTTCAAATCAAATTCAGAAAGAAGAAGCAGCCAACGAGCTAGCCTACCCGTAAGGGCTGGTTTCTCGAAGAGATATTTGATGGGATCTAATCTCAAAACCATAATTATGGAGTAAGCTAACAGGTAGTGCCTCAACTTCCTGGTGGCCCATACCAAGGCTAAGCAAGCCTTTTTCCAGCGGGGTGTAACGGGTCTCATATTCTAGCATTTTCTTACTTAGGTAATAGATGGCTTTCTCCACCCTATCCTCAAATTCCTGCGCAAGCATGTAGCCCATAGTCATGTCGGTTACTGACAGATACAAAATCAACAGCTTTCCTGACTTTGGCGGTGACGACAACATGAATGGGTTCTAGAGATACTGCTTGATCTGCTCAAAAGTAAACAGACATCGGTCGTGCCATTGGAATTTCTTTCCTTTCTTCAGGAGACCAAATAGTGGTTCACAAGTTAAGGTTAATTTTGCAATAAACTGTCTTATGAATTGCACTTGACCCAGAAAGCCTCGCACCTTCTTTTCAGTCCTTCGTGGTGACATTTCTAAGATGGCCTTGATTTTGGAAGGATTAACCTCGATACCCCTCTGTGAACCAAGAACCCCAGCATTTTCCCTGCTGTGACACCAAAAGTGCATTTCTGTAGATTAAGCCTCAACCGATATTCTCTGATTCGATGGAAGAATTTCTTCAAGGCGATGTAGTGGCCCTCTCTTTCCTTGGACTTGACAATCATGTCATCTACGTACACCTCGACCTCTTTGTGGATCATATCATGTAAGACAGTGGTTGCAGCCTGTTGATAAGTAACCCCAGCATTCTTTAGACTGAACGGCATCACCCTGTAGCAGTAAGTCCCCCACGGCGTGGTGAAGGCAGTCTTCTCTCTATCCTCGGGTGCCATCAAAATTTGGTTGTAGCCGGAAAATCCATCCATAAAGAAGAGCAACGCATGGCCTGAGGTGAAGTCCACCAATTCATCGATGTGCGGTAGAGGAAAGTCGTCATTTGGACTAGCTTTGTTCAGATCTCTAAAATCCACATACACCCGAATTATGTGATCTTTCTTCGGCACCGAAACAATGTTGGCCAACCAAGTAGGATACTCAACTACTAGCAAAAATTCTGCATCTATTTGCTTGGTGACCTCCTCCTTGATTTTCAAAGCCCAATTCGGGCGTATTCTCCAAAGCTTCTGCTTGACAGGTCGGGCCTCAGGGTCAAAAGGGATCCGATGCTGTACAATCTCAGGATCGATTCTAAGCATGTCTTCATAGGACCACGCAAAAACATCTTTGAAATATTTTAATAAAGCGACTAAGCGCTCATGTTCCTCTGAAGACAACATGGACCCGATCTGGACTAGACGCGGATCCTTCTCAGTACCCACATTAATTGCAACGATTTCATCAACAAGGGGTTTTACAAACCTCTCCTCCTCTTGATCAATCAAATATTTCAAAACCAGAGGAATTCCTTCCTCGTTATTTTTATCAAAATCTTGAAAGTCATGATCAATGCAATATACAAGTGGCACAGAGAAGTACTCAGAAACAACAATGGTATCATTCTCATTCAAAGCTTCCGGCTCATCCAATTCCTCGGTTACAACCGACTCAAAAGAAAAGGAAAAAGATGACCTGGACAAAACAACGACATCCGGGTTATCAACCCTAGGAATACCAGACTCTGACTCAGAAGAACTGGAATCTGACTCTGACTCCACAGACTCTGTGGAATCAGATTCCGGCTCACTACCTGATTCAGGACTACTGGATAGAAAGCCCTCCTCTAGCTGCCAAATGAGAGAGGGTGCGTTAGATGTATCAAGAATACCACTGGAAGGGTCCACACCCAATTGGTCTCTGATCATGGAAACGGTGAAGTCATCCCCCAAGCTCTCCGATTTGATCTGAGGATCCGAAAAGAGACATGCCAGAGCTGCTCCTATCTTAAGTTCACTGTTGTTGGACTCATCCTCTGTACTCTGTTCAGCCTCAGCAGGCAAGTCAGTATGTTCCTCTGAGGTTTCATCCTCTTGCAGCTGTAAATCGAAGAAAATCTCAAAACCGGGTAGACGCCGCTTCTCAGAATTCAACCATGGCTTAGGAAAGCCGCAAAATGGGAAGTCTTCCCCTTCCCGGACAAAGTGGCCATTCAGAGTTCCCTGAATTAGCCTGTGCACAAGTTCATAGTGTTTTTCACTTTGTTTAACTTTGGCTCTTCCTGCCATTTCCTTCCCTTTCCGAACCCAGTCCTCTTTTGGTGGACGTATAGCCCAAACCAAAGGCATGAGGGTTATATGGCATTTCAGCCAGTGCAGTAACGCTCTTCCGGCCACTCTTTCCTAATCCCATCCCGAGTATATGTTGTAGCTTGTTCATGAGATACACTGATTGAGCACTGACGTACAAGCCCTCTTCAACAGCTAGGATATTCTGTACCACCTGGGCCTCAGCCAAGGTAAAACCAGACAAGAAAATATCCTCATCGCCATGTACAATCTCTAATACGAGTGTAGTAACCTCTGGCGAAGGATGTATGGATGAATTCCCGAACACAATGGCTATTCCCTTTCCAAGAGGGTACTTTAGCATTTGATGCAAGACAGAAGAAACAACTTTTACTTGGTACAGCCAGGGTCGCCCAAGTAACAAGTTGAGAGTGGCTGGAACATCCAGGATGTGGAACTCAATATCCTGTTGAGCTGGGCCAACTTATACTCTGACTTGTACTGCTCTCACCACTTCTCTGCTTGTATTGTCGTAAGCCCAGATCACCTGGGCCATTGGTACAAAATCCACTGGCTTTAAGCCAATAACATAGGCTGTGCGAGACGGACAAACATTAATTGCAGACCCAGTGTCCACCAATACAACTGGCACCCACTTCTCTCTACACTCAACTGAGATATATAGCGGTTTGTTATGCGCAGAGCCTTCGGGTGGTAATTCCTTATCTGAGAAGGTCAGAGTGGGTGAAGCACTTCTCGGGAAGACAAGTCCCACTAGTTACTCTGGAGCTGTGTCGATAGACAGTTTGGCCTTATCCATTGCCGACAATACAACTTGCCTGTGTACTGGCGAAGCCATAAGCAACCCCCAGATAGATATGTCTGCTTGAATCTTCTTCAACTACCTCAGCACAGCCTCTTCCTCTAACAGTTTTTCCCTCTGTCTTTCAGCCTCCTTGTCCTTTCCGGATGCTTCGGGGTGGTCCAAATGTGGGGGCTTGAAATACCGCCCACTTCTAGTCATATGGTCCACTCCTCAGAGTACCAAGTGTCGTCTGGCAAGTCTTGACCCCAATCCTCATCAGTGTGGGCAAGATGCAGATCATCATCTTCCCACCATACTCCTCCAACAACTGACAAGCAATTGTCCTAGGGCTGCTCGCGGGTCGGTTTTGGCCGGGTGCGGGTCAAAACCGACCCGACCCGCACTTATGCGGTTGGGGAAAAATAGACCCGCAACCGCCCGCGATGCGGTTCGCGGTTTGTGCGGGCGGGTGCGGTTCGGTTTGCGGTTTAGTTTTTTTTTTTTTCTTTTTTTAACTTAAGCAAATTTGACATTTTTTGTTACTTTCTAAACACTTTTTTTTTTTTTTAGAAGAGTTATAAATTAAATTACAAGATATACAATTCATGATCATAATAAATAGTCCACATGTTAGATAAGATGATATGGAACCATGCTTGAGGATAGTAATTAATCTTCCTCCTTAACTTGCAAAAACAAACCCTTAAAAGTCAAACTAGTAACACTAATTTAAATATGCAAAAACAAACCCTTAAAAGTCAAACTAGTAACACTAATTTTAATAGTGGATTAATCTTCACTGTTTAGTTTTTAATATGCAATAATGTGATAATAGAATGACAATTTAAAATATCATATTTAACTGTGTCTACTAGACTAATGGAATATAATGATTTTTTTTTTATATATATATAAATAAAAGTCAAACTAGTAACACTAATTTAAATATCATTAGATCATGATAATGTATATAAGTGCCCATATAATAAATTTTACTTTCATCCAAAATGTACAAATAAAAATAATAACTAGTTATCTCCATCCATCCAAAATGCAAAAAATAATAATAATAACTAGTTATTTTTTCTTTAAAAAAAAAAAAAAAGATACGGGTTGCGAGTGAGTCGGGTTCGACCCGAACCCGATCTTTTGCCAATTTCTTGACCTGCACCCGCCCGCCCGCCTACCTACATCGAAACCGCCCAAAGCACTGCGGGTAGGGTAGGGTCGGGCGGTTTGTGCGGGCGAGTGGGTTTGTTGCCCAGCCCTAAATTGTCCGGTTCCGTTATAATTACTCTTATATCACAGTCATCACACGCAGGGTGTTTGGCTTTCTGACTATTTTCATCCCTTTTCTATTCAAACCACTTCAGTGCGGCTCCGTATCAGTAGTACTAATGATGCTCGATTCCTGAACTGAATTCTTAATACCGACGCTCTCCGACAACTTCCCCTTGTCCTCGGCCGTTCCGGCCCTTGTAGCAGTTCCTGCTTCTGGCTCTTCCAGCTTTGGTTGAAATCCCCCATCTACATCAGGTTCATCACTGAGCCACCCAAAGTTGTCTGTCGATCCGTTCAGATCGAACTAGTTAAGATGCACATCTCCCGAATCTTGCTCATCGAAGAACTGCAGATTGTTGATGTCTGCCTCCAGATCGGCTAGGTCATCTAATCCCTGGCTCGAGCCATCCTTCCGGACCACACTCACCTCCATCCCTGTTAGCAACTCCACCTCTGGTTTAGACTAATTGGTTGGCACTAGGGATGTTCAAGCAACCGAATCATCTGACTAATCCAACCCGAACCAACTGACCCGAATGCATGACGGACGGTTTCAAGCTTAGTTTCGGTCGAAGGCGGGCCTGGTTTCAAAATTAATTTTGATTTTCGATCGGATTTCGGTTCTACATAATAAAAAATAATTAAAACTGAACCGACCGTATATTATTAATAAATTAATGATACAGAATTCTGATGATGGTTCTATATGTATTTCTCTAATTGATTTGACAAATCACACACACAACTTCCAACACCCTTATCGAATCTCTCTCTATCTCAAAGAACTCAAAAGACAGACCATGATGATGATCTCACCAACCCCCTTTTCCCCTCTCTCTGTCTCTCTTTGTTTCACAGTGATAGATTTCAAACCATCATCTTGTATCTCAAAAAATCAAACGGCAGATGATGATGGTCTCTCTCACAATCACAAATTTCAAACCATATTGTATCTCAAAAAACTCAAACAGCAGGTGGATGATGATGAGCACCCACCTACCCTTTCCTCTCTCTCTCTCTATATATATCCCTCTCAAGCTCTCACTTTCTTCAGAAATATCCCAAGTTCTCTCTCTCTTTCACGAATTCTCTCCCTATTTCTCTTTGAAACCCTAATGCATCCATAGTTTCTCTAATGGTCTCACCCATAAATCTGAACTAAATCTTTAATTTCAAACCCTAAATACTTTATATGTTAAACATCAACTATGAAAACCCTCTTTGATTCAAGGCTATTGATGAACAAAACCATGTAACTTCGAAGTATTGAGGTTTCAAAGTTCTCTACTCAACGATCAACCAAACCCCAGGTACAATTTTATGAAAATTTTGTAATTTTTTTTGTTAATGGTTCATCACTGTTTTAATAATGTTTACTCAAACCTTCCCCTCACTTTCCTCCCCCCTATCCGAGCCATGAAAACGCATCAAGGCCGAGTCGTCTGCGCCACCAACGATAAGACCGTGGCGGTTGAGGTGGTACGACTCGCTTCGCACCCAAAGTACAAGCAACAGGTCAGGAAGAAGAAGAAGTTCCAAGCTCACGACCCAGACAACAAGTTCAAAGTGGGCGACTATGTCCAACTCGAGAAGGGTAGACCCATTAGCAAAACCAAGACTTTTATTGCTATTCCGATCACTGCGAGGAATGTGCCCAAGCCGAAGGAGGTCATGCCGCCGGAGCTTGGGCTTCCATTAGAGTCTCAGCAAACCTAAAAGTGAGCTTTGTTTTGTATGTCATTGGTCTTTGATTATCTAGGTCTGCTTCAATTTTCTGTTTTCTTCAATAATTTGTACTATTTTTGGATTGATTTTACATAGGTTATTATGCCAAACTATTTTTTTATTTTTGGATGAATGAAATATTTTAGTTTGGGCTGTTTATGCTTAGATTTATTTTACAAGTTATTTATATTTATTCATAATGGGCTGTTTGGACTGATTTTAAATAAATTATTAAGTTTTTTTTTTTAATGGGTTTATCTGTAGAAAGGGCTGTTTGGGTCATTTTCCAAAGCAAAACATAACTAAATTATAAAATTGGGTTGTTTGAATGTTAAATGGGTTAAAAATAATATTTATTCATAAAGGCCCAAAATTGAAGGCCCAACCCGCCCAACCAATCCAAACCCGACCGTTAAACCAAAAATCATCTACGGGCAGTTTCGCCAACAAATCCGGTCGGAATCGGTTGATTTTTCACCCACCCGCACTATTCTGGTTCAGTAGTGGATAGAGGTTCAACCCAACCCGAACCGACCCTTGTACACCCCTAGTTGGCACAATGTAACGGTATGGGCTGTATTCCTCATCGACCAAGTCCACGGAGCCCTCAGGCACTGAACTAACATGCGCATTCTTCCACAAGGCCACCCTGCCTTCATCTACCATGTTCACCACCATAGGTTTGGGTTGAGATGTGGGCGTGTTCATCATGCACCAATCTATGCTTTTCAAGATGAACAGCGTCGGCTTAGGTAGGTGAGAGGGGGTGATGTATATACTGGGGTCGTTGTGACATTGGATTTTTCAGGAGGCGCTATCACTTTATTGTCAATGAGATCTTGAATCTCATGACGCAATCTGAAGCACCAGTCGGTATAATGACCATGCTGTTGGTGAAAGGTGTAGTACTTAGCCTAGTTGTGTTTAGGAGTGAGAGGATCAGACAATAGGCATTGTTCTAACGGTTTCAGATGCCCTTTTATTATCAGGACCCTCAAGGCCACAGATAGAGACATGTAGAGTGGAGTGAAAACCTTCTAGCCTCGGGCCTGATGGATGGAAGTTTGGGGAGTTATATTGGCCGTGCCGGTGAAAGGGTTGGCAGTTTTCGATGTGGTGGTGACCATACCCACATCAGAAGGCCTTGCAACTGCACTACTACTTGTAGTTGCATTGGAACTGCGTGTGAAAGCCTTTTTAGGCTGCTCTTTCTCGTGATCTATCAAACCCTGTTTCATTGTATCCTCTATTTGCACCCCTATTTCATGGAGGTCGGCAAATGTAGACAAAGGTAAGACTATCATCTTCTGTAATAGTCTTGGTTGTAGGTTACGGACCACCATTCTGATCTGGTCCTTTTTAGCCAATAGGATGGTCATCATGGAGGCCTTGGCCCTCCACCGGGTTACAAAGTCCGAGAAGCCCTCATTCGGCTCCTGGCGAGTTGTTTCGAGATCACAAGTTGTGACCTCAATCTAAGTGTTGTAGGAGTACTGCGCTATGATGGCCTCAGCCATTTCCTCCCAATTCCTCTTTATAGAGTGTTCAAGTTTGGCATACCAAATGGACGCGATACCCAATAGGGTTCGGCCGAAGAGGGATAACTTCCGCAGTCTAAATAGGCACATTGGCCGTAGAATGTCTGAGAATAGTCGTAAGTGGAGCATGGGATCACCCGAGCCATCAAAGGGGTCTATGTGCAGCATTTTAAACCTATTTGGCAACGTCACTGCCGAATCTGTATAGCCGTCCTCAATATCCGGGATCGAATTCACACCTTGAGCTCGTTTGAAGAGCTTCTTGAGCTTACTTACTTTCAACGCAATAGGGTCAACCTCAAACTCAAACAGTGCCTTTGTTAAGTAAGCCAATGTTTTGGAAGTCTGGGATGGGATGGGGTCCGCCTGAATGCCCGCATTCTCCTGGACATTGATTATAACCCCGGGTGCCGGGACTCCTCCTAGGGGTGCTTGTGATGTTGTGGTCATTGCAGGTTGTGGTTGCCGTTGTTGAAGCCTTTCTATTACCTCCGCTTGGGGGCTACAACCTCGGCTTGGCGAGCTATGGTCTCAGCTTGTCGGGCAGCATCCAGCTGCATGTTCTCAATAGTCTGTTAGAGTTGGCAGAGCATTTCTTCCATGTTGACTAAGGGATACTGATCTATCGGAACTGGTGCGTACTCTATTTCCGAAGTATAAGTAGATAACTGGGCCTGACTGAGCACAGACGAAGTAGACAATGACTGCTGAATTGGTGACTGACGAACCAGTGAGTTATGCCTGACTCTCCTTCATCTTGTAACCGGGGGTAGTGAAACAAACACTGGTTGTCCTCTTATAAGAGCCCCAGATCAGTAAAGTCGCCTTACTCTGGTCCAGAGCGCTTGGGGGGTAACAATCTCGTCTAAAGCAATCGTGAAAGACTAGCTTGTAAAAAGAAAATAAAGCAAAAGAAACGAAAATCAGAAACCGCACAGCACCTCGGCTCAGACTAAAACAACACGCAGTTGCGATCATAAGCTGAACAACTGTACTCAAACACTAATTTCTGCCGCAAAACTGATACCCTCAAACTGATACCCAAACTTGCAACTGATACATACACTCCTGCAGAGTTTCACTCTAAAAGCACGTAACAATTAGGTAAGAGCCAAAACACCCCTACAATGGGGTAAGGTTATCCTATCCTAATTTCGTCAGGAACTAGGGATTCACTACGCAAACAAGCGGTTTCAAACAATTCCTGCATTCGAGTAAGCATCATGTCCTAGTTTGGAACAGTCTCTATGGCTTCCGATATGCAACTAGGTCGATTAGTCAAAAGGGTACCTCGGCAAGACCACTTAATATACCTCTCACTCCTAACACCAAGAAGTGAAATGAGGATCAAACAGTATAGCGATAGTCCAGATCCAAGGGTTGTGTTCCCATCATGGCAGAGCCCACAACCGACCAGCCTTTTGGCAAGCTTTTCCAAGCAAGCCTTCAGCAAACCGCTCAGGAATAGCAGATGGAAAACACTGTGACTTAGGTGCACCGATGCAAATGCAATGTAAAGAAATGCATAAGTGTAAATAAAATAACATATCATGAGTTCAAGTCAAGTTCTCTAAATCTCCAACAGAGCCGCCGGAAACTATGGACTCACCTTTTTCTGTACCCCGCCTTTCGGAAAGGGTTTGAAAAGAAAGCCCCACAGTTCGGACTCCCGCGGTTTTGAATCTAGTCTAACAAGTGCAATGTGAAACTGATAAACACCAAAGAGTCTAAATCCGGCAAACCTTTTTGAAAAATCGATTTTAAATCAAATAATGCCAAAATTGGACTGCTTTTTTAGATACAGAGTCGCCACCTAAATATTTTATTTTTGAGAAATTTAAGAAACCCTGACTCGTGCCAAAGGCTACGTATCCGTCATCACTAAAGTTGCCTTGGCTCGGGAACTTAGGTACGAGAGGGAAAGGTCTTGAAATGAGCACCCCCGCTTATCCGATCAAATATCGGCCTCTACTAATCATGATATGCATTTTTATAAACACTATGCGTTCTTATTCAGGTTATTAAACTAGCTTTACTATGTGACGCACACATGCAAGTATAGACTAGTCTGCTCAAATTGGAACAACTCAACTCATGTTTGTTTTCGAAAATGATTTGAATTTGCCACTCGCAAGTGGGCTTAAAGATGCGAATTTGCCACCAAACATAGTGGGCTTAAAACATGATTTTGCCACAACAAAGTGGGCTTAAAAACACACATTCGTTGAATTGTTTCAATTCAAACAACAAACCTTCATCCACAGGCATTCATGCAGTTTATCAAGTATGCTAAAGTGTAAAAGCTTACCTAGTACTCCGAGCTAAAACAGAAACTAGTTAAAAAAATGCATGATCCTAACTTTACAAGATGCCTAATGCAACACACGCAATAATGCAATTAATAGGCTCGGCTACTAATATGGCATAGGAATCAATTTGAACAACATGCTATTAAAACACGTATTCAAAAAAGTATTGAAATTGTAATGTGGTTTGAATGATGCGCCGAACCTTGGTGTATGCAATACGAGATGAATGGATGCAAGCATGCGGTATGCTAATCGAAACATGCCCCTAATCTAACTATCGAAAACGATTAAATAAAAGGGAGAAAGACGTGAGGTTAGAAGACATACACACACGCACGCACACTTATTACAGCATTACACCCTCGCGAAGGAGGGTCCGAATGAATAAACGCTAACTAACTAGCTAATCAAGCTAAGCTAAGCTAAATATTACAAAACTTGAAAAAATAGCTAAACTAATTAACTAATTTATTACAACACTATTCATTATACTAATGAAACAATTAAAACAATCAAACGCATTCGATGTGAACGCCAAGGAAGATGGATGGAGGTTGCATGCTCATCGCCTGAAAGCTGCTCTGTCTGCCCCAGACTACCTCTGTTTCACCTTCAACCACTGCCTCTATTTCTGTAAAATTGCACTACTGGCCACACGCCAATGACCAGTCGTGGATTACTGATGGCTGGCCGGGCCCACAGAGGGCCGGTCGTGCATTGATTTGGTACAAACTCTGTTTCTGTGCTCTGAGGTGAAATCAGTGCAGATAGAGCATTTTCAAGCTCTTCTTGTCCTTCCACCCTTCTCTGTCATAGGAGGGCCTCAAGAGAATAATGGAATCATTCCTAAAGACGTCAATGAGTAATTGATTGCTTGATGCTTTAGGACATGATTTTGGACAAAATCAATAAATGTAATACAAATGGACCACCCCTACCTTTTTGTCATGAAATGAACTCAAAGAATGGAAGTTAAGACACCTCAAGGACATAAAAAACACCGTGAATTGATGCATGATGGCATTTGACATGAGAAGCTTGGCATAACATCCGACCAAGTTCAAGCTTTTTAAGCCATTTTCTTTAAGTGTGTTGAATCATATTTTAAACCAATTTTATTAGGCCTTGTTATTCATTAGTCTATTTGTCCAAATATGATGTTAAGAGTCCTCTAAACAAGAAATAACGCCAAACGAGAGGTCTCTCTAAAACATGAGAGAAAAGCTCCACCGTTGACAATGAATCCCCTAAGAGATTAAGCCATTAAGTGTACGCCATTCTTACATGTTTCGAGCAACCTCGATTGGTTGAAATCATTCTCAAATACAAATGATAGATAGTTGATTGATTAGTTAGAATGAGACTCTTAACATGGAAATAAAGCAAAGCAAAGCTTAGAACAATACAATATAAGCCACGAATGCAATTTATGAGACAACACATGAACTAACCAAAGCATGGAACAATTTTAAAGGCCATGGCAACCCTAAAATAGCCCCTAAAAGGCTAAAAACAGTGCTGAAATTACACTACAAAAACAAAAAAAAAAAGAATAAGCAAAAAAAGAGAATTAAAGCTAGAAAGCAAGCCTAATGAGGGGGTGGCTAACCCCCACACTTTTAGACCTCAAAACCACATACTTTAGCCTTTCAAAACTCTAAAAAAAAATCAGTATGAATACCAAGGAAAGAGAGTAAAAAGGAGAAGAGTTTAGATTATAAAATAAAGGTGTAAAAAGAGCAAACTCAACTCCAACACCTCAAACAAACTCAGAAATAATCAAAACAGCAAGGATGATGGAGTAAAGAACAAAAAAATAAGAGCAAGGAAAGAGAAAGCAAGCTTATACCTTTCAAGAAGGTAGCTTGCTTTTAGAGTTTCAAACTCAAATTCAATGCACTCTCAAGCTTGAATTACACTTCCTCAAGATCAACCAAGGCTTTAGGATGATCAAACAAGGCTGTGTATGGTGTGTAGTAGTGGTGTAAGGAAACTAGGTTAGCTCAAAGGATGCCTTGCAATGGAAGAAGGAGGAGTCAAGACTCTCAAGGGTGTATATCTCTCTTCTAGATATTTGTTCAACCCTCAAAACAATCCCAGAGCTTTATAGAATTCGAGCTGAAAAGGTGACAAATATCTTCAAAAATGGACAACTGGCAGCCTCCCGCCCAGAACAGTGTTTATCGCCATCGAAGGCCGGCCGGCCATTCATAGCCACGACCGGCCATCACCAATGCACGGCTGGGCCTTGATGGCCTCCCCTGTTTTTTGGTTCAACCTCAGCTCATGAAGGGAAAAGGTTCAAAAATAAGGCTCACAAGTTTCCATAAGGTAAATGTTGAAGATATGAGGTTATTTCGGAAGCCTAATTGATTCCAAATCGCTGCGAATTCACAATTCAATTTTCATCATCGATTGCACCGAACCGAGCATCTGAGTCTCGCGGGCAGTCAAAAGTGAGGTGTCTACATAGGTAAACAAAGCAATAATAAACATAGGCCAATAATTCTTTTCACTATGTTTAGATCATTCAATCACGGCCATTCATTTCTATTTCATGTATTCATGGTCAAATTTAGTTTCCACAGTAACAGACATTAGTTTACACACTCACACATGTAGATGAGATGCCCCTAATGCTTACTAGGACACCCTATAGCTTATATGGACTCGTGTGTGCGTTATAATCATATGCTCTGATACCACTCTGTCACGATCCAAACCCGCCCCTATGTGTTTAATGCCATAATCGGCCAATAATCCTTGGATTACCAAAGGCCTCTAAACAGAATAATGTATAATTAGGGACTACGGAAGCAAATATAGAAACATACATAGTCCATTAAGCTGTGAAAACATATATGGGACATGAATTTTTTAAACTTTATACACATATACGTGACGTCATAATACAGTAGTCTTCGTCACATTCATTACAGATATAGCCAAAAGGAACTTAGCCCAATATACAGATAACAAAAAACTTGTTCTACACCCAAAGGAAGACAAGGTCTTAAACTCAAGCCATTTAAACTTGACTCGCTCATAAAAGGGAACCTCATCGGAGGCACAATGGCTGGCTGACAAAACTGATACGCCAGGACCTCAATTTTGAGTCTGGTCACGCACCTGGCCACCTACATACATAATATAAATAGTGAGCAGAAGCCTAGTGAATAATAACAAAGTAAAGGGTTTAAATGAATGATGTCCATCACAAACATAACTTCAAATCTCTTATTGAACAGAAGCATATCTATATTCGTATCAGAAACATAATCATAAATATATTCATATCATGAGTGGTGTATCCGTTAGCATCAAACATATCTCTTTGGTCAAGCTTATTAAGTTCCACATTGGAACCTCCGGTACCAGGTAACATATTTCATACATGAGCCACGGTATTGTTTCCCCCGAGCGAGGGCCTGTGTCATAGTATTATTTCCCCCGGGTGAGGGCCTTGGCCACGGTATTGTCTCCCCCGGACAAGGGCCTTATGACCATAAGCCACATTATTATGTCCTCTGGACGAGGGCCTCTGCTAAGGATACCACATAAACATTTCAAAGAAGTGGATCATCGTTCATGTAATCACATAATAGCTTTTTGTATCATTCAAAAACAGTTCATATCATATCATAATGTTTGGAAAGTATTTCATATCAAACATAACTTTACTAAGTTATTACTCACAGATAGCTTCACAGATAGCTTGGCAGCAAACCAATGGATCAACCGCTCACGACGCATGACCTACACCAATCATAATAGATACATATACTGAAACACACGCTTGGATTGTACATAACTCATTTCATTTTGTTCTTAGTGTGTTTCTAGCCTTCACTCTCATTATTGTGTTTTAATCTTGGCCTAGAAATGCCTAGGATGCAATAAGGATACCAAAATGCACCTAGAAACACTTAACCAAACTTGCTAAAAATAGGCATCCAGCTCGAACGCAACTTTCTTCGCTCGAACGAACATGTAAACATGTGAGGGGCCGCTCGAGCACAACTTCCTTCGCTCGAGCGGTCTGCAAACTTTGAAAAATTACTAGTTGTGTGATTTTCACACTTGACGGACGCTCGACGGTCACTCGAGCATGAGACTCAGGTCCTCGCTCGAGCGTAACTCTTGTTGCTCGAGCAGTCTGCAAAAACATGAAACTTCTGGGAGCTTGCATTTCACGCCGAGCAAACTTCTGGTCACTCAAGCAGAAATGCAAGATCACAGAGTGGTCGCTCGAGGGGAGAATCCGTCGTTCGAACGGAGAGCAGAATTCTGGAATTTTCAAATTGCTCTTCTCAGCTCAAAACTCAAATTCGAAGCTGTGAAACATGGTCTTTTGGGCCAAAAACTTGAGGAAACTATAGGAAATACTTGTAAATGGAGAAACCATGGTAAATTCAAAATCATTTCACAAAATCAAGGCCCAAAAGCTTGCCAATTGTCCAAAACAAAACCAAAATCTTTGAAAACATAACATCACATATCATGCATGTAAAGATGCAAGTTCCAAGCTTTCAAAACATAATCCATTGAGGTGTCTAACTCAAAAACATGTTGACTTCTTAGAAGAAGATCAAGATAAGGACATGCAAGAGTCTCAAAACAACCTCAAATTGTGCTCAAATGAACATGCATGCATGGTATGATCTATGTTCCTTCCTTCTAGCTCACTTCTCACAGTAAACCACTCAATTCTCTAGAATTCATAAATTCACCAACTCAAGAACAAGATCAAAGGCTTGAATTCTTACCTTAGCTTGTCAATGTGAGAACTAGAAGCTTGATTCTTATTGTTCTAAGTCTAGCCCCTTTAATTTCTAGCAAATTCTTTGGTTGAGCTCAATCTCTCCTATCTCTCCCTCTCTCATGTTGGTCTCTTGAAGGCTCAAAGATGATGAGAAAAAGGTGGCTTAAGTGGTGTGTATAGGCCTTATATAGGCTTAATTAGTAGCTTAATTAAATTAGTGCTTAAGCTAATCAATTGGACATTAATTAATCTAATTTAATCCCTCCGAATCGAATTTCAATTGAACCCCGCCATAATGTTCTAAAAATTTCAAATAACACATAAACCAAGTCAATTTCGTAATCGAATGCCGATAAGGCCTTCAATTCACAGGACAAAACAAAAATCCAAACAGATATTTCTACATAAGACAGATATGAGCACAAATAGTGCAACACATGCAATTTCCTCAGAATTTCACCTTAATTACTTATTAGGTATAATTAATCATGGTTAGCAAACTAATCACAAGTCGGGGTTGTTACATTTTTGGTACAAAAACATGAAAAGGCATTACATGACATGGAAACATAGGTAATTTGAGACCAATTGTCCAAAATCATGATCTAATTCTCAAATCATTTCACATTCTTCTTGGTATGGCCAAAGTTTATGCATTCAAACTTCATACAAACTTCATATCTTCATGAATCATGTATGCATGTTAATTATTGACTCAAATCCTACTTCAAATATCACAAATGATGCTCAAAATCATGAAGCTCAATAAAATTATGCATGCATGTGAATTTTGATACTCAATCCTTCATGATTGTGCACATTCATGGTAATTCTTTACATGCATGGAGATATTAACTTTAATTTCATCAAACACTACTCAAATTTGTTCTTGATCACCAACTCTCTTGGAATTCACATAATTACAAGTTTAAACCCATGAATTAAGGGTTGATAACTCACCTAAAGGCTCTAATTTTTCCAAATATAGTTAAGCCTTGAGTTAATTCTCCTCAATCCTCCAAGCTTGAGCTAAATCCTTCAAATTGTGGTGTCTCTCTCTCTCTACAATCGGCTCACTCTCTCTCTCCAGAGTGTAATCTCAGCCAAGTTGGAAGAAAATGAGCTCAAAGAATAAACTTAAGTGTATATAGGCCTATATATAGGGTTGCCTAATCAAATTGATTAAGGCTAAGTAATTGTGCTTTAATTCAATCATATTGAATCTAATTATTTTGATCCGAATCAATTTTTAATTAAATCTCACTATAGGCTCTAAAAATCATACTAATAGTAAAAATGCAGCCAATTTTAGTTTTTGTTGCCTCTACGGCCTTCAATTAAATTTTATAGCAGAAAATCAAATAGATTTTCCTACGGTAAACATATGCAAATTGAGAAACACATATAATCATATAATTAGCATTCAAAATCATATTAAGCTCATAATTATAAGCATAATTAAGATCAATTAACATAACATAGAGCAGGGTTATCACAATTTCTCTCTTCTCTTTATTGGTCCACGTGGGACGCTTGACCGAACTGTTACTTGTAAACTGCTAACTCTACTTTGGCCGCTTCAATCCTAACCGATTTATCATAGCCGACTAATCGTGATCCCACGCACCATCTCTGTCTCAACAACTGTAGCCCGAACCATTTACAATGCAACACTTGTATCTTTTAAAACTTTTGGGAAGTGTATCTAAATCCTTTATTTTAATTTGGGAATCTTTAGTATTGTTGTATTTTGGTTTTGGAGGAGTGAAAACCGATTTAAACTTATTGGGATTGTTCGTTCACGCTTGTTTATGTTAAAAAGTTGTTTGGAAACTTAAAAATCTTGTTTTGAGGTCGACACCGATCTTGGTGGTGTCGACACTTGCTTTTTGTTGTTGGCCTCAAGGGTCGACACCAGTCTGGGAAGGGTTGACCCTTGTCCTGCATTTGCTTGCTGAAATTTGGTGTCAACACCAGTCTGGGAAGGGTCGACACCTTGTCTGTTGCACACTTTGTTTTTCTACCTAAAGGATCGACACCTCTGTCTGAAGGGTTGACACCTGCGTATAAAATTTAGCTTTTTGGGTGGTTTGGGCCTTACTTTTTGGGAGTTTTTGACTTGTTCTTTTCATTTGATTTTGGGGCTATTTTTCTATTATTACCTTGCTACTATAAATAGGCTCCAAACACTTATTCATTTTATTTTTCCCCCTCTTTTCCTTCTCTACATCGTGACATCTCTCTTCTCTCTCTAAAACTTCACTTTTTCACCCAAGATCTTTAGATCTACTCACCTATAGTGATCTTTTCACCTTGGTCCTTTGAGAAAGATTGTAGATCTCGTCAAGGGCTTTCTTTTGATCCAAATAGTTCGTGGTTTCATCGCCGGTGATTTTTTGATTGTTTTCTCTTCGCTTCAAGAAGTTGGGATTTCTTTGCTCTTTTCCAATACCTCGTCTATAAATAGATATACGGTAGATTTTATTGCATAAAAATCATATTCATTATGGATTTTCTTGAAAACCATGAAAGGGGATCTAAGGTTTGATATTTGTGATTGGAGTTGTTAAGTTTTTTGTTGTTTGGGTTAATTGGGAAATGATTTATTATGTTTGTGAAGAGAGAAAGGAAAGCCCTAATTTAATATTATTGATTTAATGGATTTGAAATGGAGGAAATTGAATAATCTTTGTATTTTGCTAATATGGGTTGTATAATTGCGTTTATATCAAAAGAAAATAAAAAGAGAAGTAACCACGATATTGGTATTGTTTTAGACTAATCATGTGAAATTGAGTTGAGTTATGGTTTTTATACCAATGGAATTGGTTTTGTAGAATAAGAGAATGGATTTGGTTTTGGTTTTGGTTTTGTAAAATGACGAGAATGAATTTTTGAAAAATAGTTGGAGTTGTGTGGATTAGAAAATAAAGAAAAGTGGTCTTTTTGAAAGAAAATGAAATCATCACCCTTTGTAAATTGATAATGAACTTGAGGTCGGATTTTGGAACCTTTACATATTATCACTTTTATTGGACTGAAAGTCTTGCGAGAATTGGATTGTTGTCTTACGAGTATTTAATACATTTACTTAGAGGTTTTGTCCTTGGTCACCGGTGGAGGATGGCATTATGGTGTTGAATAATATCATGTATGTATTACACTTGTGTTATTATGCATTCTAGTATGTTGAGATGGTTGGGAATGTGCTTGTGCTTCGAATGAGAGGTACCATTACTTTCCAGCTAGTGCCTGAAGAATTGGCGGCGCTTAGAATGAGAGGTACTAGTACTTTACAACTAGCGCCTGGAGAACTTGGCAGAGGTACCATTACTTTCCAGCCAGTGTCTGGTAAATTGGCATTTCGTTATGGAAAGGTGTATCCTTGGCTTGGAATTTTGTTATGGAAAGATGTATCCTTGGTTTACCGTGCTTAGGGCAGGTAAAGCACAACTTATTTATTATTATTGTCTTAGTGTATCTGTGTATGCTATGGGTTATGATGGTTATGGTTTTGGAAGGCCGAGTTGCCTTATTCGTTGAGTAGATAATTGTTAGTTACTTTTTGTTTTCCTTTTGTACTAGAGGTATATGTGTACCGACATGAATATGTTGGAAGTGGACGTAAGTACTGTATTGAGATTGTGAATAATGTGAAGGACATCGGACACTTGTGAACATGTTTCAAAAAGGCAAACCAGGTGTAAGTCCGGAAGGTGAGAGAAAACATAATGGGCTTGTGAAATTGTTTTTTTTTTAGAAATTTGTTATTGTCATATGAATTTTGGGGGAAAAAATGTAATAAGAAGAAGGAAAAGTAAATTGCTTATGTTGTTGAACGAAATGAATGATTTGGAGAAAAGTTCCTATATGAGTATATTTCTGTATAAACTATCACATTATGTATATGATATGATTTAAAGCATTTATAATCATAACTATCTATATGTTGTTATTGTTTAGAATCATATTGGGATCCCTACTGGACTTTATGTTCATCCCACGTTGCTAATCTTTTTTCAGGTGAACGTCGAGAAGGGTTTCAAGATCGAGGATCTTCTTTATGTGTTGGCCACGGGGCCTTGTATTTGTAGGCGGAATGCCATTGATGTAAAAGGGTTAAACCCTTTCTTTTAATTTAAAAGATGTAAGCCTACGGGTAATTTATTTATTTTTATTTCATGTTGCATTCATTTCATATTCAAATAAGAGAACCTTTAATAATAGTACTCGTTATTGTATTAAATTTCTACGCATGACCTCTGAAATTGTGTTATAATGAAGGATTTGGTAATGGTATCCGTTGATATAAAAAGTGGGGCGTGACATACAGTTCGATCGTCGCATGGCTCAGCTAACTCGAGTCCAAATGTTAGGGCAGTTCGGCTTGCTGACATGAGCCAGCTTGGCATGGCGCAACATTCAATGTGGGTCCAGCTTGGCCCAGCACATCCCAGGCAACCTTAACCCAGCTTAGCACTATACTCGGTGCTGACCCAGTTCAGCCCAACGGTGTGCCCCAGGCTCTCCCTACACGGCCCAACACCATATTCCGTGTTGGTATAGCTTGGCCCATAACTCGGTACAAATCCCCCTCTCAATTTTTTATTCTCTTTGCAACTCTATTCAACAACTGTTGTCATGTCCTTCTTACTAGTTCTACTACCATGTTGTCACTATTTCTCACATTTGCCAACTCTTTCTTCCACAGTCTTTTATCATCGTATAACCATTGTCACATTTTTCATCACTTTTGTCACTAAATCCCTTAGGCCTTCCGGTTGTTTTTGATAAACTTATTTAGTGTGCAAGTGCATCCTATGTTCGATAAAAGTGTAATGTGTGTACAAGTGTAAGTCTAACCTTATAATAATTATTCTTGCAAATCTACACAAGCATCCCACTAAAATGAAAAAAAAAAAAAAAAAACTACTTTACAAAATTAGTGAAACGAAACAAACATTCTCCATGTAGTTTATCACACAAGATAAGTGAACAACTATTGATAAAATGTAATATTTTTGTTTAAAAAATAATGCATCTAAATTTTTTTTCACAAAGCATCTTAAATTTTAATTATATGGTATTTAAGTATAGATAGCAAGAGACGCACTAAAAAATAGTTTATATTAAGTTTCATTTGGGATGTGAGTTGATTTTTTGATTTTTTTATTATGGGGTTAAAAAGTCTCGTTTATGATAGATTTTTTTAATTTTTTGACTTTTGTGAAAGAAAAAATGAAAAATGGTGCTATTAGCATCCCATAAATTATTTTGGACTCTCCATTTCTTTGGACCACCACTTATAAATTTTGAAACCCTTAAAATTTCTTTTTCCCTCCCAAATAATACCAAAATTATCATTATGAAAATATTTCACCTATTGAATGCACACCCTCCCACACCCCAAAAAAATTTCAATTCCAAAAAAATCCTAACAAAGCCCACGAAGAAAAAAAAGAAGAGACAATGTGATTATTGTTTCTGCTGCCTCATCCACCATTTGTCACAGTTGGTATGCTCTCTCTTTCTCTCTTTATATATATATACACATAATTTTTTAGTTTTCTCATAATAATTTCTTTCTTTCAGGAAAAAATTATAATAATTGGTTTAGTTTTCTCAGTAAAATAGGTCCGAACCTATGAATAATGTTCGGTTACCTGTTTCCGAACAAATAATAAGTGTTCGGCTACCGATTCCCGAACAAATAAACAATATTCGAACCCGTGTTCTCAAATTTTGGTTTAGTCCCAAAAAAATAACAAATATATTTTATTATTTTTGTCATTTTTTTCAAAAAACTTACTCTTATAAGGCCAATCTCCTCTAAGTTAAGAACATCAAAACTATGAAGCTCCTCAAAGTTTTTATTGTTGTACTCCTCTCATCTTATGGAGATGTGATTGCCAGACAAACTGCCACTCATTGTCATTGTCGGAGAAGTGTAGGTAATCAAATGGTTGCCACCGTTACCATTGGATTATTTTCGCCAAAGGGTTTTCAAGATTTTGAGGGTGGGTAGGTTTTGAATGTGAGATTTGGAGAAGATGGATGGGTGGTGATAGGGATAGGTGCTCTCATAAATCCTAATTCAAGATGTAGTAGGTGTGTAGATTTAATTGTAAGATGGGGTGTCTAAAAATTAATGATGTCATATGTAGTAATTTTATTTGAAGTTGTTATTATAATAAAAAAAAACTAAAAATTGAGAAGTTCAAAATAATTTATGAGGTGCTAATAAAAATATTAAGAATGAAATGATTACAAATTAAATATAATATTTTATTTTATTTTATTAAAATAACTTATTTTATTTTATATGACTATTTTAACTTAAACTTGCTTGCCAATCCTAGCCTAATATTTTGCATTGTGCCTACGTAGCATAACAAAATGAAGCACGCATTGACCCCTCTCACAATTTTTTGAAAGGATTGTATCGAATTTGATTTTGCAATAATAAACATTAGGTGTGTTTGGTTTGTGTTTGTAGAGTAGTTTTTGAAATAAAAAGTACGAAAACTTGTTTGGTTTGTCTTTTTTCAGAAATGGTTTTGAAAAAAAAAATTTGGGAAGAGTTTTAAAAAAAGTGATTGATTTGATGTGTATGAGAGAGAAAGTGATTTTGAAAAGTAGGTAACCAAACAAAATTTTGAGATTTTTTTTGAAAAAAATTATTTAATTTAATTACTCTTGAAAATTTGTTAATAAAAAAAATTTCTTAAAAATTTTTCTAAAAAACAAACTAAATAAGGCCTTTATTATTGATGAAAAATAGTGGGGTGTCCGACCTTTTTCAAAAGTCAATTTTTTATTTTTTTAACCTTTTTTTTTAAATCACTTAATTTTTATTTTTTTTTTCAAAAAAAAATAAAGCTTTTAACCTATTTGCTGTAATTTACCATTTTGGACCAATAAGAAATTGTATATTGGGAACAAATTCATTTTTGAATTCAAATGGTTACCGTGGCATCCTATGAGGTGGATGCCCACCCTATTCGGATTTTATTCACAGACATTATTTGAGTGCATGAATAATTCAATCATTTTAATATAAAAGTTCATAATGTTTGACCAATTATGTTTTGTATATTTTTTAGAGGGTGTTTGGGTTTTTTATTTTTTTGTTATTTTTTGATTTTTTAGAGAAAGTGATGTATAACTTGTAATAACTGTTTAATTTTTTGGGTAAATTACAAACACACTTCTGAGATTTACTTAAATTACAAATTACCCTTTATGATTTTAAAAATTACATTATGCCCCCTAAGGTTTCTATTTTCATAACAAATAGATCCTTTTATTTATAGATCATCAAATTAATTAACAATTTTTAATAATGTTAAAATTTTATTTCAATTAATAATTCAAATAATTTTATTATTGTATAGGTGAACAGTTAGAAATTTCACTTTTTCAATTAATTCTGTTAAATAAAAAATTCTGACAAAAAGGTATTTGTAATTTTCCAAAGCACAAGGGATAATTCGTATTTTAAGCAAGTCTCAGGGAGTGTATTTGTAATTTACCCTAATTTTTTTATGAAATTTCCGAACACACTAAAAACGTATGAACAATTTTGTTTTTCCTTAGAATATCTCCAATGCTTACTTTAATTTTTTTTATCAAATTTGAGTAAAGATTTTATGAAAAGTTTCATTTGATACCACGCGTTCCAATGTTAATTTTTCAAGTTTCATCAAACAATCAGTTGACTAGGGGGACAATCGTCAGGACAACCGAGAGAACAATCAACAATGGGCAAAGCAATGGACAACTTTGTAAGTAACTAGTTGTTTGGGAGGACAATTGGTCGGTAGTTAGGTGTACGGTGAAACGCAGTGGCTCTTTTCAAAAATTTGATGAATGCTAAAGCCTTCCTCAATTTGATGAAACTTTGGTTTTCCCCTTATTTGATATAGGTTTGATGCCAAAATTAAAAGAGAAAAAGTAAGCGTAATTTATTAAGGGGTTGTTTGGAATATCCTAAATAAGTGCACTTTTTGTCTTTTTGGACTAAAAAATTGAGGAAGAAAATATAGATGTTTGGATTAACTTTTTGACTTTTTATTAAAAAATGTGTAATAAAAAATTGTAAAAATTGATTTGTAGAGAAAAATTAGGATTGGGAGTTGTGCAGCCGTAATTGTTGACTTTTGGTGAGTAGTGTTAACTTTTTGACTTTTTGAGTAACTTTTTGACTTTTTGACTTTTTTACAATATGTCAAACTTGACCTAAATTTAAATTTGATTCAAGATTTAAGTAAGCGTTGGATACACTCTTACCTATCATAATAACTCTTACCTTAGTTATTATTCACTATTTAATAATTTTCAATTATTATTATACAACATCATATTTTAACATTATTTTCAACAGTTAAATAATTTTATAAAATTTTAAGGAGGATTGAGGCCTTATTTGAGAATATTGATTTTAATTTTTTTTTTTAAAAAGGTCAAAAAAATCACAATAAATTAATAAATTATTATTTCTATTTTTCTATATATTTTTTTCATAAAAGATTAAAAAATTACTTAAAAAATTAACTTCCAAACACACCTGCATTTGCCTTCACCAGCCCGAGTCAAGTTCGACTCTTAAGGGGGCGCGAAAAATCCTGGCTTTGCCAGGGGCTCTCTTTGAGATCTTGCGTTGTACTCTGGTCGACATTTGTCCGTGGTTGGGGCGGTTGATGAGCTCTGCTAGTGCCTCAGTGGTGGGTCCCCCACTTGGTGGGGGTTAATTCCTGGCTGACAACCGACTATCCCAGGGTCAGGGCCTACAGAGGCTGTGATGACACCACAGAACTCCTTTTTTCTCGATAAAAAAAAAAAAAAAAAACACCCCTGAAAATAAGAGATGATGAATAAAGTTGTTAAAATTTATTGTTAAAAAAAAAAAAAGAATAAAGTTGTTAAAATTTAATATATTTTTTTTGTTTATATTATAAAATAATTAAATTTGATAATGACATTGCTAACAAACAAACACAGACTAGAGGCCTTAAAAAACAAATAAATAAATTAAAACAGAGTCAAAAAAAAGAAGAGGTTGTTGGTTGGCTTTTCTTTGCTTTCTTCACACTTTTCAAAAAGCAAGCAAACCCAACAACGACACTTCTCTCTCATCTCATCTTCTTCTCCTTTCCCTTTCCCCTCTATCTCTCTCTCACTCACTCAGCATGCCCACATCTGATTCAAGAATCTGAGACCAAAATCTCCATTGTTTATGTTGTTCTGTTTCCTCTACATTATTATTCACTACATGATCTGTGAGTCCAATCTTACCCTTTTTTTGTCTCTATTGTTGTTTTTATCTCTATCTTCTTTTCCTGTTTCTCTTATCATATACATTGTACATCTAGGGTTTCAGTTCTATTCTCCCTACATTCTATTTGAATGCACAACTATCTTGTTTATGGTCTCTCTTATGGTTCTCTATATGGGTCATCTATGATTATTAGTTTCAAAAAAGGTGGTTCAATTTTCAGATTAGTAGTAATTTGGGTTAAGAAGTCACTTTACTATACACATTTGGTAATTTATAGTTTTGTACTATATTTGTGATAGTTGTCTCATCAATGGTGGGTTAAATTTCTGATTTTGTTTGTGATAGAGTAGATAAATTGGTATTATGACAAGGGTAGGACGTGATTTCGGTGATTCAATGAAGAAGGAGGTTGTTCATCCGGTTTCGGCTGATGTGATCTTTGCTTCTAGCCGGTTTCCAAATTACAAAATCGGATTTAATCACCAGATTGTGGAGGTGAAAGAGGATGCCAAGGTACTAACCATGAAGGAGGTTGTTGCTAGAGAGACTGCTCAGTTGCTGGAACGGCAGAAACGCCTCTCAGTTCGCGACCTTGCCAGTAAATTTGAGAAGGGTTTGGCTGCTGCTGCTAAGTTGTCTGATGAGGTTTGGCTTTGTCAAGTTTGTGTATTTATTTTAAAGTTTTAACAGTTGGTTTTATCTATACATTTTCAGAAACCAATACATCAAATGGTTTGTTTACCTAGTCTGCAAAACGGGTTTGCCAATCGATTAGTGGTATTAGGCTCTGCTAAGCGATTGATTATGTAAAGGCAATAGGTTTATGTTCCTTACTAGTTTTCAGCCAACAATTAAAGCGGTTAACTTGATGCGGACCCAAACTTTTGTGATTGGTTAGACTTGAAAATATTTATTTTTAGTCGTAATGGAAGACAGTCTTTGTGATATTAAATGCTTCCCATTTGTGGAATACAGGCTAGACTCAGGGAGGCGGCGTCATTGGAGAAACATGTACTTCTAAAGAAGCTTAGAGATGCACTGGAAGCCTTAAAAGGCCGCGTGGCGGGTAAAAATAAGGATGATGTAGAGGAAGCCATTGCTATGGTTAGTTTTATCCTATTTTCCAATTATTTATTGCTTTGCCCCACAGAAAAGTTGGCCATTGAATGACTTCATACTCGTAAAACAAAAAATTCGTTCGTAACACTGCTGTTCCATTGGACTGTATAATTTATTTGAGAAGGGATTAAATATTACCCTTTAAGCTTACTAAAGCATTCAGTTATTCTGGAGCATTGCATGTTACTCAGTTTTGTGATTGACATACGTGCAAAGTACTTCTAGCACGCAATATGATTCTTTGAGATGAAAAGGATTTAATAAAACATTTCTATAATTATAGTACTGAGTGGAATGGGTGCAACACCTGATGCAATGGGAAGCTGATCTAACTATTTAAAAATGAGGGACATAGAAAAAGGGGTTGGTGAAGGCCTCTAACAAAGTCGCACAACTTAGAGGATGACTGGAGAAAATAACTCAAACAGACAATCAAAGAGTGCAAAATCTTCTCTTACACTGATGGAAAGGCCATCACAGTTTTAATATGACATTTTTGGTTTTGCCATTGGGGTAGGTATTGAATGGCACATAAAAATAGAAAGAATTTGATATGTTCTCGGGATAGACAGTTGGCCCCAATCAGGTTGAGATGGCTGAATTCAGACAGTTATTCCGATATCAAGATTCAACTACATTTAAAGCTGTTAAACTTAAGACATGAAAGGGTTAATAGTTTTTATAACTTTACCTGTTATCAAAGGGAACATATTCCTATTTCATTCATGACCACATAAATGATGTATTCACCTACCTTTTTAGGGGTTAGGGGTGCCAAGGTTGTTTCGGCAACCTCCACCTTTCTTCCAAATGGGGATAAATCAATTTACTGAACATGTCGTAATCTTTTATGATATATTTTACATGTCATTTAATAGATTAGCTATAAGCCTATGCCTTATGCATAATTAGATGGTTTGCTCAGGATATTTTGTTTTGTTCTTGTCTCTTTTGCTTTCTTTTGGGCATTTGTTTGTTTATCTATTTTTTTAGTATGTTTTGTTCAGTAAATGAGGAAAATATTGATTATTTTCCGTATGAATTGTTATATTTTACTTTATATCATATATTTTCCTTTAAAATTGCTGCGAGGGTAACGGTAGTTAAGGTTTGAGTTCATGATTGTCTTTAATGTTCCTTTGTTCTCTCCAATTGGGCAACTTGTGATTCTGGTTATATTATATCCTTCAGGTTGAAGCTTTAGCAGTTCAGTTGACTGAGAGGGAAGGAGAGCTAATTCAGGAAAAGGCAGAAGTGAAAAAGCTTGCTAATTTTCTAAAGCAGGTACAATGAAAAAGTTTGGTATTGTTTTGTGGTTGGGCATTTGATCTATAGAATCTATACTTTTGGTACATGGAGGCATCTGTGATCCAGTTGTAGAAGAAAGCATCTAAATTGTTCTAAAATACCTTTAGGGAAAGCATATGCTGATGTGTCTATGTATATACGGTATATGGAATTTTATCATTCCTTCTTAATAAAATCATGCCTTTGAAGGATAGACTTAGAAGAATATTCTTGCAATATACTAGTTATATTTTGCTTGCTTGTTTTGGTATGTATTTAGCAGTAGGAATAATTGGAAATACTTTAATATCTTTATAACTTGCTGTTTCATGTTCTTCATGGGCACTTCACATGTTTGAAATTGTCCATGTGCATTTTTATTTTCACATTAAATGTGGCTTTTAAAAGGAGAGATAAGATTCATAGATGAGGGTGGGGCTTGAAGTAGCCTGTCCAAGGGTAGAACCTTTTGTTGTATAGCCTCCTGCTTTCCATAGACAACCCTGGTTACTAGATGTGGTTCAACCACGTTTTGGGTACCCACAATACCACCCTTGTGGCCCCAAATTGAGAAGCACATACACATCTTAGATGGAGATATCACACATTGACCCTAATTGAACGTGTTTTGATATATCTTTGACATGTTCACAAGTTACAAGTAGAATTTATAACTATGGTCACATCAAAACTGCCAATTCTCCAAATTGTCACAGTAGTCACTTAAAATGAAGTAGGGTTGAATTGTTTTATTTTTTTGCCTCCAAGCCTTCCTTCTTGAAGCATGGTTAATGAAATGAATAATGTTCTTCATTTCGTGCATGCATTCTCCATATATATGAATGGTGCAACATTATTGGTGTCTTTTCCTTAGTACATCTATATCCTATCTTCTTCACTAAAACAAACATAAATTGCTTCACTCAAAATGTCTGAAGTCCATGTTAACCTTCATTCTATTTAGTATTTAAGATTCTACTTGATAGTTTCTTCCTTAATAGCTTTTAATTACTAATGATTACTTATTTTAAGTGGCTATTGTTTTTGGGCTCTTTCTGTTTATTGTTATTTTTCTCTCTCCTGCACACAACTCTTGTCATGCATCAAACACATCCTTTGTGTGTGTGTGTGTGTGTGTGTGTGTGTGTGTGTGTGTTTAATTTTAAAATACATATGTAGGCTTCAGAAGATGCTAAGAAACTTGTTGATGAAGAAAGAGCTTTTGCTCGGGCTGAAATTGAGAATGCCAGAGCAGCGGTTCAGAGAGTGGAAGAGGCTCTTCAGGAACAAGAACGGATTTCCCGAGCTTCAGGGAAACAGGTAATCCACTTTGTTAGAGAAGATAACTGCATGGACAACCAGTTATTTTTTATCCGAACTTTTCTTCTCATTTGGTGCTCTTGTCCCAGAAGCTACTTTGCATTATATCAATGTCTTTATTTCTTTAACACAGACGTTTTGTGCTAAATATTTAGGATTTGGAAGAATTAATGAGGGAGGTTCAAGAGGCTAGACGTATCAAAATGTTGCATCAGCCTAGCAAGGTATAAACATGAATATGTTATACTTTTTTTCTTTCCTTTTCTTTTCTTCATCTTCTTCTTTCTCTCTCTCCCGTTGATCAGTAAGCTTGTCTAGGTTCATATTTATCTATCCTTTATAATTCAAAATTTTGTTTTTATTTTTGAATAATGTTACTTTTTGTAAGTGAATTAAACATAAGTTTGTAGGTGATGGACATGGAGCATGAGCTTCGAGCATTGAGAGTTCAGCTTTCTGAGAAATCTAAACATTCTCTTCAGCTTCAGAAAGAGGTTTGTTTTGCTATTTTTTCGGTCTCTCTTTTGTCTACTTTTAATGACTTCTTTCTACGTAGGTATTGCTTATATTTTGGGATCCTGTAGGATGCTATTGACAAAAAATGGGAGGGTAAACCTTGAACCTTATCTATTTCTTCTTTTAAGCAGCGCAGACTGTGGAGTACTGGTTCACTCTGGAACCTGTTTACTCTGTGCAAAAATCTGATTTTTCAATTGTGTAAATTACAACTACACCACCTAAGGCTTATTTAAACTAGATTTGACTCCCTGCGGTTTTGGTGAATACATCCTGCCTTCTGAGGTTTCAAATCACATTATAATTCTTCCGTCTATTAGTCAATTGTGAGGTCAACTAATAGAATTAGAGACTATGTCATCAATTTTATTTTCCAAAATACTAATTTTACCCATAGATACTATCTTTCCCCTCCTCTTTTCTCTTCTCTCCCTCTCTTCATCATATGTTACCATGAATCTGCATACCATGCTAAGCATTTCTGATGGCTCATGCCTATATTTGACCCATATATTCCCCCGTTGATTTGAGAAAAAACGCTTTTAGGGTTTGTCTTCTAATAATACTTAATTACCCACAATACAACTCTCACAACCTATTTTAATGGGTCAAATATATTTCGGTTCCCCCATCCAAAAACAAAACAGAAAAAAAGATTTGAAAACATTTTTTAATGTTTGTAATTCATATTTTCTGCATTTTTTTTAGCCATATTGGATGATGTAGATACGTGGGGATTGTGAGTACTAAAGTAATGTTAAGCATATAAGCGTAAGGGTATCCTCACCTTTTGAGCTAGCTTTTGGGGTTGAGTTCTACCAAATATTGTGTAACATGGTATTAGAGATAGAGAACTCAAGTCTGGGTAGAGGGTGCATGCCCTTAACTTGCATGCCGCAGGTGCTATTGAGTGACCATGCTGGGCGTGAGGGAGGATGTGAAGTGAAGTCCCACATTGCTTGCCTAAGTACTAAATTAATGTTAAGCATAGAAGCGTGAGGGCTCCCTCACCTCTTGAACTAGCTGTTAGGGTTGAGTTCTACCCAATACTGTGTAACAAGGATATGGATGTTCTGTGATAAAAATCATGCACTATTTTTTGTGACTATTTTCAGCTGGCGATGAGTGAGAGGGTTGAGGAAAACATGATTCACTTATATGAATTAGATGGTCCTGAAACTTTGGGTTCATATTTGAGGATCCAAGCTTGCTCTGATAGTGCTCCAGAACTTCTGGGATGTTCAATTCAGTGGTATCGTTTAACAGCTGACAGAGGCAAAAAAGAGCTTATTTCAGGTATGCATGCAAAATGCGGTAACTCTTACATGTCACCATATTTTGGAAAACATTTAATTAGAAGAAGTTCTACTATTTGGATGTTTTGCATTTTGCCAACATAATTGATCTTTCCAAGAATATTGTGCCCTGTGATAATTAATTTTGTTTACTTGTATTATGTTCCCTTTCTGTAGATGAAGAAAGAGAACTATGGAGTTTAAATTATAAATTTTATTTCCAAATAAATATAAGTGGGCTTTTGGTTTCATTTATCTTACCAAGCTGTCTGTATGATTGTATTGTGTGTAATTTGTGGTACTCTATGCTGTTGGTGACAGAAAGGAGAGAATGCAATCTTTCTGTTAGGGGTATGCCTACTTCTTTGCAAAGATAATAACTTTAGAAAGCAAACATATTTCATTATTTTCAAACATTAGATGTTTTGGTTGGTGCAAATTTGAAATATGTTCTTTATAAGGCTAAAAAAAGATAGTCAAGGTTAGCAGCCTCTATCTAGTAAATATCTATGCAAATTAAGCATTTTGATCCAAGATAACTGAGGCCTTTCTACCAAACGCCATTAGAGGACTGAATTTCATGAATGGACTTGTGGAGTCCTATATGGAAGGTTGATGAGGAATGCAGTTGTGGAGGTGTAGGTAATATGATACAATTGCAGGCTAAAGTAGTCATTTTAGGGCTAATTTTGTCAACTCAAACTGCAGAATATATTTGATCCGTGGTTCTTACTGAACATAAATATTTGTTCACTGTGTTTGATATTTCTTTAAACTTGAAATATATCAATTTTGGCTGCTTTGAGTGGCTGAATTCACCTTGAAGTCATGATTTATTTATTTATTTATTTTTGAATTTTAAGTTTGGTGATGATGGTTTTAATATACTTAAGGTAATCCTATTATGTATAGATTTGACATTAAACACCTGTTCGTCAATGGAAGAATTTCAATGTTTATTGTTCCTTTACGCGAGACATCCCAAACTGAGAATACAAAATTTCTTTTCCTTTTGAATGTTTTGAGATGTTAGACAACAGACAGGAAAGTTACTGAACCTTTCTAACTTCATTATTCGTTTATATACCATACTTTAACCTTTAGTATTATTGATTTGACTTCCAATATGCCAGGAGCCACCAAATCAGTGTACGCTCCAGAGCCCTTTGATGTTGGTCGAATTTTGCAAGCTGAAATAATTCTAGATGGTCAGAAAATCACATTGACAACCGCTGGTCCCATTGATCCCGGTTTGGTCTTGATCCTGTATTCCCAACAGTATATATGTGAATTTAAATTATCAACTTGTGCCAGTTCTATGTATTACTTTTTTGAAAATTATTAATTAAAAAAATTCAGTCACTAGGTCATTGTGCAAATTATGTCTATGTTTGTAGACTTGGAATGACTGATGCAATGATCCATTGTAAACAGCTGCAGGATTGGGAAACTATGTGGAATCGTTGGTGCGAAGACATGACACTGAATTCAATGTATGTTGTCCTTGTATTAATTAAAAAATTTGCGTGTCTACATTTTGTGCATTCCACCAAGTCAAGCCTGCCTAACCATTCGAGTCTTCAAGAGCACCCGTTTTGACATTTTCAGGCATTAAGCTTTAACGACAAGAATATCTCCCCAAAGGAAGTCCCTCATACCAAATGCCAAATTTTGTGAAATGCTGATTCTCTTCTTCTTTTTTTTCCCTTAATTTTCTTTCTTATTTAATTTAATTATAAAAAATTAAAAAAAAATAAAAAATTATTAGCTTTTGTCTCTGGTATTATTTTGCTTGGCTGAATTTATCCCAAAGTCCAATGTTAATTTCAAAGTTCAAATTCTGTCTGTAGAAGATGAAATGTAATGGATCATGTAGGGCATATTAAACTAGTCCTCTTACATTTAATGCTATGTTTGGAACTTAGATTTGCGGAGGAAAAAGGAAATTAAAGGAGAAACATAGGAAAATACAATGAAATGAAAAAAGCTGATTTTTTCCCCCTGTTTTTGGTTGGGTTTGTAAATGAGAAGAAAATGGATTTGTATGTTAGAAAAAATCCATTTGTTTTGGTTAGTTACCCCTAAAAAAATGAAAATTTACAAGTAATTTCATTTCTCTTTTATTTTCCTTTACCTTGACAAATACAAGATCCAAACATAGCCTTAGTGTTAGCACGCTACGAGTTATATCATTGTTTGATTGTGGAATGGCTTTGGTGTTGCTTTCCAGGTAGTTATTGCCCAGATGAATGGTGTAGATCATCCGTCGAAGTCTATCCATGTACTTCATGTGGGAAAAATGAGGATGAAACTTTGTAAAGGCAATGCAACAGTGGCTAAAGAATACTATTCCACTTCAATGCAGGTATTATAGCATTGTGTTTTTAATTGAGTTTATTGGCAAAAGAAGGTTAAAAAAATAAAAAATAAAACACTGGTTTGGCTTCTGTCTTTAAGCCCTTTTTAGTTTGGTCATTCTGTTGGTTAGGCATTGAATCTGGAAAGATTCATTTTCCTAAATAGCATGGAAACAATACCAGATGCACATTCTCCTTTTTACCTTTCTGCTTGAGAGATCGTTATTCAATGAAAAAAATGCTCCTTGAGCACCAATCCTCTTGGGGATTATGTTCTTGGGACACTGGAACAGATTGAGACCTCCCCTTTACGTTATGTTTGGTTGAGTTTTCAGAATATGTTTTCTGAATTTTTTTTCAAAAACTAGTTTGGTGAGAAAATAAAAAAACACTTATTACTTTCATATAGCTTTCTCTTTTTTGGGGCTGAAATAATTTTTGAAAATTCTTTTTTTTTTTCTTGATATTTATTTTTGTGAAACTAGTTTTTACTTTCTCTAAAAATCGCAGAAAACAAGTTTTGAAAATGTTAATATTTTAAATGTCGTTGGGCCTTGATGAAAACAAACCATGTCTATATCATTTCTGAAATTGTTTATTCGACTGTTAGTTATGTGGAGTTAGAGGTGGCGGGAACGCTGCAGCTCAGGCGTTCTTTTGGCAAGCAAAAGCAGGGCTTTCCTTTGTGTTAGCATTTGAATCAGAGAGAGAAAGAAATGCAGCCCTTATGCTTGCCCGGAGATTTGCATTCGACTGTAATGTGAGTCCCAAATTTTCTGTACTCGTGATTTATTTGAAATATATTTTACGTATAATTACTCATTTATGCTTTCCCGAGAAGTTCTTAGTTGCGCAAATGCTTAAAATGACAGATCATGCTTGCCGGGCCAGATGACAGAGCTCCTCTGGGAACCTGACAGATCTATGTTCTACTGAAATGTAATTATATTGATTTTATAGTGTATCATCTATCTATAGTTTTGTAAAATGTGGCATTTGTGTGATTGTAATATGGGCTTCAATCACTTTTTGGATTTTTTGTTTTGTTTGTTTTTAATTTCTTTCCTCTCTTCTCCAACACAAAAGTTGGCATTCTTCTATTTGGCTATTATTTTGCTGATTGTAACAAGTTTTCACCCTTTATGTTTGAAGTATTTATTTATGTGCATTCATTGGTCTGCCAATCTGGAAAATTATGCCGAATTGATAGTTGCCTACAGCATTGTGTACCCAACAATCCCTCGCTCACGATGAGGCTCCTATAATTGAAACTCATGACAACGTGGCTTTGATACCCCACTTATTGCACTGAGCTCCATCATTTTTCTTAAAATCAATGGGTTCACTTGTATCTTTTTAGAACATTCAATGTCATGTCCGCATGATTGTAGGGAACGGCATTGTGTACCTAACAATTCCCTGTTAAGCAGAATGTGTAATTTCACTCCTCTTTTAGTTTTGTTTAATTGTCAAGTAGATCATTCATAAAGAATGGAAAATTATGAATTGAAATATTATTCGACGAGTTATTTTAGACGCAGAATTTGATCAAACTGTTTAAAAATTATGACATAAAAAACCACTTTCATCAAATTGTATTCAAATCCAGCAATCTGGGGATGGGGGGGATGGCTGTTGTGCTGAGATGCAATTTCGCAAATCGATATTGAGAAATAGCCCTAATTCCAACTGGTTATGGTGAACTTGATTTCATCTGGGTGATGGGTTGTTCAATTTTCTCCTTTCTAGTTTCAGAAGGGTTTTATGAGTTGACTGGATCGAAACTATTAGTGTAATTGCTGTCTGGATTTTAAAACCTGGTTATATGATACAGGGCTGGCTTTCCTTCGGTCTCAACTCGGATTGGAAGGTACTGTTGGGTCTATGGGGACTTATTACGGGATTCGTTTTGATAATCTGAATCGTTTAATATGTAGAACTTGTTAAGTACTATATGCCTGTAAATAATTCGAACCGTTGAATATGTAAAACTTGTTAACTACTATATGCTTATAAAAAATTACGTTGATTGTTACATGATTAAATCAATTTTGTATAAAAAAATGGAGAGTGAAAAAATAAACGGTTGGTAGAAAATTGATATGATGAGATAGGTATCGATATCCGATCAACGTGATTTTTTACAAGCATATAGTACACGACGAGTTCTACATATTAAACGATTTGGATTATCGAAACGGAACTCGTGATAGGTTTTCACAGACCCAACAACACCATTCAGTCTGATATGAGACTGGAGGGAATCCAGTGCCTATGATAAAATAATAAGATATTATAGGTATTTAAATCTTGTTCGCACGTTTTTTTAGTGAAAATTATACTAATTTCTCTTATGGGTTGAAATATATATAATAAATTAGTAAATTTAAAACAAATGGTATACGGAAACATACACAAGTAAAAATAAAATATTTATTTTAATGTAAAAAAGAGAGAATATTTCAAAGTGTTATAAAAAATTAAATCTTAATAAATTTATAGAGGTTATTGTATTTTTTGAAAAATTTTAGTGTAATTTAAACTCATTTTTATTTTTATAACTTGCCAATGGTTTATTATTATTCAGGGTAAATGCAAAAAAAAGATTACACAATAATAGTAAATTTTATGACTATTAATAATTAAAATAGTAATACTATGTGTGGGGATATATTTTTGAATACCAACACGTGGCAAAGTGACGCCAGCGTGTCAGCCAAGGTGCCACGTGTCCAGGTCATAACGCCGAGGTGATCTCAGTCAAGCCGAGGTTGTCTCTGAAGATATCGAAATCCGAGATAAGTGGATAAAGAACAAGAGTCCTAGAATGAGAGGGGACTTCAGTTTGGGTAAAGATAAGACTCTTAGAGAGTTTATCCTAATCATACTGGGAGTCCAAGGTTAGCAGTAATCCTAAGTCCATTAAAGCTAGGCTTCTATTGGGACTAGGATTGTGTTGGCTATAAAAGGGAGGCACCCCCATGAGTCTAAGGTATGCAATTTATATTCTGTCTAGTGAGATTAGCACTATTGATTATCTTTGAAAGATATACTGACTTGATCGTCGGAGTGCCCCCGGGTGGACGAACCACCACTGGAATCTTCTCTTTCTGTTACAGGTTAGTTAGGTGTCATCTATTCTGCCAGTATTCTCCAGCTGAATACTGAGTTGAGCAGTGTGATCGGAAAATCACTCACACAATTTGGCGCCGTCTGTGGGAAAGAAAGGAGAATAGATGGCCAACGACGGACAGAAAGAGAAGGTTAGGGACGACACCCCTACTGAGAATGGAAAACATATTGACCTTGATGTCGAAGAAGACAACTGCAACGAAAAGACTCGTAATAAGAATCACGGAGGAAAGGACGTCGGCCAGGAGGGCGGCATACCGAAGAAATCGGACCGGAGCGAGTATTATAACGAGTACGACCTCCAGCCACTGTTCTCACTACAAGATATGCCGATTCTAGCGGCTAAGAAAGACATCCAAAAAAAGGGGGCAGAAAATGATTCCTGCAGTCCCTCAGCATGGCGAGACCAAGGGACATTCTCACCGGCCTTCATGGGAGGTTGGCCATGGAGAATCCCAGAAGACAAGATCTCGGCCTAGATGATTAGGTTCGAGAAAAGAAGAGCTCAGTCTAAAGTGAGCAGATCCCATATTCTAGAAGGCAAGATCTCCGCCCAGATGAAGAGAAAAACACAACCTGAGTTAAAGACTTTTTTCCACAAAGGAGTAGGTGGAAACTATGTAGAGGACTGGAGAATGATGCTTGGGAGTTGGAATTTTCAAGCCGATGTCATGTTTAACACTTGTTGAAACTTGAAAAAAGTTTACAAGTTAAAATTAAACCGAGATTATGTTAACACTTGTTGAAATTCTGAGAGAATTTACAAGTTTAAGTTAAACTGAGATTATATTTAACACTTGTTGAAACTTGAGAATTTACAAGTTAAAGTTAAAGCGAGATTATGTTTAACACTTGTTGAACTTGAGAAAAGTTTACAAGTTGAAGTTAAACCAAGATTATGTTTAACACTTGTTGAAATTATGAGAGAATTTATAAGTTGAAGTTAAAACCGAGATTATGTTTAACACTTGTTGAAATTCTGAGAGAATTTACAAGTTGAAGTTAAATCGAGATTATGTTTAACACTTGTTGAAATTCTGAAAGAATTTATCAGTTGAAGTTAAACCGAGAAAGAAGATTGATTTAACACTTGTTGAAATTTTGAGAAAATTTACAAGTTGAAGTTAAATCCAAGGTTATAGCAGTATCTATACACGTGCCGAGGTGACTATGTTACCAAGACTTGAAAGATAATGGAAGATAGAAGTCTTAAGAAGTAAAAGCAACACTTGTGAAAATATTTGTTACAATGTTTTCAAGTGTTAAACCGAGACCGAGATAAACAAGGTTGGAAGTTTTGTCTAAGGTATGTTAACCTGGGAAGATTGCACAATTAAGGTGTATGTTGAAAACATACAAAATTGTATTCTAAGTATGGAATCATACAAGACATTAAGAAGAGGGCAAACATTCAAAACACTTGAAAGAAGAAGTTAAAAAAAATGCATTTAGATAAGGAAATAAGGCACTTCAGCCTGACATTGAAGAATAAATTGTTTGAGTAACAAAAAAGTACAAGGTACAAAGACAGTACATGTTCAGTACATGGTGAAATTCAAGATACAGGTTAAATGATCAAAAGACATGAACGAGTAAAGCAATGAAGCCAAAGTAAAGTTCGCCGGGATCAGACGGTGGCCGTAAGCAAGGAAGTGCAGTAGAAGCCTCGCCCAATGGGAGAGTGAAACTGGTTGCAGAAAGCTTCGCAAAAGCAGCAATAGAGGATTTAAAAGAGAAAGTTTAAACAAAAACAAAGATGCAGAAGTGAAAAGACAGAGAGAGTGAAGAGACTTTGATCAAATATGTAGGCGCAAGACGACTTATAAGCGCGTCCGGGGTACGATCCAGGAAGAAGAAAACATGTGGCTTAGCGGTTGAGTTGTTATGTGTGACAGCTCATACGCGTAAAGGAGCTCTTGGAATTCTTGGTCTTTAAGAAGATATGTCGGCCTAACGATGATGATCTCGGATTAAACCGATGAATTAGCATGAGGTACTGATATAGGTTCCATCACCTCAGAATGCCGAGGTAATAGAACCTAGGGGGCAGTTGTGGGGATATATTTTTGAATACCAACACGTGGCAAGGTGACGCCGACGTGTCAGTCGAGGTGCCACGTGTCCAGGTCATGACGCCGAGGTGATCTCGGTCAAGCCGAGGTTATCTCCGAAGATATCGAAATCCGAGATAAGCGAATAAAGAACAAGAGTCCTAGAATGAGAGGAGACTTCAGTTTGAGTAAAGATAAAACTCTTAGAGAGTTTATCCTAATCATACTGGGAGTTCAAGGTTAGCAGTAATCCTAAGTCCATTAGAGTTAGGCTTCTATTGGGACTTGGATTGTGTTGGCTATAAAAGGGAGATACCCCCATAGGTCTAAGGTACGCAATTTATATTCTGTCTAGTGAGATTAGCACTATTGATTATCTTTGAGAGATATACTGACTTGATCGTCGGAGTGCCTCCGGGTGGACAAACCACCGCCAGAATCTTCTCTTTCTGTTACAGGTTAGGCAGGTGTCATCTATTCTGCCAGTGTTCTCCAGCTGAATACTGAGTTGGACAATGTGATCGGAAAATCACTCACACACTATGGTATCGGACATATTTTTCTAAATTTTACTCAGAAACATCAATCTATGATTCAAATTTATTTCACACTTAGAAATTACTTTTTTTTAAGCTTCTTTTTGTCTTTAGTAATTTGTTTTTTGATTTTTTTTTCTTTAAATAACAGACTGAATAAAAAAAAAAAATTGACATGATTTTTTTTAAAAAGCCATTAAAGACAAAAAAAAATTTAAAAAAAGAGATGATTTGTTTTTTTTTGACCCAAAATAGGCGTTAGATCAACAATCTTCGCCATACAAACATGCTACCCCAAAAAATCTGGTAGATTGTCATGATTGATTGAGACCCTCTCTCTTCACCATTCTCATCATTTTCATATACACGTGGCGGGTGGTGATTAGAAGAGAAAGAAAAATTAAAAAAAGAAAAAGAAAAATTGACCAATCATATTAAGAGGGGTAAGGGGATGGGAGAAAAGAGGTCTTGAACATTATTGAATCTGACAACGTCAATTTTTTAAATTAAAATTAATTATTATTTATTACTTTTTATATGTATGTTTAAATATTTTAAATATTTTTTTTTTAGAACACTCAATTCTCCCCGTGGTTAAACTTTTTTTTTGTTTTTTTGGAACTGTCCCATGGTTTAACTTCTCTCCTTCTAAATTCACAGCAACAGACAGAATCCCCTGAAAAGTGAAAGCTCTCTCTCTCTCTAAAGCACGCACTCTCAGTCACCGTTGGTAGGCGGAGCGGCAGCGGCGGTGGAGGTTGGGGGTTCTAGGGTTTGGGAGGATGGATTTTCAGGTGGTAGTACTAGCCGGAGGCACTTCAAAGGAACTCATCCCTCTCGTTTCAAAGGTTCTTCTTCCCCCAAACCAAACCCTATTTCTCTCTCTCTCTCTCTCTCTCTCTCTCTCTGATAATAATTTCATTTCATTTTTATAAAATCAAATTCAAAACAACAATTGCAGGAGGTTCCGAAAGCCCTTCTTCCTGTGGCGAATCGCCCTGTTCTATCTTATGTTCTAGAGCTTTTGGAGCAGAGTAATCTCAAGGATCTCATTGTTGTACGTCTCTATCAATTGTGCCCTAATTTCAAATTAATAAAAACAATTCTTTTTGTAAATGTTATGTTTATTTTTGCGTGTATGGAAATTAGGGTTGTTGATTTTGTTGGTGCATGCTGCATAGGTAGTTGAAGGGGAAGATGCTGCTCTTCGAGTTGGTGGTTGGATATCCAGTGCTTATGTTGATCGTCTACATGTTGAGGTAATTAATAATCTTATGTTAGTCCTATTTATCAACAAAGGAAGAAAAAAAAAAAATTAATCTTATGTTAGTCCTAACACTAACAGTTGTGTGTGTTGTGTTGGGTGAGTGCTATGATGGGTAGTGTCATGATAGCATGGATAGTCGGAGAGGTGTTATGTTGTGAGAGGAAAACCAAGGATATAATGGGTTTAGGCGGTACACTATGTTATACACGGACTCGGTTGCAGGTGCAAGTGCATGGATAAGCATCAAAGCTTCCCAAACCTAAATCTTGTGGTATTGGTATATGCATTCAAAAGTTGGGGATGGGGACATGTCTTAAACACATACATATTGCATATTGTATAATCTTCTTAGATAGGATATTGTAAATTATTTACAAATGTATTTCACATTAAATAAGATTTAAGTAAATTTTAGAATTTACATCTTCCATTCATGTGACAAGCTAGAAATATTTTTTTACTTGCAAATGTTATTGTTTTCTTATTCAACATTGTACAAATTAGAGATCCAATTGTTTAAATGAGTACGGATGTTAGACACATCCTACACCCTTACTTTTGTCATATCCGGTGGACATGGGTACAATGGAGGAAGTAGAATTCATGTAATATGATGCCTTGGACTTAACTGGGGATATGGATTTCTAGCGAGCCAACTAGATGAAATGGATCCATGTAGCTGGCCTCAAGTAATTGGGATACATATTTGTTGAGTTGAGTTGTTAAATGTAATTTGTTTACATGATGAGCATAATTAAGTTTACTACCTAAGGCCGCTAGAAGTCAGTGTGGTCAATGGTGCACAAGACATAAACGTGTTATAGTGATGTAGTTGGTCAAAAAGAAAAGAAATGTCAATTGATTTTCTTCATATATCTGGAAAGCATTCTCGTAACAATTTCAGCACTCATATTTTTTTTGTTGAAAGGGGCTGCAGTGATCAGGGTAGCCCATAAATTTGGTATTAACGTATGCCCCCTAACATATAGGTGGACAGATTATTTTGACTGAGATTAAAATGCTGGTGAATTTATGGTTTGTGTAGAGGACAAAAGATAGTTTAGATGAAATTTCTGTGAGTTTGTCTTTGTGTGGAAAATTACATGAAAATATGCTTGAAATTAGTGGCAGGCTGGCAGCCTAGTGTCTACTTAATTTTCTAATGATAGAATTGATTGAATTACAATTTGGTACTTGGGTTGGGGCTAAATCATTCCTTTATAGGAAATACAAAATTCTTGAAGTACAATAATAAACACTGTTCTCAGTGATATGAGACAATTATTGAATTAGTAATTGGTATGCGTGAGTTTGGGTTATGCATTGGAGACACAAAATCATGAAGGGCAAGATAATAGTCATTCACACAGCTTAAATAAGGGAGCTTTTTATATGTATTTATATCATACTGCATCTAAATTATTCTGATTATTACATTTGATTGGTGTGGGTATTCTACAAAATAATTGGAGAACTGAATGTCTGATGAAAATCCTTAGTCTCAAGGAACAATAGAGTACTTGTGCTTCTATTATCTCAAGTATTCAACGGTTTAGCACCTTTCAGTACCGTGCTATATACTCTTGCAAAATCATCTCTTCATTGTTTGTGCTATTTTTTGTTTTTTTTTTTAAATAATTTTTATTTTAAATGAATGGGGTGGGACTACTGTAACCCATGCAGATTATGGGGGTTTAAATCTATAATTGTTGGCATCTTTTGCTCAAGACCAGAGAGGAAGGTTATCATTCAGGGAGGAGAGTTGAGCTGTTATTTTTTCTTTTTCTTATTTATTTATTTATTTATTATATATACGTGTAAAGAATATGCTGTGAATTTGCCGTTGTGCAACACTTGTAAAATAATGAAAATTATTGTCTTGCATGTATAGCATCTTGCCATTAGGATAATCTAGGCAAGCAACTGTGTTATATTCAAAATTTCCACCAGTTGAAAAATGGAGCTTGAGTGAAGTTTCAAAATTTGCAGGTAGCTGCAGTACCCGAGGATGTTGGCACAGCTGGTGCTCTTCGGGCCATTGGTCACCACCTGACTGCACATGATATCTTGGTTGGAGTTCTCAACTTTTGTGGCATTATGGTTCTGTTAGAATTTATGGCTATTAATTCTTTATGCTTCTGCAGGTTGTGAGTGGTGATCTTGTTTGTGATGTTCCCCCGGGGGCAGTGGCTGCTGCTCATAGGCGACATGATGCCGTAGTGACCGCAATGCTTTGCTCTGCTCGTGTCAGTGGACCATCAGAGTCTGGTTCTGCTGGTGGAAAGGACAAAGCCAAGAAACCAGGACGCTATAATATTATAGGGCTGGATCCCACACAACAATTTCTTTTGTTCATAGCAGCTGGTTAGATCTCTATACATATTTATATATCCATATTGTGATCTTAATAAAAAAACAAACATTTATGTATCATGTAATGTGAATCCTAGGAGTTGAAGTTGAGAAAGATATTAGAGTTCAGAAGAGCATTCTCCGTGCAGTGGGGCAGGTCTGTAAATCTCCTTTGTTAGAAAAATATTCTTCAGTGCTTAGTGCAATGACTGAGATGAGTTTCTTCATTTATTTATTGGTTGTTGTCCCTTGTTACTTGTTTATTTTTTAAATTAATTCCTCGCCGTCTATGCTTATGGGGCCACCTTTTTTTTTTTTTCCCGGGGGGGGGGGGGGGGGGGGAATGTCTGCGGTCAAAGATGTTACGTAACTTACGGGTGACCTTCATATTAATCGTCTTTGTACCCAAGCAAAAGGAAAAAAAGAATTTAATTGTTGTCACATGCTGAGTGCATTCTTCTCTTTTCCCTAAATTTTCTTGCCTCCTCATTTTCATCTCCTTCATTAAAACAGCTATTTCTTATCTTTCTCTGCTGGCATACAAAATAATTTTATTCTGTACCAGAAAAGAAAAAAGAAAATCATTTGTCAGTTTGATCTATTGCTCTTGTGGGCCTGCGTAACTTATTAGAAATTTCAGTCACCAGTTTGATTTATTGCTCACGGGGAAGCACACATGATATCTAATAATGTGTAATAACTCTTTGTTCCTTGTTTTGTTGCCTTTTTTAAGACCTTTTCGACTTGGTAGTTGGTTCTTACTGGGGGCTCTGTTTTTCATTGCTTGTGTAGATGGAAATCCGCGCTGATTTGATGGATGCTCATTTGTATGCATTCAAGAGGTTTGAGGTTTTGTTCTTTTCTTCAAAGTGATCTTTTAATTCATTCATTCTAAAATCTATCTATTATTTACTCAAGTTTGCTTGTTTCTTTAAAAGGTCTGTTCTGCAAGAAATACTTGATCAAAAAGAAACTTTTCAAAGCTTAAGGCAGGATGTACTTCCTTATCTTGTCAGGAGCCAGCTGGTTAGTTGAATAGGATGCTTACATGATTTTTGCATATACTATCTTCATTTGGGTTTTTTCCCCCCTTTATTTTATAATTCTTGTCCTATGAAAAATCAGAGGTCTGAATTATCATTGCATGGGGCGCAATCAGAAGAAAATGGGAATGACAAAGTTGCTTCCCAGGACAACAAAGTATCCCTGTCTCAACTTCTGACTAATTCTTCTACCCCAAGTTTCCACGAACTCTATGCTGTGGGTCCTAATGGGTCTGCCCCTGTTCCAAGAAAAACCCATAAATGCTGTGTTTATATTGCCAGCAAGAACAAGTTTTGTGCACGCTTGAATTCCATTCAAGCTTTCAGTGACATAAATCGAGATGTGAGTTCTAACAGTCAAAGCTTTTGGGACTTCTGATTATTATTATTTTTTAATTTCAATTCACATTTATTCTAGTAATAGGTGCCGACTGTTATTAATACGTGTATCAGGTTATTGGGGATGCAAGTCACCTGTCAGGATATTCGTTCTCTGCTCATAACAACATCATCCATCCTTCTGCGGTGCTTGGGTCAAAAACTACAGTGAGTTAACATTCTGTAACATTTTTTTCAGAATCCCGAGTTATGAGTATTTGATTTACCAGTTTAATCAATAGTGGTAGCCGTAGGTTGTTTAAGGAATGTTTTGCAGCAGGTATGATTCATTTCAATGATGGTTTATTAATTATGTGGTAATTCTCTTGGTTTGTTTATTAAGCTGTTTGATTGTTTTAGGTGGGACCACAATGCATGCTGGGGGAAGGTTCGCAAATGGGTGACAAATGCAGTGTAAAACGATCTGTTATTGGCCGTCACTGCCGGATAGGTTCCAATGTAAAGGTGTGATGGATCTTTCATAAAAAACCAATTATATAATTGCAAAGGCATTTAATCCACTATCTGATTAAAGAGCTACAAATGTTGTGACATTGCTCGACAATATTTTAATTGGAGGTAATTGCAAAGTCTTTTATCCGTTGTATCTGCAGGTTGTCAGTTCAGTAATTATGAACCATGTCTCCATCGGGGATGGTTGTTCAATCCAAGGCTCTGTTATCTGCAGTAATGTACAGCTCCAAGACCGTGTTGTTCTGAAAGACTGTCAGGTTCTCACTCTTTTTCTCTGCCGGGTTTCAAGGGATGTGTGTGTTCATAGTTGTGTTTCTTATAGTTTGTTGTGTGCTTCGTTTTCAGGTTGGAGCAGGTTTTGTGGTGAGTGCTGGCAGTGAGTACAAGGGGGAATCCTTGGCGAGGAAAGAGAAATGCCAACCACAATGACCACTAATCTTTTTTAGCCCTCTGAAATATTCCCAGATTTTGAAATTAATTGTGTTGCTTGTTGAATCTGCCCCCTGTATTCTAATTGCTTAGAGGGATAGATTTACATCCATTTTTGTCCGTTATTTACCTTGCCGTAATTGGTAGTTATAATTTCTCTAGGAGGTTGATTAGGAGGGAATTTTACGTTCGCGTGCACAACCAATAGCAGAGAATCTAATAAGTACATGACCCTAAAGGTAAGAAAATTATGGGAAAATGACGAGATGTCATTGGATGGCACACGGTCACGTGATTTTCTTAAACTATGTGATAATATGTGGTTGATTAGGGTGTTTGTCTGTCTTCACAGCATAATGTTAAGTCTTCTTTTAGCAATGAGATTGGAAGTGGTGTGGTATGGAAAAAGGCTCACAAAAAATCGTGATCACCATAATTATGGACTTCTCACATTAGAAGTTAGTGATTGAGATTTCTTATGATCCGGCTGTGCTGGTGTGGTATATTTTACTAGACTGAATTATTTGTATACATGCATATTGTTGAAATAAAAAAGGCCTATAAATGATGTTTATGAAATGTTCAATTTTTTTTGAGATGATTGGAAGGCATTTTGTCTAAAAGATGATATATACTAGGCTTCTTACAAATGAGAAATTTCACACCCATATACTTTTCTGATGTTTAAACAAATGAGGAATTTCACCCATATATTTTTTACTAAAGTTTAAAGTTGATAATTAACTTGTTTATTTGAACTATTGTTGTCTCGCTTATTTTTGTTTTTGTTTTGGAAGTGTAATCAAAAACAAAATTTCAAAAATTGGTACAATTTTTGAAATAATATAGGAAACACTGATAAGATGCACCAAAACAAAAAGCTGGTTTAAAGCTTCTTAGAATTTGGAAAATGAACAAAAATGAAATTGGAGAGGATCAGAACAATTTAAATGTCGACTTGCAGCAATCCAAAAGTTTAGGTTATTTCTGTCTTCTGCTTTTCTAAATTTTGCAACACTTTCTTCTCTCTCCCAAGATAAACACTTTTTACATATAACCTTGTCAGGTCATTAAATTTCAGATGAAGTCAATTGACAATATTAATCAATCACTGACAAGAACACAGCTGCCATTGTGCAATACATCTGGAAAAAAAATAAATAATAAAAGACGAATTTAGGCTATTTGAAGGACGAAAAGAAGCTAATTGTGTCCATGAGTGCTCGGATGAAATCATCAACATCCTCTTTTGTGTTGTAGAAGTGGAGGCTAGCTCGTGCACTCGCATTGACTCGTAAATCACGATGCAGGGGTTGTGCACAGTGATGGCCTGATCTTATTGCTACTCCATGCTGAAAACAAATTACACTAATTACATATCATTTTCCAATTCAACTTCATAATTTTTTGTGATTTTTCCCTCATTTTCTTGAAACCAACACATTTAACAAGGAGCCCCTAAAGGCATACCAAAAAAAAAATTGTTGGAAACCCCACATTTGATGACTTTTTTAATACCATTATTAACCCCAAGTCAAATTAACAAGGACACCCATTCTCACCCACCACCTCTGGCAGCCACCTAAACCCTTCTCCACCCTCCCCACCTGCCACCCTCTCTCTCTCAATCTCTTGAAGAGTTAAAAAGCACAAAACTACAACAGCAGAAGGCCATATTTATGTTCTACACATACCTGTTGGTCCAGAAATGTTGCAATATCTGTTGGGTGAATATCTTCAATGTTGAATGAACAAAGAGCAGCACGCTGGACATTTTGGGAAGGTACCGGCCCATATATGTGAATATTAGGAACTGAACGTAGGCTTGCATATAGGTAATTTGCCAGCTCTACCTGGATAAACAAATCAGAACAAAAAGAACCAGGTTATGAGTACATACATAAGAACCAGGGTTGGAGTGCATATATTTGAGGTGTAGCATACCCAGCTTAAAAGAAGGGGGGGGGAAAAAAAAAAAAGAGAGTAACTTTATAGAAATATTCCACTACTAAGGCTTGCATCACATTACAACTTACAGAAATACAGATACAAGGTCAATGAAGGTCAATGATTCTACAACTTATTCCCACTTCAGCACAGGGCAAATATCTGTTCCTACTGGCAACTAGAATGATGTCTTACAATGCTTGAAACAGAGGACTTGATCTATATAATAGAATGCAAAACAGTGGAAACTGCACTAACCTCATAATCATGAATCATTTGCATGCCAATTCCAGACAGATAATCGATTGCTGCTCCTAACCCAATTGCTTCCCCAATTGCAGGTGTTCCAGCCTCAAATCTGACCCAATCAAATGGTGGGGGTTTAACGAAACTAAAGCTTCAACATCTTGCATATTTATTTAAGTAATAAGATCATTACTAGAAGGAAAGCGTCCAAAAAAATAAAGAACTAAAAGAAATACCAACTTACAAACACCTATACACTGCATAACCAGAATACTTGGCCTTCCAATTAATTAAATTGGTATTGAATTCAAGATACTGACAACTCGGAATGATTGAAAGCGGGGATAGAAATAATATAACATGGGATGCTTTATTCACCCAAGAAAAAAAAAAAAAAAGGGATGCTCTATATTTAAGATTTGTATGCCAGCATGGATGAAGATAGAAAACTAGATTTCTAATCGTAACTAAATATTCAATTTTTAATTTGTAGAGAAGAAATTGAAGCAAAATAGCTATTAAACGATAACTTTGGTTTACTAGAGACATTGACATATTGTTTTTTTAGCTAGGTAGAAGAAACAAAATCCTTTTCCTTAGGACTAATTATTTCAAATAGAAATAGAGAATGAAGGAACTAAAAAGATTGTTACACCAGCAATTTCAAGCAATCCAGAATGATTGAAAGCAGGGATAGAAATGGAATAACATGGGATGCTCTATTTTTAAGACCTGTACGTCAACCATTTCAAACAACAGAAGAAGAAATGCAAAACTTCACATGAAAATGTGTCATGTAATGATTAGCATAAAGGAAAATGTCATGATGAAGTTCAAAAACGAAGAAGGATCTAATACAGTAAAAAAAGAGAAGAAAACATCAAGGTTTGGGACAAGTCGATCGCTAAATTTTCCCTGGAGGGAACTCATGACTAATGTCCTTTTCAGTGTCTTTATATATCCCTATTTAAACATTGATCCAATATTATAACCACCAGATATTGACTAGTTTCAATGGTGCTGAGTCCCACCATTTTCCATCTGATTCATAGGTGTTTCCCCTTTTGCAGTCTGAAGTTTGTTTCCAATCATTGGCAAACCACACCTGCTTTGAAATCAATTTTTCTCAGAAATAGCAATTCTTCAGAAATATGTACTTCTCCGGTTCAAACAATCTAGTCATGCTGGTCATCCAAGTAGCAATGTTTGCAAATATTATAATCACCAAAATATACTTGCACCTAATGCAAGGGAAGGACAGTAAATATAATTACATTTCCCCCCTGCATGTGCAATTAACCAGATTAAATTTCAGTCAAGCAATAAATAAGCTGCTAACCTGGATGGAGGTTCAGCATAAGTGGAATGGTCTAAAAATACATCAGAAATCATTTCGCCGCCACCTGTGTTTAAGAAATATTGGGGGGAGGGAAAAAAATAGACAAAAGAAACTCTTTCAGAGAAAACTCATGTGTCGATGAGTTCAGTATGCTCATAGATATAGACTTGATGAATTTGCAAGCACAGGTTATACTTCACACAAGAGAAGCTGTTCTTCTAAATTCATTAATTTCAAAGGGGAAAGGCTTACCTAAGAAAGGAGGCATGACAGACAACAGCTCACTTTTACCATATAAGAATCCAATGCCTGTAGGCCCACACATCTGAAGCATGTTTATTCCTCAACTCCAAATACACACTAAAAAGTCTTAAATACTAGTCCAAATGAAAATAAACTAACCTTGTGAGAGGAAGCAACAAGAAAATCAGCGTTGAGGCTCTGTACATCAACCACCATGTGAGGAACACTTTGACAAGCATCTACCAGCACTTTTGCCCCAACATCATGTGCCCAACCCACAATCTCCTTAATTGGTAGAACAGAAGCTACAGCAAAGTGAACAAGGAATTAATAAATGTGGTTATGACATCACACAAATTGATGATCTTCAACTGATTTCAAAAATATAAAACCGATGTTGCAAAATCTTCCACAGAAATAACAGCCAGTTCATCTCAGATTATGTTTATGCAATAAGAATGTGTTTTACATGCCATGACCTACATAGCCGGTTGATTTTCAAACACCGCACTCAAATATGGATACCACCTCTGTTGACATGCCTTGAATAAACTAGTCTATGAGTAAATAAAAAGAAAATAAAAATAAAAAGTGTTGTGGACTTCAAGTACCTAGCATGTTCGAGACATGATGTACAACCACAATTTTTGTCTTCCTTGAAATAATCTCCCTTAATTTTTCTGTATCTGGAACTTCATCTCCAGTTAAACCCGCATACTTTAAAATGGCACCAGTCTTTTGAGCCACAACTTGCCAAGGAACAATAGCACTGTGATGCTCTGCAATTGTGAGTATAACCTACAAGATATTTTTGTGATAAATAACTAATACTTTGAGCAGGATATGCAGTTTTTTTAACCAGTCTAAGATGAAAGCCCTCGAATTAGGTTGGAATAAAGGGGCTCACAAAATTACATATAGAACAAAAAGAAGTGGAGTTGAAATGAGCAAAACCTTCATCAAGAGATATGAAGTTCCAACTCCTACTCACATAAAAAAGAAGTATCACTTTCTACTCCTCCTGATTCCATGACATTGCTACATCCAAATTCTTTTGTCGTTTCTAATTAAAAAACTATTTGAGAAGATTTTAAAAGTGGATGCAGTTTCATCAATCCAGTTCATTTTACAAAACTAGCAGAAAGTAGAATTAAGAATTTGGACTAAAATGGTATATGAATTCGTGTTTGTAAAACATGATTCAGCTTAGGAAGAAACTAGTTAAGTGATGCAGAATAAGTGAGGGGAACACCAGTGAGTCCAAAATTAATATATGGCAGCAGCAAAAGGCCCTAGTTTTAGGGATGAAATTAATAGTTTACGTGGCTATAAAGATGGTAAAAATATATAGGATTTTAGTGTTTCCATAAAGTAACAAATGGGTATGGATTTGAACATGGAGAGACGGGATTTGACTATTACGTAGCACTGTGAATGGTACCCAATAACAATAAGCAAAGCTATTAAAATTTGTAGTCGTTCAAATTGAAATAAAATAAAATGACATACAATGAATTCAAAATTATAACATTGGGCCAAAAATACTAATGCAGCAAAAGAGAGCATACCTCATCTTCTGGTTTTAAATTTGAAAGGCCCCAGGAATAAGCTACTAGGTTGATAGCTTCAGTAGCATTTTTTGTGAAAACAATCTCTCTAGACTCAGATGCATTGATGAAAGTTGCCACCTTTTTTCTTGCCAATTCATATTCATCCGTTGCTTTCACACTACAATAAAAATAAAAATAAAAATAACATAATAATTTTGCATATTTTACAACAAAAACAATCATGAAGACTTTGTTGCTTTTAACTATTATATAAATTAGTGTTCAAAACCTCAGGAAATGAATCCCACGGTGCACATTTGAATTGTATGTTTCATAATAGTTTTGTATAGCCTTCAAAACAGCAGTGGGCTTCTGAGAAGTTGCAGCATTGTCAAGATAGACAAGTTTTGAGCCATTTACCTCCTGCGAAATCATGTTGATACTTATAAAACAATATCACACATTACAATATGTAAACTTCTTTTGAGAAGTAACAACATAACCTATCTAACAATTGGAACTATATTTAATACAAAAATGATAGTCTAGATCGCATCCCTTCATGATATGATTTATCTTTTTATTATTAGACACCTCCTTTCATGATATAATATTTCTTGTTGCACTCATTTAATTAGGTGTGTCTATTCTTAGTATCTATACAAATAGGTTTGACGTATTTCTACAACCAATGATTATAAACACACCTATTTGAATAGACACAATTCTAATCGCTGAATTGCAAGCTGATCCTATGGTCCAGAACACTCCATCCAAATTGTACCCATGTGAACCACAAGACACTCCACATAATCAAGGTCTTAATGTAATCCTAAAACAGTAAAAGTGTTGCCCAATCAAACCATAGTTTCATACGATTACATACACATGATACACACATTATACAGTTGAGAGGAGTGTCAGTCTTCATTAACCCATTCCATTTCCACCTTCTAACAGATTTGGAACAAACGTATAGACGATTCCTGGGCTTCCTACTATAACACAATATATCAAATAAAAATTTAATTTTGAAAATTTTCTAACACAATATTTAGGCACATAGAGAATGCTTGGGCACTGCTTGGACCCACATGGGGTGCAACATAGGCAAGCACATGGGTAAATTCAATTTTCCTTAGGCAACATAGTGGTGTATAAAAAGACATTATAACAAGATGTACACCCTCAGAAGGTTATCAATCTCCCCACTTAAAAGGGATGACATCCTCGTGACTTGTTGACCATGTGAGCTCCAACTATTTCCCAAGTGTTGTGAAGTCCCCCTCCAATTGCCAACTAACTTCACCATCACCAAGTCCCATCCAATTGACCAATAATTCTCAGACTTTTTCCAACCATGAGAGGTTCTCATGCCACCAGCTACATGATGGTTTCAACACTCCTATTTCCTACCTTATTTGTGATATTTTTTTCAAAGAAGACTCATTATGAGACGAATCACTCTTGTCCGAGAAGTGGGCTTTAGATGGAAGACCCAAGGGACATTATCCACAATGGTGTAACAATCTTATAAGCTGCTCTTCCAGCCCGCTTTGGCAATCCTCACCGGGTAAATCCAAACGGTGCGATGACAATGCTATTAGCTTGTTTTGGGTAAGATGAACAAATAAATTTATATATTGGTGTAATCATTGCTTGTTCAGTATGTGAATAATCTAATAGCCAAAAAAAAATAAAAATCACTAAACTCCTTTAGATTATCACTCTATGCAAGTACGAACACACTTTCACAAAAATTTTAAACATAAATTATCCTAAACAAAGAAAAGAGAAAACTAAAATAAAACAATAAAAAAAATTATAAAAAAAATGAAGAAGTAGAAGATATAGTAGTAAAGAAATAAACAAAGAAAAATTAGAAAAACAAAATTGAAAAAAAAAAATCCGAAATGAAGTCAAAGTTAGTGAAATGAAAGTTGAATCCTATTTTCTGGGCAACCAAACGGAAGATAGAAAACAGAAATCAAAAGTACGTACCTGGTGAAGAATAGGAAAATCAGGTCGGGTGATGTGTCCGAGCGAAACGGGACCAAGTTTCGGATCTTCTTCGCGAACGATTGAAGAAGAAGCTTTAGCAGATACAACAGAAGAAGAAGAAGAAGAAGAAGAAGAAGAAAATCTGCGAAAGCCAAAACGGAGAGTAGTTGTGGAGGTCCGATTGGGGAGAGTGAGATTAGGGTTTATGATTTTGAAAGAAGGGAATTTGACACCAACACCTTCTGCCGCCGCCGCCGCAGCCACGGTGACCGTCGCCGTCGTAATCATCATCGGCGGAATTGTGTAGCGACGAGAAAGATAAAATCAGAAGAAGAAACGGAGCTAAGTAGAGAAGGTAGGGTGTGATTTGTGTGAAGCCAGAATGAGATAGAACCCACTGTTGCATATAGGATTTTTCTTTTCTTTTTTTAATTATTTAATGATTTTTTGTCAAAATAATTTGATATAAGGACATCTCCAACGGTTCAGTATTTTTTTTATTAAATTTGAGTAAAAAATGACAATTTTCTCAATTTAATATGAGTTGTTCCAACGGGTGTACTGTACCTTGCATCAAAAGACAGGGATGTTCGGCAGGACGACCGGTCGGTCGACTGGACAAGCTTTTTTTCTCCATCAGCAAACTCTTATCACTACTTCATATGTTACTCTTGGTGGTCGACGGTCGACCACCCAGTGTAAAATTTTTACAATTTTTTGGTTTAAAGCGGTCATCTGGTGGGACATCCGGCCGGACGTCCAGCCGATCGTCCGATAGGTCCAACTCAACGACTATGCACAATGAATTGGTGCAAGGGGCAAGTCATCCTCAATTTGGTGAAACGTTTATGTTTTCTCAATTTGATATTGTTTTGGTGCAACTGTTGGAACACAAAAAGTAAATTCTTTTCATCAAATTTGAATTTGATGTTGGATTTGGCGAACGGATGGAGATGGTCTAATCTATCTATCAATTTATATATATTAAGGAAAATAAAATTTACGCTAAATTTCAAAACTCTGCATTAATTTTGTTAATTTTTGATTATTTTTTAAAAAGATAAAAATATTAAAGGTGAAACATTAATAAATCTCAAAATGAGATTTTGTGAACGGTTTAATCCTTCATTTTTTCTTATCAATCCAAAAGTCTCATTAAAGTGAAAAATACATAAAAGAGTAGTCACTTACATGTTTGAGTTTAATTTTTGAAAGACAAAAGTGAGTTTCTCCAAATGTAAAATTACATATTTGGACAATCTGCACTATAGAGGTTTTGAATTTTCTCTCATTTTGAAACAAATCTCACATTACAAATAAGAACGTAACACTCCAATATAACATACTAAAAAACTCCTTAGTATATTTTTCTCAAACGTAACAACGTAATACTTCAAACTTTTCCCAAACGTATAACACTCTAATGTAATATACAAAAAAACTCCTTTGTATACTTTTCTCAAATGTAACTGTACGAGGAGCAAATATCCGGTGTTGTCCGTACTCCCCGTGTCCAAGCTTTACTTCACTCCGATTAACCTGCGAACACAACGATGGTGAGCTACCCGGCGGTGTGTTGTCAAAAAATCCCTCCGATGAGCAAGTTAGTACACTTCTAGAGAGAGAGAAGACAAAGTGGTCTTTTAGCTCTCACCAGTCTCCCCACTGTAGACACCCCATTTTTGACCGACCTTAAGACTCAGACGTCACCGATTGAGCGCTAGGTGATGTTGCATAATATGCTCGTTCAGAAGTTTCAGAGTCGCGGCTGCGAGCCCCGCCTCCAGACTTCCGAACCCTTTTTTGTGCCTTGTCTCGGTTTGCGAGCCAGACTCGGTTTTCTCTGTTTCTTTTCCCGAGGGAAGGGAGAGGTCCCGTAGACCATCTCTCAATGTCCAAAGGCTACATTTGGTGGCCGTAGGCCATTTTGCCCATTTCGGAGTCCGGTTCCCGGTTTTCGGAGCCGTCAAGCCGTGTGCCTCGGTTCGGGACCGCTTAACCATCTCCTATTGCTCTGATTTTTGGAATACATCTTATTTCATCCCTTTTGAGGGACACTGGGGTCTGAGAAACCCACTTCGAGGTCGAATACCATTTTCGGTGCTTAACAGCCCATTTTCGGGACCCCGAACTGCGTGTTTTGGCCCCGGAACGTTCGTTTTACAACGGTTTTCGTTCATTTTTGGCAGGTACCTCTGTTTTATCACAGGGAAGGTCACTGAAGGGTGGGAGGCCAGCAATTGTTGCAGCAACCAGTTATCTCTCTTCCGGAGCCTCCCGGCGCCCGTTTTTCGCACTTCCGGGCTAATGTTGAATACCTTGGAGCTAGTGTTGCCAACTTTCAACCACATATCTGTGATCTACACATCTGAGAGGCCCCTAAAATTTCATGGCCGGCCATTAAGGTCACCTGACCCTTTTGACCCCTTTCTTCCGAGCTAATGTTGAACCCCTTGGACCCTTTTTCTTGAACTTTGAACCACATATCTGTGATGTACACACATGAGAGGCCCCTAAAAGTTCATGGCCGGCCAGTAAGTCAACTTGACCCTTTTGACCCCCTCTTTCCGAGCCATTGTTGAACCCCTTGGGCCCACTTTCTTGGAATTTCAACTACATGGTTGTGTTGTACACACATAGGACTACCTCCCCAATAGCTGGTCGGCCAGAAAATCACCTTGACCATTTTGACCCCTAGCCGGCCGGCTAGGGGGTGTGGCCGGCCGGCCACCTCCAGCAAAAGTGTGAGGCCGGCCTGCTTCCTTGCACTGTGCCCTTTCCAGCTGTGGGGCAATATCCCCCAGATATTTTCTGTATCCGGGGGATATTTTGTGGGGGAGTTTTGCCCTCCTTCTCCCCCACCTTTACACCCCATTTTGAACCTTTATAACCAGCTGGTGGCCTTCTTTGTAAGGGTTAGAAAAATTATTCTTCAAAGCTCCATAGCCAACTCCATCTTCTTCCCTCTCAATTCTTCAAAAAACCCTAAATCCCTAACCTTCATTCCTTCTACACCACCAAGCTCTACCACCACCACATCACTTCCAGCAGCAAGGAAGGTTTCTAGAAGGCAAAAGAAGCTGCAAATCCATCCAAGAAGCAACAAAAGCTTGAATCTTCAAGGGTAAGTTACACTTTTAACCTTTTGACCCTTTTCCTTGATCTATTTCTAAGCCCCACTTCTTTTTGGTTTCAAGCTCCGGCCCTAACTGAAAAGGGCCATATTTTGAGCCCATCTTCACTTCTCATTAAGGGCTCAACCTTGTTTGAGCCCTCCATAATATACTTGCTTCATTGATCATCTTGTATGTCATGATTTTGCATGCTATCTTTGGCCCATGAGCAATCTATTTTTGAGCATGTTATAAACTGATATAAGGCTTATTTTGAGCCCCTCTTCAACATTGGAGAAGGGCTCAACATTGTTTGGTGTTTCCATGTGTCACTTGTAGTTATATCCCCTATTTGGCCCCATTTTTGCATAAATTGATAGCCCTCTTTGCTTCTGTTTTTGGCTCTTGGTCCGAACTAAAAGTGGCCTTATTTTGGCCTATACTTCATGTTTCATTCACACTTTTTTTCTGTTTGGTGATTATTTTATATACTTCATGTTATAGCACCTTTTGAGCCTTGTTTTGCATCACATTTTTAGCATGTTTGTATACTGATTTGAGGTCTTCCATATACTGTAAATGTTCATGTTTTTGGTCCATCTTCAGTGTTGTAGAAGGAAATTTTTCAGTTTGAGTTTTGCTTATACCACTTGCCTCATTACCCCTCTTTTGGCCCCTATTCTTGCATGCTATTTTTCCCTTACTTATACTTGCTGTTTGGCCATGTTTATAACTGTGAAAGTACGTCTTTTGGGACTGTCTAGCTTCTGTCTTTGCATTGCATGTCCATATTGTGCATGTTTGGCATAGCTATAGGCCATTTCGGGTGCCTTATGTTGCATTTCGGGGCATTTCCTTGCATTTCATGTCATTTCGCTTCATTTCGGGACTGTTTTCCCCCATATTTTGTTGCTGAAATTCCATTAGCATGCTTGCATATCATTTTTTCCATTTCATTGCATTTTGGCATCGCCTCGGTTTGCGTGCCCGTGTGCACGCATTTCGAGGCACTTCATTTTCTACTATCGGCATCCGATGTGAGTGTGGCTGAGGCTCTCTCATGTTGGTATAAGCCCATTTGTCATTTCCATGTCATTCGCATCATTTTAGCATCGCCTCGGTTTGCGTGCCCGTGTGCACGCATTTCGAGGCACTTCATTTTCTGCCATCGGCATCCGATGTGAGTGTGGCTGAGGCTCTCTCATGTTGGTATAAGCCCATTTGTCATTTCCATGTCATTTTCATATCATTCTATCATCGCCTCGGTTTGCGTGCCCGTGTGCACGCATTTCGAGGCACTTCATTTTCTGCCATCGGCATCCGATGTGAGTGTGGCTGAGGCTCTCTCATGTTGGTATAAGCCCATTTGTCATTTCCATGTCATTTTCATATCATTCTATCATCGCCTCGGTTTGCGTGCCTGTGTGCACGCATTTCGAGGCACTTCATTTTCTGCCATCGGCATCTTATGTGAGTGTGGCTGAGGCTCTCTCATGTTAGTATAAGTCCTTGTTGCATTTTTCATGACATTCGCATCGCTTTCACATCGCCTCGGTTTGCGTGCCAGTGTGCACGCATTTCGAGGCACTTCATTTTTATCCGACGGCATCCCATGTGAGTGTGGCTGAGGCTCACTCATGTTGGTATAAGCCCATTTGTCATTCTCATATCATTTCATCATATTCTAGTATTGCCTCGGTTTGCGTGCCCGCGTGCACGTACTTCGAGACACATATCATTGCCTCGGTTTGCGTACCCGCGTGCACGTACTTCGAGACACATATCATTGCCTCAGTTTGCGTGCCCGCGTGTACGTACTTCGAGACACATATCATTGCCTCGATTTGCGTGCCCGCATGCACGTACTTCGAGACACATATCATTGCCTCGGTTTGCATGCCTGCGTGCACGTACTTCGAGACACATATCATTGCCTCGGTTTGCGTGCCTGCGTGCACGTACTTCGAGACACATATCATCGCCTCGGTTTGCGTGCCCGTGTTCACGCACTCCGAGGTATTTCATCTTCATAGCATTCTGCATTTTCTCGATTTGCGTGCCTGCGTGCACGCATTTCGAGGCATCTCATTTCATAGCATAATATATACTAGGTTGTATCTTAATTGCATTTCATGCATATCATGCATATTGCATCGTGTCCGGAATAGGAGTTAGCTCGGGCACGGGAAACGAGGTACATTTCGTACTCCGAGTGACGGAATGTGTCTCAATTCACCAGTCACCGACACTCCGGATTATCCATGATGGAGTTAGGTTTTAGCTGTAGTTTCATGTGCATTCATCCTATATTGAGTTGTGCATTTCGACTCCTCGGCCATCATGCCTCGGTATGCGTGATTGGTGGCACGAGGATCGAGACATGCATATATTTGTGCAAATACATTGCTATGCCCCTTTCCTGCTCTCTGTTGCAGCAAAACCAGGAATCAGCAACTTTCCGGGACTTGGCACGCTTTTCAAGAATAACAGGTGTAAACAGAGGCTAATTGGGGCATTCCGGTGGATTTCCGCGCAAGACAATCCGGACATGCATCATCCACCAGAAGCAAGGCAGTCCCTGGCTTGCACGCCAGTTTATTTGCTTTCTAGTTAATTCATTAATTAATTAGAATTCTGTAATATTTTGGATTGTAATATTCTTTTATTTGGGGACTGTAATATTTGGACTATATTATTTATTTGGACCCTCCGAGTGAGGGCACAACTGTAATAAGTGTGGGTGAGTGTGATGTATGTCTTCCAACCCCACGTCTTTCTCCCTTTTATTTATCCGCTTTTGATGGTTAGATTAGGGCATATTTTAATTAGCATACAGTATGACAGCATGTTTGCATTATTCATCTGTATTGCATGCATCGGGCTCGACGCATCATACTAACTGCATTGTACTTTCAATTCCAAGTTGAATACATGTTAGTTGTAGCATTTCATATGCCATCTTAGAATAGCCGAGCCTACTATAGTTGCATTTTGCATGTGTTGCATTAAGCATTTTTGTATACTTAGGATCATGCATGATTTCTAATGTAGTTTCTGTTTTTGGCTTGGAGTACTCGGTAAGCTTTATGCTTTAGCATCCTTGCATGCGTGTGAATGAATGCCATGATAGCATGCTTACCATGAGGCTATGTGCTTATCTGATATATCTGCCTGAATGCCTGTGGGTGAAGGTTGGGTTATCTAAATTGGAATGAATCATCAAAATGTTTCAAGCCTACCTACGGGTAGCAAACCATTTTCAAAAACAAACATGAAATGTTTTGTTCCAATTCGGGCGACCCGGTCTATACTTATATGCTGTGAGCATCATATAGTAACCTAGGCTAATAACCGGAATAAGAACTCACAATGTTTTCAAAATTTGATATCATGGTTAGTAGAGGCCGGTCTATGACCGGGCGAGCGGGGGTGCTCACGAAGTGACCTTCCCCAATCGTACCCAAGTTCCCGAGCCGAGGCAACTTTGGTGATGACGGACACGTGGCCTTTTGGCACCGAGTCAGGGTTTCCTAAATTTCCCAAAATAAAATATTTAGGTGGCGACTCTGTATCTGGCAAAGCAGTCCATGTTTGGCACTTCTTTCAAAAATCAGTTTTCCTAAAACGATTTGCCGGATTTGGACTCTTTGGTTCAGATTTAGAACCGTGACTACGAAAAGTCGAGTCCGAGCTGTAGCGAGGTCCCCCGCGGGCTTGTTACACCCACATATGGAGGCCCTGCCTTGTTTATATAGTTTCTGCGCGCGCTTTTGCGCCCATTTCTCTAGGGACGGATGGACCTACTCCCCTCTCACATTTCTCCACGTCTCAGAGCCAAAACAGCTAATCACCACCTAACGAAACTGTCAGACCGAATTAAAGCATATGAACCGCGGAACCTCCTTCCAGCAGTACCGGGGTGCCGCATAAAACCCCCAACCGAACTACTCCCAACGTGACATCATGGCTTACCGAAATAATCGTTCTAATTGACCGATTACTTTCACTCAGTCCTGGCCGTTCTCCTTCCCGGTTGGTCTGATCCTCAGAAGTTTTAATCCGCCTAACACGTCGGAGTGCACATGTTCAACCAAGATATCAGTCCAAGGTCACTCAAGCTAGATCGCGCCGAGATTTCGACCGGAGCGCGCAATGAACGCACGAGCTTAGCTCGGCCTGAATCAGCTTGGCCCAACTTAGCTCGGCCCAACGCCAAATTAGGAAATCTCCCTCTCAATTGCCCCTTAATCCCGTCTGCGCCAGAGTGACCGAGATTACCTTCTCCGACCGAGATCACCAATCTGCTCGGTCGCCATCCTCAACTTATTCGCCGTGCTAACTTTCTTGCTTGGCTTCATCACTTGCTCGGTCGACGTTTCGACTCATGCCTGTCTTTTCAGTACTGACACCAGTCTCATCACATACATGTGTCCTTCGCTCATTGGCCTCACGCAGCCAACCAAGCCGTCACACGCCATCGCCTCGAATTCAAATTTTTGGCGCCCTCTCTTCTTCCATATACCTCTTACCTGAGCCAACCATTCGTCTTTATTATTCACCGTATACGCCATAGGCTATTCAGAGCGTAATCACACTAAAATCTTGCCCCTTGCGTTATCTGCCATTCTCAAGCGTTTTCCTGGGGAAGTTGAGCTCACCATCGCCATTGCAAAGCATCTCATTGTTCGGGGGGCATCGATCTATGCATCAACCCATAAGTTCTTCTCTCTCTCATCCCCCTTTTTGTTTCTTTTGGTATTTATTTAATTCTTCGAACCCCAACTCTCACATTCACATTTGGAGGGAGTCAAAAATTCCCACTTCACACCATAAAGGGAATAGGATTAGGGTTTTTCATCGTTCTAAGGCCCTAGGGTCCCCAGTCTTCACTTGTTCATCATAGGAGACGATGAATAGGAGAGGATCTGGATTCGACTGGGCTTGGAATAACTTTTTAATTTGAAAAAACTAGTAAACCGGGCAAATTCGTTGTTTGCGGAGTGATGGTAAATCGGGACAGCGGATACCCGGTCGTGTGACCGGGCTAACATCTGGCATGCTTACACCACTAGGATAACTAATACGGTGAGCTGTCGAGAACGCTTGATACGACCGAGCTACAATCAAGCTCACCTGCGTGACTGTGTTTCTACTTACACTTGATTTTTAACTGCAGAGTCCTAGGTGACCAGGCACACCAACACAAGAGCTCTCAAAAGCTGAGCAACCATCATTCAAAACTTTGCCTTTAACACACAGCCGTACTGAAACAAGCCGACCTCAAATGGGGCGATACCGCTTCCTCGTTAACATGCCGGGTGCACTTGTTGTGTTTCGAGACAAGTATGGTGTCCCTAAAGATGTCCACCTCGAGCTCGGTGCAGAAGACATTTCTCCCTTGGGCAAACTGGATCAATGCCTTTTCACTATGCTGTCAATTGTTGAGGGAGGTCTTCGCTTCCCGGTCCAACCATTAATATGTGAATTCCTTTGGCGTATCGGGCTAGCACCAACGCAAGTTTTAACAAACACTTATAGAATAATAAACGGGGTTACCGAACTGAATAACTAGCTTGGCTTGAACCTAGGTCTGGCCAAGATTTTACACCAATATACCCTCGGCCACACGGCCGACGGGTTTAATTATTATTTGAAAATCAGACTAGGCAAAGAGAAGTTGGTGACCGGCACACTGGATAAAGACATGCACAACGATGACTTCTTCTAGGTGTCCGGTAACTACGAGACAACTGATGTGCCTGGTTAGTACAACAGTAAGAACTTCGGTTCAACATGTAAGCTGTGTTCCCTGACTGGCCAAGTTATTTTGCTTTACTATTCTGTATTAATCGTTTTCTTCTCGTAGCCATCGATGCCTTGCAAGTGAACTACTTTAACCCGAACAAAGCTGTCATCCGAGCAATGCTGCGGTACCGTCACTGAGATTGTCATGACCGTCTCGGTTACGTGCCGAGTTACCGGTACTCGGCCCCCCGCAGAAGTAGGGTTACTGACTTCCTGTGAGCACTATCTCTACCACCAGACCCAACGCTTTGGGACGTGCTAATCCGGTTAACCGAGGAAGAAGAAATGGCGAAACGCACTCGAATTAAGAATCTCATCGCCGCCACGTCCACCAAGGAGCCAAACATCCCCCCTACTGCCCCTATTTCCGGTCAAACCCTTGGGACCGTGATAGCCTTGCCATCGACCACCGTAGCACCAGCCAGCAAAGAAATACGTAAAGCTGGAAAGAGGCCCCCGCTCTACCGATCCAACGGCCGAGCATGTTGCTGAGCTAAGCACTGAGCAACCGGCGGAGGGCTCTGAACCAACACCCCCATGGCAACCGCAATTCAAACACCGGGGTAAAGATATCCCGACCACTGCATTGGTCAAGGGGGACAAGGAGCACCTCCTGGCCTTCGATTTATCAAAGGCATTGTTTCTGCCAAGCGACATAACCGGCAGCGATCACATGTCCGACATCCGCCTAGTGAAATCTGCAATCAAGTCTATGACCAGGATAAGAGTTTGGCAAATTTTTCTTAGTATTACCAAGGTTATTTTCTTATTTGGACTAATTTTCCTCCGCTACCATGCAGGCCATCCAGAAACAACACCTTGTCATGGGCTGAATTCACAAACTCCGGCAGAAGGTGTCCGATTTCACCAACCTAGCCAAGCATCTGAAGATTGAGCTGGGGTGGTCTAAGTCCTCATTGGAGGTGGCCAACGCAGACAATGCAAGGTTGCTCGGCCAACTTGGTACCATCGAGTAGGAAAGAGATGCTCTGTGCACCGAGCTTGAAGAACTGAAAAAGGCTAGGCAGAAATATGTGGATGAAGCCAATGATCTCGGTTTCAAGGAGGCCGAGGACAATTATACCAAATAGGTAGGAGCCACCAAGGACATTTTTTTCAAGTCTGGTTGGAAGGTGACCTACGAAAAGCTCGGTCACGGCTTTGAAACCAAGGTGTTTGCCTCCCCTCCCCCTGTCTTTCTGCCAAGCTACATGGTACACTATGCCAATGAGGTCTTCAACTTATTACAAGAAGAGGTCGACGAGGGAGGTGGCGAGAGGACCGAAAAAGAGGCCGAGGAAAGATGCGGTTAATCGGAGTCCGAACTAAATGAGCCAGGGGACAAAAAAATGACTGTCGTGGTCGACTTGGAGGCTACTGCAAAGGGGGTTAGAGATGACTTCGCCGACCTCTCCCCCTTGGTCTAGTTAAGCTTTGTAAAGATTAATAACCGGGCTTGCTCCTCTTTTTTCTTTTTTCTTTTTTTCTGCGTACTTTTGTAACCGGGCTATAAGCCCCTCATTATGTACTTAAATTTTCAATCAATGAAAGTTTTTTTGGCGACTTATCTCGAATGCTTTTGCAGTGTATGTCATGTCTTCCTTGAAACCGTACAATGCATGTTGGACAAAGTACCCACTGATTGAACCAGGGAAATCATCTCGGTCTTAAGAAAGTGCAACATAACATCCAGTCTTTTCCATTGCAAATGATTTTTCGACTTGTGATCAAACAAAAGCATCTGAATTAAAACACTAGTTCATCAACTCTATTGACTGTGCTAAATCATCTCGGCTAAATCATCTTGGAGTTGGGTATTTCATAAACTTCGATGGCCGAACAAAATCATTTCGGCTTCAATCCTGGAGTTGGATAATTTGCCAACTCAATTGACCGAGCTAAATCATCTCGGCTAAAACAACAGAGTTGAAAAATTCACTAACTCAATTTGGCCGAGCAAAATCATCTTAGCTTCAATCCTAGAGTTGAACCATTCATCAATTCAATTAACCGAGCAAAATCATCTCAACTAAAACATCAAAGTTGAACAACTCACCAACTCAATTTGGCCGAGCAAAATCATCTCAGCTTCAATCCTAGAGTTGAACAATTCACCAACTCAATCGGCCGAGAAAAATTATCTCGGCTAAAACATGAGAGTTGAACAATTCACCAACTCAATTTGGCCAAGCAAAATCATTAGAGTTAAACAATTCACCAACTCAATCGGCCGAGAAAAATTATCTCGGCTGGGGGCAGTTGCCCCTTGTTTATTGCACAATCAAACAAATTGATCACGTATAGTAACTCTTTGCTATTACATTCATGAATTTACAAGGTGACAAGAAGAATTACATAGGTAAATCGAGGAAAATGCTCACCCTTCACAAAAAAATTACATTAAAAGATGGAAACTAAAAATAAAACAACCTTAGATTTGCTGCGTTCCACGGCTGTAGTATAGCTTTGCCATCCAAGTCTTCCAGATGATATGTCCCTTTGCCCGCCAGACTGGTGACCTTGTAACGCCTTTCCCAGTTTGCCTCTAGTTTTCCTTCGCCCAACACTAGGGTGTTGCCAATCACCTTCCACAAGATCCAGTCTCTAACTTTGAACGGTCTAGGGTGAATCGTCTTGTTATACTTCCGGGATAGTTTTTGTTGGTATGTTGTGACATAGATCAGGGCATTTTCTTGGCGCTCTTCTGCTAGGTCCAAGTCTAAGGCGATGGCTTCGGCGTTCAAGTCGAGCTCGAAATTTTCGTTGCGAACAGTGGGCATACCGATCTCCAACGGGGATGACTGTTTCTATGCCATATGCCAAAGCGAACGGTGTCTCCCCGGTTGAGCGTCTTGGTGTTATTCGGTAAGCCCAGAGAACATTTGACAGTTCCTCGGCCCACTTTCCTTTGGCTTTCTCTAATCTCTTCTTCAGCCCATCGAGAATGGTCTTACTTAATGCTTTAACTTGGCTGTTGGACTGAGGGTAGGCCGGGGTGGAATTATAGAATTCTATCTTTAGTTTCTCACAAAATCCTTTAAACAATTGTCCATCAAATTGAGTGCCGTTGTAGAAGATCAAAGCCTTGGGGACGCCAAACCGTGTTACCACATACTGCCAAACAAATTTCTTCACATCATTTTCTTTCATTGCCACCAAGGGCTTGGCTTCAACCCACTTTGTGAAGTAGTCCATCGCTGCTATAAAGAACTTGCGATTGCCCGGCGCGGTTGGGAGTGGTCCCATCATATCAAGCCCCCATATTGTGAAAGGCCAAGACTTGTGAGAGGAAAGAGCTCTCTAGCCGGCTGGTGAATTTGGTAGGCGAATTTCTGGTACTTTTCGCATTTTCTCACATATTTCTGTGTATCTGCCTGCATGCACGGCCGCCAGTAGCCTTGTGAAATAGCACGGTAGGCTAAAGATCTCTCGCCGATGTGGCTCCCACACATTTTTTCGTGGATCTCGTAAAGAAAAGCATCGACTCTATTTGGGTGAACGCATTTAAGGTATGGACCGGTGAAAGACTTCTTATACAAAACGCCAGATGGAGAGAGCCAAAATCGCTCAGACTTCACCCGGATTTTGTGTGCCTCTTTCTTGTCAGTTGGTAGGTTCCTTTCCTTGAGGAAAAAGATAATAGGGTCCATAAAAGAAATACCCAGCTCAGCACATAGAACTTCTGTCTGCTGTGAGTCTTCAATGTTGGGTCTTGGGAGGAACTCAATCAAGAGGGGGCTAGGGGTTGATTTGTCAGACATGGAAGCTAAACCGGCCAACTCATCTTCCCAGTCGTTATCTTCCCGACTAATTTGTTGAACTTTTATGGCTTGGAACTTCTTGATCTGCTCTCTCACCAGAGTTTGATATTTGGCCATTCTGTCGTATTTGGCTTCATATTCTCCAGACACTTGGTTTACAACGAGTTAGGAGTCCCTGTAGACCATTAGCTCGGATGCTCGCAAATGGAGCACGATTTTCAGTCCGGCTAATAGTGCTTCATACTCGGCCTCGTTGTTTGATGCTGGAAACCCAAGCGTGATAGAATGTTCGATGGTTAGTCCGTCTGGCAAGATTAACACTACGCCTAGCCCGGCTCCATACCGGTTTGAGGCACCATCCACAAAAAGTTTTCACATTTCGCCAATAAAATGTTTCCAGCATTCTGAGGGATCTTAGGATTTTTGAAGGTTTAAATGATCATGGTTGCTCGGCCGCTCTGTTATATCTGTTGCATGCGCGCTGTTAACGATTGCAACAAACAGGTCTTCCTCCTCCCTTGGTGATGCGGTGCTGGATCCAACAGGTTGATCTGTTATTCACAAATCCAACGTCGCATTGCCAGGCTGGACTAGACCATGGAGTGATGGGTTTGCAAACGAGCGTGCAACTTTTGCATCGCCATTAATTTTCGCCGTGCTTACCCTTAACAGCCTGGTTGTATCAGTAAGATCCACTGGGTAAACCGAATGAATTCCATGCAAGAATTCCACAACAAAGTCGGCCAATGCTTGAGCTTTGATAGCTGTTCGGGGTTGAAACTTGACATCGAACTGCCCCAACTCGACTGCCCATTTTAGAATTCGACTGGAGAAGTCTGTCTGCTCAAATAAGGCTTTCAAAGGGAACTCAGTCAGCACCATGATCGTGTGAGCGTGGAAATAATGTGCCAATTTCCTAGAGACCAACATTAACACCAAAGCAAGTTTTTCCAACGGCAAGTATCTGGACTCCACCGGGAGCAAGGTTTTGCTTACATAGAAGATCGGTAGATGTTGGGGGCCTTCTGCCCGGACGAGCACCACACTAACGGTATGTTGAGAAACAACTAGATAAAGGTAGAGTTCTTCGCTATGCTTCGGCGTGACCAAGAATGGAGCGGAAGATAGATATGTCTTTAGCTCGGCCAAGACTTTGTCACATTTTTTGTCCCATGAAAACTTGGAGTTCAATGCTTGGAAGAAAGGGCGACAGCGATCTGATGACCAGCTTATAAATCGGTTAAACACGGCTACCATACTGGCAAGATGTTGCACACCCTTCGCCGAGTTGGGTTGCTTCAATTCCTGTGTGGCTTTAATTTGGGAAAACTCCACCTCGATGCCTCGGTTGGTGACCAAGAAGCCCAGGAATTTCCTTGACCCCACGCCGAAAACATATTTAGACGCACTCAGACTCAGCTTGTGTTGTTTAAGAATGGCGAACATCTCTGCCAGGTTGGCCAAATGGTCGGCCTCACGTTTGCTTTTGACCACCATGTCATCGATGTAAGCCTCTATTGTGCGACCGAGCAGTGGGGCGAACATCTTGGTCACCATTCTTTGAAAGGTCACCCCGGTGTTTTTCAAGCCAAAAGGCATGGCTCTGTAGCAGAACAATCCCTTCGGTGTTATGAAAGATGTAATCTCCTGGTCAGGCTCATGCATGGCGATCTGGTGATAACCGCGGTATGCATCCAAGAAACTGAGTTGATTGTGCCCGACTGTAAGGTCTACCAGTTGGTCGATCCTGGGCAAAGGAAAACTGTCTTTAGGGCAAGCTCGGTTGACTGTCTTGTAGTTGACGCAGACTCGCCATTTTCCATTCTTCTTCAGTACCACGACCATGTTAGAAACCCAACGAGGGGTAGTGCACTTCTTGGATTGCCCTTGCTTCGAGTAAGTTTTTGACCTCCTTTACCACTATCTTGGCGTGATAAAAGACTGATCTCTGTGTTCTTTGAATGACAGGCCGAGCATTCGGAAAGACATTGAGTTTGTGGCAAATAAAGCTTGGATCGACGCTAGGCATGTCATAAGGCGTCCATGCAAACACTTTAATATTCGCCACCAAGAACTCTATCATCTCCAGCCGTTCTTGTGCGGTCAAGCTGGATCCCAACAGAAAGAACTTGTTTGGATTGTCTTTACTGATCTGCACCTCTACCAAATCTTCAACGGCCTTTTCTTTGGCCCTAGTGCCCACATCATCCAGGACACTTTGATCTTCTGGACCTTCGATCATTTGCACGAAGCCTTTGGCTGCTCGGCTCCCATTCACGGCCACGAAACACTGTTTGGCCATGACCTGATCGCCCCAAATCTCTTCAATCACCCCCGTAGCTGAGGGGAACCTCATAACTTGGTGGTAGGTCGATGCCAACGCCTGCATGGCGTGAAGCCATCCCCTGCCTAGGATCAAATTACATGTGGAGGACACCTTCAACACCCAAAACTCCACCTGCTTGACCACGGATTTGACTTTGACCAGTAGGATTATTTTTTCCATGGGCCACTCCAGTTGCGAGTTGAAACCAACCAGTGGCGAAGTTGCCAGAGCCAAATCTGTATCTCTTTGTTTGAGCTGCTTGAAGGCGTCGTAGTACATGATCTCGACCGCACTACCTTGGTCGATTAAAATGCGCTTAACGTCAAAGTCCTTGACACGAAAAGTGACCACCATAGCGTCATTGTGTGGCGTTTGAATGTGCTCAAGATCCCGGCTTGAGAAACTAAGCACATTTTTCTCCTCGGTCTTACCTCTTTTAACCATGGGCTGGACTGACAGGACTTCCCTCATATGTTCCGCTTTTTTTATCATCCCTCGGAGCTCGCATACCTACGCTAGCGCGATGATACCATGGATCACATTGACCACTCCTTAGGGGGGTGCTTCTAGGGCAGCCAAACCATTTGGCTCAGCCAGAGCATGATACGCAGCCATGACGCCCCCGTCGATGTCACGGTCCAAGTGACTAGCGGCGACCAACTCCTCCAAGTGTTGCTCTAAGGGCAAACAGTCCTCCGTATGGCACCCATGCTCACCATGAAAGGTGCAGCGATACCGCGGATTGAAGCCCTTCTGCGCATCGCCCAACTTGGCTGGAAATCTGACATACACCTCGTCGCGGATTTCACTAAGGATGCGGTAAATTGGGATCTTGAAAACCATGGTGATGCCTATTCGGGCGTTCAACTTTCTATTCACATCTGCCGCGGCATCATAGGGATAATCAACTCGGTCGTTGCGGCGACCTTTACCCCAGTTTCTATGATCCAGACCACAGTCTGATTCTCTTACATGGTCAATTGGACGGTTTGCCTCATGTCCGACCATGTGAACTTTTCCAACCACCCTTTTGTCTGTTGCCACCGAATTCGCCTTCATGGTAGCCGCGGTTGCATCATCCTCTACTTGGATGTGCTCGTTGATGCGTTGCATCAACAGCTTCATGGTAGTCGATTGGTTCGTGGTGAGCGAGTCCCTCAGTCTATATCCTACCGGGAGACCGCACTTGTATTGTTTGATTGCCAAGTTGGTCGGGCAATCAAGGATCTCGTTGAAGGTTTCCCAATATTTGGCGTTGTACGCTTTGAGGGAGTCACCCGACTCTATCTTGATACTCAGAAGGTGGTCAACCTACTTTGGCATTTTAGTATTAGTTTTGAATTGGGTCACGAATGCTTCCACCAATTGTTGTCACCTTTCGATACTTTTCTCCGGTAGCCTCTCAAACCATTTTAGGCCCAACTCGCCCAAACTGGACGAGAAAATAAGGCACATGAGAACGTCATTACGCCTGTATCCAGCCATAACTTGTCGGAAGTGGCTTACATGCATATATGGATCAGTTTTCCCGTCATAGAGCGTAAACTTGAGCTGGTGAAAGCCCGCAGGGAGTGGTGTGGTCTCTATCTCAAAGGAGAAGGGGGTGGCGCTCAATCGCGCCAAGTTTCTGTCTAAAGGGACCTGCATAGCAGGATGTGACGGCGGCATAACGACTTATTTACTAATGTGACCTTCGTGGGATAACCATTGTAGCGCTGGCACCCTCTGCGCCTCCCGTCGGCTCGTTCGTTCTTCCAAGACGTCCCTCAAGTCCTCCGAACGAGCGGAGTAGGAATATCTCAACGTCATCAATGGACGTGAGGGATGGTAACTGCTGTCTTGTGCGCAAGACTTCTCTGCTGGCGGGTCAGAGTCACCAATCCCATAACTTTTGGTGATAAAGAGGGAGGGCATGCGCCGCTGGTTCTGGCTGCCTTAACGACGGGATTAGGTGCGCTCACTGTGGTTACCCACTCTAGCAACACCCTTCCCTTTGACCTGCTGCTTTAGTGTCTCCATCTTTGCCACCATCCTTCGAATAATGGCATCTTGATCCCTCAGCTTATGCTCCAGGCGCTGAGCATGTGACTCTCTTCGCCGCTGGTGCCCGTCAGGGCTTCGTGGATGGCTAGTGCTCCTTGCGCGCTTGTCTCGCACATCTCTGGGGAGCTCTTTAGGAGTGGTCTCCAGACCAGCCATGGTAGGGATGGTGGGAAGACCATATCTTCTCCAAACGGACTCCGGAGTAATGCCATCGATGGCAGACAATGGGACATCGTCGTTGTTCGCCATCAAAGATGGTCGAAAGAGCTTGAAGGACAAGGTTTTGTCTGTCTGAGTATTCCCACAAACGGCGCCAATTGTACGGGGAGCAAATATCTGGTGATGTCCGTACTCCTCGTGTCCAAGCTTTACTTCACTCTGATTAACCTACGAACACAACGATGGTAAGCTACCCGGCGGTGTGTTGCCGAAAAATCCCTCCGACGAACAAGTTAGTACACTTCTAGAGAGAGAAGACAAAATGGTCTTTAGGGCTGTTCATGGAACCTGGACACTCGACAAACCCGTCCGGTTCGAACCAATCAGATGAGCTACGGACGATTTTATTTACAGAGATGGTCGGCTGCGGATGTTACTTCTCCATTTTTTTAATTTCACGGATGGTACACATTAAAATTCAATAAATCCGATCCGACCGATAAAATATTTAAAAAATATATTTACCCTCAACGTGTTTAGATTGGACTCATATTCTATATCCTAGAGAACTGTAAAGACAGCCTAGGAACTCAAATCCATTTAAGAAAATAAAAAAAATATGTATCCTAGGCAACTCTAAAGACAGCCTAGAGAACCCAAAACCCTTTAAACTATCTTTGTTTCTCTCTCTCTTCTCTCTCTTTCTCTAGTATAGTTCTTCACAAAATGATGGTGATGGTGGCTTTTCCCCCAACTCGTCTCGCAATGGTGAAGACGATGGTGGTGATCAAAATGGCAGTAGCAGTGGCGAACTCGCGACGGTAATGGCGCAAGCAGATTGATGGTGACGATGAGTTCCTTTTTTCAATGTATCATATCTCTTCTCTTTTAGATCCTTCTCTCTCCATGTGAATACTTTTCTTCATTCTCTGAGGTCTGTGTGTGTGATTTCATTATTTGTATTTGAAAATTCTGAATTAGTTTCTTAGATTTGATTGAGTGAATGGTAAAGTGTATGTGTTGTTTGAGCTCTCTGCAAAATCGTTAAAATCGACCGACAACACCGAATTAGTGTGCGGTCGAGTTCCAGCACACTGGACCGCACACTAGCGGTCGACATCGGATGAAAAAAGTATTGAACCGAAAGGGTCGGTTCGAGTGGTGGTTCAAACACTGAATCCGAGTCGACCGACCCGTGAACAACCCTAGTGGTATTTTAGCTCTCACCAGTCTCCCCACATATAAAGGTGCTGCCTTGTTTATATAGTTTTGCGCGCGCTTTTGTGCCCATTCCTCTCTGGACGCGTGGACCTGCTCCCCTCTCACATTTCCCTACGTGTCAACTCTAAAATAGCTAATCACCACCTAACGAAATTATCAAACCAAATTAAAACATATGAACCGCGAAACCTCCTTCCTATAGTGCCAAGGTGCCGCTGAAAACCCCCAACCGGGCTACTTCTAACGCGGCATCACGGCTCACCGAAACAACCGTTCTAATTGACCGGTTACTTTGACAACTTCACCGTGGCTCTTGCCGAGCCCCTCAGTCCTGGCCGTTCTCTTACCCGGATGGTCCGATCCTCAGAAGTTCTAATCCGTTTAACACGTCGAAGTGCACATGTTCAACCAAGATATCAATCCAAGGTCACTTAGCCTAGACCACGCCGAGATTTTGATCGGAGCACGCAATGAACGCCCGAGCTTAGCTCGACCTGACTCAGTTTGGCCCAACTTAGCTCGGCCCAAATGAGCTCAGCCCAACGCCAAATTAGGAAATCTCCCTCTCAGTAACATTCTAATTAATGTAATCTCAAGCGTGACACTTAATGTAACGCAGATAAAAATACTAAAAAACTACATAGTGTACTTTTTCCAAACGTAACACTCACGGTTTGAAATTATATATTTACCCAAAACTTACTAAGGAATTTTTATACTCATTTTGGAATAGTTTGAAGAATTTCACACCCTTTTGAAATGGTTTAAAGAATCTCATATCCTTTTTTTAGAGTGTTATATTAGTATATTATATTTGAAAAAAATATGCTAAGAAATTTTTTTTGTGTGTTACATTGGAGTGTTACACTAATGAGTTTTTTTGAAATGTTACATTGGAAAGTTACGTTTGAAAAAAGTATAATAAAGAATTTTTTTGGAGTATTACAGATTGAAATTATACATTTGCTCAAAATTTATTAAGGAATTTTTGTATTCCTTTTGCAATATTTGAAGAATCCCACATCCTTTTGGAATCTCTGAAGAATTTCATATTTCAAATCAGTCAAAATAAAAAAGATTCACGTATAAAAGTTTATCTTAAATTTGATTCTTATAGGTTGTATATCTTACATTTCTAGCACAAAAGAGAAAAATATATATATATATATATATAATAGAAATAAGAATATAATTGTAAATTCAATTTTAAAAATAATATATCAAATCTATCTTTTTCAAAATTAATGGAACTAATTAGTTTATAAGAGAACTCTTGAGACTAATCGTATCACCATTCCTTAATATGAGATTTACAAATAAAATTTTCAAACATTAATTGACTACTAAAATTTAAAATTTAAAATTTAAATCATAGTCAACAAATCATATTTTGAGTATATATGTAAAGGTTTTTGATAGTGTTGATATATCATATTTTGAAAATATATGAATATTTTAAGTAAATTATATTAAAAGGAAAATGAGATTTGAAATTGACATCATTTATCACTTTTTAATTTTTAATTTTTTTTTTGAGAATGAAAACATTTATCACTTTATCACTTGAGCAACACATTATATATGTGCATTCCTCGTTTGCAATGCACATACACATTGTGTGTGCATAGGGATTATTAATGGGACAATTTAGGTTTACCTAATCCACAATTATTGTGTCTAAATCTCATATTTTAATGAGCTTTTCAAGCTTTGACTAGTCAACGGATTAATACGGGTTGGACCTATTTAAAAAATTAAAATCGCATCCCACCCATAAACTCAAATCTTATGGGCCAAAATCAAATCAAATCGTGTTACACATTTTCCATTACACTTGTATTATGAAGTTTTACACGTTTTTCATTCACATATTTTTAATATTTTCATTAGTTATTTTTCTTGTTTACTTTCCTACATAATTCAAGTATTTTGTTTTTGTTTTGTTTTTTTTTTACCTTTTTACACCTCATATAATAAAAAAAACAACCAAGTAAATATGTAGAAAAGGAAAAAATTAAAACTTTAAACATGAGAAAAAAATCAAATTAAACATTAGACTTATCTATACGGATTTTTACGGGCCGGATTTATGGACGGACTCAAACTATAAATTTTTGTTTAAAACCCTAAATCATCTCTTATGAGTTGAGATAAACTGAACACTCAACTGGATTGAAAGTCATGGGCTGAGTTGGTCAAGTTGGATAATATCAGATTTTTTATTCACAGGCCATTTGGAGACCCCTATGTGTGCATATAGCTACTTTTCATACACACAATTCATGAAATAAAAATAAATTAAATTAGTTTAAGTAAATTTGTTGGTTAAGGGATATGATGCAAAAATAGAAATAAATTTTAAAAAGTAAATAACTAAAATGGAGAGATACATACTTTTAATTCAATATTTTATTGTTATTATTATTTGTTTGTTCCTTAATGATTAATGTTTAGCTAACAAGATTAATTACACTAGTATTTTGCCCTCTCAATTTTTTGGACAATTGGGTTGAAATTCATGCGATGAACGAAGATGATTCTAGAGTAGTTTCAAATATTCTTCATCATACATTCAAATCCGTCAATTATTATTATTATAAAAAAATTAAAAACAAAAAAAAACTGTACAGATATATTCTTAAGATGGAAGTGTCATAATTTTATAATTAAGAAATCTACTGGGTTAAAATAGAGGGGAGTTGAACGTGTAAATTAACCCTTATAATTAAGAAATCTACCAGGTTAAAATAGAGGAGTTGAACGTGTAATTTAACACTTATAGTAGGTTATGATTTTATATATTTTTCCTAAATATTTATTTTTAAAATTATATTTATCGTCACTTTTTTAAAGGACAAATATGATAAAATAAAAATAAACTATCAATAGGTCATAATTCCCATAAAATCTTATTGAAAATAAATTCTAATAAAATCGTTACCAAAAATATTTTTTTGTGACAATTTTTTACATGTCGTTAAAAATTGACAATTAATGACTTTTTTCTATCACAATTTTCATAATTATCACTAAAGTTTACAATTAATGACGTTTTTTTGCAACATTTTTCAAACTGTTTTTGAAAATCAAAAATTAGTGACATTTTTTATGATGATTTTTTTAAACTGTCACTAAAACTTATAATTAATGACATTTTTTATGATAATTTTCAAGCAGTTACTAAAAATTAACAATTAATGACGCTTTTTAATAATGTTTGATGAAAACACCAGGATCTATTGAATAATAAGTCCACATATTAGAACCTACACGTAAGTCTCATAAAATAATATGATTATGATTGTCAAATCAATTTAATTTTTTTTAATAAACGATCTAAACATTAGCCTCAATGGACCTCAACAACACACTCCAGCCTCCTGGGGTTTCATAAACTCAAAATATAAGTCAGCAGCAAAAAACAAAAACAAAAGTGTTTCCTCGCAGAGTTGCTTGAAAAAGAGCTTATTTTGTAACAAAAGGTACAGCTATTGCCTAAACCTTAAAAAGAGGTCAATAATTACCAGTCACAAAATTTTCACTCACCCATTGAAGAAGCAAATAGGGAGCTTCAAAAAACAGAAAAAGCAGAGGGGGGAAACCAACAAAGTACAGAAAAAGGCGAGCCACTAGTGCTTCGAGGAAGGAAGCAAGCAATCATACACCCGTTCCATTCGTGACGTGATGATCAGCTTATATGAAGTTTGTAGTCTTGGCTTCCCCAAATCAATAATATCCTGTCTCAAACTGTTACATTGTACATATTGTTAGCTCCTCTTCATAATGAGAGTGTCATGTGTGTGTAGAAATGAGGACATGCATTAAAATATACGGGTACCAAGAGTAAAGTACACTCAACCCTGAAGTTTTTGACAGTTCAAGGGCCACTACTACAATTTATGAAACAACAGCTATCTCTCTCTCTCTCTCACAAACCCACCATGGCTATGTCAGTTATGGTCTTGAGACAATAGTAGCTAAATTACTGGTTGGTAATTCTTTGTCTATAATTGCAATCAACTCAACATTGCCATCATTGCTACATAATTCATTAATTTCAAACAAAGCATTGCTTGACTTGAAACTATTAATACACCGACCACCCAAATTCACCCTCATTGACGTAACCACCACCCAGCCCAACCACCCAAATCCATCAAATGCCACAATGATCACCATCGAACACCCACCACACAAACTCACCATAAACCACCTTAGCACAACTGTCACCAATCCCACCACCCCAATTGGCCATCCACCGCAGTCACTCAACACAACAATTGAAACCCACCACCACCCATCATAAAAAAACCCACCACCTACTGCAGTCACTACCTGAGAACACTAGCCATCAAAATCCATTATCTACCACCGCCTTAACACCATTCTCATAATATTGATACATAAAACACATTACCCAATTTCTTCTCCTCCTTTAATGCAATTAACAACAATATATGAAAAGCTTGTGGAGGCCAACGGCAAGTTTGCACATAGTGGATTGATGTGGGTAAAGTGGGCTTTTAAGGGTTTATCAAATATGACGGTGATGGATGATCAAGATTGTTAATAGTTATTGATGGATAACTGGTAATATTGATAGAGAGTGCATCATTCATGAAAGAGAGAGATGTTGGAATGTGTCCCACATCGCCTGGAATTACCCCATCTATGCTGGTTATAAGGCTCCCGTTTCTCTCTCCTTAATACCTGGGTTTTAAAAAGAAGTGTGAGCTGAACTTTTCAATTTGGTATTAGAACTTGGTTGGGCTTGTTATTGGTGTGTCGTTTGTTTGGTTTCTGTAAGTTGTGGTCCAGGAGGGTGCGTTAGAATGTGTTCCACGTCGCCTGGTATTGCCCTACCTGTACTGGTTATAAGGCTCTAGTTCTCTTCTCCTTAATACCTGGGTTTTAAGGAGAAGTGTCGACTGAACTTTTCAATTAGAGAGAGAGAGAGAGAGAGGAAATTGTGTCACAAAGGATGGAGAGAAAAAAAATAGGAGGAAGATTAAAACGTGAAAAGATAGCGTGCTGTTAGGCCTTCATGGTCAATTAACAAAAAGGAGGATACAACCAACTGGGCTTAGCCTAGTTGGCCACCATGGGTTCAACTCTTCTTAAAGGGAGTTGAATTAGTGGGGCAAGCACTTAGGCCCCGTTTGTTTTCAAAGATAGAATGGAGGAGAATGATAATAAGGGGATTAATAGTGAGGGGATTGATAGTGAGGGGATTAATAGTAAGAAATTGTTAAATTATTTTTATATAAAATAATAAAATAAATAAAAAAATATAAAAATTAAACATTAATATTTTAAAAAAAATTCCCAATATAAAAAAATAAAAAAATTTCTAATCCCCTCGCTATTTTTCTAATACCATCTCTACCTCATCACTATGAATCCCCCTTCCAAGGGTATTAGTAATACCAAGGTATTAGTAGTCCCAATTCCCCTTCCTATAACCCCAAACAAACAGGGCCTTAGTGCTTTGGATTGGGTGGGGAGACTAACTCCCATAGTTCCTAATCCAATCACTAATCCAATCACTGATTTTCACCGATAATAATAATAATAATAAATAAATAAATAAAAAGAGGATTCCCTATATTGTCAACTAGGGGTGTCAATGTCATTCAAAAAATCATTAGAATAACCCTTGTAATTTGTCAGAAACCTTGAGCATATTACTGTAATTTAACCAAAAACTAACGAATCAAAACTAACCATAGCCATTCGCCGGTTGCCTTCGCATGCCACTCCACAGCATGGTATAGGCGATCCAGACTATACAAAACCAAGCCAAACATGCATTCCGCATCTTTTTCCTACAAGCAACAAAAGGGGCATTACTATCCCTTCTCTCTCAATAAAACCAATTAAAACAAGTCAAAAACCCAATTAGGATGTAGAGACTGCAGACCAACAATTCGTTGACAAAAAAAAAAAAAAAATAGAAACAAAAAGAATTTGGATTTCATACCAATCCTTGATCTATGCAAATTTGGAACTGCATAATCCTTTTCTCAACCTCCACAATTAGCAACCTTCTTTGGAGTCTAGCAATCCTTCCTCTACCTTCTGCTCTAGTATCCTGATTTATAACAAAGAGAAATCAGATAGTGAGGCTGAAAGTACAAATAAACAATAACCAATTTGGCAATCACAAAATTTTACATGATTTACCCTCTAGTACACATTTGCTCCATAATCTGAAAACCAAATATGCAAAACAACATTATTTGTGGGTAAAGAAAAAAAACTGGATGCCCTCAGGCTTGAGCTTGCTCTCAGACTAGAAAGCTTAGCTTATGCCATTACACCAAGCAATGGTCCTCACACCATAAATAAATGAACAGTTATGTTTAATTTCCTCCAAACTTGTTATTTCATATAGATATTCAATGGATAGTCCTTCAAGGTCAACATTTATTTGAAAATGTATCTCACTCCCATACAAGTCGTTATCTATTTTGAAAATAATACATGTTCTATATTCAAATTAAGTGCTTGATCTACCTCTATATCCTCCAATATGGAAAACTTAAACAGCTAGGCCTAGATTAACGTATGTTTTGAAGATGTGGCACGGGCACAAACACAAAACAAGGATTTAATAGGATACAAACTGATGACAGCAAAATTAGATATAAAAGTACAGTCAAAGAATGTAAGCAAACAAGTAAACTCACGAGTAACGATTGTAATATATGTAATAAAGCAAGAGTCTTTCTTTGGGTGTTAAAAACTACTACATTTATAGAAAACGATGACCCTCAAAATATGCTGGCAGAATGAAAATTAAGGACCATTTCAATACCAAGAATACCCAATGTTTTTGGGGAGCATAAACTGAACATCTGAGTAGAGTAATTGTACATATTGTAGAAATTTAATGTATAAAGAGAAATGATTGTATTATTTATTGATATGTTTATTGATATATATTACAATGATTCATGATTCCTATATATAGAAGAGGGTGAGTGTGTAGTAGGTAAGGAGTAGGTGAAGTGGAGGTGGTAGTGGTGTAGTGGGTTAGGTTTAGTGGAGTAGGTGAGGTGGTAGTGGTGTAGTGGGTTAGGTTTAGTGGAGTAGGTTTAAGTGGGTGAAGTAGGTGATAGGTTTTAACAGCCCCCCGCAAACTCAAGGGGGATAGGAACTAGCCAACTTGAGTTTGGAGAGAGTAACAAAACAAGAAAATACATAAAAATAAAAGAGGATAGGAGACACTGTATGGTCGTGTCAGACCATTGGTGAAGACACTGGATGGTGGTGTCATAACGTTGTAGAGGACACTGTATGGGGGTGTCATAACGTTGTAGAGGACACTGTATGGTGGTGTCATAACGGTGTAGAGGACACTGGATGGCGGTGTCAGACCGATGTAGAAGACAGTTTATGGGGTCATGTCGGACCGTTGTAGCAGACAATGTTGTGACAGTGGTTGTGACAGTTTACAGAGTCTTGCTGGACCCTTGTAGAAACTAACCGGAATCAATGTCGGGACAGTTTACAGAGTCTTGTCGGACCCTTGAAGGAGCTAACCGGAATCAATGTCGGGACAGTTTACAGAGTCTTGTCGGACCCTTAAAAAATACACTGTATGATGGTGTATATAGGCTGCCCAAATATATATATATATATGGATATATATAGTGAGCCCTCAAAAGTCGCGCCCTCAAAAGGCGCGCCCACTTCATCAAAAGGCGTGCCTGACAGAAAGCGTCGAGCCATCAAAAGGTGAGCCGGAGACGCGGCGAGGCACGTGAGCGACAGAGTGGTGTGTCGGCCTCGGCTATTTAACCAAGGTTGAGGCGGAGGCTGTGCAAACCAGTCTGAAACCGCCGAAAATCCTTTGAAAAAACTCTTCCGTTTCTGAGAAAGAGATTCTGGAACACTCTGTTGCCATTCTGTAACCAACCTTTCTCTGAAACACTCAGCAACCCATAACATGGCCTCGTCTTCCCGTTCAGCTACCCAGAATATGGCCTCTTCGTCCCGTGGTCTGCTCACTCTTTTTCCCGACCTCAACGAGTCAACAAGAGAGATAACTGGTGCGGTGGCACTGGAACCTCAACCAAGCGCCCCGGAGTTTGCTCCGTTGAACTTTCCTATGCGGTCTGTGGAGCAAAGAATGGCAGTGCAGTCGGATGTAGAGGCCAATCAGTATACATTGAAGTCATGTGTGGAAACCATGACTGCGGTTACAAATTTGTCGAACCGGCTGCAGAGTAGGACAAATGAGGTGCAGCAGTTAAATGCCCAACTGGCTCTGCTCCAACGCATGTATAAGGATGCGCGAGCAGAGATAAGTGTGCTAAAGGCGGAAAACAAGGAGCTGAAGCGGAAGGCCACCGTGATGTTTCGATTTGGAGGGCCGCCATATGCTGCAGTGGAGGAGTATGGGGGAGTGAACGTGCTCGGTGGAGGAGGAAGCACGGAGGCAACACCGTCAAGGGCCGCCCAGGACGGAGGCAAGAAGAAGAGACCGGCGGAATAGGCGAAGAAGTGAGGTCGGTGGGTTGCCGTCTGCAGAAAAGAAAACAAATCGTCGGGTGTTGTGTTTTGGTGTTTTTTTTTTTTTTGTGTAAAATTGTGATCGGGGTTGAACCCTGAGATGAATAAAATTTGGTTTGGTGTGCAAAGCTATATGGTATGAAAGGAATTTGAAAAAGATTAAAAATAATATGAAAGAAAAATAAAGAAAGAAATAATAAGAATATATGTGAAAGCCGCAACGGTGTGCGGTATATAGATATATATATATATATATAGATTTATTTATTTATTGATTTTATTTTATTTTATTTTATTTATTTATTTATTTATTTATTTTTTTTTTTTTGGTTTTATAATAATAATAATAATAATAATATATTAAGGAGGAAAGCATGTGCGCGGGTGAGAGTTGTAGAGAAAAGAGATAAAGATAGGTGAATAGTGGTGGATATGATTAAAGTGGGTCTGATATGGGTGGATATGATTAAAGTAAAGAAGAGTGGGTAGATAATAGTAATAAAAAGAAATGAAAAGAGGGGGACAAAACTCATGTGATAAAGTGGAGAGAGAGAGAAGAGGGTCAAGTCCCATGTGAGGATTTTGATCCTGATGAGATGTTCAAGGCATTCTTTGGCCAGACCAACATGTGTCGGACGTCACGTGTTTACAGGAGGGGAATTGCAGTAGCACTGTATCAGAACAACAATCTCAAGTCGATGAGTTATCATACTGTGCTTCATAAAGTGCATTCCTCCTTGCACATTCCAGGATGGTTTTGTCAGCAGTGATGAAGTATGCAGCAATGGATGTAGCAGATATGATGAGTGCCTGAACTGTATAATTGAGGTTTGCCTTTGCCCAAGGAATCACACGAACAGCAACCAAAGTAGGCACGGCACTGGCAACACAAGCAATGGAAGCTGCCTTCACTCCTGCTCGAACACCCTCTTGAGTGCAACGGCGGAGGAGGGAGATCGAAGACAACATCGGCGACGATGGAGAGGTATGTGTAGAGGTCCGGTGGGCGGCCAAGACGAGGCTGCCGCCCGCCGGTGAAGCAGAATGACTAGGTTGTTAACCTTGCTCTGATACCATGTAGAAATTTAATGTATAAAGAGAAATGATTGTATTATTGATTGATATGTTTATTGATATATATCACAATGATTCATGATTCCTATATATAGAAGAGGGTGAGTGTGTAGTAGGTAAGGAGTAGGGTGAAGTGGAGGTGGTAGTGGTGTAGTGGGTTAGGTTTAGTGGAGTAGGTGAGGTGGTAGTGGTGTAGTGGGTTAGGTTTAGTGGAGTAGGTTTAAGTGGGTGAAGTAGGTGATAGGTTTTAACACATATCAATCCTAACTCTCAAATGTGTCGAAACAAAAACCTCATACACTCCATTAACATGGAAGCAGCACAGCTTGAGGACATTAACACCGCTTATCTGGTCTCCCTTATGTATTAGGAAGATGGAACAAATAGATAAGAAGCATAACCCAGCGGTATGCAAAAAGTTCAGAACCTTGATAAGATGTCTTACCTAAACACAATTCAAAATTTTAAAATATTGCTTTTAGGAAGTAGTTTTTTTATTTTTTAAGAATTAAGGTGTTTAAAGTTGATCCACTGAGTTGATTCTACTTGATTGAATTTAGAGTACTAAAGATTTTCCAAAGTGATGATAAAAATATTTCAAACATGTATCTCTTTTGCTAATTATGGATTTGAATAGGAAAATAAAAATAAAAGATAAGTGAGAAATTGGCATGTGTATCCTTAGAGAAGCCTCATGGATTCACCTGAGTCAAGAACATTGGATATAAAGTATATCAAATATTTAAACTAAGCTCTAGGATTTCCAATTCACCAAGGAAAACCAAAGACACAAGAGACATGTTGTTTCACATCTAATGATGTAACTCTGGCTTGAAGAAACCGTATGGAGTACACTACAAAAATAACAAGAACTCCATAGAGCTTACCTGTTTTAACCATGCACGCACCAACATCAGCAAAAGAAGGGAGAGAATGAAAGCTGGTAAAGCAGCTAGAATAGCAAAATTGATTTCATTGGCCTTAAGAATCTGGTCTAGTTCAAGCATTGCCCTGTTAGAACATGGTGGTCAGGAACTTAAACAATCAAATGACTTGAATACCAAAGAGAATTGACTTCTAAAAAACTCAGTCTACTCACGTCTCAATATCCAACTTCAGCTTCTGAATCTGTCATAGCACAAAACCCTTGTCATATAATCAGAACTAGAAACCACCGACTGCCAGAGAAGTGCAGTATATTACCTGGATAAGCAAAGCACGAACAAGCTCTCCCCCAACAAGACTCTGAATCGGATGCGTAAGTTCCTTCTCATACCTACATTAGAAAATCAATGAATTTGTTTTATTAGTGAAGAGAGAACCAATAATCCAGCAAGCTCAAATTCGCAAGCTGCTTGCCTCTCAAATGCCTATAAAGTTCCTTTCAAGAGAATACTTGGGAAAAGGAATATTGTAGCTTTTGGGATTTTCTATAGTGAGATGTCGTCTAAGAAGCATTGACACTTCTAAAAAGGTGCCATGTTCGTGCCGCACCATGACACTCGTCAAACACTCCCCAACATGTGTTGAACACACATCTAAACATGTCCCATCATATATATTTTTTAGAACTGAACAAACTTCAGACACTTGGAACATGCACTTATCAATCATGATTGTGACAGAAACATTGGACAAATTGTTCCTATGAAAAGTGGAGTACACAAGAATCAGACTTCTTACAAAATCTATTTAAAAAAAAAAAATCAAAAAAATAAATAAATAGAGAACCTTCAACACCATTTTATTTACAAAATTGGAAGATGGAAGGAAATGGCTCTTTCTACATGTCGGATAAATGCAAAAATAAAGGCAAGCTGAAGATAAACTATAAAGATCAAAGGGAGATGATACACATTTAATTACTTGAATGCTACAAAAGGAAGAGAAAAAAGAAGAGTGCCACTAGAGCAGTAATGAGAAATAACTTAATAAGTAACATAAACAAATCCACAATACAGCCAGTGCTTTAACCCACACCTTCCCTCGTGTTAACAGGTGGTTATTACTTAAAACAGATTCTACCAGAGTTTCGCACGCAACTTAAACACCTCACCAACTTCATCAATCATGATAAGTAGCTATACAAACAAAAATGATATCTCACCTTTCCATTACTATTTCAAGCATTTCCTGGTCTGATGCATTCTCTGGAAATGTTTGACCTTTTGTCTGCTCACTGAAAGCCAGTAACATTCTGCAAACCAAGAAAAACATATTTTAAGGTCAATTAGATATGAAACCTAGTAAAGCTCAGATGTGTCGACCTCAAATCAATATGTCCAATGATAAATTCAATTCACAAGGGTGCCCTGTGCCTTGGGATGAATTATGTCCTAAAGTATCAATAGTATGTCAAGATGATTCTTCATGACGATAGAGCCAGAAGCATTCATGCATGGGCACTACAGTAATAAACTTTTTTAGTAATTAAAATTTTATTTCTCTCTTTTTCTTTCTTTCTTTCTTTCTTTCTTTTATTTATTTTTTGAAAGGAAAAGAAAGCTCACTAATAAGTAGTACAAGAACCAAAACACCTCAAATCCTCATATTTATTTCACTTTAGTTAAGCTGAATCTCAAAAGCTCTCCATTAGGCTTTTTGTGTTTTAAAAGCCTACATCTTAATAGTTTCCAGTTTGTTCTTGAAACTTGGGGCTATGTAAATGGAAATTAGGGATTTCAACTTCAGCCCTTTTATAACAAACAAATGTTCATGTTATTCCAATGCCAGTGGCACAACGGGTGGAGAAGCTTCAAAGGGACTTTTGTGGGGTAGTGGCGGTGATGATTTTAGGTATCACTTGGTTGATTGGGGGCGGATCTGTCAGCCTAAGCAGGCTGGCGGTTTGGGGGTGAGGAGGTTGGTGATTTTCAATAGAGCTTTGTTAGGGAAGTGGTTATGGCGCTTTTGTGGTGGCAGGTGGTGGCTTCTAAACATGGGGTGGGAAGAGGGGGTTGGGTTTCGGGGGATGTGTCCTATACTTATGGGTGTGGGTTATGGCAAGGGATTTGGCTGTGAGGGTGGAGTTTTGGAAGTAGGTAGGGTTTAAGATGGGGGATGGGATTAGGGTGAGGTTCTGGAAAGACAGGTGGTGTGGGAAGGTGATGTTGGAGACCCGTTTTCCTTTGATTTTTCATATTGTGACAGATCGGGATGTTCCGATGGCTTCTTATATAGGAGGTGGACGTGTGGTGGTTTGGGATAGTCAATTACGGCAGGATATCCAAGATTAGGAGGTTGATCAATTGCTGGAGTTGTGGGATTTTTTATATGGTTTGGGGACTGTTGGGATTAGACAAGATGTCATGGTGTGGAATGGGGTGGGGGCAAAAGGACGGTTCATAGTAGCATCATTTTATTGGGTTTTGGTGAGAGATTGTAGCAGGATCTTTCCATGGAAAAGTATTTGGGTTTCGGGGGTTCCGTCTAAGGTCGTCTTTTTCATGTGGACGGCAGCATTAGGTTGGAATCTTATGTTGGATAATTTGATACGGAGGGGGCATGTTTTAGTGAATCGGTGTTGCATGTGTTGTGATAATGCTAAGTCGGTGGACCATTTGTTTCTTCATTGTTCAGTGGCTTCGTATTTGTGGGGTTGCTTTTGCTCACTTTTTGGGGTTGTTTGGATTCAACCGAAAGGGGTGTTGGATTTGCTTTGGACTTGGTATAGCGTTCGGCTCGGGCGTCGACGTCGGCGGGTGTGGTTATTGGCACCGTTCTGTTTAATGTGGCTAGTTTGGTTGGAGCGGAATAGACGCACCTTTTTAGAGGTTCTTCATGGTGTCTCTTGATTACAGAATCGCCTTCTTATAGTTATGTATAGTTGGTTGGAGGGTAGGATAGATCCGAATCTATTTGTGTTTTTAGACTTTTTAGATGAGGTGATTGGTTAGCGTTGTTTTATTTTTGTGGTCTCCCCAACCTGGGGTGGCCTTCCTGTATTAGTTGCATCATCTTGATGCTTTCTCAATAATGTTTGCTTACTTATCAAAATAAATAAATAAAATAATCTGATTGCAAAACAAAACCAAAAAAAAAAGTCAAAGGTTGTAAGAAAAACTAGCAAATTAAATAACTGATATGAAACTCAATAAATCTTAACCTAAACCACAAAATAGAAATTTAAAAAAATATATATATATATATAGAAAAATATTTTTGCATTGACATAACTGGAGATGGCTTACAATTTACAGGACGTGTTGTATGTACTCATGACCAATGACTAATCTAAACATGTCACATATGCATGGTCAATATTCATTATCAAACATTTAACTAACCTGTGTAGGGATTTGGCAGTTAAATATACTTCTTCATGGTCCATTACAACTTTGTGCCTCTTCCTGAATGTCTCAAAAAGTTCATCTCTTATAGATAGAAGCTGATGAAAAATGGAGTGCAGAAAGACACATAATTTGGTTATTCCACCATACTTAGAAAAGTGCATTGTGTAAAAAGTTTTTGAAAGAAAACATAAATAAAAGGGGGAGAGGAGGGACGGTGAAGTGCTACAAATATATAATAATAATATATTGCCAACAATCTTCATGTTATACTCTGCACTGGACACATCCAAAGAAGGTTGAACCTGTTCCTCCATCTGAAGTTTCAAGAAGAATCATAAGCCATTACATAACACCTATGTAATTACATCAGAAATACCATTACTTCTTCAAATGCCTCATCGAGTCCGTTCCATATTCCAGTTAAGAGATTGGAATACATGGTTTCTGACAATCTGCTACTATATAAAATGTGGAGACATCAAATTCAATAGATTTACAAAACAAATCACTTTTTATCTTCAAAATTCATTGACAATATCTTCGTCGTCCTATTATATTTCTCAAATCCCCACCAAATGCCCATAGAGGTGCATTGATATATAAAATATTCTAAAATTTAAAACTAGATCCCAAGCATAAGCAATCGAACCATGCAAATTATTTAGAGCTTGAAACTATGAAAAATGCGAACAGTTAGCAGAAATTATACCGGTTGCTCTACATGGTCATTCCAAAAGCTAATAGTCGAGTCCTTTGCCTCACGAATCCAGTTGTCAATGTCAGAGCTTCCCATCAATCTACTATGCTTCAAGACCCAAATTGAACAGACCGAGAAACCAACAATCCCACATGTATAACGCATCCAGTACAGAGTTACTTTCCTTGGTTTCTGGTGTTTTGTAACCTAATGGAAAAGCAGGCAAATTCAGCAACACAAATCATGCAAATAGTTAAATTTCAGTCCGCAATTGCTATGCCAAATCAGCATAAGGTGGGGTTTGCGTCATGATGTAGTGTAGTGAGAACTTATAAGGCTGTTTGAAACTTAGGGGTTTTCATGTTCTTCTCTCTCCTCTATGTATGTCCATCCCCAAGCCAGTGATAATTTTCTTTGCAGGCCATCAAAGGTTAAAATTTGAGACTCTTAGGAGATATATGTCAGTGGGCCTCCAATCTCAATATGTGAGGCACATAACTTACACAAGAATGATCTCAATGTTCGACATATGTACTACACATACAAACTCCCTAAATTATCTTCTCAACCCTTCATGCATAAATACAAACTCAAACCAAAATAAATGTGAATATTTACTATAGCTAATCATAAAAAAATAAAATAAAAAATAAAAAAAATAAATGGACATTTTCTAGATTCTGAAAATTTTCAACTCTTTTTTACATGTCAAACGTAACCACCTCCACCTATATTCATTGCAGTCAATATATCTTTTTATGTGCAAAGAGGCACTACCTTTTACTTAATTTTGTACTACAGTAGTGTGACGGATTATGGGTAGATCTTAGTAAATCATACTTCTCGGAATCCCATTCTACTCCATAACATTTATAATTATTCAAAATCCTTTTTAGAAACAAGCATTCTTAGTAATAAAACACAACCACAAACTTTGAACAAAAATCAAAAAGCATAAGTAAGAATGTTCAGACTCTTACAATGACATTTAAGTAAGAATCCAGCTTGTGTAGATTTTCATAAATTAAGTTGATAGCATCTCTAATCTCACAATCTGTCCATTGAGAGCCTTCCTGGTTCACTTCTGGCAATTTCTCAAACATTAGAGGGAATGAATAGCTCCCATCAACAGAAGAGTCACTCTGCACAGTAATTACACAAACAGAAAATGGTATAAAAGTACATCAAAATTAATGGTAAGTAGTTCTACCTTCTTTTGATGCTTTATGTTTATGAATAAAATTAGAAGTTAAAAGAGAAAAACAAAAGAAAAGAGAGGCAAACAATACAAAGGTAAATTGCAACTACAACAGGGAAAGCTGGAGGAAAACAAAGTAGGTCATCTGTGAGAGAAGTAACCTGACACACTGTATGAAAATGGCCAATTGACGCCTCCAATTTTGAAAATAAACCATTAATAGTGACCAATAATAAGGGCAATGACTTCTCAGGATGCTTTACTAATTCCTCCCCAAATTTGTCAACCTCTATATAAATCTATATCAACCAACAAGAAATTAGTCCAGAACTAATTATTTTGTCTCAAAACAAAGAGATAAAAGACATATAATATATGCATATGTAGCCTAAGATCTATTTATTTGCTCAATTATCTTTATTTAGGATTCTTGGAGAATTCCTTATCTTTTACTCTACTTATGTTTTCTTATAGGGTTGTGCACGAACCAAACTGGTGCAGTTTTAAGGAGGAAATGGGATCAAACCATTCCTTACGGTTCCAGGAAATTTAAAACCAGAATCAGACAGTTAAAACTATGTAACCAAGCTAGAGAAACCAGTTTGGTTCCACGGTTTTGGTTCCACGGTTTTAGCCTAATCCAATTAAAAAAAAAAACCATTTATCAATAGAAGATCAATTAATTGCAACATGACATAGAAGCAACTATATAAATTTATTACTTAAATACTTGTCAAAAACTAAATTTTAAGTCATAATATTTATGTGTTAGTAAACAAATATTGGTTATATTAATTTATTAGTGTGAGATTCTAATAAATTAAGAACAACTCAGTTGATTGATGCATGTGAAGGTTAAGTTGGAAATCTAAGGTTTGATTTCTCCTCTCAGAACCTTAATATTTTTTACTTTACCTACTAAAATTAGTTTGAAAAAAATATAATAAACATAGGGAAAAGTTTGGTTTGGTTGAGTTCACTACAATTCTTATGAGCCTTAATCCATGAATCAAACCATAATCAATGGTTCTTGATTATTTAGAATTGGAACCAAATCATCTCCTAAAAAAATTTGACCATACCGTACGGTTTGAACCACTTTGGACAGGTTTTTTTGTGCACCTTTAGTTTTCTTCTCTTTTGAATTTCCAATCTATTTTTAAAACCAACTGTGTTAACTATTTTTCCTTTTTCTTTTTATGCACTGTTGAAGAGTGCAAAGTGTTCTATTATAAAACTTTTCTTCTCCAATTTCTGTTGACGAAATGCAAACTTTTACTTGCAAAATATTATATTTAAATTTTACACAAAGCATTATAATTTTTTGAAATATTTTCACTTGTTTATTATAGTTTGGGCTTACTTTGTGTATATGTTCCAATAAATTTTATTCAAATTAAACTATTACGTGATTTTCTTTTTCGATAAGATCTTATGATCCTTGATCTAACCATGTAAACCCCTTTGTCAATCCAATGTAGCATCCCGATTTTGACAATATGTTCATTACAGCTAGAAAATGGAAAAAAGTATAAAATAAAGTAAGCATGCGAGACCTAAGATCTAAACAATTGTACATTTAAGAAAATGCACCATCATGTAAACCAACAAACAGGAAAACGAAGATATCATGATCACCGAGGAATGAAAAAAGACAAAAAAAAAATCACAGAGTAACACAATGAAAATGCCAATATAAAAAAAATAATTTATGTATAGCAAACAAAATTAACAACAATATACAGGAAACCTGTGCCAAAAATGTAGCCAAATGATATCTTAAGCTAGTTAGGACAGTTATCCTCTCAGAAATATGAACAGACGCAGAATGGCAGAGATTTTGCATGCCAGAACCCTCAACAACATATTCACGTATCAGCTGAACTGTTCCATCAATAAATGCCCTTGGCCCTCTCTCAAAAATCAAAAAGTAAACTTTCCGAGCATTTGATGCCTGAGATTAAATAAATTAGCAATCTATAGATAAATTTAAACAATGCATTCGCAGAAAAAATTTCTACTACAAGATTTAGGGAAATTCTATTCGCACATCACTACAAACTCAGTACACACATGTGTATTGTTCGGATAGAAACTTCCGAACAAAAACCAAATGTCCGGACATAAAGTTCCAAATAAATTTAAAGAATGCATACTTGGAAAAATGTCCACTACAAGATTTAGGGAAATTCTCAGTACACACCATTTGTATCGTACCGACATAACTTTTGGAACAAAAGCCAAATGTTTAGATGCAAACTTCCAAACAAAAATAATTGTTTAGAGATACTTTCAGTTCAACTGTTTATGTCTGAACAACTAGTTTATGTACATGTCGTGTGCGAATAGAATTAACCCAAGATTTACACTCCGTTTGAATAGTGAGGTGAGGTGAGAAATGAAAAGAAATGAGTATGGTTTCCCACCATTATGTTTAGACAAATAAAAGAGAAGAGAGTGAGGTTTCTCATCTATCTCGTTTGAATAGGGTAAATAAAAAGGGAAGGGGGGGGGGGGGGGGGGGGATCAAAATAATCTTTCATATTTATAAGGCATGTTTTTTCATATGGGTAATTTTGATGTTTTAGAAAACTTTCATTAAACCCGATTCCTTTCCCCCCAAATCTCATCACTTTTGGTGAGAAACAAACCATAGGTTCAGTGAGAATCTTTTTCTCATCATTTCTCACATACTTAATCGTCCAAACAAGTGAAGGGTTCATATTCTCACCATTTCCTTTTTTTTTTCTTCTCACCAAACCCCTCCATCCAAACGGAGTGTTACTACACTCCTAATGGAAAAAATTATTCCACACAAAAGGACCTTTACTAACCTCTGCTCTAGACTGCCAAAAATGCAAGTTCTTCTGAATGTTATGCAAATCTAAAAAGATGTGCTCCAAAATGTCTTCCAAAACATCAAAAACTTTAGAAGCTTCAGATGTATCCCTGTGTATATATAAATCAAGGGCCCAATCTTAATTTCAAAAAATGTTCACAAAGGAAGCTGAATACTTACACAAAAGATTCGAGTGAATTGGAAGGCAATGGCAGAGGGAGAGAAGGCTTGCGTCGGCGTGATCTGGAGCGAGTTGTTTGGTGATAGAGATTGTAAATTTTCCCGAGAAAATCCAAGCGATAAGAGGGTAAGAAACTGACAAGTCGGTTCCAGAGATTGCTGGAGTAGGTTGAGAACAAGTTTTTCAACTCTAGCGATTTCTTTGATGGCGAAACCGCCATTGAATCAAATTGAAATGAATGAATCAAAACCCCAAAAGTTGTTTGATTCAATTCATAAACCCCAACAAAGTCGCAGCTTTCCAAGTAGGGTTGATAAAAAAACGGGTCGGTTGGTTTTGTATGGCCCGCCCGCCCGTGAATCGGAGCAAATCAGGAATGACGTGGAGTTTTTTTTTTTCTTTTTGGAAATCTTTTTATAAAAAAAACTCCCAGCCTTATGATAAAATAGGTCGCAATCAGTTCTATTAATTAGATTTATTTATCTATATATATTTTAATTGATAAATTCGTTATCGTAAAATTCATAAAAACAAAAGAGGCTAAATAATAAGTACCAAAAGTAGAATCTATTGATAATTAAGCTCTGTGTTTATAATTTTATCAATTTAAATTCTAATATTTTGTTTTGTTTTCAATATAAACCATTTACCTATTTTTGTTAGGTATAATTGACAAAAAAAAATAATATTTTACATATTTTTCATACACCTAATGATTAAAATATCATTTTTTCAATCAATTTTACCTTACAAAAATAGACAAATATTTAGATTAAAATAAATCAAAGATTATGATTTAAATTGATAAAATTAAAAATTCGTGATTTATTTTATTATAAAATTCAAACACTCTATATATATTTGTAATTTATCTTTTTTTTATGAGAAAAATGATGTGTAGTTAATTTTTTAATTTTAATAATGGTGGTATTAATAAAAAAAATCAAAATTATATGACATGTTATGAATAATTATTTATGTGACGAGAATGGAAATATGTAAAATGAGAAAATAATAAAGTGAAAATGAGTATTTAAGTATACTAATTTAGTATTTTAATCTTATTTTATTTGAAGAAATTTAAATTATGTATTATATACAAATAAATATAATCCACATAAGGACCAAAAAAAATTTCATTTTGCTTTTAAATTGATCTAGACATTGCATTCGATTATCATAAATAAAATTTTTAAAAAAATAAATAAATAAATTTTTTTAAAAAAAAGATCTAAGAGTGAAATAGGACAACGAAATTGCCATCTTTATTTTCAATCTTTAAAATTGAATAGAAACGATTTAAACGCATACAAATGGCCTTTTTACATCTATTATAAATTTCTTGTACTTTGTGAAAAAAATTATGGTATAGAATAATATTATATGTATCAATTAATATACTAACTAATATATTAGTAGATGATGTTACATACTTTTAGAGATTTTGGGTATTTGTGATTTATATAATAGGTAGGGTCAGTAATAATTACATAATACTAGTTAGTACACTAATATGTATATTAATTGATATATATAGTACCACCGTATTATATAACACCAAACCAGTAATTACATTATTGTTTGAATAATACTATATATATCAATTACTGTATTAACTAATGTACCAATTGATAATATGACATAATTTAAAAAAAAATTAATATTTATAATTTGTATAATAAATAAAATTAATACTCCCTCCGTCTCAAAATATTAGTCCCTTATTCCATTTTTCATTGTCCCAAAATATTAGTCCCTCTTCAAAAATCAAGTACAAAAATAATATAAATTTCCTATTTTACCCTTCTTTTAAATTAATAAACAATATAAAAAGTACAATTATGTATTGATATTCCCAAAAAATGTACTATTAAAAGGATAATTTTAAAAAATTAACTTTTTTCAAATGCAATAATTATACTACCAAAAAAAGTTAAATTCCTTAAAAAAACCATTATTTTAAAACGGAGAGAGTAATAATATCATAATTAATATTAATACATTAATTAATAGATTTACCACTACCGTTATTGTTTATGACAAGTGGCCTATGTGCTGCAAAATAATATATTTAATTGAATTGTTTTTTACCAGAAGTGAGCTTAGAGGGGACGCCAACAACGAACTTTCATTGTTTGGTAGTAATTATTGTTTTTGGGATTTGAATAGCCTTCCCAAGTGTCACAAATTTCTAACCTTTTTATCAATATTGGTCTCGTTTGGGAAGTGGTTATTTTAGTAGGTTATTTAATTTTTTTGGTTATTTTAGTAGGTTATTTTAGGTTAAGTTTGGTATTCTCTAAAAAATCTAAAAAGTCAAAAAGTCACTATCTTATTTAAGTCACATTATCTTATTTAGGTCACATCACCTCTCTAACACATCACTTCAAACCCAATCCAAATCCAATCCATATTTCATAAAAAGTCAAAAAGTGTACTTATTTAGTCTTCCCAAACTTGGCCTTGGAAAGATGAGATGGATTTTATTTGAATTATTGTATTAAAAAATGTGTTGAAATGATGTTTGAAATTAAAATGACAAATTTGTCCTTAAAAAAATATTTTTTTAAATTGCTATCAAGGGGTAAAATCGTAAAATGTTCATTGATGGAACAAGTGACAAAACTGACAGTGTAGGGTGTGCCTACACTGCCGGCTGTGCAGTTTTTTTTTTTTTTTGAAAAAGCTTGCAAAAGTGACTTTTTAGCTAAAAAAAATTTTTAGGCTATAATAGCCTCTTTATGCACTTCCCAATGTGTACTTTTTTTTATTCATGTACTCCCTCCGTCCCAAAATAATGGTCCCTTTTGGGGAATCTAACTTTTTTTGGTAGTACAATTATTGTACTTTTAAAAAGTTGGTTTTCCAAAATTACCCTTTGATAGTACACTTTTTTGAGAATATCAATGTCATAATTGTACTTTTTATATTATTTATGAATTTAAAAGAAGGGCAAAATGGGAAATTTATATTTATTTTTGTACTTGATTTTTGAAGAGGGACTAATATTTTGGGACAATGAAAAATGGAATAAGGGACTAATATTATGGGACGGAGGGAGTATATATATTCCATGCATCCAGTCTACTGCAGTCTAATTACCCCCCCAAAAAAAAAAAAAAAAAAAATTAATGTATATATACTTTGAAAAATGTTTAATACACGTAGTGTCATTTTGGAAACACCGTAAAAAGTCATATTTTTTGATAAAATGTTCAAAAACGTGGCTGCTAAAAACGTCAGAAAAGTCATTTAGCAAGTGCCAAAAACGCAGTCCTAAAATTACAAATTATGGCCTATGAAAAATAAATAAAAAAATAACTCTCTTATGTTGGGTAAGGGTATTTTGGTCATTTTAATTTGATTTAACACCATAAATAAATATTAAACTAAAAAGCAAAAAGTCAATTTTTTACCAACTTCCCAAATCACTTCTAAAAAAAGCTAAAAAACTTGATAAAAAGTCAAAAGTCAACTTTTTACTAAATTCTCAAAATAACCCGTAGTCTTGTCTATCTATTATATATTCATTTGTATAGAAAGCTAGTTTCAAAAATTGTGTTATGATCTCACATTTTGTGGAGTAACAAAAATGTTGACCCCAAAATATCTTACAAAATTTTTTACAAGACACTTATGTTCAATAGAATATTTTTATATCTCTAACATTAGTGAGAATATTTACTAGACACTTATGTTCCATAGAATATTTTTATATCTAACATTACTCAATGAAAAGTATTTTATATCATTTTCTTTTAACAATTTATTTTCATCAAAAATGATTTTTTTTTTATATTTGATTGATCCCTTAAAATTAATGCACTAATAGTTATATAAATAGTAATGATGGTAGTAATGGTAGGGTGATTGTGGCAGTACGTGCTAGGTGGGGGTGGTGGTGGAGCAATCGTGGTGGTGGGGGCAATGGGTTGATGGTAAAGTGGCTTTGATGGCAACAGTGGTGTAAATAGAATAGAGACAATTGTGATGGTAGCAATTTGACAATGCTAACAGTGATGGTGGTAGAATATACCCATTTAAAATGGTTTAATAAGTATATGCATGTGCAATACATTTATAAATAATTTTTATTGAATTTACAATACATGTAGCCCTTTAAATCCATTTATGATTTGAACCGACTCCGCTCAATTGAGGAAATTATTAATTTTAGGTTGAGTTTGCCACCTCTGATTAGATCCAAACCACAAACAAAGCAACATCCATATTTACAATCCAAACCTAGCAAGCAAATCAGAGTATGTGATGTATGACTTTCCTGACGCCTAATCTCCAACTTTCCTCCTATCAGATGTTATAAAAATAAAAAAATACAAAATGGAGGAGAAGAGGAGCATGCAGGAGCCACCCATCCACTCTTGCCTATTGAGAGGCAATTCAATGAGTAGCTTTGTTTCCTGATCTTCACACAAACAACAGTTGTATCAAGGACAGACAATAAAGAAAATATACACTAAAAATTATTGAATATTAACAAAATCAGTCACCCATAATTGGCAACAAACAAACAAACAAAAAAGACATTGAACTCCTCCAAATTGTTCTTGGTTCATAAAATATCATATGTAAGAAGAAAATACCAGCAATAGTCAGAAGAGAAGATTCTAACCAACCCAAACCAAAAGCAAGAAGCAGAGCAAACAAGTAGAACACAAAAGACCAGCACTATAAAAAAAAAAACAAATACAAACAGAAAAAACGGAGACACACCCAAAATAGGGCTAAAATACCAAATCAACAGGTCCTAACCAGAAATAGAATTCTCGTCCAAACTTATCTGCCCTGCCTTAACCTTTTTAACCCTTTCTCATTTTGACCTTCCCTTTTTTACTTCCCAAATTTAGTTTTTTGGGTTGATTGGTCCTCACTTGGCCATCATGACCTTGACGAACTCCTCATAGTTGATCTGGCCGTCGCCATCCACATCGGCCTCACGAATCATCTCATCAACTTCCTCATCTGTGAGCTTTTCACCAAGATTTGTCATTACATGGCGGAGCTCAGCAGCAGAAATGAAGCCGTTCTGGTCCTTGTCGAAAACCCGGAAGGCTTCCTTGAGCTCCTCCTCGGAGTCGGTATCTTTCATCTTCCGGGCCATCAGGTTGAGAAACTCTGGGAAATCAATTGTCCCATTTCCATCAGCATCAACCTCATTGATCATGTCCTGCAGCTCAGCTTCTGTTGGGTTCTGTCCCAACGACCGCATCACTGTTCCAAGCTCCTTGGTAGTGATACAACCTGTAGCGATATTTAAAAAGAACATTACAGCAAAACATCATGGCCATGCCAACAAGTTTATATTAAAGAACAATGACAACATGTAGTAATAATAGCATCCAGGATTCCAAAAAGCAATAAGAGATGACAGGAGAGAGAACAACACAAAGATGATACTATCCTACAAGAAAAATACAAAGCATGCATTTGGTACTTGTTAACACAGGAAAAAAAAAAAAACAATAACTGCCATATCGGTTATGCTGGAGAAGATTCAAATTCACACAAACGTACCCATATCTTAAACACTCATCCGTAGTATATATGCTTCGTTTGAGTTAAATCAGTTTCAAAATTCAGTGAATTTGAAAAAAATTTAGACTCCTGCATTAATCAGTAAGCACTAGCATTATATGATATTAATAATATTTCTTGAAAGTAAAGAAGCATCGAATGCTGTCTATTTACCAAAAATTTGGAGGGAAAATGTCAACACCATAATAATTGAATCTCATTCTCCAAGCCAAGTCTGGGGCTAGTGAGGATGATCAAAGGTGCTGTGATTGTGTGACAATTTAAATCTACACCACACATTTATAAATTGAAGGCACTTTATAGGTACTTTTTCAGGGTACATAGCATTTATTGTATTAAAAAAAATTCGTAGACATACACTATAACATATCAACCTCAGGAAACATAAATAGCATCATCTGAAAAACAATATTCCAGATGGAGAAAAAGGAGAGGAGGCTAGCACGGATACGATAATGATCAGCAAACAATTAGGCCCAAACACCTACATCCCATCCTCAGCGTGGCATGTGCATCAAACCGACATAAAAAACGATTGTGAAATGAAATGATTGTGTGATGTGGGTGAGATTTATTTTTCTTCTGTAACCTTAGTAGTATAAAAATATACGGCCAATCAGTATAGTTTCTCACCATTTTTGGTGAGAAATAAAAGTGGCATATTGAATTCTCTCACTCCATTTCTTACTCGATTTGTAAACCAAACATGAGAATCTCATCGTTTCTTACGATTTCTCATCAAATCACTCAATCCAAGCGGGCTAGCCGGATTGATAAAGATCATACACAACAACATGGCAACACCAATAACAAAGCACAAAATTCCAGAGTGAAACTATCGAAACGATCTAAGGGCATACAAAACCTAGAACATGAATATACACAACAACAATAACATCCAATCAAATATAATCGAATTTCACGATTAACTCACAAAAACAAAAACAAAAAAAAAAAACCTAAAACTAACCAAACAGTGTCAGAAATCGCAACAAGAACAACAATCAACAGAGAGATCTGAAAAAAAGATATCATTCATATATAGGATTTAGATCGGGAGAGAAATTGAAATATTACCATCTCCGTCCTTGTCGAAGAGGCTGAAGGCCTCCTTGAACTCGGAGATCTGATCATCGGTGAGCTGATCGGCCATTGTGTTTGTTTTCCGAGAAAGTGAGAGAGAAAATGGAAGAGAAAATGAAAGGAAGTGAGAGATAACGCGTGGCTAATATTGTCAAAGCGATAGGTATAGAGATATATATAGAGAGAGAGACGAGAGGGAAAGGTGAAGCATAAAATGGGGGAGCTGGTCCATCCCAATCCAATGGGCATCTCATATTCTCTCTCCTCTCTCATCTAAAACGCGTCATCTACGCGAATGCGCCCTTTCTTTTACCTTTTTGCCCCTTTACCTCTTTTTGACTCACTTTTTCAGTGAACAAGTTTTTGCTTTTATTTATTTTTTTGTAATTATTTGTTGGTTTGAAAATAAATGAAAATCAAAATGAATAAGGCCTATTTTGGAAAGAAGGGAACAAATTAATTTTTTGATTTTTTGTTTTTATAATATATAAAAAAAATAGAGAACTAATATGATTTAAATTAGAAGTGAGCGCGAGTCGGTTACGGCCACGGAACCTCTAATTTGCCATCCGTCCGCCAGATTGGCGGATTTGATAAAATCAATCAGCATCCGTCCGCCAATCCGACGGATGTGGATTGAGCGGATTGGCGGTTTGGCGGATGGATGCGAATCGGTTTGGCGGTTTAAAATTTTATAAATTTTCAACATAATTCAACTTGTGCACTTTCTAAACCAAAAAAAAAAAAGTATTACAGTCAATGACTTAAAAAAGTATTACAATCACGCCTCATCGAAAGAAAGAAAGTTTAAAACTTTAGAATATCACAATCACTGCATGCCTCATCCACATGTTACAATCACAGTATGATTCATCCACATAAAGTATTACAATCTATGATTCTTAAAATATAATAACAATTCAAACCACACAAACCATGAACAGAGCAGTAGTAGAAATTGTATGTCTCTGTATTGTTACATCTATATATGTTTTTTAAAACAAAAACCAACTAGCATATATCATATTTTCTATTTATTATTTTTAGAATTAGATTTAAAAATCAAAAAATATAGATAAATAATATGTTTATTTTTTCAATTAAAAAAATATATTCAAGTTGAAAACTTTTTTTCAACAGAATATTTAAACTTTTTTTCAATTGAAAACACAAACATAATATTTAAACAAATTAAAAACACAAACTCTTATAAATTACTAGGGGTGCTCGCGGTTTGGCAGTTCGGTTGCGGCCAAAGAAATCTCAAATCCGCCATCCGTCCGCCAAATTGGCGGATTGGAGAAAATCAATCTGCAACCGTCCGCTCGTCATCACGCATCCGTCCAAAATGCGGCGGATCGGTTCGGTTCGGTCGGTTTTGGCGGATCGGTATATCCGTTGCTCACCCTTAATTTAAATAACACTTTTTCTCTTCTTTTTTTAAATTAGTAAAATAGGCCAAAATATGTTTAGGCCTCGTTTGGCAACTGTCCATTTTAGCTAAAAAAGTCAAAAAGTTACTAAAAAAATTAAAAAGTCAACAACTCATACCAAAAAGTCAAAGACTCCATTTTTCTCTTACTTTTTGCACAGTTTTTCATAAAAAGTTAAAAAGTCATTCTAAGGCCTCATTTGGGAACATGCTAATTTAGTAACTTTTTGATTATTTGGCTAAAATATGAGTTAAAAAAAACTAGTATGTTTGGGATGATTTTTTAGTTTTTTACGAAAAGATATGCAAAAAGTAGAGAGAAAAGAGAATCTTTGACTTTTTAGTATGAATTGTTAGATTTTTGACTAATTTAGTAACTTTTTAACTTTTTAATTAAAAAATTCGGTTGCCAAACGAAACTTATATATACTAATTTCCTTTATATCACATTTTAATTAAAAAGATAAAAAAATTATTAAAAAAATCTATTTCCAAAGAAGGCCTTTAGTAAATTGTCAGATGGCGAGGTGGTTTTTAGCAGTCACCATATGCCCTAAAGATTAATAACAATGATTTACCCCCCCTTTTTCCTCAACCCTTTTAACCCCCTCTCTCTCATTGGTTACCTTTTCTTTTTTTTTTTCTTTTTTTTCCTGCTCCTCCAATCACCACCCACCACGTGGCAAAATGGGGGTACGTGACAAAAGGGGGTGAGGGGATGACCCCCAAAAAGGGATCCCAAGCATGATTCAAAGATTAACGTCACTAGGTGACTGTTTGGTTAGCAAAATGTGTTAGAAGAGGCTCGAAACTTATTGAGGAGTCATTTGGCAATGGAAAGTGATGGTTGGTGGTGACAATGGATTGTGGGAATGATTGAGAAAAAAAGTGGAAACTTCTTTTGAAAATAATTTTTTTTTTCTGTTTTCAAAATTTTTAAAGATTTTGTGGTGTTTTAAAAAATTGGTAAAAATTTAATTTTTTTTAATTTTTTTTAATTTATCTTTTTTTTTTGTGAATAAAAAATATGAGAGATGATGTGACATCAAAATGAGTAAAAAACTAAAAATTGACTTTTTATTGGCTTCCCAAAAGACCCCAATCAATTTTATTTTTTGAATATATAAAAATAGTATACAAGCAAAAATAAAAACAAAATATTATTAAAGAAGGATTAATATCTTTTCTTTCTTAAACTACCAATAAGTCCTAATAGTTATACTTAATTCTTATCAAGTCCTATTGAAAATAAGTCTTGATAAAATTATCACTAAAAATAATTTTTTTGTAACAATTTTTTACATGCGTTGCTAAAAATTGACAATTAGTGACTTTTTGTCATAATTTTTGTTAATTGTCACTAAAACTTACAATTAGTGACATTTTTTTATGACAAATTTTTTTCATAGAACTTATTAGACAATAAATTCACTTATTATGACCTACATATAAGTACCCCTTTATTTATTTGCATTTTCATCTTTTTATTCACTCTCTTACCTCTCAAAAATTCCAACTTGAAACATTATTAATTTATATAAATGGTAATTACTATCTAATGGGTGGTAGTTAATGTTGGTATAAGTTTAAAAATTGTATAAAAATATATATAAGAATATGTGAAATATATATGACCTTCATTTATTCGAGCTTCAAAACGAGGGACAACTCATTTCATTTACAACTTTATCGTGAAATGTTTTGGAATGATGATTAAAAGTTAGTTTTTTAACATTTTTATGTAAGAGATAATGTAACTCAAAATAGATTAAAAATTAATTTTTAAATTTTTATTCAGGGTTGTTTTAGACAATCTAAATAAATATATTTTTTAATTTTTTTTAAAAATCATATACAAAAATGATATAATTTAAATAAATATATTTATTTAAATAAATATACTTATTTAATTTACGTCGAATAATACGTTAATCAGTCTTATCACTCCACTGATCAACTCATTTATTTTATTATTATTTTTCCCTCAATAAGTGGTGTGACAGCAGCTGTAATAGAGGCCTATTGTAGAGAATTGATTAAAAGTCACTTTTTAATTTTTAATTTATTTTTTAAAAAAAAGAATCAAAAATGTTTAAAAAATAATTTTTAACTATATTTTCAAAACAGGCTGAGTGGTGGTGGTGTGGAGTGTTGGTAGTGGAGATAGTTGAGTGGCAGCTTTGGGTGCTGCTCATTTAAATGGGTGTAACTGAGGAGTGTTTGGGAAGTTGATAAAAAGTTGATTTTTGATTTTTGATTTTTGATTTTTTTGGTGATTTTTTTGTGTAAAAAAATTAAAAAGTCAAAAAATTGACTTTTTTAGTTTGTTGCCAAAAGACCCGTGAATATTCATGCGTAAAATTTTAATAAAGCTTACAAGGTATAGGCCCGTTTGATAATACTGTAAGAAAGTAATTATAGATTATAAGTTAATATATTATAAATTATAATTTTAAATATAAGCTATTAACCTATTTTGTGTAGCTGTGAGATTATAGATTTAATCAGCACAGTAATATTTAGTTGAATAAGTTGTAAAATATCTTTTTACTATGTAATGTCCTTCTTGTCATATTATTTTATTTTCTTTTTTGTTCTTCTCTCCTTACATATTAATTATATTCATATATTTATATTAATATTCTGATTTCATTACATATTATTTTTTTATATTCATTTTAGTTTATAAATATATGAATATTAATTGATATTGTTTTAATTTATTAAAAATTGTTACAAATTTATTTTCATTAGTACTAAATTAATAAAAAAAATTTAATTAAAAAAATAATTAAATGGAGAGGACAGAGAGAGAGAGTCGTTGAGAGAGCAACGCCAGATCATCACCGGAGGCTGCCTCTTTCTTCTCCACCGGCAAAGAGATAACGAAGAAAGCAATCGCAGAAGAGAGAAAAGAGATCAGTCGCGCCAGGGTTTGATATCATCACTAGTGGCGCTAGGGTTTCAAATTGTCATCGGCGGCTCTAGAGTTTAAGATTGATCGCGTTAGGGTTTCAGATTGTCACTGGCGGCACTAGGGTTTTAGATCGATCGCTACGGTCAAGGTTTTTGCCCCTCAATTGTGATCGCGATAGTAAAAGGTCGATCAAAAGAGAAAGAGAGAAACGTTGCCAGAAATCGCAACCCGAAATCGCCACTCTCTCTCTCTCTCTCTCTCTTTGAGTGAACAATGCAAGTGTGGTTTATATACGAAGTATTTGGGTATTCCGAAATTTAATGAGGGGCATTTAAGTATTTTTGCCCCTCCAAACCAACTTCCCGCTTAATCTACAATCTCCAAAGCACCCCCCTAACCACTTCAAGAAAAAGCTATTTTTTCACTTAATTTAAGTTATAATCTAATGAGTTAAGCTGCATCAAACACAATATTTTAGCTTAAATTAAACTAAAAATTGAAATAAGTAGTTTTTAAATTGCGCCAAACACCCACATAATCCATTTACTTTGAACTGATTTAGACAATTTAAACGAGTGTATTGTACTAGCTCATGATCTTGGGTTGACTTTGCCACCCCTATGGATGACGAATCAAACAATACCATTGCCAAATTATTGAGGACAGACAATGAAGAAAACAAAGTACAACATTCAGAATATTTAACAAAATTAGAGTCACCCGTAATAAATAAATAAAAACATGTGAAATTCTCCCAATTGTTCTAGGTTCATAAAATATCACATATAAGAAGAAAACACCATAACCCATACTCAGAGCAAACAAGCAGACCCATAACTACAAAACAAATGCAGACACGAAAACAGACAAACACCCAAACAGAGTCCTAACCCAGAAATAGAAATATCATCCAAACTTATCTGCCCTGTTTTTTTTTTTTTTTTGGTTTTGTTAATTTTTTTTCTTCCTCTTTTTCTGGTTTTGGGTTGATTGGTCCTCACTTGGCCATCATGACCTTGACGAACTCATCGTAGTTGATCTGACCGTCACCATCCACATCAGCCTCACGAATCATCTCATCGACTTCCTCATCAGTGAGCTTTTCACCCAGATTTGTCATGACGTGGCGGAGCTCAGCCGCAGAAATGAAGCCGTTCTGGTCCTTGTCGAAAACCCGGAAAGCTTCCTTGAGCTCCTCCTCAGAGTCAGTATCTTTCATCTTCCTGGCCATCAGGTTGAGGAACTCTGGGAAATCAATTGTCCCATTTCCATCAGCATCAACCTCATTTATCATGTCCTGGAGCTCAGCTTCTGTCGGGTTCTGCCCCAACGACCGCATCACCGTTCCAAGCTCCTTGGTAGTGATGCAACCTGAAGCAATATTTGAAAACAACATTACAGCAAAATGTCAAAACGTCAAGGCCATGCCAAAAGAACTGACGTAAGCAAAAAAAATTGAGAGAGACAGAGGGTTAGGAGATGAACACAAAACAATAGTTTAGCATTATCATGTAAGAAAAATACAAAACATGCAAGTGGTGCAAAAGGCAACACAGGAAAGACAACGAATTTAGGTCCAAGGTCTCAATTACCAAACAAAATTGCCACATTGGTTATGACGGAGAAGATATAATTCACACAATTTTAGGGCGAATTTCATTTACACCATGTAACAGGGGGCCCTGTGCAAACCCCTTGACATTAAGAAATAAGCACTCAAGTCATTGTGCTTCACCAAATTCCATTAACAACACTTGATAATTGACCTTGATAACCTCATCTTTTTTTCTGAGATCTGAACTAAACCAGTGCACACCCACACATATATTACATATATAAACTAATTACTAGACATCCACCCTAACTATTGACTAATAAAATGATCTGGCAGTACAAAAATGATATAGCACAGCTTAAACTCAAATCTGGAGTATACGTGCTCTGTTTGAGTAAATTCAGTTATAAGATTCAGCGAAATTTAATATATGCAAGACTCAAAATATGCATTAATCAGTAAAGACTAGCCTTATCCAAAAGCTGCAAGTACCAGATGCAGTCTATTGCTAACACCATAAAAATTGAATCTCAATTCCCCAGGCTAAGCGAAATGGAAAAAAAGTGAGAGAGAGAGAAAGAGAGAGCCAAATGACGCAGAATTAGCTCCAAACAAAAAGATTTAAGATAACCAAAAAATCAGAGACAGAGGGTTTTTTAATCTGATACTGACTTTCTTCTCTAATTGTATTGTATCTCACTAAGTATTTTGTAAACAAAGGGTTTCTAAACCAACATCTTAAATAATTCCAGACTTTAAACATCTTTAGTACCACTCCATTATATGCAATGGCTAATGGTCCTACATCCCTTTGATAATAGTCAAATGGTCTCTGTGCTGCACTAGACAAGCTACTGATTAAAAAGAAGGTAGTTGAGGATGATCAAATGTGCTGTGTTTGTGTTTCAGTGAGGGGGAGACCAATGGATGCTTGACTACCGGTTGTGCTCTGGTGGGGAGATAAGTGCATGGTTGCTGATTATAGACAAGAAATACATACCACATATATGAGGGGAGAGAAATAGTAAACAGAGGAGGAAGAAGGCAATTTTGTGATTTGTAGAAACATAAAGATATTTTTTACCACAAAATTTGATTACAATCACTCTAGTCCAACAAATATTTAAGGTATTTTTGTCCCAAACATAAATCTGCTAATGTTTTTTGTATAAAAAAAATAGTACCATAACAATCATTTTTAATTCCCTACTAAAAAGAGCCACAAGAAGGGAATGAAACTACAGCTCCTAAGAGATCTCCAATCCTTCACCAATTCTTTCATCAAATTCATATTTGATGAGTAAAGAGCTAAAATTGAGCTCCAATCATTTTATCAAACATCTATCAAATCAAGGGGGAGGCAAAATTTTCACCAAAGATGAACCAAAATCCTTCACCAAATTTCCAACAGTCATATTTTACACACAATTGACGAGAATTTAAAAAGTGTAAGAATAGGGAGTTATTTTATTTCAACAGAAATGGTTAAAACAAGATTTTAGGATAAGTTTGGGATTTTTCAAAAAGATTTGATAAAAACAAAAAACAAAGGATTGGAGCGTTCCAATACTAGATCGAACTTTTAACCAAATTTTCAATCAAATTTGATGAAAAAAGAGAGAGCAAGGATTAGAGATGCTCTAATGCGTTTCCATCCATCATATGAAAGGGCCAATGCAACCGAGCCTAATGCATGCAAAAATTAGACAGTTCTCAAAAAAAAAAAATAATAAATAAAATAACAACAATCAATCAAGAAAAAGGACCTAGAGAGAACTTATAAAGCATGGATCAGATACATAAATAGCATCATCAGAACACATAAATAAAGCATCATCACAGAAACAAAAAAAAAAACACAAGAAGGATTTGGGGCTCAGAAAAATAGATGATAACGATCAGCAAATAATAGCCTCGAATCCAAATATCAACATCATGTGCAGTGCGTTTGATACGCATCAAACCTAACAACAACCCTACAACCAACATCAATCTCAAAAAATGATATTCGAGACGGAAAATTTCGAAACGATCTAGGGGTATCACGTGAATATAAACGAACCAATCAATCAATCAATTACATACAAAGAGATATATGATGGACAAAAAGACCTAAAATTAACCAAATAGTGTCGAAGGAAGCGAAATAACAACGATCAACCCATAGATCTGAACAAAACATATCAAACCAAGAACCAGATTCATATATATGTATAAATATAGATATAGATATAGATATAGAGAGAGAGGGGGGGGCGGATTGGGAAAGGGAAAGCTGACCGTCTCCGTCCTTGTCGAAGAGGCTGAAAGCCTCCTTGAATTCGGAGATCTGATCGTCAGTGAGCTGATCGGCCATTCTGGTGAGTTTTTCCGAGAAAGTGAGAGAAAATCGAAGGAAAATAAGCGAAGATAGATGAAAAAGAGGAGAGGATCTGCGTTAACAGGTATTTGTTATGGCAATGACAGACGAATATGCTTAATATATAGAGAGAGAGAGAGTAGAGACAGCGAGGGAGGGAATGGTCAAAGGGCTATTGATGGATTGGAAAATTCTAGGGCAAATTACAAACAACCCATCGAGGTTTGGTGAAAATACAGATTTTCTCTGAAGTCTGAGAACACATCAAACCTAACAACAACCCTACAACCAACATCAATCTCAAAAAATGATATTCGAGACGGAAAATTTCGAAACGATCTAGGGGTATCACGTGAATATAAACGAACCAACCTAATTTTCAATCAAATTTGATGAAAAAAGAGAGAGCAAGGATTAGAGATGCTCTAATGCGTTTCCATCCATCATATGAAAGGGCCAATGCAACCGAGCCTAATGCATGCAAAAATTAGACAGTTCTCAAAAAAAAAAAATAATAATAAAATAACAACAATCAATCAAGAAAAAGAACCCAGAGAGAACTTATAAAGCATGGATCAGATATATAAATAGCATCATCAGAACACATAAATAAAGCATCATCACAGAAACAAAAAAAAAAAAAACACAAGAAGGATTTGGGGCTCAGAAAAATAGATGATAACGATCAGCAGTGCGTTTGATACGCATCAAACCTAACAACAACCCTACAACCAACATCAATCTCAAAAAATGATATTCGAGACGGAAAATTTCGAAACGATCTAGGGGTATCACGTGAATATAAACGAACCAACCAAATTTTCAATCAAATTTGATGAAAAAAGAGAGAGCAAGGATTAGAGATGCTCTAATGCGTTTCCATCCATCATATGAAAGGGCCAATGCAACCGAGCCTAATGCATGCAAAAATTAGACAGTTCTCAAAAAATAAAAAAATAAAATAAAATAACAACAATCAATCAAGAAAAAGGACCCAGAGAGAACTTATAAAGCATGGATCAGAAAATTTCGAAACGATCTAGGGGTATCACGTGAATATCATTTTTTGAGATTGATGTTGGTTGTAGGGTTGTTGTTAGGTTTGATGCGTTCTCAGACTTCAGAGAAAATCTGTATTTTCACCAAACCTCGATGGGGTGTTTGTAATTTGCCCTAGAATTTTCCAATCCATCAATAGCCCTTTGACCATTCCCTCCCTCGTTGTCTCTACTCTCTCTCTCTCTATATATTAAGCATATTCGTCTGTCATTGCCATAACAAATACCCGTTAACGCAGATCCTCCTCTCTTTTTCATTTATCTTCGCTTATTTTCCTTCGATTTTCTCACTTTCTCGGAAAACTCACCAGAATGGCCGATCAGCTCACTGATGATCAGATCTCCGAATTCAAGGAGTGATACCCCTAGATCGTTTTGAAATTTTCCGTCTCGAATATCATTTTTTGAGATTGATGTTGGTTGTAGGGTTGTTGTTAGGTTTGATGCGTATCAAACGCACTGCACATGATGTTGATATTTGGATTCGAGACTATTATTTGCTGATCGTTATCATCTATTTTTCTGAGCCCCAAATCCTTCTTGTGTTTTTTTTTTTGTTTGTTTCTGTGATGATGCTTTATTTGTGTTCTGATGATGCTATTTATGTATCTAATCCATGCTTTATAAGTTCTCTCAGGGTCCTTTTTCTTGATTGATTGCTGTTTTTTTTTTTTTTTTTTTTTTTTTTGAGAACTGTCTAATTTTTGCATGCATTAGGCTCGGTTGCATTGGCCCTTTCATATGATGGATGGAAACGCATTAGAGCATCTCTAATCCTTGCTCTCTCTTTTTTCATCAAATTTGATTGAAAATTTGGTTGGTTCGTTTATATTCACGTGATACCCCTAGATCGTTTCGAAATTTTCCGTCTCGAATATCATTTTTTGAGATTGATGTTGGTTGTAGGGTTGTTGTTAGGTTTGATGCGTTCTCAGACTTCAGAGAAAATCTGTATTTTCACCAAACCTCGATGGGGTGTTTGTAATTTGCCTTAGAATTTTCCAATCCATCAATAGCCCTTTGACCATTCCCTCCCTCGCTGTCTCTACTCTCTCTCTCTCTATATATTAAGCATACTCGTCTGTCATTGCCATAACAAATACCCGTTAACGCAGATCCTCCCATCTTTTTCATTTATCTTCGCTTATTTTCCTTCGATTTTCTCTCACTTTCTCGGAAAACTCACCAGAATGGCCGATCAGCTCACTGACGATCAGATCTCCGAATTCAAGGAGGCTTTCAGCCTCTTCGACAAGGACGGAGACGGTCAGCTTTCCCTTTCCCAATCCGCCCCCCCCCCTCTCTCTCTCTATATCTATATCTATATCTATATTTATACATATATATGAATATGGTTCTTGGTTTGATATGTTTTGTTCAGATCTATGGGTTGATCGTTGTTATTTCGCTTCCTTTGATGTTGGTTGTAGGGTTGTTGTTAGGTTTGATGCGTATCAAACGCACTGCACATGATGTTGATATTTGGATTCGAAGCTATTATTTGCTGATCGTTATCATCTATTTTTCGGAGCCCCAAATCCTTCTTTTGTTTTTTTTTTCTGTGATGATGCTTTATTTATGTGTTCTGATGATGCTATTTATGTATCTGATCCATGCTTTATAAGTTCTCTCTGGGTCCTTTTTCTTGATTGATTGTTGTTATTTTATTTATTTTTTTTTTTTTTTGAGAACTGTCTAATTTTTGCATGCATTAGGCTCGGTTGCATTGGCCCTTTCATATGATGGATGGAAACGCATTAGAGCATCTCTAATCCTTGCTCTCTCTTTTTCATCAAATTTGATTGAAAATTTAGTTGGTTCGTTTATATTCACGTGATACCCCTAGATCGTTTCGAAATTTTCCTTCTCGAATATCATTTTTTGAGATTGATGTTGGTTGTAGGGTTGTTGTTAGGTTTGATGCGTATCAAACACACTGCACATGATGTTGATATTTGGATTCGAGGCTATTATTTGCTGATCGTTACCATCTATTTTTCTGAGCCCCAAATCCTTCTTGTGTTTTTTTTTTTTTTGTTTCTGTGATGATGCTTTATTTATGTGTTCTGATGATGCTATTTATGTATCTGATCCATGGTTCTTTTTAGTAGGGAATTAAAAATGATTGTTAAGGTATTTTTGTCCCAAACATAAATCTGCTAATGTTTTTTGTATAAAAAAAATAGTACCATAACAATCATTTTTAATTCCCTACTAAAAAGAGCCACAAGAAGGGAATGAAACTACAGCTCCTAAGAGATCTCCAATCCTTCACCAATTCTTTCATCAAATTCATATTTGATGAGTAAAGAGCTAAAATTGAGCTCCAATCATTTTATCAAACATCTATCAAATCAAGGAGGAGGCAAAATTTTCACCAAAGATGAACCAAAATCCTTCACCAAATTTCCAACAGTCATATTTTACACACAATTGACGAGAATTAAAAAGAGTAAGAATAAGGAGTTATTTTATTTCATCAGAAATGGTTAAAACAATATTTTAGGATAAGTTTGGGATTTTTCAAAAAGATTTGATAAAAACAAAAAACAAAGGATTGGAGCGTTCCAATACTAGATCGAGCTTTTAACCAAATTTTCAAACAAATTTGATGAAAAAAGAGAGAGCAAGGATTAGAGATGCTCTAATGCGTTTCCATCCATCATATGAAAGGGCCAATGCAACCGAGCCTAATGCATGCAAAAATTAGACAGTTCTCAAAAAAAAAAAAAATAAAATAAAATAACAACAATCAATCAAGAAAAAGGACCCAGAGAGAACTTATAAAGCATGGATCAGATACATAAATAGCATCATCAGAACACATAAATAAAGCATCATCACAGAAACAAAAAAAAAAAAACACAAGAAGGATTTGGGGCTCAGAAAAATAGATGATAACGATCAGCAAATAATAGCCTCGAATCCAAATATCAACATCATGTGCAGTGCGTTTGATACGCATCAAACCTAACAACAACCCTACAACCAACATCAATCTCAAAAAATGATATTCGAGACGGAAAATTTCAAAACGATCTAGGGGTATCACGTGAATATAAACGAACCAATCAATCAATCAATTACATACAAAGAGATAGAGAGAAAATCGAGCTTTTAACCAAATTTTCAATCAAATTTGATGAAAAAAGAGAGAGCAAGGATTAGAGATGCTCTAATGCGTTTCCATCCATCATATGAAATGGCCAATGCAACCGAGCCTAATACATGCAAAAAATTTTAAAAATTCAGTGAATTTGAAAAAATTTTAGACTCCTGCATTAATCAGTAAGCACTAGCATTATATGATATTAATAATATTTCTTGAAAGTAAAGAAGCATCGAATGCTGTCTATTTACCAAAAATTTGGAGGGAAAATGTCAACATCATAATAATTGAATCCCATTCTCCAAACCAAGTCTGGGGCTAGTGAGGATGATCAAAGGTGCTGTGATTGTGTGACAATTTAAATCTACACCACACATTTATAAATTGAAGGCACTTTATAGGTACTTTTTCAGGGTACATAGCATTTATTGTATTAAAAAAAAATTCGTAGACACTATAACATATCAACCTCAGGAAACATAAATAGCATCATCTGAAAAACAATATTCCAGATGGAGAAAAAGGAGAGGAGGCTAGCACGGATACGATAATGATCAGCAAACAATTAGGCCCAAACACCTACATCCCATCCTCAGCGTGGCATGTGCATCAAACCGACATAAAAAACGATTGTGAAATGAAATGATTGTGTGATGTGGGTGAGATTTATTTTTCTTCTGTAACCTTAGTAGTATAAAAATATACGGCCAATCAGTATAGTTTCTCACCATTTTTGGTAAGAAATAAAAGTGGCATATTGAATTCTCTCACTCCATTTCTTACTCGATTTGTAAACCAAACATGAGAATCTCATCGTTTCTTACGATTTCTCATCAAATCACTCAATCCAAGCGGGCTAGCCGGATTGATAAAGATCATACACAACAACATGGCAACACCAATAACAAAGCACAAAATTCCAGAGTGAAACTATCGAAACGATCTAAGGGCATACAAAACCTAGAACATGAATATAAACAACAACAATAACATCCAATCAAATATATTCGAATTTCACGATTAACTCAAAAAAAAAAACCTAAAACTAACCAAACAGTGTCAGAAATCGCAACAAGAACAACAATCAACAGAGAGATCTGAAGAAAAGATATCATTCATATATAGGATTTAGATCGGGAGAGAAATTGAAATATTACCATCTCCGTCCTTGTCGAAGAGGCTGAAGGCCTCCTTGAACTCGGAGATCTGATCATCGGTGAGCTGATCGGCCATTGTGTTTGTTTTCCGAGAAAGTGAGAGAGAAAATGGAAGAGAAAAAAGAAAGGAAGTGAGAGATAACGCGTGGCTAATATTGTCAAAGCGATAGGTATAGAGATATATATAGAGAGAGAGACGAGAGGGAAAGGTGAAGCATAAAATGGGGGAGCTGGTCCATCCCAATCATATTCTCTCTCCTCTCTCATCCAAAACGCGTCATATGCGCGAATGCGCCTTTTCTTTTACCATTTTGCCCCTTTACCTCTTTTTGACTCTCACTTTTTCAGCGAACAAGTTTTTGCTTTTATTTATTTTTTTGTAGTTATTTGTTGGTTTGAATATAAATGAAAATCAAAATGAATAAGGCCTATTTTGGAAAGAAGGGAACAAATTAATTTTTTGATTTTTTGTTTTTATAATATATAAAAAAAAATAGAGAGCTAATATGATTTAAATTAAGGGTGGGCGCGGGTTGGTTGCGGCCACGGAACCTCCAATCTGCCATCCGTCCGCCAGATTGGCGGATTGGATAAAATCAATCAGTATCCGTCCGCCAATCCGACGGATGTGGATTGAGCGGATTGGCGGTTTGGCGGATGGATGCGAATCGATTTGGCGGTTTAAAATTTTATAAATTTTCAACATAATTCAACTTGTGCACTTTCTAAACAAAAAAAAAAAAAAGTATTACAGTCAATGACTTAAAAAAGTATTACAATCATGCCTCCTCTAAAGAAAGAAAGTTTAAAACTTTAGAATATCACAATCACTGCATGCCTCATCCACATGTTACAATCACAGTATGATTCATCCACATAAAGTATTACAATCTATGATTCTTAAAATATAATAACAATTCAAACCACAAAAACCATGAACAGAGCAGTAGTAGAGATTGTATGTCTCTGTATTGTTACATCTATATATGTTTTTGAAAACAAAAACCAACCAGCATATATCATATTTTCTATTTATTATTTTTAGAATTAGATTTAAAAATCAAAAAATATAGATAAATAATATGTTTATTTTTTTCAATTAAAAAAATATATTCAAGTTAAAAAAAAATTTTCAACAGAATATTTAAACTTTTTTTCAATTGAAAACACAAACATAATATTTAAACAAATTAAAAACACAAACTCTTATAAATTACTATGGGTGCTCGCGGTTTGGCAGTTCGGTTGCGGTCGAAGAAATCTCAAATCCGCCATCCGTCCGCCAAATTGGCGGATTGGAGAAAATCAATCCGCAACCGTCCGCTCGTCATCACGCATCCGTCCAAAATACGGCGGATCGGTTCGGTTCGGTCGGTTTTGACGGATCGGTATATCCGCTGCTCACCCTTAATTTAAATAACACTTTTTCTCTTCTTTTTTTTAATTATTAAAATAGGCCAAAATATGTTTAGGCCTCGTTTGGCAACTGTCCATTTTAGCTAAAAAAGTCAAAAAGTTACTAAAAAAATTAAAAAGTCAACAACTCATACCAAAAAGTCAAAGACTCCATTTTTCTCTTTACTTTTTGCACAGTTTTTCATAAAAAGTTAAAAAGTCATTCTAAGGCCTCATTTGGGAACATGCTAATTTAGTAACTTTTTGATTATTTGGCTAAAATATGAGTTAAAAAAAACTAGTATGTTTGGGATGACTTTTTAGTTTTTTACGAAAAGATATGCAAAAAGTAGAGAGAAAAGAGAATCTTTGACTTTTTAGTATGAATTGTTAGCTTTTTGACTAATTTAGTAACTTTTTAACTTTTTAATTAAAAAATTCGGTTGCCAAACGAAACTTATATATACTAATTTCCTTTATATCACATTTTAATTAAAAAGACAAAAAAATTATTAAAAAAAATCTATTTCCAAAGAAGGCCTTTAGTAAATTGTCAGATGGCGAGGTGGTTTTTAGCAGTCACCATATGCCCTAAAGATTAACGTCACTAGGTGACTGTTGGTTAGCAAAATGTGTTAGAAGAGGCTCGAAACTTATTGAGGAGTCATTTGGCAATGGAAAGTGATGGTTGGTGGTGACAATGGATTGTGGGTGTGGGGATATATTTTCTGAGTACCAACACGTGGCAAGGTGACGCCGACGTGTCAGCCGAGGTGCCACGTGTCTTAGTCGTTGTGCCGAGGTCATCTCGGCTATGCCGAGGTTGCCTCCGAAGATATCGGAATCCGAGATAAGCGGATAAGGGACAAGAGTCCTAGAATAAAGAGGGAACTCAACCTAGATATGGACAAGAGTCCTAGATTGGGAGAAGACTTCAGTTTGGGTAAAGATAAGACTCTTAGAGAGTTTATCCTAATCCCACTGAGAGTCCCAGATTAGCAGCAATCCTAAGTCCATTAGGGCCAGGCTCTTTTTGCGACTAGGATTGTGTTGGCTATAAAAGAGAGGCACCCCCATGGGTCTAAGGTATGCTTTTGATACTCAAGCTTGTGAGTTTAATATTTGATTTATCTTTGAGAGATATACTGACTTGATCGTCGGAGTGCCCCCGGGTGGTTGAAACCACCGCGGGATTCTTATATTTCTGTTGCAGGTCAGTCAGGTGCCATCTATTCTGCCAGTGCTCTCCAGCTGATTACTAAGCAGGCAGTGTGGTCAGAAAATCACCCACACAATTTGGCGCCGTCTGTGGGAACGAAGGAGAATAGATGGCCACCACCGTACAAGATCAACGTGCCGGAAACAACTAGTTTAGCAAGGATGGAGAATATGTCGACATAATCGGAATGAAGACCCTTCCAGAAGGGATACAAAGACAGGGGGCATGAGCGCTCCCAAGAAAATAACATTCAAAGAGCTCAACCTGAATGAGCAGATCCAAGATTCCAAAAGACATGATCTCGGCCTAGATGAGTAGGCCCGAGAAAAAAGAGCTCAACCTGAATAAGCAGATCCAAGATTCCAGAAGACATGATCTCGGCCTAGATGAGTAGGCCCGAGAAAAAAAGAGCTCAACCTGAATGAGCAGATCCCAGATTCCAGAAAACAAGAGCTCGGCACTTAAACTCGAGAAGAGAAGAGCTTAGTGAGCAAATCTCAGATCCCAGAAGATAAAAAAGAAACACACAAGATCGGACTGAAGGTAGCCAAGATGAAGACCTGTTGTAAAGACCACAAAGGAGTATGTGGAAGCTATGCACGGGGCAAATCCCTTGCCTACAGAACCATATCAAAGGGATTCTGGTGACCCTACGGACAAAAGGATGCAGAGGCTTATAAAAAACATGAGAAAAGAAACGGCTTGCCAAAGCGAGGCCGAGGTAACAATGGATCCAGCAAGCAAGAGGCAGAGAGAAGAAGAATATGTTTAACACTTGTTGAAATTTGTAGCAATTTACAAGTTGAAGTTAAACCGAGATTATTCCTTATCTTCACTTGTTGAAATTTATAGCAATTTACAAGTCAAAGTTAAGCCGATCCTTTATCTTCACTTGTTGAAATTTGTAGCAATTTACAAGTCGAAGTTAAGCCGATTCCTTATCTTCACTTGTTGAAATTTGTAGCAATTTACAAGTTAGAGTTAAGCTGATTCCTTATCTTCACCTGTTGAAACTTGTAGCAATTTACAAGTTGGAGTTAAGCTGATTCCTTATCTTCACTTGTTGAAATTTGTAGCAATTTACAAGTCGAAGTTAAGCCGATTCCTTATCTTCACTTGTTGAAATTTGTAGCAATTTACAAGTTGGAGTTAAGCTGATTCCTTATCTTCACTTGTTGAAATTTGTAGCAATTTACAAGTTAGAGTTAAGCTGATTCCTTATCTTCACCTGTTGAAATTTGTAGCAATTTACAAGTTGGAGTTAAGCTGATTCCTTATCTTCACTTGTTGAAATTTGTAGCAATTTACAAGTCGAAGTTAAGCCGAGATTATTCCTTAATTCACTTGTTGAAATTTGTAGCAATTTACAAGTTGGAATTAAGCTGATTCCTTATCTTCACTTGTTGAAATTTGTAGCAATTTACAAGTTGAAGTTAAGCCGAGATTACTGTTTCTCTTCACTTGTTGAAATTTGTAGCAATTTACAAGTCGAAGTGAAGCCGAGGTTATAGTTTGCACACTTATAGCAATCTACAGGTTGGTCCAACCAAAGAAGATGCTTAACACTTGTTGAAATTTGTAGCAATTTACAAGATAATGTCAAGCCGACATATGATCATCTGTTGAAATTTGCAGCAATTTGCAGGTTGAGGTAAAAGCTAAGTATATTGTTTAACACTTGTTGAAATTCGTAGCAATTTACAAATAGATTATTGTTTGACACTTGTTATGTTAATCCTTGTTGATCCCTGTTACAGTATATGTTAATCCTTGTTGAAATTTATAACAATTTACAAGTAGGCTAGATCGAGATCACCGTTTAAACACTTGTTGAAACTTAAGAAAAAGTTTGCAAAATTAACATTGAGTAGTATATGTTTCACACTTGTTAGAATTTATGAAAAGTTTGCAGGTCAGTATCTTGCCGAAGTAAAAGTTTTGTAGCTATTATACCCGAGGTATGTAACCCCGAGAAGATTGCACAAAGGAGGCAAAGTATGAAAGGCATACAAAATATTCTAAGTATAGAATCATGCAAGAGCAGTTAGAAGAAGATCAAAACAGAATTCGTCGTGATTGACGCGCCTTCACCTTATAACATCATCTTGGGAAGGCCATAGTTGCATGCAATGGGGGCAGTTCCCTCAACGTTGCATCAACTATTGCGGTTCCCCACAGAACATGGGATTGAAGAAGTCAGAGGAGACCAACTGCAAGCAAAGAATTGCTCCATGACAGCAATGAAAACTACCTGCAAACATTCGGGAACCAGGGAAGGCAGAGATTGAAGACGAGGACATGGAGGTCCTAGATGATGTCGGCAAGGAGCCAGCCGAAAAGAGTGAAGAGACACTGAAGAAAATCCTCATCCAAGAGGGTGACGAAGAGCACTTCTTTCTTCTCGGCTCAGGCTTAGCCAAAGAAGAAAAAAGAGAATTGAAAACAAAACTACTCGGCATCAATGGCAAGATATAGAAAATAGTTGGGAAGACTTCTCAGCAGCCTTCTCGGCCTCGAGCTCAGCCTCGATCTCCTGAAGAGTTTGATCAAGGCTCTTCTCAGCGATTGGTACCTCGGAGTTTGGAAGCAAAGATTGAAAGCAAAAATCTGGAAAAAGACACAGAAAACAGAAACATGAATGTAATCCGTAATCAAGAATGGTGATGAAGCTATCAGGAAATCAAGACAAAAAGATTGCACAAGTATGTCAAGCCAAGAACAGTGGCAGAAATCAACAGATGTGTGAACAGTGTGTATTCAAGAAGATGATATGGAAACAACAGGTAAAACAGCAATGGTGATTAACAATGAAGCAGAGCTTCTTGGAAAGCAACAAGAAATAAAACCAGGAGGAACAGTGGCTTACTAGAAAGAGGGAAGCTGGAATGAGAATTGCCGAAGTCTGAAGACAATGATAGAATGACGTAAGCTTCGCCGGAGGAGAGGAACGAAGACAGTTGCAGAAGCTTGAAAGCTTGGAACAAATGACGGATTTAAGCAAAAGAGCTAGAAAGAGAAAAAGCCAGAGGATTGAATGAAAAAACAGAAGTCAAGAAGATGACAAAATTCAAAGAATAAAGCCAAGTACACAGGCACTAAGTAAGTATGTGAAGAATAAGAAAGTAATGAACCAGACATGATGCTAGCAACAGAAAGCGGATATGACAAAGAACAGTTCCAGGCATTTTAGCAATAAGAAATCAAAAACTTGAAGACAGACGATAACAGAAGGCCACAGATGGCAAATAAACAGATTCAAAGTAAATCAGAAGAGTTATAAAAGATTGAGCTTAATAAAAAAGTAAGAGTTTATGAACCTACAAAGTGAAATGAACGCCGATATGAAAATTGCCGGAGTCAAATAGGTGACTGGAAATCGGAAACTCACCAGAGAGTATGAGTGGAGCAGTTGCAAAGCTCTTGGAGTTTACGAATTAATGGAACCAGAACCTCGACTAGGAGGTGCGATTTCAAGCAGCTTGGAAAGCATGAAACTTGATTCTTGACACCAGCGGACAGTAAAGTCCAGGGAACTTTGAGGTCGGCGAGTTTGATCTCGGACAGAGGGGCACAGATGAACGAACAGTGTAGGTTCCATCACTTCAGAATGCCGAGGTAATAGAACCTAGGGGGCAGTTGTGGGGATATATTTTCTGAGTACCAACACGTGGCAAGGTGACGCAGACGTGTCAACCGAGGTGCCACGTGTCTTGGTCGTTGTGCCGAGGTCATCTCGGCTATGCCAAGGTTTCCTCCGAAGATATCGGAATCCGAGATAAGCGGATAAGGGACAAGAGTCTTAGAATAAAGAGGGAACTCAACCTAGATATGGACAAGAGTCCTAGATTGGGAGAAGACTTCAGTTTGGGTAAAGATAAGACTCTTAGAGAGTTTATCCTAATCCCACTGAGAGTCCCAGATTAGCAGCAATCCTAAGTCCATTAGGGCCAGGCTCCTTTTGCGACTAGGATTGTGTTGGCTATAAAAGAGAGGCACCCCCATGGGTCTAAGGTATGCTTTTGATACTCAAGCTTGTGAGTTTAATATTTGATTTATCTTTGAGAGATATACTGACTTGATCGTCGGAGTGCCCCCGGGTGGTTGAAACCACCGCGGGATTCTTATATTTCTGTTGCAGGTCAGTCAGGTGCCATCTATTCTGCCAGTGCTCTCCAGCTGATTACTAAGCAGGCAGTGTGGTCAGAAAATCACCCACACAATTTGGCGCCGTCTGTGGGAACGAAGGAGAATAGATGGCCACCACCGTACAAGATCAACGTGCCGGAAACAACTAGTTTAGCAAGGATGGAGAATATGTCGACATAATCGGAATGAAGACCCTTCCAGAAGGGATACAAAGACAGGGGGCATGAGCGCTCCCAAGAAAATAACATTCAATGAGCTCAACCTGAATGAGCAGATCCAAGATTCCAAAAGACATGATCTCGGCCTAGATGAGTAGGCCCGAGAAAAAAGAGCTCAACCTGAATAAGCAGATCCAAGATTCCAGAAGACATGATCTCGGCCTAGATGAGTAGGCCCGAGAAAAAAAGAGCTCAACCTGAATGAGCAGATCCCAGATTCCAGAAAACAAGAGCTCGGCACTTAAACTCGAGAAGAGAAGAGCTTAGTGAGCAAATCTCAGATCCCAGAAGATAAAAAAGAAACACACAAGATCGGACTGAAGGTAGCCAAGATGAAGACCTGTTGTAAAGACCACAAAGGAGTATGTGGAAGCTATGCACGGGGCAAATCCCTTGCCTACAGAACCATATCAAAGGGATTCTGGTGACCCTACGGACAAAAGGATGCAGAGGCTTATAAAAAACATGAGAAAAGAAACGGCTTGCCAAAGCGAGGCCGAGGTAACAATGGATCCAGCAAGCAAGAGGCAGAGAGAAGAAGAATATGTTTAACACTTGTTGAAATTTGTAGCAATTTACAAGTTGAAGTTAAACCGAGATTATTCCTTATCTTCACTTGTTGAAATTTGTAGCAATTTACAAGTCAAAGTTAAGCCGATCCTTTATCTTCACTTGTTGAAATTTGTAGCAATTTACAAGTCGAAGTTAAGCCGATTCCTTATCTTCACTTGTTGAAATTTGTAGCAATTTACAAGTTAGAGTTAAGCTGATTCCTTATCTTCACCTGTTGAAACTTGTAGCAATTTACAAGTTGGAGTTAAGCTGATTCCTTATCTTCACTTGTTGAAATTTGTAGCAATTTACAAGTCGAAGTTAAGCCGATTCCTTATCTTCACTTGTTGAAATTTGTAGCAATTTACAAGTTGGAGTTAAGCTGATTCCTTATCTTCACTTGTTGAAATTTGTAGCAATTTACAAGTTAGAGTTAAGCTGAATCCTTATCTTCACCTGTTGAAATTTGTAGCAATTTACAAGTTGGAGTTAAGCTGATTCCTTATCTTCACTTGTTGAAATTTGTAGCAATTTACAAGTCGAAGTTAAGCCGAGATTATTCCTTAATTCACTTGTTGAAATTTGTAGCAATTTACAAGTTGGAATTAAGCTGATTCCTTATCTTCACTTGTTGAAATTTGTAGCAATTTACAAGTTGAAGTTAAGCCGAGATTACTGTTTCTCTTCACTTGTTGAAATTTGTAGCAATTTACAAGTCGAAGTGAAGCCGAGGTTATAGTTTGCACACTTATAGCAATCTACAGGTTGGTCCAACCAAAGAAGATGCTTAACACTTGTTGAAATTTGTAGCAATTTACAAGATAATGTCAAGCCGACATATGATCATCTGTTGAAATTTGCAGCAATTTGCAGGTTGAGGTAAAAGCTAAGTATATTGTTTAACACTTGTTGAAATTCGTAGCAATTTACAAATAGATTATTGTTTGACACTTGTTATGTTAATCCTTGTTGATCCCTGTTACAGTATATGTTAATCCTTGTTGAAATTTATAACAATTTACAAGTAGGCTAGATCGAGATCACCGTTTAAACACTTGTTGAAACTTAAGAAAAAGTTTGCAAAATTAACATTGAGTAGTATATGTTTCACACTTGTTAGAATTTATGAAAAGTTTGCAGGTCAGTATCTTGCCGAAGTAAAAGTTTTGTAGCTATTATACCCGAGGTATGTAACCCCGAGAAGATTGCACAAAGGAGGCAAAGTATGAAAGGCATACAAAATATTCTAAGTATATAATCATGCAAGAGCAGTTAGAAGAAGATCAAAACAGAATTCGTCGTGATTGACGCGCCTTCACCTTATAACATCATCTTGGGAAGGCCATAGTTGCATGCAATGGGGGCAGTTCCCTCAACGTTGCATCAACTATTGCGGTTCCCCACAGAACATGGGATTGAAGAAGTCAGAGGAGACCAACTGCAAGCAAAGAATTGCTCCATGACAGCAATGAAAACTACCTGCAAACATTCGGGAACCAGGGAAGGCAGAGATTGAAGACGAGGACATGGAGGTCCTAGATGATGTCGGCAAGGAGCCAGCCGAAAAGAGTGAAGAGACACTGAAGAAAATCCTCATCCAAGAGGGTGACGAAGAGCACTTCTTTCTTCTCGGCTCAGGCTTAGCCAAAGAAGAAAAAAGAGAATTGAAAACAAAACTACTCGGCATCAATGGCAAGATATAGAAAATAGTTGGGAAGACTTCTCAGCAGCCTTCTCGGCCTCGAGCTCAGCCTCGATCTCCTGAAGAGTTTGATCAAGGCTCTTCTCAGCGATTGGTACCTCGGAGTTTGGAAGCAAAGATTGAAAGCAAAAATCTGGAAAAAGACACAGAAAACAGAAACATGAATGTAATCCGTAATCAAGAATGGTGATGAAGCTATCAGGAAATCAAGACAAAAAGATTGCACAAGTATGTCAAGCCAAGAACAGTGGCAGAAATCAACAGATGTGTGAACAGTGTGTATTCAAGAAGATGATATGGAAACAACAGGTAAAACAGCAATGGTGATTAACAATGAAGCAGAGCTTCTTGGAAAGCAACAAGAAATAAAACCAGGAGGAACAGTGGCTTACTAGAAAGAGGGAAGCTGGAATGAGAATTGCCGAAGTCTGAAGACAATGATAGAATGACGTAAGCTTCGCCGGAGGAGAGGAACGAAGACAGTTGCAGAAGCTTGAAAGCTTGGAACAAATGACGGATTTAAGCAAAAGAGCTAGAAAGAGAAAAAGCCAGAGGATTGAATGAAAAAACAGAAGTCAAGAAGATGACAAAATTCAAAGAATAAAGCCAAGTACACAGGCACTAAGTAAGTATGTGAAGAATAAGAAAGTAATGAACCAGACATGATGCTAGCAACAGAAAGCGGATATGACAAAGAACAGTTCCAGGCATTTTAGCAATAAGAAATCAAAAACTTGAAGACAGACGATAACAGAAGGCCACAGATGGCAAATAAACAGATTCAAAGTAAATCAGAAGAGTTATAAAAGATTGAGCTTAATAAAAAAGTAAGAGTTTATGAACCTACAAAGTGAAATGAACGCCGATATGAAAATTGCCGGAGTCAAATAGGTGACTGGAAATCGGAAACTCACCAGAGAGTATGAGTGGAGCAGTTGCAAAGCTCTTGGAGTTTACGAATTAATGGAACCAGAACCTCGACTAGGAGGTGCGATTTCAAGCAGCTTGGAAAGCATGAAACTTGATTCTTGACACCAGCGGACAGTAAAGTCCAGGGAACTTTGAGGTCGGCGAGTTTGATCTCGGACAGAGGGGCACAGATGAACGAACAGTGTAGGTTCCATCACTTCAGAATGCCGAGGTAATAGAACCTAGGGGGCAGTTGTGGGGATATATTTTCTGAGTACCAACACGTGGCAAGGTGACGCAGACGTGTCAACCGAGGTGCCACGTGTCTTGGTCGTTGTGCCGAGGTCATCTCGGCTATGCCAAGGTTTCCTCCGAAGATATCGGAATCCGAGATAAGCGGATAAGGGACAAGAGTCTTAGAATAAAGAGGGAACTCAACCTAGATATGGACAAGAGTCCTAGATTGGGAGAAGACTTCAGTTTGGGTAAAGATAAGACTCTTAGAGAGTTTATCCTAATCCCACTGAGAGTCCTAGATTAGCAGCAATCCTAAGTCCATTAGGGCCAGGCTCTTTTTGCGACTAGGATTGTGTTGGCTATAAAAGAGAGGCACCCCCATGGGTTTAAGGTATGCTTTTGATACTCAAGCTTGTGAGTTTAGTATTTGATTTATCTTTGAGAGATATACTGACTTGATCGTCGGAGTGCCCCCGGGTGGTCGAAACCACCGCGGGATTCTTATATTTCTGTTGCAGGTCAGTCAGGTGCCATCTATTCTGCCAGTGCTCTCCAGCTGATTACTAAGCAGGCAGTGTGGTCAGAAAATCACCCACACAGTGGGAATGATTGAGAAAAAAAGTGAAAACTTCTTTTGAAAATAAATTTTTTTTTTCTATTTTCAAAATTTTTAAAGATTCTGTGGTGTTTTAAAAAATTGGTAAAAAGTTAATTTTTTTTAATTTTTTTTAATTTATCTTTTTTTTTTGTGAATAAAAAATATGAGAGGTGATGTGACATCAAAATGAGTAAAAAACTAAAAATTGACTTTTTATTGGCTTCCCAAAAGACCCCAATCAATTTTATTTTTTGAATATATAAAAATAGTATACAAGCAAAAATAAAAACAAAATATTATTAAAGAAGGATTAATATCTTTTCTTTCTTAAACTACCAATAAGTCCTAATAGTTATACTTAATTCCTATCAAATCCTATTGAAAATAAGTCTTGATAAAATTATCACTAAAAATAATTTTTTTGTAACAATTTTTTACATGCGTCGCTAAAAATTGACAATTAGTGACTTTTTTGTTATAATTTTTGTTAATTGTCACTAAAACTTACAATTAGCGACATTTTTTTATGACAAATTTTTTTCATAGAACCTATTAGACAATAAATTCACTTATTATGACCTACATATAAGTACCCCTTTATTTATTTACATTTTCATTTTTTTATTCACTCTCTTACCTCTCGAAAATTCCAACTTGAAACATTATTAATTTATATAAATGGTAATTACTATCTAATGGGTGGTAGTTAATGTTGGTATAAGTTTAAAAATTGTATAAAAATATATATAAGAATGTGTGAAATATATAAGACCTTCATTTATTCGAGCTTGAAAACGAGGGACAACTCATTTCATTTACAACTTTACCGTGAAATGTTTTGGAATGATGATTAAAAGTTAATTTTTTAACATTTTTATGTGAGAGATAATGTAACTTAAAATAGATTAAAAATTAACTTTTAAATTTTTATTCAGGATTGTTTTAGACAATCTAAATAAATATATTTTTTAATTTTTTTTAAAAACCATATACAAAAATGATATAATTTAAATAAATATATTTATTTAAATAAGTATACTTATTTAATTTACGTCAAATAATACGTTAATCAATCTTATCATGATAAAATGGTTCAAGCATGATCTCTCCCACTCCACTGATCAACCCATTTATTTTATTATTATTTTTCCCTCAATAAATGGTGTGACAGCAGCTGTAATTGTGGGGAATTGATTAAAAGTCACTTTTTAATTTTTAATTTATTTTTTTTAAAAAAAATTAAAAATGTTAAAAAAATAATTTTTAACTATTTCCAAAACAGGCTGAGTGGTGGTGGTGTGGAGTGTTGGTAGTGGAGATAGTTGAGTGGCAGCTTTGGGTGCTGCTCATTTAAATGGGTGTAACTGAGGAGTGTTTGGGAAATTGATAAAAAGTTGATTTTTGATTTTTTTGGTGATTTTTTTGTGTAAAAAAATTAAAAAGTCAAAAAATTGACTTTTTTAGTTTGTTGCCAAAAGACCCGTGAATATTCATGCGTAAAATTTTAATAAAGTTTACAAGGTATAGGCCCGTTTGATAATACTGTAAGAAAGTAATTATAGATTATAAGTTAATATATTATAAATTATAATTTTAAATATAAGCTATTAACCTATTTTGTGTAGCTGTGAGATTATAGATTTAATCAGCACAGTAATGTTTAGTTGAATAAGTGTAAAATATCTTTTTACTATGTAATGTCCTTCTTGTCATATTATTTTATTTTCTTTTTTGTTCTTCTCTCCTTACATATTAATTATATTCATATATTTATATTAATGTTCTGATTTCATTACATATTATTTTTTTATATTCATTTTAGTTTATAAATATATGAATATTAATTGATATTGTTTTAATTTATTAAAAATTGTTACAAATTTATTTTCATTAGTACTAAATTAATAAAAAAAATTTAATTAAAAAAATAATTAAATGGAGAGGACAGAGAGAGAGTCGTTGAGAGAGCAACGCCAGATCATCACCGGAGGCTGCCTCTTTCTTCTCCACCGGCAAAGAGATAGCGAAGAAAGCAATCGCAGAAGAGAGAAAAGAGATCAATCGCGCCAAGGTTTGATATCATCACTAGTGGCGCTAGGGTTTCAAATTGTCATCGGCGGCTCTAGAGTTTAAGATTGATCGCGTTAGGGTTTCAGATTGTCACTGGCGGCACTAGGGTTTTAGATCGATCGCTACGGTCAAGGTTTTTGCCCCTCAATTGTGATCGCGATAGTAAAAGGTCGATCAAAAGAGAAAGAGAGAAACGTTGCCAGAAATCGCAACCCGAAATCGCCACTCTCTCTCTCTCTCTTTGAGTGAACAATGCAAGTGTGGTTTATATACGAAGTATTTGGGTATTCCGAAATTTAATGAGGGGCATTTAAGTATTTTTGCCCCTCCAAACCAACTTCCCGCTTAATCTACAATCTCCAAAGCACCCCCCTAACCACTTCAAGAAAAAGCTATTTTTCCACTTAATTTAAGTTATAATCTAATGAGTTAAGCTGCATCAAACACAATGTTTTAGCTTAAATTAAACTAAAAATTGAAATAAGTAGTTTTTAAATTGCGCCAAACACCCACATAATCCATTTACTTTGAACTGATTTAGACAATTTAAACGAGTGTATTGTACTAGCTCATGATCTCGGGTTGACTTTGCCACCCCTATGGATGACGAATCAAACAATACCATTGCCAAATTATTGAGGACAGACAATGAAGAAAACAAAGTACAACATTCAGAATATTTAACAAAATTAGAGTCACCCGTAATAAATAAATAAAAACATGTGAAATTCTCCCAATTGTTCTAGGTTCATAAAATATCACATATAAGAAGAAAACACCATAACCCATACTCAGAGCAAACAAGCAGACACTAAAAGCCCCATAACTACAAAACAAATGCAGACACGAAAACAGACAAACACCCAAACAGAGTCCTAACCCAGAAATAGAAATATCATCCAAACTTATCTGCCCTGTTTTTTTTTTTTTTGGTTTTGTTAATTTTTTTTCTTCCTCTTTTTCTGGTTTTGGGTTGATTGGTCCTCACTTGGCCATCATGACCTTGACGAACTCATCGTAGTTGATCTGACCGTCACCATCTATATCAGCCTCAAGAATCATCTCATCGACTTCCTTATCAGTGAGCTTTTCACCCAGATTTGTCATGACATAGCGGAGCTCAGCCGCAGAAATGAATGTTAAGAGAAATTTCAGAACTTCATGTTTCGGATCATTTACCATGTGTATTATCAAGAAATCAAGACAAAAAACATACCTGAATTCATCGATGAACAGTTAAATGGAAGCGTCTGATTGTCAATAAAACCTTTGATATTGACTATGTTATTGCCTTCTAATCCTTTCACCTTTGGTGCCTTATGTTTCTCCTTGAGAGGATTTAGAAAAACAAACAGTGTTCTTATTTTTTTTCTCACACTTGGTTTTCATAACTTAAAGGTAATGAAAACCAATAAATTAACCATTATTGGTTTTAAAACTGAAAGGTAATGAAAACCAATAAATTAACCATTATTGGTTTTAAAACTGAAAGGTAATGAGAACCAATAAATTAACCATTATTGGTTTTAAAACTGAAAGGTAATGAAAACCAATAAATTACCCATTATTGGTTTTAAAACTGAAAGGTAATGAAAACCAACTTTAACCAATATGTTTTAATTTCTATTTCTGCCCCTCATAGAAATAGAAATTATACAACTAGTATCTACACATTAGGTCCATAACACATATATACCCTTAAGCCTATTAACTAAATTGAATCACTTAAATTGTAGGCTTCTTATAAATGATAACACCACATTTAATTATGTGGTCCCATTGAGACATTATCTAACAATCTCCCACTGGACCACATATGTATCCTGAAAAATGTGCTTAACTTTAGTGAGCTCAGAAATTTGTTATCATAACTTGAGGGTATCCAAACAATCTTGTCCATTAACTATATTAATATAGGATCAAAGCGGTCTTCGTTACATTAATCGTAACTCGACCCACCAATGGTCACGTATACGAATACAGCTAAATGACATAGATCAATCATGGATGCGTAGCATGGAAATTACATGTGATGTGATCCATACATGCCTATTTCCAACTGGTCCTACTTAACTTTATTGAGATCAATACTTCACAGTACGTAACAGAGTGTAATAAACTGAATACTTCATTTCTGCAGAAATTAATCTAATTATATAGATAAAACTCAAGGCTGACATAAAGCAGTAAAATAAATACAAACTCCCACTAAACCAGAATGTTCTCAAATAGAACAACACCCATCTGAGCAGTGTGCTCATGAAAGACCTTGGGTGGTAGTCCCTTCGTAAGTGGATCCGCTATCATGGAGTTTGTCCCAATGTGTTCTATGGAAATCTGTCCACTCTGCACTCTTTCTTTTACAACTAGGAACTTGATATCAATATGCTTTGATTTTGTCGAGCTCCTGTTGTTATTGGAATATAAAACTGCAGACTTATTGTCACAATATATTTTAAGTGGTCTTTCAGTGCCTTTCAAAATACGCAACCCAGTGACAAAATTCCGCAGCCATATCCCTTGGTTTGATGCCTCATAACATGCTACAAACTCTGCAGCCATGGTGGATGAAGCTATGAGCGTCTGCTTTGCAGACCTCCAAGAAATTGCTCCGCCAGCTAACAGATAAATATAGCCTGATGTGGATTTCCTACTGTCTTGGCATCCAGCAAAATCGGAGTCGGAATATCCAATGACCTCTAACTTATCCGATCTCCTATATGTGAGCATATATTCCTTTGTTCTCTGTAAATATCGCATAACACGCTTGACTGCTTTCCAATGATCCATGCCAGGATTACTTAAATATCTGTCTAACATGCCAACTATAAACGCAATATCCGGACGCGTACATACTTGAGCATACATTAGACTCCCTAGAGCCGAGGCATAAGGAATCTTCTGCATTTCTTGAATTTTAAGACTGTTCTTCGGGCATTGGCTGAGACTAAACTTGTCTCCCTTAGCAACCGGGGTTTCACCTGATTTACAATTTTGCATGCCAAATCTAATGAGTATTTTTTCGATATAGCTCCTTTGTGATAATCCCAGAATACCCCGAGAACGATCTCGGAGTATTTCGATTCCTAATACAAAGGAAACATCACCAAGATCTTTCATTTCAAAATTCTTAGATAAAAATCTCTTGGTGTCATGCAATAAGTTTATATCGTTTGTGGCAAGCAATATGTCGTCAACATATAAAACCAAAAATATGTGTTTACTCCCACTGAACTTGTGATACACACATTCATCAACAACATTAGTTTCAAAACTATACGAAGTGAGAATTTGATGAAATTTGAAGTACCACTGATGAGAAGCTTGTTTGAGTCCATAGATGGATTTAGTCAATTTGCAAACCATATTCTTTGGGTCTCCTGACACAAAGTTTTCTGGCTGCACCATATAAATTGTTTCTTTAATGTCACCATTAAGAAAAGCTGTTTTGACATCCATCTGATGCAACTCAAGATCAAAATATGCAACAAGCGCCATAATTGTCCTAAAAGAATCTTTCGAAGAAACTGGAGAGAAAGTTTCTTTAAAGTCAATTCCTTCTTTTTGAGTAAAGCCTTTGGCTACAAGACGTGCCTTATACCTCTCCACATTACCATTTGAATCCCTTTTGGTTTTAAATATCCATTTACAACCTACGGGCTTCGCACCAACTGGTAATGAGACAAGTTCCCAAACTTTATTGTCTTGCATAGACTTATATTCTTCATTCATGGCTTCTATCCACTTATGAGAGTTGGAACTTTCCATGGCTTGACGAAAGTTGATTGGATCATCTTTCGACATTCCATTTTCTACCTCATGTTCCTGGAGATATACAATATAATCATCTGAAAATGCAAATCTCCTTTCTCTGGTGGATCGACTTTATGGCACAGATTCTTGAGGTTGAGGTTGTAGAGTTTGTTCCTCAGGAACAATTACCTCATCTTGAATGGGGGTTTGAACTATATTATCTTGAACAACATTGTCTGGTTGAGGATCCGAAATTACTTCTCGAGCAATGACAGGTATAGGAACCTGTGATTGGTCAAAAGTAGTAGTAGGAAGTGGGATTACTCCTGCTTCCTCCTCAAAGACAAACTGGATTTCTCCCCCCAAACTCAACATCCTCAAAAAATGTTGCAATTCCCGTATCAAATATTGACCTATTTGTGGGATCATAAAACTTGTAACCCCGTGATCGTTCGGCATAGCCAATAAAGTAGCTGCTAATGGTTTTAGAGTCCAATTTTCGTTCATGAGGTTTATAAGGCCTCGCCTCAGCAGGACACCCCCACACATGCAAATGTTTTAGACTAGGCTTTCGCCCAACCCAAAGCTCATAAGGTGTTTTTACAACTGCTTTAGTTGGCACCCGATTTAAGATATAAGTTGCTGTCTTTAAAGCCTCACCCCAGAGGGACTCTGGTAAAGTAGAATGACTGATCATACTTCTTACCATATCCTTAAGAGTCCGGTTTCGTCTCTCAGATACACCATTCATGCTAGGTGATCCTGGCATGGTGTATTGTGGGACGATTCCACATTCCTCCAGGTATTTTGCAAACGGTCCTGGACGTTGTTCACCTGATCCATCATATCTGCCATAGTATTCACCACCACGGTCAGACCTGACACTTTTAATCCGTTTGTTGAGTTGTAACTCAACTTCGGCCTTAAATTGTTTGAATACGTCCAAAGACTGTGATTTCTCATGGATAAGAAATAGATACCCATATCTGGAATAGTCGTCTATGAATGTGATAAAATATTGTTGACCATTCCAAGACGCCATAGGGAATGGGCCACAAATGTCCGTATGAATTAATTCTAAGACATCTGTAGTCCTATGGGCACCATATTTCTTTATTTTGGTCTGTTTTCCCTTGATACACTCAACACAGACATCAAAATCTGAAAAATCAAGAGAGTCAAAGATTCCATCAGACACAAGGCGCTCAACTCTAGATTTAAAGATGTGACCTAGGCGTTTGTGCCATAATGAGGCTGAATTTTCCTTAGTTAATTTACGTTTTGTACCTCGTGATTCCATGTGCAAGGTTGCATTATAAGATGCAATAGTTTCGAGCAAATATAGATTATCAAACACATTAAGTAAACCAGTACCAATAACATTGGAATTAATAGACATACTAAACTTCATATTTCCAAAAGAACAATAATATCCCAATTTGTCCAATACAGAAACATAAATTAAATTCCGTCTAAAGGACGGTACAACAAAAGTGTCTAATAAATCCAAATAATAACCAGTTTTCAGTAATAATCTAAAGTGCACTATTGCCTGCACTTCTATTGACGTGCCATCGCCCACAAAGATGTATCTTTCAGCATCAGTTGGCTTTCGGTAGTTCAGGCAACCCTGCATAGAAACACATATGTGAGTAGTAGCACCAGAATCTACCCACCAAGTGTTTCTTGGTACTGAAGCTAAATTTATTTCAGAACAGACCAAAACATGAAATGTACCTTTCTTTATATGCCAGGCGACGTATTTGGCACAATCCTTCTTTCTGTGTCCGGGCTTGCCACAAAAGAAACAACCATCCTGCGCTTTCTGTTTCTTTGGTTCCGGACCCTGAGGAATAGCAACTTCCTTTCCCTTATGCGTTCTTTTGCCCGTATGCTTGGAGGTGCTTGCCAGATGAGCACTTTCAGTCATTTCTTGCTTCAATCTCTCTTCCTCTTGCACACAAAATGAAATGAGCTCATTGAGAGTCCATTTCTCCTTCTGGCAGTTATAACTGACCTTAAATTGGTTAAATTGTGTAGGAAGAGAGATGAGAACTAAATGCACGAGCAAATCATCAGATAGGTCGAGCTTTAGTGCCTTAAGTTTTGAAGCAAGATGAGACATTTCCATGATGTACTCGCGAACATTACCCTTGCCTTTGTACTTTATTGAAATCAAGCTTGCTAAAAGCGTGCTTGTTTCAGCCTTATCGTTTTTAGCAAAACGCTTTTGAATTTCTGAAAGAAATTCACCGGCAACGGTAACATCCTGTGTTATTGCACCTTGAAAAACTTCTGGAATCCCACGCTTCATGATCATAAGACTTAGCCTGTTAGAACGATCCCGCTTATCAAAGTACACAGTTTCCTCAGGAGTACTTTGTGCAGTGAGAGCATTCGGTTTTGGCATCCTTAATGCCAAGTCTATGTCCATGCAGCCGAGAACAATCAATATGTTCTCTTTCCAGTCCTTAAAGTTTGTTCCATTTAACATTGGAACATTGTTCATGTTGGCAGAGATTGAAGTAGTCGACATTAAAGCTGAATCGAAAAGAAAATAAAAGGAATAAACAATTATGCTCACATTAAGTTACCAAACAGATAATCTCTAAATAAATTAATTTAATGACAACATCTCAAGATACCTAGCACAACATTAATACCAAGCCTTTGGGCAGTGATATTAACTGTAAGTGGTATTCTTGTTGTAATGATCAAACATTGACAATAAGTTATGTCAAATAACAAATCTATCTTTTGATGGATTTATTATTCACATTAGGTTTCCTTGACAATTGGCACATGTTTATCACCACAAAATGTGTGTGTAATTCTGCCAAGTATTAATCATGTCTTTGGACTGATAAATACCCGCATGAGATACACAGACATGAACTTCAAAACATTCCATATAAAACAATCTAGACAAGAGAGATCACTTTTGTGACATCTTGTTTGAATTGACTTATATTTAGAACATTAGAAAATTAAATTTCCGTAGACGTTGTATGAAATTACATTAAATTTAAAGATTTCTTTATTTGTTACCCCGTATATGTTATATAATCTGCAGCAATCCCAATTATATACATATATATATAAATACATGATGTTCACCATTTGAAAAATGAACCGCCCATTCGAATTATGTTCCATTTTCAGAAAACAAAACAGAATTTGCAGCAGAGGGAAAAACAGAAATACAAAAAGCAGAATCTGATTCCAAGAAACTAAATAGGATGAATAAAAGCATATCTATTCTGATAATACACATGATATAACCGCTCTGATACCACTTGTTAAGAGAAATTTCAGAACTTCATGTTTCGGATCATTTACCATGTGTATTATCAAGAAATCAAGACAAAAAACATACCTGAATTCATCGATGAACAGTTAAACAGAAGCGTCTGATTGTCAATAAAACCTTTGATATTGACTATGTTATTGCCTTCTAATCCTTTCCCATTTGGTGCCTTATGTTTCTCCTTGAGAGGATTTAGAAAAACAAACAGTGTTCTTATTTTTTTTCTCACACTTGGGAAGGAATAGGGACCATAACCCTTTAAAGGTTGTAATTGGTTTTCATAACTGAAAGGTAATGAAAACCAATAAATTAATCATTATTGGTTTTAAAACTGAAAGGTAATGAAAACCAATAAATTAACCATTATTGGTTTTAAAACTGAAAGGTAATGAAAACCAACTTTAACCAATATGTTTTAATTTCTATTTCTGCCCCTCATAGAAATAGAAATTATACAACTAGTATCTACACATTAGGTCCATAACACATATATACCCTTAAGCCTATTAACTAAATTGAATCACTTAAATTGTAGGCTTCTTATAAATGATAACACCACATTTAATTATGTGGTCCCATTGAGACATTATCTAACAATGAAGCCGTTCTGGTCCTTGTCGAAAACCCGGAAAGCTTCCTTGTGCTCCTCCTCAGAGTCAGTATCTTTCATCTTCCTGGCCATCAGGTTGAGGAACTCTGGGAAATCAATTGTCCCATTTCCATCAGCATCAACCACATTTATCATGTCCTGGAGCTCAGCTTCTGTCGGGTTCTGCCCCAACGACTGCATCACCGTTCCAAGCTTCTTGGTAGTGATGCAACCTGAAGCAATATCTGAAAACAACATTACAGCAAAATGTCAAAACGTCAAGGCCATGCCAAAAGAACTGACGTAAGCAAAAAAAATTGAGAGAGACTGAGGGTTAGGAGATGAACACAAAACAATAGTTTAGCATTATCATGTAAGAAAAATACAAAACATGCAAGTGGTGCAAAAGGCAACACAGGAAAGACAACGAATTTAGGTCCAAGGTCTCAAGTACCAAACAAAATTGCCACATTGGTTATGACGGAGAAGATATAATTCACACAATTTTAGGGCGAATTTCATTTACACCATGTAACAGGGGGCCCTGTGCAAACCCCTTGACATTAAGAAATAAGCACTCAAGTCATTGTGCCTCACCAAATTCCATGAACAACACTTGATAATTGACCTTGATAACCTCATCTTTTTTTTTGAGATCTGAACTAAACCAGTGCACACCCACACATATATTACATATATAAACCAATTACTAGACATCCACCCTAACTATTGACTAATAAAATGATCTGGCAGTACAAAAATGATATAGCACAGCTTAAACTCAAATCTGGAGTATACGTGCTCTGTTTGAGTAAATTCAGTTATAAGATTCAGCGAAATTTAATATATGCAAGACTCAAAATATGCATTAATCAGTAAAGACTAGCCTTATCCAAAAGCTGCAAGTACCAGATGCAGTCTATTGCTAACACCATAAAAATTGAATCTCAATTCCCCAGGCTAAGCGAAATGGAAAAAAAGTGAGAGAGAGACAAAGAGAGAGCCAAATGACGCAGAATTAGCTCAAAACAAAAAGATTTAAGATAACCAAAAAATTAGAGACAGAGGGTTTTTTAATCTGATACTAACTTTCTTCTCTAATTGTATTGTATCTCACTAAGTATTTTGTAAACAAAGGGTTTCTAAACCAACATCTTAAATAATTCCAGACTTTAAACATCTTTAGTACCACTCCGTTATATGCAATGGCTAATGGTCCTACATCCCTTTGATAATAGTCAAATGGTCTCTGTGCTGCACTAGACAAGCTACTGATTAAAAAGAAGGTAGTTGAGGATGATCAAATGTGCTGTGTTTGTGTTTCAGTGAGGGGGAGACCAATGGATGCTTGACTACCGGTTGTGCTCTGGTGGGGAGATAAGTGCATGGTTGCTAATTATAGACAAGAAATACATACCACATATATGAGGGGAGAGAAATAGTAAACAGAGGAGGAAGAAGACAATTTTGTGATTTGTAGAAACATAAAGATATTTTTTACCACAAAATTTGATTACAATCACTCAAGTCCAACAAATATTTAAGGTATTTTTGTCCCAAACATAAATCTGCTAATGTTTTTTGTATAAAAAAAATAGTACCATAACAATCATTTTTAATTCCCTACTAAAAAGAGCCACAAGAAGGGAATGAAACTACAGCTCCGAAGAGATCTCCAATCCTTTACCAATTCTTTCATCAAATTCATATTTGATGAGCAAAGAGCTAAAATTGAGCTCCAATCATTTTATCAAACATCTATCAAATCAAGGGGGAGGCAAAATTTTCACCAAAGATGAACCAAAATCCTTCACCAAATTCCCAACAGTCATATTTTACACACAATTGACGAGAATTTAAAAAGAGTAAGAATAGGGAGTTATTTTATTTCATCAGAAATGGTTAAAACAAGATTTTAGGATAAGTTTGGGATTTTTCAAAATGATTTGATTAAAAACAAAAAACAAAGGATTAGAGCGTTCCAATACTAGATCGAGCTTTTAACCAAATTTTCAATCAAATTTGATGAAAAAGAGAGAGCAAGGATTAGAGATGCTCTAATGCGTTTCCATCCATCATATGAAAGGGCCAATGCAACCGAGCCTAATGCATGCAAAAATTAGACAGTTCTCAAAAAATAAATAAATAAATAAAATAACCACAATCAATCAAGAAAAAGGACCCAGAGAGAACTTATAAAGCATGGATCAGATACATAAATAGCATCATCAGAACACATAAATAAAGCATCATCACAGAAACAAAAAAAAAAAAAAAACACAAGAAGGATTTGGGGCTCAGAAAAATAGATGATAACGATCAGCAAATAATAGCCTCGAATCCAAATATCAACATCATGTGCAGTGCGTTTGATACGCATCAAACCTAACAACAACCCTACAACCAACATCTCAAAAAATGATATTCGAGACGGAAAATTTCGAAACGATCTAGGGGTATCACGTGAATATAAACGAACCAATCAATCAATCAATTACATACAAAGAGATAGAGAGAAAAACCTTCAAATCTGAAGGGATTCTATGATGGACAAAAAGACCTAAAATTAACCAAATAGTGTCGAAGGAAGCGAAATAACAACGATCAACCCATAGATCTGAACAAAACATATCAAACCAAGAACCAGATTCATATATATGTATAAATATAGATATAGATATAGATATAGAGAGAGAGGGGGGGCGGATTGGGAAAGGGAAAGTTGACTGTCTCCGTCCTTGTCGAAAAGGCTGAAAGCCTCCTTGAATTCGGAGATCTGATCGTCAGTGAGCTGATCGGCCATTCTGGTGAGTTTTCCGAGAGAGTGAGAGAAAATCGAAGGAAAATAAGCGAAGATAAATGAAAAAGAGGGGAGCATCTGCGTTAACGGGTATTTATTATGGCAATGACAGACGAATATGCTTAATATATATATAGAGAGAGAGTAGAGACAGCGAGGGAGGGAATGGTCAAAGGGTTATTGATGGATTGGAAAATTCTAGGGCAAATTACAAACACCCCATCGAGGTTTGGTGAAAATACAGATTTTCTCTGAAGTCTGAGAAATTATATCTCACCCTGAGATTTATATTTTCATAACAGATTACCCCTTGAGATTTTTATTTTCATACAGATTCTCCAATAATTTCTCCTAATTTGTTATGAAAATTTGACCTTCAGGGGGCAATTTGTAATTTTTCAAACCTCAGGGGAAAATCTGTATTTTCACCAAATCTCGAGGAGGGTGTTTGTAATTTGCCCAAAATTTTCTATTTTCACACATCAAATATTTTTTATGTGCATTATTTTTCAAAATACACATTTAAAACTTGTTTGAAAAATTAAAGTTTGAAATTTTTTAATTAAAATAGTCATAAAAAATAAAATAAAATAAAATTCTTAATTCAATAAAATAAAACATCACATCTAACTCATAATCATTACATCCTCTCTCTCACAAAAATTCAAAAAGCCTTTTCCAAACGACACTTTTTAGTCTCATGCTAAAATAACTAAAAAATCAAAAAGCCACAAAGTCACCCCACTTCCCAAACAAATCCTTAATGAATTTAAAATCTTATTTTTTACTTAATACACAACTTATTCTATCAAAAATGTTCCCATCTCCTTCCTTCTTCACACCACCATTATCACCAGTCTCTGCCACCTCCGACCATCCTCAACCACTACCTCTAGCTGCCGTCTTCCTCTACCATTGCAGCTCGATCTCTACCACCGATGATCAATAACAATCCCAACCACCATTACTAACAAAGAGGAAAATTTGAAAATCCCAGATCTAACGTTTGAATTGAAGAAAAAAAGATGAGAGAGGACGCTGGCTATGGCAGTTTTGTTGGTTGCGAAAGTTGAGATGGATTGGGGAAGATGATGCAAGGGATGCCGGTGTGAAGGTGTCGCAATTGCTATCGCAACCGAGAATGGTGAGATCCCAACGATGATGAGCAACGGGAGATGGGAAAGGGGACTGGCAAAGGTCATCGGAGGAAGAGGAAGGTTGAGAGGAGAAGAGGCGATTTGATGGTGGTGGCGGCGACGACGACAACAATGGCAACAATGGTATGTGTGGTAATGTTGGGGTTAAGACAACAATGTTTGGGTTACTGTTAACGATAGATGTGGTGGTTGATGGAGGCAGCAGGAATGAACGGAAGCTGTGGAGGGACAGCTACCGGAAGCAAGGGGTTGGAGATAGGTGGTGACAACGATAACTTAGGATTCCTATTGGAAAGATAAAGGTATTTTGGTATTTTTATTATCGAACAAAAATATAATATAAAAAAGATTCATTAAGGCCTCGTTTGGGAACTGACTTTTTTAGTAATTTTTTAGCTAAAATATGATATATAAAAAAAAAATTAGTATGTTTGGAATGACTTTTTAATTTTTTACGAAAAGATGTGTAAAAAGTTGAGAGAAAATGAAATCTTTGACTTTTTGGTATAGGTTATTGACTTTTTGATTTTTTTAGTAACTTTTTAATTTTTTTGCTAAAAAAGTCACTTCTCAAACAAGGCCTAAGTGTGCGGATTGAGGTAATTTAATGTGTGGAAATAGAATTTTCTCTCATCTCACAAGGGAAACCATATTTTCTTTTACCATTTTGCCCTTTTGTCTCTTCTATTGTTGTATTTGGTTTAGGGATTTTAAAAAAAAATTAGAAGAGAAAAGAGAAAATATATATTAAATATAAGTATATTTTATTTACATTTCATCTTCTTTTTTTTTTTTTAATTTTCTTTTTCCTTTCAAATTCAAATTCAAATCCAAATCCAAATCCAAATCCAAATCCAAATCCAAATTCCCTAAACTTTATTTTCTTTTTCTGTTTTGTTGACATTTTCTTATTTTTTTACACTCTCTAATATCCAAGGCAGGTTTGACGACATGGAGTCACGTTGTGTGGGGCACAACCATCATTAGCATTTGGTCGAGGTTATTTTATGGCATATTTAGACGATTCTAGCTATTTATATTTTATAGTATATCGGGTAAATTATATTTATAAAAAATTAAATAGATATTAACTATTTTATTTAATTATGTTTATATTTATAAAAATAAATGGCAATTGTAACGAAATATAAAATTAAATATAAATATGTGTGGATGAAAGTGTTAACAATATCCGATCAACTTAATTTTTTTATAAATATGTTATATTCGATATATTCTAAAATGTAAACAATTTGCATCAGTGAACCGGGTATTGAAATTGGCCCCTACAACTGCATAACTGTGATTATTGTGCCTCTCGCGCAATAACCACCTATCTCCCAAGTTTGACGATGGTCAAGGGATTAGGTTGGTGTTCCATGGTTGCCGGGGACTAGGTTCGTGGTCCATGCGCCTACCTAAATCATGTTTATTTACGAAATAATGCGTGGGTGTATGGGAATAAAGGAAAGTATTTTTTATTTTTATTTTTTATTTTTAGTGATTTTTTTTTAAATAATGTCAAATTTTTTTTTTAATCCGTCTCGTGTAGACGAATCTAAAACATACTTTTTTTAATTTAAAAAAAAATATCAAAATAAACAAAAAAATCCCACTATATATATAGGGGGTCTTTGGGAAGCCGTGAGTGAGGCTATTTTAGCCTTAAATGAGAAAATAGCCAAAAAGCAACGACTGCCATTGATTTTCAAAAAAAAAATAAAAAATAAAAATAAAGTCAAAAAGCAACGGCTGCTGCAGCAACGCAGCCTACACTGCCACCAACAGTGTAGGCTGCAGATAGGTTAAATTACTATATTACCCCTACACAACAATTTTGGAAAAAATAAAGTCAGGGGCAAATTTGTCATTTCAATTTAAACATCATTTCAAACACATTTTTCAATATAACAATCAACCCAAAAATTAAACCCAACTTTCCAAATACACAAACTAAAATAGCCTACTAAAATAGTCAAAAAATCAAAAAACTTCTAAAATAGCAACTTCCCAAACGAGACCATATATATATTTTTGTCTTTCTGAATTGTTTTTGAATTTTTTCCTAAAATCATTGTGCATAATACTTATATATAATTTTTTATTTGTATAACACTACTCAAATTGTTAGTTAAATTATGCTTTTGGATAAGTTTCTTATAAGGTTTTCCATACAAGTCTATATATCAATCATGTACTCTCTCCCTCTTTCCCTCCTTTTCCCTCCTTCTTCCTTTTTTTTATTATTTTTTTTAACACTATTCAAATAAAATTGAAGTATTACTAGATGAACCATACTTTTGGATAAGCTTTTTATCAAGTTTTAGAATAAGCCCAAGTTTGACATATCACAAAATAGTAAAAAAATTAAAAACCCATTAAAAAAATTAAAAAGTTATCATTATTCACAAAAAAAAAAAATTAAAAAATTAATTTTATACACAAAATTACAACATATCAATCTGACAGTCTCAGATTTGTACTGCGTTGTGTAACAAAAAGTGCACAGTTGGGATGTAAATTTAACACACTATTATTCGGCCCGTGGGGCCCATCACGGGTCCTGTTTTGATAATCTGAACTGTTGAATGTGTAGAACTTGTCGAGTACTATATATCCATAAAAAATCACATTGATCGAATATCGATAACTATATGATCAATTCAATTTTGTATAAAAAAAATAAAGAGATTTATAATTAATGGTTGGAAAAAAACAAATCTGATCAGATAGCTATCGATATCCGATCAACGTAATTTTTTACAAGCATATAGTACTTGACGAGTTCTACATAATGTTTTCAAACTCGAACCGGACCGGATTGGACCGGCTGGTCAGGCCGGGAACCGGGCCTTGATCCGGTCCGGTCAACCCCCTAAACCCAAAGTGGGGCCAAAATCAGGGAAAACCAGTGACCCAGTGGTCAAATCGGCAAAACCGGTGACCCGAACAGGGTCGGGAGGGTCAAACCAGTCTTTTTTTTTTTTTTGGGTTTTACTTTTTTTATTTATTTCTTATATATATATATATATATATTTCAAAATTTTGACTAAAAATTCTTATTTCAAGAGTCTCCTCTTATAAGGAAGAGTCTCATTGAAAGCTTGAGAAGATTATGAAAGTCTATTCCTATTTATAGGAAAAGGTTTTTCAAAGAGAACCTACAAAATTCTATGTGGAATTCAATCAAATTATTTGAAACATATTGATTGGAAGGAGAGTCGAAAATTTCATTTCCCTCCAAAATTAAATCTAGCAATCAATCAATTTATTTGGAGGGAATGTTTAAAAAATTTAATTTCTTTAAAATAAGTGATTTTTTTTATCAGTTATGACTTTATTAAACATTATTAATAAATACTATGCAACAATTTTTATTTTCATTTGATTATTTATATATATTTTTATTTATTTATAATTTATAATTATATTTTTTAATTATATAATATTAATTATGACGTCACGTTTCGACTGCTTTCACCCGACGGTTGAACCGGTGACCCGTCCACCCAGTTCCTTTTTTGGTTCGCTCACCGGTCCGGTTTTGAAAACATTGATTCTACACATTGAACGGTTCAGATTATCAAAATGAGATCCGTGATGGCCCCCACGAGCCGAAGAACACCGTCCAGTGCAATGCCCAAAAATGGACAATTACTTCTTAGCATCTATTCCACCTTTGCAGACATGACAGCCGTACAACTCACACTCTAATCTTCTCATACACACTAATTTATACAATTTTTTAATACACATTTTTTTATAAAAAGTCAAAAAGTTAACCCAAACAATCATATTTTTTCCCTCAACTTTTAAGTCCAAAAAGTACACTTATTTATGACACCCAAAATAACCCCTAAACTTCTTGTTGTTTTTTTTAATGTATTTGTCAATTAATATTTATTTTAGGATTTAAGACAAAACTAAAAGTTAGCTTAAAAAACTGTAAACCCAAATAAATGTGCTAATAAAAAGTCAATCTAAAAGGACCAAATATAAAAATAATTATACACTTACTAACCATCCTATTAAAAATTTTACTAAAAATATAAATAGTCAAATGCAATTAATTGTCAAAAAAAAAAAAAAAAAATTTAAACCTCCAATAATATTTAGATATAAATATTTTTAGTAAAATTATTAATAAGATTTTAAGCCTTCGTTTGAGAAGTGGGTTGGCTTTTTGGCTTTTTTGGCTATTTTAGCCTGGGCTAAAAAGCTTGGTTTGGGAAGGATTTTTTGGCTTTTTAGTTTTTTTTTGTAAGAGAAGAGTGTAATGATTATGGGTTGGATGTGATGTTTTGTTTGTTATAGCTAAAATAGCCTATTTTATTTTTTGTGGCTAAAATAGCCAAAAAAACCCAACCAACTTCTTCCCAAACGGTACCTAAGTAATCATAGTATTACTCATATATCAATGAACATAAGAGATAAACTCCACAAAATTTAAAGATTCACCTTTAAATAGTTACCAATAACTCTTTTTAGGAAGAAATTTTTGTATGTGAATAGGGTATATCTCTGTGGTCCTTTCTACAATTGTAATTGATTTTGACAGTAAAATTAACTACATTTATATTAAGTGTTTTTTTAGGTATTAGAAATTGTGCTGGCCACACACTTTTGACACATATATTAAATATGAAAGGTCAATTTAGTCCTTTTCTATTTTTTATTTTTTTTTGTCTTATTTGCCAAGTGTCAACACATATACGCCCACCCTCTTTCTTCTCCTCTCTTCCTTTCTTCCCCTTTTACGTGTTGCACAATTTTTTTATTAATTATTTAAAAACAATTGATAAGAGAATTGAAGCAATAACACTCTGATATAGGCGTCTCCTAGACCGTCTCATTTATATTTAGATTAGATTAACTTTTTGATCCTATTGTAATTTATCCTTTTTATTTTATTTTGTTTTATGACGTGACTGGCTTCTTGCGCCCGGTAAAACATTGTCCGCTTTTACGAGGTGGCGAAACGACGTCTGTCGGCCTTACAGCTTTAAAAGGCCTCTTACAATGTGAAGATGATTAATACGCTTATAAGTTGGTTGCAAATATCTCTCCCAGGCGATGTGGGATTGCCTCAACATTTTAAACTTCATCATTTTGAAGAACTTATAATATGCATTATAATTTTTAAATAATTATATCAATCTTTCTTTTAATAAAATTAAGATGATAAAAAATAATACAAATGATATAACTATATCAAAGATAAATAGATAAAATATATATTTTAGTATAAAAAAGAAAATAATATCATTTTCTATTAATATGATTTAATGATTGATTTTTTAATTAAAAGAGAGTCAAGTATAATGTGAATTAAATTTTTTAAAAAATATAATATAATTATGTTAAACTTATAAAAATTATTATACTATTCCAAACTTGAAAAAAAAATCAATGTAATTTATCAATATATATATAGTCCAACCAGGGGGTGCTCTGTCACATTTATTTTTATCAAGGATGCAAAGAAATTGGGGACCTGGGGGTGCTCTGTGTTTCAAGTCACCGCAGCCTACTGTGTCTTTTTGTGGGAAGTCGTTCTGGGCTTTTCTCGATGATCTGAATTGTTCATATTATAAGATTTATTAAGTAAATTAATTATGTAAAAAATCAAATTGATTAAATATCTGCAGTTCTAAAATAAAAGTACATTTATTTTTATAAAAATTAAGGATTAACATAACTTTATAAATTTTTAAAAATAATTACGACCTAATCATGGAATTACAAATATCCGATTAACTTATATTTTTACATGAATAATATTCTTGACAAACTTTATAATATGAACGATTAAAATTATCGAAAGACACTCGGAACGACCTTCCCATAAAGGGGCACAGCAGGCTGCTGTGCCAGCACCCCAGCTCCAGAAAGTGGACTACAATTTTGGGCAAGACCCTTCATCTCAAATGTCTTTTATCTCATGTTCCAAAATATTTATAACTATTGGATAATTTTACACTTTCAAAATTTTTATATGATATAATAATTATACATATTTGGAAACACTAGGACAAAGACATTTGAACATAGAGGATCCTTTGCCATGGAGATTTTTTATTTATTTATTTTTTAGCAAGATTTATGGTGCTAAAGCCTTCTTGAGCTAAAAAACCAAACCTTGAACTAATGAATGCACATTAAGTCAAAACCAAAAATTAATTAAGCCAATCCTTGAAGTTGTGGATGCCAACCAATTCCAACCCTACCTGGTGAAATGGACAGTGATCAGCCTCCAATATTTATTTATTTATTTTTGGGTTCTCAAAAAATAATAAAAAAGTAAATTGATATACAATGTTTGATAAAATATTTCCGAAAACTTTTTTCAGGAAGGCTTTCTCATACTTCTAAATTCTTTCGTGAATTTTTAAGAACTATTTTCTCACAAGAATTAAAATTATGAACAATGCTACAGACCCCCAGTGGAGGTCCGACCCCCAGTGACGTGACGCGGCCTCGTTGGCTGGAAAAAAAAAAATAGTTTTTTTTTTCCTCCCAATCAGGGCCCTACACGCACGACCCCCCAGCACCCCCACTGGGGGTCGGAGGCATTTTCCTAAAATTATATAGAATCAATGAGGGTTTCCAAACTTTTCAAATATATATATATATATATTTTATTACTGTCATAAGCACAAAATTAAAAACCAAAGAAACAAAAAAACAAATAAAATTTGAAACTAAAACAAAACAAGGCCTATTCCCCATCTAGACCCTAATGTTTCTTTATATTGTATATAAAGGCATTTATATTCACTTACCCACCCCCCAAAAAAAGACATTTTATACTATAGAGATCTTTCTTTACGGATTACCCACACACATGATTACTTGTACACGCATTGCATAACATTAAGACATGTCTCAGTCTCACGATTTTTGCAATTTGAGATTCTTATATGATTCAAAACATCTAAAACTATTTAATGTCTCGAGATTTCTGCATCTTAAAATTTTTACATAATCTAATAATTGTGAATATTTTAATATTGAGAGACAAAATATTTAGAAACGGAGAATCTTTAGCTGTTATGGAACCTCCTTCACCCATAATAATGCGTTTTTTCTCAGCAATAAATTTAAGGAAATTACTTGGAAAGAGTAAGAAAAGCTAAAAAGAGATGAAAGGTAGATTTTGGCTATCAATAACAACACTTCACAATTACACTACGGGTTCCAAGAAATGGGACTTGAAATGGACAAACTCAGCTCAGGTCCTCTTTAAAGTCTTTGTCTTGGGCATTTGCTATTAGTTTGCTATATACACGTTTTAGGGTTAGAGACCCCATCAAGTGACTTTTGGTAAATTCTGCAGTTGGAGCTTCTGGGAAACTAAGGTCCTTCGGAAACACCAATCACTTCTGTTTGGTAGAGTTTTTGAAGTTTAATTTTAATCTTTAGTTTGTGTGTGTTGTTTGGTTACAATTTTAGAAAATTAATTCCACACCTATTATTCAAAACACTCACTTTTCAATATTATGTCGCATCACTCAATTCAAACACTTTTTAAAACTCATAACCAAACAAATTTTGTACACTCAAATCTTAATTCTAAAATTCACAAACTTAAAATACGACTCTATTTTCAAATCATAATTCTAAAACTCTATCAAATGCAACATATATTTTCATCACAACATAGACCTGTTTGGTGCAACTTATTGTAAGTTAAAAACTAATCATCAGAAAGCAAAAACCAAAAATACCCCTCATTTGACTTTCAAATAATAACAAAAAAACCCGCTATAAGTAGCTCATATAAACTGCACTAACTACTACTTATAGCTAATGAGGTATAAATAACCTTAAAAAAACTGATTATGTACCGTACAAGCTGAAAAATGAGTTCTTTTAACTTTTGATTATGATTATCAACTTACAATTTCAAAAACGATGCGTATATATTACATTTTATATTTATAAATAATAATAATAATATTATTATTATTGTTATTATTATTAATCCATCACACTAAAACTCAATGAAGATAGTTATTTTTAAGTTATTATTATAATAATTATTATTAATGGAGATAGTTATTATTATTAATCTGCCTTCAATGATTAATAATAATAAAAATAATAATAATTATTATTATTAATCCTTCTTTATGATTATTATAAAATGAATATTTTGTACAAGCAAGGCATGCACACATCATATCAACCGAGATTTGAACCCTAGATGTAAAAGGAGAAACATTTATTGAAAACTATCAAACAAATATAGAATCATAAATTGCAGTGTATATGTTGATGTATGTTCGAATTGAATTTGAAGCTACTCACTGCAGTATATATAGTTCTAAAGAAACCTTTTTTGGATGATAAAGTAAAGAAACTTATAAGAATTTATGTATTATTGATTGATATATTGATGATTTTCTGTCTATTACAAATGGTTCCTTATATAGATGTAGGTGTAGTGGATGGTGGTGGTAGGTGAGTGTAGTAGGTGAGTGTGTGGTAGGTGATGGTAAGTTAGTGGTAGGTGATGGTAAATTTTAACAGCCCCCCGCAAACTCAAGGAGGATAGAAACTAACCAACTTGAGTTTGGAGAGAGTAAGAAAACAAGAAAATATATAAAAATAAAAGAGGATAGGAGACACTGTATGGTCGTATCAGACCATTGGTGAAGACACTGGATGGTGGTGTCATAACGTTGTAGAGGACACTGTATGGGGGTGTCATAACGTTGTAGAGGACACTGTATGGTGGTGTCATAACGGTGTAGAAGACAGTTTATGGGGTCATGTCGGACCGTTGGAGAAGACAGTTTATGGGGTCATGTCGGACCGTTGGAGAAGACAGTTTATGGGGTCATGTCGGACCGTTGTAGCAGACAATGTTGTGACAGTTGTTGTGACAGTTTACGGAGTCTTGCTGGACCCTTGTAGAAACTAACCGGAATCAATGTCGGGACAGTTTACAGAGTCTTGTCGGACCCTTGTAGAAACTAACCGGAATCAATGTCGGGACAGTTTACAGAGTCTTGTCGGACCCATAAAGGAGCTAACCGGAATCAATGTCGGGACAGTTTACAGAGTCTTGTCGGACCCCTAAAAAGTCGCACCCTCAAAAGGTGTGCCCAATCTATCAAAAGGCGTGCCCAATTCATAAAAAGGCGTGCCATCAAAAGGCGTGCCCAATTCATCAAAAGACGAGCCATCAAAAGGCGCGCCAGACACGCGGCGATGCACGTGATCGACAGTGCGCGTGTCGGCCTCTTCGTCATGTTCTATATAAATCAATGCGGAGGCTGAGAGAACATGTGGAAATCAAACCAGTCTGAAACCTCTGAAAAAAACTCTGCGGTTGCTGAGAGAGAAACTCTGTAATACTCTGTAACCAACCCGTCTCTGAAACACTCAGCAACATGGCTTCTTCTTCCCGTCCAGCTACCCAGAACATGGCCTCTTCGTCCCGTGGTCTGCTCACTCTCTTTCCCGACCTCAATGAGTCAACAAGAGAGATAACTGGTGCGGTGGCCAGTGAACCTCAACCAAACACCTCTGTGTTTGCTCCGTTGAACTTTCCGATGCGGTCGGTGGAGCAAAAAATGGCGGTGCAAACTGATATTGAGGCCAATCAGTATACTTTAAAGTCGTGTGGAAACCATGACTGCGGTCACAAACTTGTCGCACCGGCTTCAGAGTAGGACAAATGAGGTGCAGCATTTAAGCGCCCAACTGGCTCTGCTCCAACGCATGTATAAGGATGCGCGAGCAGAGATAAGTGTGCTAAAGACAGAAAACAAGGAGCTGAAGCGGAAGGCCACCATGATGTTCCGATTTGGAGGTCCGCCATATGCTGCAGTGGAGGACTATGGGGGAGTGAACGTGCTCGGTGGTGTGGAAAACACGGAGGCAGCACCGTCAAGGGCCGCCCAGGACGGAGGCAAGAAGAAAAGACCGGCGGCAAAGTAGAGAAGAAAATCCTGCCTGTGGATGTGGTTGTTTTGTGGTTGTTTTTTTTTTTTTTTTTTTTTTTTTTTTGGTGTAAAATTAGGAGCGGAGTTGATCCCCTGATATGAATAAAATGACAAGGTTGTGGAATGTTGTTGGTGTGATTTTGTGTTGTTGTTTTGTTTAATAATAAAAATAAAATAAAAATAAAACAATGGATAAAGAAAATAGATAAAAATATTTGTGGATGGGTGATATGAAAAACATTGGTGTGATTTTTATTTTATTTTATTTTATTTTATTTTATTTTTGTTATTTTTTTTTTTTTGGTAAAGAAATAATAATGAAAAAAAGTTTCGTGGCCCACGGTTTGGGGGAAAACCTGCAAAGGGTTTGGGTTTTTTTTTTTTTTAATTAATGATAATAATAATAATAAGAATATATGAATGGCGAAAGGATGTGCCTCGGTGGGTTGGAAAGTGAAAAAATGAAAGAGAGAAAGTGGGGTAACGAGGATGATAAGAAGAATAAAATGAATAAAAAAATTGGTGTGGGGTAAGGTAGTGGCTTCATTTGAAAGACAAAAAGATAGTGGATGTAAATATTAAAAAGAAAAAGAAAGGAAAAAGAGGGGGGTGATCCACGAGGCAAAAAAGTCCTTCCCAACAATGCTCTCTAGCACTGAAGACTTCCCGGAGCTCTGGCCACCGACGACGGCGATGGAAGGAAGAAAGTCCCAGAGAGTGGGCAAAGCGCTCTCTTTGCCATGATCGCCTAGAGCAGTGCAAGCTCTCTGTAGTTTGTTGACCAGAGATATCAAGTTCTCCATTCTCGCTGTGTTTCTCAACCAAATCAGCAAAACGTAGCAGTATCCGTGACCGTTCATAAGCGGTCATTTTTGGCCATGGTCCCTCATCAAATGCCTTACGAGCAGCAGATACAGCACGGTTTATATCTTCTGCATGACCTTCGGCAACCTGAGCAATAACCTCTCCTGTCCGAGGGTCATAGGTTGGAAATGTTTTTTTGGACGCTGAATCCACAAATTGGCCATTGATTAGAAGTTGGGTATGTTCGATTTGAACAGGTGGAGTGATCGGTTCTGCCACTGCAGCAGTGCTAAATCCGAGGGCGCTTCTCGCCAAGCTAGAATTTCTTCCTGTGGAGAGAAAGAAACCAGCAGAAAGGGCAGAAAGAGAGAGAGAACGACTGAGCAAAGAGGAGACTATGCGAGCTGCAGCCATGGATGGCCTTCTATACTACAAAGTAAAGAGAGACAGAGGGAGAGAGAGGATGAGGGAAGCGAGGCAGTTGAATTGGTTGAGATCCGGCGGGCGGTCAAGGCAAGGTTGCCGCCCACCGGAAAGCGAAGAACACCAAGATCTTTAACCTTGCTCTGATACCATGTAAGAATTTATGTATTATTGATTGATATATTGATGATTTTCTGTCTATTACAAATGGTTCGTTATATAGATGTAGGTGTAGTGGATGGTGGTGGTAGGTGAGTGTAGTAGGTGAGTGTGTGGTAGGTGATGGTAAGTTGGTGGTAGGTGATGGTAAATTTTAACAAAACTCAAACTTGAGTCTCTTTACTTGGACCATGAATCCTCTGTCCTCATGTCCCAATTTATTCAGTCTCATTAAAAACACATAATAACTTAAATAAGTATTCAAATCACACGAATTTTCAATTCCCACTTCAAATTTATAGATCAAACAAGTAACAGGATGAAGTTGGACTTAGACTACCGATAAACTAGAAACGACAAATACATTGACAGTACAATCAAAATTTCAACGCCAATTTACAGGGTCTGTAGCATCAACAAAACCAACACACATTCGACTTAAAAAAGCAGGTTTCACCACACTGCCCTAAAAAATCAAACATAAATAGTCCACAAAAAAGGACCTTTCATCACAAGGGATTTTGAAACTAGAGAAGCTAACCCAAAAGAGGCATCATCGAAGAACACACATACAACATAGCTAAATCCTTCAAAAAATTGAGCAAAGGTTAACAGTTACTAAAAGATGCTTCAACGCATTCTGTTCTAAATTTACCTGGCAAATTTCAAATTCCCATGCTGATTAAAGCAGATTGTGTCCATTGAGCAAATGTAAATCAAGATTTGTTTCTTCCAAAGGCAAGCATGGCATCATTATGAACATCAAGATGTCTCAAGAAGGCGATACACAGTGATCTCTTGCTGTTTGAAGTACCGCCGATCCTCTTCGTCCACAAGGACAAGATTTAGATAGTACTTTACACTAAATTTATTGTTGATGTTGCGATAAGTTGGTGTTAGTTCATATGGACTAAAAAACAGTCTAACAGGAATTGACTCTCCTGCAAGGGAACAAATGGGCAAAATATAACTAAGTTAACATTGTAGTCATTTGTGCTAACTGAAGGAAATAGTAAAAGAAATGAGTAGGACTAGACATTAAAGATATTCATTGTTATTGACATCAAAGGCACAATAATAACAAAGCAAATAATAGTTGTATCTGACCAAAAATAATAATAATAATAATAATAATAATAATAACAATAATAATAATAATAGATGTATCAGATGAACTCGGACGTTTAAAAGCATGGCCATGAGACACCAATATGTTGAAGAATCACCCATACCTCCATGTTACATTTTCTAATAATAATTGTGTTAAAAAATTCGATACATACGTATATGTTCCATACAACTAAATGTACCTCTAACAGGAGCACCATCCATCAACTCGTATTTTGCAAGGGTCTCTGTCTCAACATATGTATTAGGCCCGGCCCCCGTGGACTCCCGACGCCTGATCTCAAGCTCCATATTTTTAATCTTGATCCTCACAAGAAGAAAGTATATTTTGCCGATAATAACATCCTTCAAATGATACCTACACATTTGACTCTGATTAGCAAATATGAGGATCTTCTCCTACTCTTGATGTGCATAAAGTTGTTTGCATGAATAAGAAGTTAAAAATGCGAACATTAGCTTCTTGGACTTACTTGCTTTTATTGTATTCAAATTCAATGTGTAAGCAATCCTCAATTCCAACTTCCATCTACAGAAAACATTAATACATACAAACTTGGTACAAAAAAGAAATGGATAATAATTGCATTTTCTTCTAGAATATATAAAGAAGTTGACCATCACCTAAAACAACGGGGGTAAGGAAAATAGAGCCAAATTAAGTAGGAATTACTATGGTATCTAAAATACTTATGCTTCTTTTCAAGTCCATTGGGAAACATCATTACATTCTGAAACACTTCCACCATCAATTGTCCCATGCACTAAGAAGCATGGGCATGGGCACAAAACAAGTGTCATGCTAAATTGTTAACCAACTCATCTAAACACGTGACATGAGTGTACCCTGCATGCTCTCCTATATGCCTGTGCTCTTGCACTTGTGTGTGCTCCTCTACAACTTTTGCTCTCTTTGTTCACTCACGACCCATACTACCCATCTCGTGTTTGACGGTTGCTCTCCACCTGTCACAACATTCCCCACGAGCTTGTATAGATTTCTAACCATATGTATATCTATCAATTCTCACCAAATTGTGTCAAAACCAAACCAAGCCAAGCCAAGCCTTAAGTCCCATCAAATGGGGTCGGCTACATGAATCCTTCTTCTCCACGCAGCCCTATCAAAGGCCATTTTATTAGTCAAATTAAGTAGATTCATATCTCTATTTATAACGCTAGTCAACGTTAATCTAGGTCTACCCCGTCCCCTAACACTTCCATCTACCGTTACAGCATCGCATCTCTTCACAACTGCCTCTGTTGGTCTCCGTTGAATATGACCAAACCATCTCAAACGATTCTCTCTTAACTTATCTTCTATCGGTACTACTCCTACCCATTTCCGAATACACTCATTCCTAATCCTATCCTGTCTAGTCTTACCAGACATCCACCTTAGCATCCTCATCTCAGCCACACTCATCTTATCTACATGTTGTTTCTTGGTTGCCCAACACTCTGTCTCATACAACATAGCTGGTCTAATAGCCGTTCTATAAAACTTACCTTTTAGTCTAGTGGGTATTCGTTTATCGCACAATACCCCAAACGCACTTCTCCACTTACACCATCTCGCCTTAATCCTATGGGCCACATCTGCATCAATCTCTCCCGCTGTTATGATAATCGACCCTAAATAACGAAAATGTTCACTCTTAGGCAGTTCTTGATTCTCAATCTTCACTTCTCCTCTGCTTTCATTGTTACTGTTACTAAATTTACACTTCATGTACTCTGTTTTAGTTCTGCTTATCCGAAATCCTTTAGATTCAAGAGCTTTTCTCCAAATCTCCAACTTTGTGTTAACTCCTTCTCTAGTCTCATCTACTAACACAATATCGTCTGCAAAAAGTATACACCATGGCACGTCATCCTGAATATTTATCGTTAACTCGTCCATAACTAAAGCAAAAAGATAAGGACTTAAGGTAGATCCTTGGTGTAACCCTACAGTGATAGGAAATTCATTTGTTTCTCCAGCTGGCGATCTAATAGTGGTCACCACCCTTTCATACATGGTCCTAATCACGTCAATGTAGCCTTTTGTCACCCCTTTCTTCTCTAACACCCACCATATTATATCTCAGGGCACTCTGTCATATGCTTTTTCAAGGTCGATAAACACCATATGAATGTCTCTTTTTTTTTCTTTATACTTTTCTATTACTCTCCTCAAAAGATAGATCGCTTCCATTGTTAACCTACCAGGCATAAACCCAAATTGATTCTCTGACACCTCTGTTATGTCTCGCAATCGGCGTTCCATCACCCTCTCCCACACTTTCATTATATGACACATTAGCTTAATTCCTCTATAGTTGTTACAATTCTGGACATCACCTTTATTCTTATAGATTGGCACTAAAATACTCTTCCTCCACTCATCTGGCATGTTCCTAGTCAACAAAATTTTGCTAAACAACCTAATCAACCAAGCAACTCCCTTTTTACCCAAACACTTCCAAGCTTTAATAGGGATATCATCAGGTCCTAAAGCCTTATTTGATTTCATCTTCTTAAGTGCAATCTCTACTTCAAAGTTCTTAATCCTGCGATAGAACCTATAGTCTTGGTTTATCGTATTACTGATTATTTCTTCCCCTATTGTCGTACTTCCATATTCCTCATTTAACAGTTTCTCAAAATAATTCTTCCATCTTTCCTTAATCTCATCATCCTTTACCAATACCTTAGAATCCTCACTCTTGATGCACTTTACTCGATTAAAATCTCTTGTTTTCCTCTCCCGTATCTTAGCAAGTTTGTATACCCTCTTCTCTCCCTCCTTACTATCTAGTCTAGTGTATAGGTCGTTATAAGCTTTCAACTTAGTCTCTCTCACTACTTTCTTGACCTCTTTATTAGCCAATCTATAGCTCTTAAGGTTTTCCTCAGTTGTATTCTTCTGCCACTTTTTAAAGCACTCTTTTTTTGCCTTAACTACCGCCTGGACCTCTTCCCTCCACCACCAAGTTTCCCTAGAGCTGGGTCTCGTTCCTTTCAACTCTCCAAGCACTTCCCTTGAGATTTTCCTCATACAACTGGTCATCGAATTCCACATAGTGTTAGCATCACCTTCTAAGTCCCAAGTACCTTCCTTATCCATTCGATTCTTAAATATTTCTAATTTATCCCCTTTTAAGTCCCACCATCTCGTCCTACGACGCCCACCATCCTTCCTAATTTGGTATTGCCCTCTAAAACATAAATCTAGTACCAAAATCCTATGTTGAGAGACCAGACTCTCTCCAGGAATCACCTTACAATCATTGCATTTTAGGCAGTCCACTTTTCTCACTAAGAAATAATCTATTCGGCTCTTAACTAATCCACTCTTAAAAGTTATCAAATGCTCCTCCCTCTTCTTATACATAGTATTGGCCACCGCTAGGTCAGAAGCCAACGCAAATCTAAGATTCTCTCTCCAGCCTCATTTCTGTCACCAAAACCGTATCCACCATTCACCCTTTCATAACCTACTTTATCTATGCCCACATAGCCATTAAAATCTCCACCTATAACCAGGTTCTCTCCTACGAGTATCTCCTGTAAGATCTCATCCATTTGCTCCAAAAAATCCCTCTTAGTCTGATCATCTAACCCTACTTGAGGGGCGTAAGCGCTAATAATGTTCACTATATTCCCTCCAATAACTAGTTTAACTAACATAATCCTATTTCTTTTCCTAGTGACCGCCACCACACTTTCCACAAGACCCTTGGCAATTATCTCACCAAATTGTGCCAAATCTCCAAAATCTACATTCACTGGTTAAATTGCAACACCAATCTTTTTCACTCTTCTTATGTCTATCTTGTCACCAACCTTGGTTTTAAACCATTATCCCCGAGATCGTTGGCCAAGCCTAAGTCCACCACCATGCCTCAGGATTGCCAATCATTAACTTTGATACTATGTTAAATTGTTGACCACAAACTCATCTAAATGAAACTGAAGGAACTCATCATAGAAGGAAACAAAATGAGAAGTAGCAAACTAAAGAACTCTCAACCAGGGCCTTTGGTCTAGTGGTTGTGTAGCACCACTCTGTGGTGTGAGGTTGCAGATTCAAATCCTATGGAGAAGAGTTTGATGCCCTTTGTGTTGCCCCCTTCCCTTACTAACAACTAGCCGCTACCGATGTATACCGTGCGACAAAAAAAAAAAGAAGAAAGATGGGGGATTTGGTCAAAGCCCCTTCATAATAAAACTTTAATCCATTAAGGACAAACACAAAAAGTTTTCCTTGAAAAGTCCAACACATACCACTATTACCAAAATGTTAAACTTTAAAATAATATAACTTTTGATCTAGATGTCGGTTTTTTTATAAAATTAGTGTTTTTAGAATTCTCTCATCAAGATCTATCAAATAAGAACCATGTTAACTATGAAATTCTTTTAAAAAAAATAAAATTATTACCGTTAAAATTGATGTAAATAGTAACATGTTACTCTGTTTCACAGTAATATATTATTCTGTTTCACAATAACATGTTACTCTGGTAATATTGTTCAAGAAAAAAAAAATGATATTTTACTTTGTCTTTACTCAATTATACACCTCCTCCTAAGGGGGTTTATGAAGCAAAATAAATTGGGACATTCTTTTCACCAAACAAGGGTCCAATGGAGGAGTTTTGGCTAAATTTCCCAAGAAAGATTTGAAGATCCTTCATTTAAGTAAAAACTTTCTTACTTAAAAAAAATGAAATCCATCACCATGACACAACAATAACTAACTAAGCATAGTGTACTGACCTTTATGCTGTTATTGATTGATGGAAGTGGTGTGTAGTTCCGAACCTGATGCAGAAACATAGCATCCTTAAAATACTATAAATAATGAACACCCATATATCTGAAAATATAATGGATAATAATAATACAATATCTACTTTGAGTGGCATCTGTCAAGTTCTCTACAAGATCAAAACTAATACAATACAACATTGATTTTATTGAACACAAAAGTACTGCCATTCAGAAGAAAAACATACTGAAAATTCTACCACAAAAGACAAACTTAAAAAAAAAAAAAAAGCACTCACCACTATAGCACACTTCATATCATTAAATATAGGTTTATGATCCCTTGCTACTTATATTGTGATATATCACTTTTCCTTTAAAGATGCTTTCAAGTTCTTGGATGATAATTATGATATTGATGTTAAGATATCAAAAGAGGCACAAATATTTTTTATTTTCTTATTGTTAGAGGAGAATTAATGCAAGTGCTAGTGACAGGCAGTTCACCACAATAGCATGAACAAATTTCACTACATCAAACTTGAATTTTCTTAATGTTCAATATAAAAATGCACATAAAAAATATAAAGATTTAGCCCCAACAATCCCCCTCACCCAACACACAAAAAATAAATTGAAAAATAATTGTTAACTAAAACAACTACTGCTGGCTCTTCTTTATAAATCAGAGGAAGCTTAATGTAAACTGTTAAATGAGATTTCACAGCCTTAAATTAAAGTAGTGTGTTCTATATTGAAAGTAAAATAGTGTAGCGAGTAGGACAAAATGGAAGAATTACATGTTATATGAACAAAACAATGATTTCAACCATCAAAAAACAAATTTTATTATTCGCTTAATGATATAGAAAAAAATTACCACAAAATCCTGGTACACAACAACGTTGCTGACAATGTTACGACTGATGGTCACTTTCAAAATGTACCTGCAAGTGTTGAAGAAAGGAATACTCGAGTTATCAAAGTCATCTCACTCTCTTTCAGAAGTTCATTATACTTTCAAATTTCATTCAAGCTACCAGAAAATTTTCTGTTAGTCAGTAGCAGCATATATAAGAGCCAAAAAGGAGTATGTGTACACACGGTAGGACAAGATTAATGGCTTCAAACTTGTTTCTCAATTATTGATTAAAACTAACTAGTCAACTAACATAACTGGAGGACTCTAAACAATTAAAAATGTCATTTCATCTACTCAAGCTGGCCTACCACAGAAGTCTTTCAACCAATAGTCAACCAACCAAGAGCCATTCAATATGCTCAGTTTCTGAGTCACCAGGTGATAAGCACAGTACTGGCGTGTCATGAATTACCACATAAATCTAGTAACAGTACATTTCTTCTACAGGAGGCCAACTTTTTGTCATTTTGTATTGGTGGGAAGAGGCATATCCAAGGTAAATATTCCCAGGGAGCATAAAATGAGCTGGATCCAGCTCACAACTAATAACAGATTCATAAAAATGGAGAAGGAGAGCAGTAAAACTGACGCTAGCTCAAATCAAGAAAATTTCGAATGTGAAATAAGAAACCGACCAATGTAAGCAACCTCAAATTGAGAAACAAACTCAGGAAAACAATAATTAAGGGTTTTGTGAAACATAGGAAAACAGTAATTGAAGCAAGGCAACTGGCCAATGTAAGCAACCTCAAATTGAAAAACAAACTCAAAACAATGAAAGTTTGAACGGAATTATTCTTCAGATCATTGGAAACAAATGATGATTTAACTGATATCAAAAGGTTGAAATGGATACTCCACCTAAGCCTTACGTTGACTCCATTGTATGATTCATATGGCATCTCAACAGTAGAAAATTCGAAAGGATATGTTTTCCTTTCATATAAATCACCAGGAACATCAAGTTCACGTACTGCAAAAAAAAAAATCATGAAAGATTTAGGAGCTATCAATTAACAATAATCTACAAGCCACTGGTCAAAGGACACATTGGACTAAAAAATATTGTCACCGAAAATTAAGCTGACCAAAGGTAGATACCATAAAAACTTGTAGACAAGCACAGGACTGGACAAAGAATAAATGCAAATTTTCTCCACCACATAACTCAATACCAGATTATCAATAAGAAATATTTATGCTAAAATACACTTACCAAGAGATGTAAAATCGTAGAAGTTTCCTCTGTCAAAATACAACTCTGCAAAAAGGAAAGACCAAAAGTTGGTTTCAACCATAGAAATTTTCTTCCAAAGTCCGAACTGAAACGCAGATCAACTAACTAAACTAATTGTTTTCCTATAATAGCGAGAAGACATTTACTACCTTATGAAACTCAAGCTAAGAAACCATTAAAAAAACTGCATCACACATTTGGCACCAAGAGATTTATGACCACAGCCTTTGATTTTAATAGAGTAACAGTACAATAAATTCTATTACTGACCTGGTTCTTAAGTATCAAATGGAATTCATTTTTATTATAATTAAGGGTAATAGAAATAAGTTCATAAAGAAGATTTATTTGTTTAATTTATGCAAGCCATTTGGATTAAAGTTGTAATGCTTGGTATGTTGGAGTCTCAAAAGTTTAAAATTTTCCTACACAATTTCATTTCTTTATACTAAATAAATAAGGATGTTATAAATCATTTAGAGTGGAGAGGAAGGGGGAGAAAGAAACGAAGGATGCAGAGCAACTACTTGGAACTCCATCAAATTTACAAACACAGTATCAAATCATAAATATTAAGTTCAAAGACAACTAGGTTATAGGAAATTATAGACATAAATACACATGCATACATGTGTCTTCCTTCTTTTTTTTTTCCTTTTTTTTTTTTTCAGAAAGCCCAGTTGCTTTTATAAGACAAGGACATTGTTAATCATGCCCTTATAACCATGAATTTACCAAAAATTAAATAAAAAAATTCCATACACACACACAACAAAAGAAAAGAAACAACTCCATATATTTCAATACATTGACACCTCCCTTTCTTGATCTTGGATATTATTTTTTTATGATTTATCTTGGATATTACTCCCTTGTTCATAAGATTGGAAAAACAAACAAAAAGGAAAATATGATCCAAACAAAATACACGTAGTCAGTTACATCCTCAAGCAAATTAAACAGACCTATCTGGCCAAGGAGCTCAATTTTCACGCCGGTATGTTCAACCTTCTTTCCTTGTTGTGGCTCTATTAGAACCTGTACATAGAACAAACAAGAAATCATCTCCAGCTTGCAATTGCGATATAGAAACATCCAAATACTACCACATGCAAGCTTGAAAAGGACATGCACAAGTTACCTCCCCAACAATGTTTTCTTGGCTTTGGAAGAGAGGAACCATAATTGTTTGACCATTTTCCTTTTTCAATGGAACCTATATAAAAATAAAAATAAAAATAAAAATAAAAATGAAGACAAATAGAGTGAAAATTTAAGAACAAAAAAAGAAAAGAAAAATAAAGAGGAGAATAATGAGAACATCCATTGTTTTGTGGTATGTGTCTATACTTCATTTTAGTATGAGATATTTATCATACACTTTGAGCATAACTTATATAAATACAAGTATTGAAGGAATGAATACAACCGTTAGCCTTCTTGTCATCCACTTTGCACCCTTACGAATACAACTTCACATGCTCTAACCCTTTCCTCTTTCAATTATTTAACCATGGTGCACGCGCGCACAAAAAAAAAAAAAAAAAGGAAAAAACCTAGCAAGCCATATGTAGCATATTCATGGGTACTCTTTGCATCCCCACAACTTCACCTTTTCTTGCCTAAGCATTTTGTTACATATTCAAAAACCCTATGCTCACTTTTGACTAATCCTTAGCCACAAACCATTTAAACATATCTACAAAAACCTCTACAAACCCACCCATCCTATACCAGTTTTTGTACAATCTACAAAGCTTTTTGTAGACTGTCCTTGAACTTATCTTGATTAGTTTGCTATTAAAGCAAAAGATTCAAAATCTTGCAAAGCCTAAAATAGCCTTGCAAATGATGCTGGAACACAAAAAAAAGCCGAAGAAATCCAAAGATGAGGTTAATGATATTGGTTTTGATTATGGGAACATTACAGATGAAGATAAGAGAAATAGACAATTCCTTTTATTTTTCTATTATGAGGTTTATCCTAGCAATCCCTAAAGTTAAGGATACATATTGGCTATAAGAAAGGATACTCCTAAAAGGGAGTCGCTTCCCTATCAAATATTGATAATCCTTTGATATTTGCTAAGTTTCATAGCCTTCGTTACACATTTACAAATCCTTAAGCTCTGTACATTTAGCAAACTTTAGGTAGAGATAAATAAGTTTATTATATTCAAAGACCCTATTTAGTGCTGCCTTACGCCTTTTTTTTGTTGTTAATATTGGAGCTCATCGTGGGAGTATGCCTCTCCATACTCATCCTACATCATTTTTGAAAATATATATGGATGTGTGTTTGACAACTTGAAACAAAATTTTTTTTGAACTTTGAACTATTAGCCCATAGTTCTCAAATACTCCTACATTCTTCACACATCTTGAACATCGAAATGGGGCATTTCTAGTATAGCATCAGCAGTTCACATAGATTGTACGGGAAACCATACAAAAGTTTCAAATATTTTGACAGATTCTTAAAGCAGAATAGTTTGACCAATTATATTGCATCAAATTTGGTCCCAACTCCCACGTCCACGACAACAATGAAAATTATGAAGACAAGATGATTTCTTTTGGGATAAGTAAGGATTATTAAAAAGGAACCAAGGAGGTGCAATGCAACCCATGTATAACAAGAAAAAATCTATATCATTTGTATTAAAAACCTAATCAAAGTCCTAAAATTTGCTAAGCTTCCAGATGGGTACGTGTACGCCCTCCCGCACAGCACAGTCAGAGTGCCCCAGATTTGGGCCTTGAACATATAGAATACCTTTGTAGTGGCCTACACAACCCCCATCGATTTTCCACCACTTAATAGAATGTTAGCCAGTAAACTTACATACATATAGTAGCACCGGGTATACAGTACACTTTTATAACTAAATTTTTGGGCATTTTGTTGAATGAAAAACATGGGTAGGTTTTGAAATTTGATTAACAGTAATTTACTATATGTGGTGTGTTTATTCATTCAGTTAGCAATTCTATGAGCATTTTTGGAAATCAAATTGTGCGACAAAGCTTCAAAAAGCTATTCTTTATATAATTACGTACCTGTTTGCGAGTTCTTGCGTCAGCAAATGAAATTGAGATGTTACAAGGTGGCTTGAAAGCTCCAATTAGGAAATTCTGGATCATAAATTAGCAACCAAAAAAAAATAAAAAATCATCCAATACCCAAAACACAAGAGTTCACATAGAAACTAAACAAGCATAGATTCAAATACATTATGCACAATAAACAAAAACATCAACACAAGTAGTTTAAATTGAAGAAATTTACCATGATCTGATGAAGGTGGAGTCTGTGTCAAACCCTAATAAGCATGAATTTGAAACAGAGATGTGTGCTGGAAATTGAAGTGAGAGAGTGGTTCCGGGAGTCAAACGGTGTAGATCGTGTGGCGATTTCTGAGAGAGAGTATGTCGGGTCAGGTGTTGTATCTGGTTATGGCCGATCTCTCTCTCTCTCTCTCTCTCTCTGTAAACTCCACTTTTCGTGCGTTGGTCAAATTGCTTGTTCACTTTTGATATTTCAAAAAATAATAACCTATTTTGAGAAATAGGTTTAAATTAATTTTTTAATTTCTTTTAAAATATGTAAAAAAAATAAAAATAAAGAGGTAATGTGAAAAAATTAAAAAATCGATAAGCTATTACTTCTGAAAATAGGCTTAAATTTCAAGTCTAATTTATTAATTTATATATTTTTTAAGTCAAATTATACTTTAGACAAGTTACTCTTAAACTAAAGTTTAGGAAGTATTTGGGACGATTAAGTAAATATATTTTTTAACTTTTTATGAGAAAATGTGTAGAAAAATAGACAGATAATGTGACCTAAATAACTGCACTTGTCGAAGTCCTCGTTTGGCAAAAGTCAAAAATAGGCTACAAAGTTAATAAGATAAAATATCGCATCTAAATCATAATCATTTCACTTTTTCTCTTACAAAAAATCAAAAAAATATTAATCTAAACAAACATTTTAATCCCAAATTAAAATAACCCAAAAACCAACCCACTTTTCAAACAAAATCTAAAGAAGTGCATTTATATAGGCTGTACCATACAGGGTTGTTTTGGGAAGTTGGTAAAAAGCTGACTTTTAGCTTTTTACCAAGCTTTTTGACTTTTTTGAAAGTGATTTGGGAAGTTGGTAAAAAGTTGGCTTTTTACTTTTTAGTTTAATATTTATTTATAGTGTCAAATCAAATTAAAATGGCCAAAATACCCTTACCCAACATAAGAGATTTTTTTTTTTTTTTTTTCCATAGGCCCTAATTTGTAATTTTATGCCTGCGTTTTTGGCACTTGCCAAATGATTTTTCTTGCGTTTTTGACAGCCATATTTTTGAACATTTGTCTAAAAACGTGACTTTTTACCATGTTCCCAAAATGACACACAATACTTAACTTGTTTCTTTTACTTTGTAAAGACCTGGATTAATGTATTACGGCTAGGAAGACTAACGAATTGTAAAGGTGATTTGTCATATTTGTTTAGTGGCGATTGTTTTGATTTTTATTTATTTTTTCGTGCGTTGCAATAATGTTTTTATGTATAGAGATTTCCTCATTTCATTATAGTTTTCTTTTCTTTACGTGAAGATTATTTTTCTTCGTATGTAGAGATTCATATATTTTCTATGTAGATGTTTTCTTCCATTTTGAGATCTATGCCATATTTCGATATATTTTATTCAACAAGTTATTGTCTAGAAATTCAATAGTGTGTTTAGAGCAATCTTAATGATGTCAAATATTTGAGTCAAAATCATTTTTAGTTACTGTTCCCAAAAAAAATTATTTTTAGTTAGTACCTTCATAAAAATAACAATAACTAATAATAAGAATTCATCCAATGATGTGCCAAATTTGGTAGAGGATTTGAATATCAAATTTGCCACACCAAAAAAAAAAAAAAACTATACTAGATGCTTTTTGAAAAATAATTATAAGAAAATGAGCCTCTGTTTGGCAAGTTGGTTCTTGGGCTTTTTTGGCTATTTTAGCCACAAAAGACAAAATAGGCTATTTTAGCCATAACAAACAAAACATCACATCCAACCCATAATCATTACATTCTTCTCTCACAAAAAAACTCAAAAAAGTCAAAAAGCCAAAAAGCCCTTTCCAAACCAAGCTTTTAAGCCCAGGCTAAAATAGCCAAAAAAGCCAAAAAGCCAAAAAGCCAACCCACTTCCCAAACGGAGGCTGAGTGAGACTCCTTTATTGGAGGACCCTACAACCTCCAAAGTGATTCACACCACTCATGATGTGTGGGGGCCCACTCATGTGTGTGTGGGGCTCATATCATAAGTGGTGTGGATCACTTTAGGAATTGTGGGAGTCTCTATCATTGTTGATAATTATAATGGACAAAAATAGATATTAGAGTTTGTAGTGCAAAATAAAATATGAAAAAAAAATATTTTTTTGACACCATAGCAAATCCAAAAATTAATATTTTGGCAAAGCTTTTTGTCATTCAATATTTCATCCTTTCTTTTCTTTATGGGAAAATACACATCAGTGTGTTCGAAAAAATATTACAAATTGAGTTTAAGTACAAATTGAGTTTATTATTAATTTGTGATAATTTTTTTAAAAACACCACTGATATGTATTTTCTTTTTTCTTTTGACAATAAAATTGCATAATAAATTTTGATTGTTCATTTATTTATTTTTTAATTCCCTATTTTCACTTTGAAATTACATAATTAGATTTAACTAGGTATTTAGGGGTTGTTTGGGATGACCTAAATAAGTGCACTTTTTGTCTTTTTACGAAAAGATGTGCAGAAAAGTAGAGAGGTGATGTGATGAAAAAAAGATAAAAAGATAAAAAGATGGATTATTTTGTGTATGCCAAACTTGGCCTTAATTGCCCATTTAATTCCCTTTTTACATTAAAAATTGCATAGTTAGATTTAGGCTCAATCACGGGCCACGTCATCTTGTTCGGCCCCCGCCAATGTCCCCAATCAGGCATTCATTTTCAATCTATTTTATCTCAAGACTTGCAAAATGCTAAAATTGGTGTGTTTTTGGTTTGGTTGGTAGGTGATGTATAAATTTGGTTATCTCTCAAAATACGGTAGTTTTGTTTTGTTTTTTTAACCTTAACAATTAATTCTAAAATAAAAAATGCTTAATTTAGTATCCCATTGAAAACCATTGAGAATAGACATGGAATAGTGGATCAACTCATCCAATCTAATCACAAAAAATCTTGTAAAGCAAGAAAGCCAATCCAATAGCAAAAATTATGTTATTTGCAGCTTATGGCTTATTTTGTTGTGAGAGCATGTGAGAGATTGTTTGGTATAGCTTCTGCTTACAACTTATCAAGTAAAAATACCTTATATAAACAGATTATTTGAAAGTTGAAGGAAGGGTGTTTTTGGCTTTAGCTTTATGATTATCAACTTTTAATTTACAATAAGATACACCAGAACCAATTTGACATAGAGCATATTAAAAATTTGAAAGGCTATATATGCTTAACCTACAAACTTATAGCATTCAAAATAAAAGGTGTTTGAAATCTCATAAAATAAATGAGTACATGGAAGAAACATGAGTACATGGAAGAAACATGTAACATCATGTCAAAACTATTAACTAAAACAGATACTTGCAATCCAACCTAAAGAAGTTTAATTGAAAGCTCAAGTAAACAGAGCAGATGTGCACTTTTCCATTAAGTGCCCACTTAGAATAGAGAAGTTCCCTTGCCCTTCTTATCTCCACCAATCTCAAAATGTTTGCACCTCTGCAGACAATGGCAATAAAACAAGTATTCATATAAAAGCTAATGTCATACAAACAAAATTTTCATACAGAATTCATCACGCTTTTGTTCGATCATTTCAAGCTAAAACAACTATCATCATGACTGCTACATCACTCTAGACGAGTTTTTTTGTATAAAAATTCTGATTGTTGATCACTTTCCTCGTATAAAACAAGAAACCAACACACCAAAGGAAGCCTATTTGAAAGAGTCGATGGAGGTTAAAAGAAGCTAACCTTGATTGGGTGCTGTGAGACGTGTTTACAACCCTGGCATTGCAGCCTCAGCACAATCTTTTTCGTGGTTTTTGCCTATAAGGAAGCACTCAAGTACATAAAATTATCATCCTGGGAAATCTAACAACAACATATATTTACGCTTTCCATGATGAATGAAACAGTAATGCTTCCCATGATCCCATCTTTATAGCCAAAGAAGCATCCCTGAATGCATATACGTGGATCCCTAGAAAATAAAAATTATACCATTGGGTCGAAAAAACAAACGTTGGAAATGAATTTTACAGATTTACCTTTTTGTGGAAAACTGGTTTTGTTTGTCCACCATAACCGGACTGTTTCCGATCATAGCGCCGCTTCCCTTGTGCTGCCAAACTATCTTTCCCCTTCTTATATTGAGTAACCTTATGCAAGGTGTGCTTCCGGCACTCCTTGGACTTGCAGTAGGTCTTCTTGGTCTTTGGAACATTAACCTGCAACAGAATATTATATTTCATTCAAATAGAACAAGGGTACAAAATTTCGGAGGTGTAAAATGAGTTGTGAGCATGATTTTCATGAGGTTTTCCTTTATGGAATGCAGCATGTGAGGTGATCCCAATGGACACTCGTGTAATGATATGTTCCATAATTAATGACTAGAAGGGTACTGGCTAAAATCTAGTTATGCAAGGCTATTGAAGGCAAGTCTACTAACATCTGATCAAATGTGCCAAGATAGTCATACAAACAAATCCCACTTTCTGGGATAGCTGTGATAAACACTGTCTGATACTTTTAAATAGAAACCTTGATTAACTGAACCCCTGTTGCATAGCTGAAAGGTAACTGATGTTTAAGCAGGATACACTATCTCCTCAAAATATTCTTAAACATTTTTGGTGCAATATATATGGCATAAATTTTTACCCTTGCAAAATTGAGTCAAGTGAAACTTGCGTAGATTCCTATGTTACATGGACTTGGGTACAGGTGTCGGGTGCGAGTATGCATCTAGAGGTCGGATTCATCAAACCATAAACTTAAGGGTACACGGACTCGACAAAAAAATATACTTTTATATTTTTAATCAAGCATATGAGATAAAATGGTGTTATATGTAACTTACAGCGTCAAAAAGGCATTTATAGTAATTACACAACAATATGTATATATAATAATAGTATTATATACAATTACTAGCGTATGCCCGTGCCTGAAGGCACGGTATAAATAATGTTAGGATCAAATTATAATTATAATTTATACAACTACACAATTGAGAAAACTCAATTTGATCAAACTTTATAGACTCACACATATATTCAAATATAAATCCATTGGTAGAAAAGAAATGATTATTAGATAGATAAATCCAATATAAATCCATTGGTATAAATCCATTCTTTTCTTATCAATGGGTGATCAAGGAAGCTTTTTCATTGGGTCCATTTGAGGAGGGTGATTTATAGAAAATTAAAGCAAAAAACATGAGGGGGGTGAGGTAAGGATCATTGAAAGAAAATTAAAAAATCATATACATCTATAAACAGTGGAGGAGAATTTTTTGCAGAGGGGGGTGAGGTAAAACTAAGGCAAGGGGTCGATTCTGACTGATTCGGTTTAATTTAGTCAAGATATATTCAAACAAAAATACTTTTCACAGCATTGACTCAAAAAACTAAAAACAAAACTCATCATTTCAGTCAATCTAAGGTGATTATAGATTTTATAGCAAAATAAACATTGAAAGTAAGGTAAGGTGATTATAGATTTTATAGCAAAATAAACATTGAAAGTAAGGTACGGGATTTTATTGAAAAAAAGAAAAAAAACAGATGGGCTACCAAAAAAAAATAGGGGCATGTACATCATATTTAGGAGGGGCATATTGAAAGACATTTCAAAAATCGTACGATTAACATAATTTTCGAGTCATTGAAGGGACACATGTTAGATCCACCACTGTCTATAAACCCTCAAGAAAATTCACTAACGTATACATGTACCTCTGCTTTGGAGTCACTCTCTGCAGGTATTTGTTTTATGTCTCGAGCAATAGAAAAGAAGACCTGCTCCACATTGAGATTTGTTTTTGCACTCTGTTGGGAAGAGATTCAGTAGTATCAGCTCACAGCATCACCTCCGGGGTGAAATGTAAAAGAGATAAGATCTAGGGAATCTAGGGGCACTGGATATTTCCCAGGCCAATGCACACATGTTTAGCATATTAGCATGCCCATAGTAATAAATTCCATCAAAAGGGAAGGCAACCAAAAACACACTGAAGTAGTTCCACTGTGCCCGTGTGATCTAATAAAATTGTGCGAGCTAGCTAGAACTCACGTGCATTCTTGAATCACATATTCTACTACTGACTTACAGTCTCAAAAAAAGCTTTAGTTGGATTCAATTGACTGACTTTAGTTGGATTCAATTCTAAATGCACACATGCCTCACATGCAATGGAGAATTCAAAAATGTTGAGTCCCATAAATAACCACCTAGATTTTTCAGAACGGGCAACGTTTATCTTCATTCTAACAACACGGATACAAAAGAAAATGCATGCATAGATATATACACACACACAGAGGGGAATTTACCTGAGGGAGGAAAGAAGTGAATTGGGGTGGGGGGATAAGAGAAAAGCAAAAAAAAAGTTGGGGAAGAGCCCAATATACTAACCTGCCTCACGCTGAAACACCTCCTGCTTTTCATCATATACATCTGCAAAACAAAAGTTGAACCAAGGATCAAATTCATATATCCAAAGGCTTAGAATGGAAATATTTGAACAAAGCTGAAAGAAAGCAAAACTTCCTCGTCACACTAAATAAGGAACTTGGCAGCCAACACCTCATTTCATGAATGCCTATATTCAAATCAAATCACGTCATGCAATTTGACCCAAATAAGATAATGTGCTAAAATAGCATGTGCTATTTTAGCACATGACAAACAACTAAGTCACTTAACTGTAATCACCGTTCTCCATCAGCTTCATGGCATCTTCAGTCAGCTGGTCAAAGAGTTGTTTTGTTTCTGCGGGCATCTTTTCTTTTTTGTTATTTGAAGTTCCTTTCAGCCTTCTCAAAGCTCGTAAAACCTGTGGAGTGTAAAGTCAACCTCTAATGTGCAGCATAAAAATATAACAGAGAAAATAATATTCAACAGCGATAACAGACCATTCAACCAAAATAGCAGTTGATATATGATAAATTTCAGATAGTTGGGACAAACAGTGATAATCATTCTGCACACAGAAGAATTTCAATTTGAAATATAAAGCAGGAATTTATATAGCATAAGTTGCTTGCAGGTAATTTTTATAGTTGTTTTACTTGCAATGATTTATATAGCGTAAGTTGAAATCCTTTCATTTTTGCTGAAAATATTAGTATGCCAACCCATGAGGGTCAGTTCAAATGGTGAGTTGCCAAATTCCATTCAGTTCTTTATATATATATATAAACACAAAAACACAAAAACAAAAACAAAAAGAAAAATTAATTAGTGCTCTCCTATTTTGACTTCACCAGAGCTTTTGAGTGTTTGATAATTGATTTTTTTAAGTGATGTTTTGATTTTTTATGAAAATAGTGGGAATAATTTGACAAATTGTAATAATTTTTTTGACTATTTTAGCTCTTTTCCGTTTGGGTGGTGTTTAATTCATTATAAACATGATATAAAAAAGAAAAGAAAAAAAGAGAAAATTGTAAGATAAATAAATCATCATTTGCTATTATAAATTAATACTCATTTCATAGAGGTTAACCATTCCATTCTATTTCATTTTCATTTTATTGAACCAAACGGTGCTTAAATCCTTTCAGATATCTAATAGAATGGCTTCAATGGATGTGCCATTGCATTGATAGAACTAACCAATTTCTTGGAATTAAGCTTCACAAAAACTACATAAAAAGACCAAGAATAACTGTCACATTCCTCAATAAATAAATAACTAAATAATAAAAAAAGTAACATTGTATTAATAGAATTGGAGGTAAAGAAAAGGATGACCAATTCAACATAACAATTGTCATATCTATTTTAAGGTTAGATGCCAAAGTAGGAACTTATAAGCATATCCTTTGATATAACACCTATTTTAGAAAACCTCTTGGGTTCAATTTTAGGTTGGTTTGGGTGGCCTTTTTCTCTCCACGGCCCTCCATCAAGGCCATACCCACCAAATACAGGGTGACTGTTTTTGCATTTGTCAGCATCTGTCTTCCTCCTCATCAACCAAATAGATGAAGAGGAGGATGAAACTCTAAAACCTAAAATCTTGATAATCAGAAAATTAGCAAATATCAGCAACTTAGTTTAGTTCATGTGTAGAATCGTTGTCTTGATCATCTTTTCCATTTCTTCTAAAGCATTTCATTATAAGAATTGGAAACCCATTTGCAAAAGGAGACTATTTTTGTCAATATTAGGCCAAGATGAATGATCTTTTCTCGGGTTCGCTCAAAAAGTACACGGACCTCAAGCAACAGACCTACCTTGATGATTTTCAAAAGCAACAACTAATTTAAAAAACTGCAGAAATGTGGGTATCAGTTTTTTTTCTCTCATAATCATTTTGTCAAACAGTTGGTTCACATGACAAAGCAGTGGTGTTCATACACTTAATGATGATCTTCACCACAACCATATAGACAAACCAGTTCAAGAACATGAAATAAACCTAGATTGAGAGAAAGAATGGCAGCCCAAATTAATAAAGCATTCTAAAAAAAGAAGAAATGAAAATAAACCCCAAATTAAATGACCCACAAAGAACTGAAAATACCAAAAAAGAGGAAGAGAGACCGACCTGAGGAGACTCTGTCTTCATAACGGTGCTTAAATCCTTTGAACAATGAAGTAAATACATATATGTGTGTGTAAATACAAAATTGTATCCAAAATTATGAGAATGACACTCAAAATTATGAGAACTGAAGAACTTACCTCTGTTGAATTGAAGAACAATGGGTTTGAAGGGAGCCAAGCGAAGTGGGAGGGGTGCGTGTGCGAAGGGTTGGTGATCTTCAATGGCGGCGATCCAACAGCCAAAAACAAACACAGAGAGAGAAGGGGAGACGCAACACAACATTAAAAAACACTGAAATTACCTAAAGGATAGGTTTGAAGGGAGCCAAGCGAAGAGGGAGGGGTGCGAGTGCGAGTTCAAAGGAAGCCAAGGATGGTAGGTGTCGAGGAGCTGAGCTCGATCTTCCTCTTCAATGGTGGGTGTCGATCTTCCTTTTCAGGTCTGTAGACGTGTTTGGCAGAAGTGAGAGAGAGAGAGAACGTGTAGAGAGGGGTAGATGTGTTTGGCAGAAGTGGGAGAGAGAGATTAGCGTTTGGGCGGGAATCAAAGCTTCTTTTGAACCAAACCTTCTTTTGAACCATTGATATTTATTAGAATTCATCTCAGCCTTTGAAATCAAATGTATCTCACATACATTTTATACATTTTCAAAAACAATCTTCCCTTATTATATAGATATAAAAAGTATCCATTGAAAAGTATTTGACAACACATATCCTATACCTTTGTCTGAGTGTCGGGTGTCTAACACTGGTATTTAATTTATTTTAAAGAATCCGTGTAACATAGGTAGATTCTAGAATTCATATTAGTACTTTTTTAATCAAATGAATACCTACTCCCAGCTTTGCAGAGAATGATAAAAGAAATTACTATTACAATGAAAAAGAAAAAGAAAAAGTCATACAACTGTGTTGAATAAAACAGCCAAGTTGAAACCAACCAACAAATCAACATAACATGCAACAAGCATAGAATCAACCGACATAATCATTATTTCATTTCATTTAAGGCTCTGTAAAAGGCTCTGTAAACCTCTTTGAATGTGGACACAGAAATCATGCAAAAAATGCAAGATGTGCTGGATTTGAGCCAAAATGATAATTATAAAGAAAATTTAAAACTGTGATCAATCTAAGAAAGTATGGGTACAGGCTAGAATCCTGAAAAAATTACAAGGTGTGCTGGACTTGAGCCAAAATGAAAACAATAAATTAAAATAATAAAAAAAATATAAAATGTGATCCATCTAGAAAAGTAAGGGTGCAGATCACGTCCATTCTGATGGTTAGTCAACAGGACAAAGTTCAGAGACACTCCAAACTCAAAGTGAACTCCAATTTTATTTTATTTTTAAATATCAAGTTGATTCAGATCACATTGATAATGACACTCCAAATTGGAGTTCAGAGACACTCCAAACTCAAACATCAAGTTACAAATTCACCATAAACTCCAATTTTATTTTATTTTTAATTTTTTTTTTTGTAAACCATCAACCTCTCCCTGCATATGGAATACATTGTTTGCACCTCATGACTTCAATAAAGCAACTAGTGCTAGCAATGTAAGGTTCTACCAGAGCTCAATCTCACAGTTTAAATGAATGAATTGACAATCAGGAAAAAAAATAAATAATATTGTTTGTCAGAGGAATAGAAGCCAAAAAAATTAAAATAAACCAAGATTATTTATTTATAAACTAGGAGAACAATGGAATAATTAAACACTGTAATTTTTGGTTGTTAAGAAATCCTTTGCATTTGCAAAATATCGCATAATATAAGAAATATGACAATAAACCTCAATTTCAGAGCAAACCCATTAGTTCCCAATCAGCATTTGATATTAGAAATTAGCATCAACTAATAATAAATGATTCAGAAGAATCTACAAACCCCAGCCACTTAGTTTTCTCAGACCTCAAGTAATTAACACAGCAAAGTTTCAAAGTTCAAATTTCTTTCTTTTCCTAAAATTTTCTAGGCAACCAAACGAGAAAGAAGTGAGAGAGAGAGGGAGAGAGGGAGAGAGAGAGATTACCATGGCTGCGTTGCAGAGTTGGACGCAAAGCTAGGGTTTCTGAGAGTTCAGCCAACTGTTCCGAACTCTAGAAATATGCGTCTAACATAAACTGTTGGAGAAATTTAACTTTGTACCCTCAAAGTATGAAGTTATTTCTCTCTGCCCCAAACGTTTTTTTTTTTTTTTGGTTGGAACAAGCCCCAAACCATTAACATGTTACAATTTCTGTATTTATTTTTTTTTATAAAAATTTTATTTTGCCCCTCGAACCAAGGAATTTTGTTGTTTTGGATCAGTCAAAATGTGATTCTTTTTTTCCTGTACCTTGTGAAGTATTTAACAAAACTGGATTCAAATTTGTGGCCTTATACGACAGTGAGTCAAGTTCGACTTGGGGGCCGCGAAATGTTGCGGTGTTTTTCAGTGGTTGTCTTCAGAAATCTTAGCTATTTTAGAAAGAGGTTATAATTAATTTTTTGATTAAAAGTTGTTTTTAAGTTGTTTTTTTGTGAGAGAGGAAGTGGGTTATAATTCGGGAAGTGGATTATAACTCATTTTCCAAAAAGGGCCTATATTCTGATCGAAACTTGGCCTTGTTAGAGTGGTAGATGAGCTCCATTGGTGCCTCAGTAATAAGTTTAAAAAATCAAAGCCTACGGGTTGCTATGATGACACCAACGAAGCTCTCTTTTGTGGAGTTTAAAAAAAAAAGAAAATAGTAAAGGGAATTTTAAAAAAAAAAAATTAACATTTTTTTTCTTTTATATATATTTTTAAAAATTTAATATCTGAATACATTCTTAATTTTTTTTTTTTTCATTTACACAAGCTTGTACAATGAAATCCCATGAATTATAATCATAGTAATAAAGATAAAATACAATACACATGATTAATACAAAGAAACTTTCAAATAAGGAGATAAAACCCCAATTAATATACAACAAATAAGACACACATAAATGGAAATATTCGAACCACTAACTTCCTAGTGAGGTGCGTGAGTTCTAGATAATCTAACTACCTCCATTGATACTATTCTCTTGTATCACTTTAACCCTTTGAACTACAAATTGTAACACTTAACTATCCTCATCTATTAATTCTTTTCAATTTAGACTTTAATGACTTTTTAACTATAGGAGTAAATTACACTATCCAATTGAACTATCACTTGACTCCCTCAACTAAAATATGTTGGAAATGGTTATTTTTTCCTCAAGTTTGGTCTATTTTTTAGGTGGGCCCCGAGTGTCAATTTACTCGGGTCAAAGTGGTAACGCGTTCTATGCCGCGTTGTGATTCACGTGGTATATTTGGTTGCTCAAAACCATTACCGAGTGAATGGGAAATTGAAGCCAAAGTGTGCTCCATGGAAATGGAGTTTTGGTGGAAATCCCTTAAGGTTGTAAATTGGCTTGTCCCACATTGTATTGGTGGGAGGTTTTGAAAGGGTTTATAAGGCTTAGGGTGAGATACTTGGGATGTGCCCCAAGGGGTACCCAAGTGTTTTAGAGGGAGAGGTTATGGGCAAAATGGGCTAGACCCATTGGACCCAAAAATCACCACACACGGGCGGGCCGGGCTGGGCTGGGCCTGGGCTTGGGCGCGGGTGCGTGGTGTGTGGTTGGGTTGGGCTTCTAATCTTTTTGGGCCAAAAACATTTGAATTTAATTTTATTTTTTATTAAAATAAAATCCAGAATTCAAATTAAATTAGTTTGGATTTTTTGTTCATCCAAACAGGGCCCTTCCCGGTTTCAAACAGAAATAAACTGTTTTTGAATTAATGCACACCCAAACAGGGCCCTTCCCGTTTTACTATCTGTTTGAATTAATTCAAATCTGTTTGAATTCAAAACCCAACAGGTATGATACCTGTTCAATTCAAAACCAAGAGTTACATACCTGTTTAATTCAAAATGAAGAGCCACCTTCACATCTATAAATAGGACCACCCTCATTTGATATTTTGCATTCAGAAATTTCGTATTTCACTTCTGTTTTCTATTCTTCATCTTGCTGCATTTTATTTTCAAAAGAAAGAGTGTAAACACTTAGTATGTTCGTAAGGCAAACAATTAGTAGTGCTGCTATTGTTTGTGGAAGATCATTTCATCCTGGGAGATAGACGTCCGAATTCTGAAAGCACCGTGGAGAGGACGAATCTGTCTTAAGGACACAGTGTTAAACACTGGACTTGATCAGAAAAATAATTCGAAGAAATTAAATCAAGTAAGTTATTTAATTACTTTCAGTGTTGTTTTTATTTGTTCATTTATTCAGATTTTAATTTTGTTTTTGTAACAAAATAAAATCTATTTGTTTTATTTTTATTTATTTATTTTTATTTCGAGTTTGATTTTTGTAATCAAACATATTCTCTCCTTTTTCTTTATTTCTTTATATTCTGGTTGTTGTTTTGTACACAACAGAATTAAATCTTTTTAAATACAGTGAAGATTGTCCTACAATCTTAAGACAGACTCCTTTTTGGGTATCTTCATTGTATTTAATTTTCTGTGTTTTCAAATTAATATTCTGGTTGGAAAAACAAATAGTGATTTATGCTATTTGACAGATAGTAGTAATATACTGTCTCTTTTCTTTGACAACTACTAGTAGTACGATACTGGTGTCATTAACAATTCAGAATATTATTTGGTATTACAGAAAATTCTTGTGATATTTTATTTTTCAAGTTTTAGTAACAAGGAAAATAAAATTATTTTGTTGTTATAATTATTTTCTGGTTTTAGTAACTAGAAAATTAATTTGTGTTTTAATATTTTCTGATTTTTGTAATCAGAGATTATGGCTACTACAACTGAAACTGCATTTGGCAGTGGTACTCCTATTGTTACACCTACATCGGTCCCTATCCAGAACCATGTTAATGTACCAATCAATCATGGAGAAAAACCGGAAAAATTTAATGGTACCGAGTTTAAGAGATGGCAGCAGAAGATGCTGTTCTATCTTACAACTCTTAATTTGGCACGGTTTCTCCATGAAGAGGCTCCAGCACTTAAAGAGGGTGAAAGTGATCGGCAAGTTGTTGCCGCTGTAGATGCTTGGAAACATTCAGATTTCCTGTGCAGAAACTACATCCTAAATGGCCTTGACAATATGTTGTATAATGTATACAGTCCTCTGAAAACAGCAAAAGAATTGTGGGATTCTTTGGAGAAGAAATACAAGACAGAAGATGCCGGCACGAAGAAATTTGTTGTCGGTAAATTTCTGGACTTTGTTATGGTAGACTCCCAAACGGTAATATCTCAAGTTCAAAGTTTTCAAATAATTTTGCATGATATTCATTCAGAAGGTATGTCTCTTAGCGAGTCATTCCAAGTCGCAGCTTTAGTGGAAAAGTTACCACCGGCTTGGAAAGATTTCAAAAATTATTTAAAACATAAACGCAAAGAGATGACTATGGATGAATTGATTGTAAGGTTAAGAATTGAAGAAGATAACCGAAAGGCTGAAAAGAGGAATGGGAAAAATCCCATTGAGTCCAAGGCAAATGTGGTTGAACAAGTTCATAAACCACATAACAAAAAGAGAAAGTTTACTGGAGATGGTCCTAAACAAGGCGATAGTAGCAAGAAGTTCAAAGGAAAATGCTATAACTGTGGCAAAACTGGACATCGAGCTTCTGACTGCCGCCGCCCTAAAAAGAATCATGGAAGTACAAGTAAGAAGACCACCAATCAGGCCAATGTAACAGAATTGGATTACATCTCTGACGGAGTGAATGACATCAACCTTTCTGCTGTGGTGTCTGAGGCTAACTTGGTTGGAAATCCCAAAGAGTGGTGGGTTGACACTGGAGCAACTCGTCACATATGTGCGGACAAGAAGATGTTCACTACCTACAATGAGGCTGCAAATGGTGAACAACTTTTCATGGGAAATTCTTCTACTTCTGCTGTGGCTGGACAAGGGAAAGTAATCTTGAAGATGACATCAGGGAAAGAACTGACCCTCAACAACGTACTACATGTACCTGACATCCGGAAGAATTTAGTTTCTGGGTCTTTGTTAAGTAAAAATGGTTTTAGGCTTGTATTTGAGTCTGATAAGTTTGTATTAACAAAGAGTGGTATGTATGTTGGTAAGGGATACATGAGTGATGGTCTCTTTAAGTTAAATGTAATGACAGTTGTACCGAAAGTTGCTATGAATAAGAATAACACATCTTTTGTTTATATTCTTGAGTCAAATTTATGGCATGGTAGATTAGGACATGTGAATTTTGATGCTTTGCGTAGATTAATTGGTTTAGATTATATACCAAAGTTTGAAATTAATCCTAATCATAAATGTGAAATTTGTGTAGAAGCGAAACTAACTGAGGCTCCATTTAAAACGGTTGAAAGAAAAACCGAACCTCTAGAATTAATTCACACTGATGTATGTGATTTAAAGTTTATTCAAACTAGAGGTGGCAAAAAGTATTTCATAACATTTATCGATGATTGCACAAGATATTGTTATGTTTATTTACTTAGAAGTAAAGATGAAGCCTTAGAAATGTTTAAACTCTACAAAACAGAAGTTGAAAATCAACTTGGTAAAACCATTAAAATGGTTAGAAGTGATAGGGGTGGTGAATATGATGCACCATTAAATGAATTTTGTGCACAACATGGCATTATTCACCAAACTACAGCCCCTTATTCTCCACAGCAAAATGGAATTGCTGAAAGGAAGAATAGAACCCTAAAAGAAATGATGAATGCCATGTTACTAAGTTCAGGCTTACCACAGAACTTGTGGGGGGAAGCAATATTGTCTGCTAATTATGTTCTTAATAGAATACCCCACAAGAAAACCAAAAGCATTCCTTATGAATTGTAGAAAGGTCGACCACCTTCCTACAAATACTTAAAAGTGTGGGGGTGTTTGGCAAAAGTTGAAGTACCTGTTCCTAAAAAGACTAAAATTGGACCAAAAACAGTAGATTGTGTGTTTATTGGTTATGCTCAGAATAGTAGTGCATATCGGTTTCTGACTTATAAATCAGATATACCTGATATAAATGTGAACACTATTATAGAGTCAAGGAATGCTGTGTTTTTTGAACATGTCTTTCCTTACAAGAAAGGACAGGAATTAAGTTCACAGAAAAGAACTTATGATTGTACACAAAGTCGAGAGACTAATGATAATCAAACACAAGAGACTAGTAATAGTCTCGACCAACAGGATTTAACTAATGATGAACCAAGACGAAGTAAAAGAGCAAGAACATCAAAATCCTTTGGTCCAGATTTTCTGACATACTTGTTAGAAAATGAACCTCAAAGCTTTAAGGCAGCAATGACAGGTCCTGAAGCACCTTTGTGGAAAGAGGCTGTTAATAATGAAATTGAATCCATTATGCAAAATCATACTTGGGAATTGGTGGATCTTCCACCAGGATCTAAACCTCTTGGATATAAATGGATATTCAAGAGAAAAATGAAGGCAGATGGTTCAATTGATAAGTATAAAGCAAGACTTGTTGTTAAAGGTTACAGACAAAAAGAAGGTCTGGACTATTTTGACACATATTCCCCTGTGACAAGAATAACATCCATTCGCATGCTTATTTCTATAGCAGCGTTGTTTAATTTAGAAATACATCAGATGGATGTTAAGACAGCTTTCTTAAACGGTGATCTAAATGAAGAGATCTATATGGAACAACCCGAAGGGTTTGTAGTATCAGGGCAAGAAAAGAAAGTTTGTCGACTTGTAAAATCCCTTTATGGATTAAAACAAGCACCTAAGCAATGGCATTAAAAATTTGATCATGCAATGCTTACTAATGGGTTTAAGATAAACGAATGTGACAAATGCGTCTATGTTAAAAACACTGACCAAGGATATGTCATAGTTTGTCTTTATGTGGATGACATGCTTATCATTGGAAGCAGTCAAAACATGATCAAATCAACTAAGCAGATGCTTAGTAAAAGATTTGATATGAAAGATATGGGGGTCGTAGATGTTATATTAGGAATGAAAATTACTAAAACATCTGACGGATATGCATTATCTCAATCTCATTATATTGAGAAAATTCTTGATAAATTTATCAAGGATGATTTGAATTTAGCTAGAACACCTGTAGACATCAGTCTTTATTTATCGAAAAATAAAGGTGATGCAGTGTCTCAGTTAAAATACTCCCAAATCATTGGAAGCCTAATGTACCTAATGAATTGTACTCGTCCTGATATAGCTTATGCTATAAGTAAATTGAGTAGGTACACTAGTAATCCTGGAGAAGACCATTGGAAAGCGATCATTCGGGTTCTTAGATATCTAAGATTTACTCGTGATCATGGTTTGAACTTTACTCGATATCCAGCAGTACTCGAAGGTTATTGTGATGCCAATTGGATATCGGATACTAAAGATTCAAAATCCACTAGTGGATATGTCTTTACTCTAGGAGGCGCTGCTGTTTCTTGGAAGTCCACGAAACAAACGTGCATCGCACGATCCACAATGGAATCTGAGTTCATTGCTTTAGACAAAGCAGGTGAAGAAGCAGAATGGCTTCGTCACTTCTTAGAAGACATTCCAATGTGGCCCAAACCTGTGCCAGCTATTTGCATTCATTGTGATAGTCAATTTGCAATAGGCAGGGCACAGAATCACATGTATAACGGTAAGTCACGACATATACGTCGTCGACATAATACCGTAAGGCAATTGTTGTCAAACGGAATAATCTCAATAGATTATATAAAATCTAAAGAGAATATTGCGGATCCGTTAACAAAAGGTTTGACAAAAGAGCTAGTGTATAGTTCATCGAAGGGGATGGGATTAAAGCCTATTACATAAGAGTCGTCATAATGGTAACCCTACTTATATGACTGGAGATCCCAAGAACTAAGTTCAAAGGGACAACTAAGTTATGTATGGCTCGCCAGAAATCACCAAGGGATTAAAATTCCTACCCATTCCTATGGTGAGAGTGATATCTGCAACATATGTTGTCTGCAGGGGTATAAGGATAAGCTTTGCTTTTAATGATTACTTATATCTTGATTAAGACATAAAATCAAGACGAGTATAAGGAGATACTCACAATAAGAATCACCTATATGAGTGTTGAACTGGGGCCGGTTCTCTGAGAATGCAAAGGCTAAATTCTCTAGAAACACTTATGAAAACCAGGCGCGTTCAAGGCCAAAATGAACACAACAGTGAGAACCACGATGTGTTAGAAGATATTTTGTGTGAAATCTATTGTCTTGGCTTACACAAACGGCTGAACAATTCAAGGCATCGCGTCCATTGGTTAGCCAGTAAGTCCGATAGGTTATCACTAGGGAAGGTTCAAAGCCGAAAACTACCTATCCTGATGCAAGATATTTTCGACTTATACTCTTTCGTTAAGTCTGCATATTGTTGCATTTCCGTTGTCATCAAATTCCATTCATGTGGGGGATTGTTGGAAATGGTTATTTTTTCCTCAAGTTTGGTCTATTTTTTAGGTGGGCCCCGAGTGTCAATTTACTCGGGTCAAAGTGGTAACGCGTTCTATGCCGCGTTGTGATTCACGTGGTATATTTGGTTGCTCAAAACCATTACCGAGTGAATGGGAAATTGAAGCCAAAGTGTGCTCCATGGAAATGGAGTTTTGGTGGAAATCCCTTAAGGTTGTAAATTGGCTTGTCCCACATTGTTTTGGTGGGAGGTTTTGAAAGGGTTTATAAGGCTTAGGGTGAGATACTTGGGGTGTGCCCCAAGGGGTACCCAAGTGTTTTAGAGGGAGAGGTTATGGGCAAAATGGGCTAGACCCATTGGACCCAAAAATCACCACACACGCGCGCGCCGCCGCCGTCCGTCCGGTCGGTCGGGCGGGCTGGGCTGGGCTGGGCCTGGGCTTGGGCTTGGGCGCGGGTGCGTGGTGTGTGGTTGGGTTGGGCTTCTAATCTTTTTGGGCAAAAAACATTTGAATTTAATTTTATTTTTTATTAAAATAAAATCCAGAATTCAAATTAAATTAGTTTGGATTTTTTGTTCATCCAAACAGGGCCCTTCCCGGTTTCAAACAGAAATAAACTGTTTTGGAATTAATGCACACCCAAACAGGGCCCTTCCCGTTTTACTATCTGTTTGAATTAATTCAAATCTGTTTGAATTCAAAACCCAACAGGTATGATACCTGTTCAATTCAAAACCAAGAGTTACATACCTGTTTAATTCAAAATGAAGAGCCACCTTCACATCTATAAATAGGACCACCCTCATTTGATATTTTGCATTCAGAAATTTCGTATTTCACTTCTGTTTTCTATTCTTCATCTTGCTGCATTTTATTTTCAAAAGAAAGAGTGTAAACACTTAGTGTGTTCGTAAGGCAAATAATTAGTAGTGCTGCTATTGTTTGTGGAAGATCATTTCATCCTGGGAGATAGACGTCCGAATTCTGAAAGCACCGTGGAGAGGACGAATCTGTCTTAAGGACACAGTGTTAAACACTGGACTTGATCAGAAAAATAATTCGAAGAAATTAAATCAAGTAAGTTATTTAATTACTTTCAGTGTTGTTTTTATTTGTTCATTTATTCAGATTTTAATTTTGTTTTTGTAACAAAATAAAATCTGTTTGTTTTATTTTTATTTATTTATTTTTATTTCGAGTTTGATTTTTGTAATCAAACATATTCTCTCCTTTTCTTTATTTCTTTATATTCTGGTTGTTGTTTTGTACACAACAGAATTAAATCTTTTTAAATACAGTGAAGATTGTCCTACAAAATAATGTTTAATTTTTAAGTTTTTTATAAATAATTTTGAGTATTTCTTATTTTTAGTAATTTTTTCTCTCCATATTTTAGTAAAAAAATTTAAATTTTTAGATGTACTTAAAATTTAAATCTTTGTGAAGAATTTAAAAAAAAAATCAGTAAAGACAAAAAAAATAAAACCAAAAACTGATATATTTTAATATTCCTTATCTTTAGCGAACATTTTTAAAGATTTTTTCATAAATATTTTCATTGTTTGATTTCAATTTTCTTTTCTTCTAACAAGCTAAATATTAATTTAGTGATAAAGTAAACAAATAAGAATTTCCAAATTGAAAGTGATACAGGTGATAGTTTCAAGGGGGTAAAGTACAATTTATCCAATTAATAAAAGGGTATTTTAGTTCTAAATGTCCAAATTAAAAAAAAAAAAAAGAAGAAGAAGAAGTAGATGGGGGGGGGGGGATTTGTTACAATTTTTAGTTGGGGAGGATAAAGAGATACGGAACAATAATTAAAGGGATAAAGTGTAATTTAATAGAATTTGTCAATATGGATGCCCTTATTTTTTAGGAGAAATAACAAATCGGTTGTATTCTTGAAAAATAATTATAAATTCAAAATAAATTTTACAAATTTTAATGATTAAAGACGTAAAGTCATAATTTTTTTTATAAATCTGTAATTGTTTTGGGAAAGTATCACTAATTTGTAATTTTTTCAATTTTTTGACGGAGTTTTTATATATAAATATAATTTTATATGTAATTTTTTTTTTATCAAAATATGCGATTTCTTTTGATTCTTTAGAACTGTTCCATTAGTCCTGTAATTTTAAAAATATCATGAATATATTATTTTACATATATTTTTTATTTGTAAATAAATTGTCTTTTTGCAAGCAAAATCCGACTACCTAACTCCGGACTGAGATCTTTTTCATTCCATGATTATACAGAGAATGTTCATTGAATGATTGTGAAATGATTTTAATGATTTATCAATGTTTTAAATTTAAAAAGAATTATTACAAATTCTTGAATAATACAATATAAATAATTTATTATAATTTTGGAACTAGTGTAATACCCATGCTATGCACGGTTTCAAATAAATAATTAATAATTAATTTTAAAATTAAAATTAAAATTAAATAGTAAAAAATAATTGTTTAAATATGTACAAGTTTATGCATAGTTATTAAAAAAATTCAAACTTTGTTAAAATTTTATATTTGTACTTAAAATGATTACATGAATAGTTAAACATATTTACGTGTGAAAAAATTATTCAATGTCAACTTTAAATATGGGCATTGTTCTAACCATACTTTGGACTTGATTTAAAATTTTGATCCGTCAATTAATAAAAATAGTTGGTACTAATCAATTTAATTTTATGTTTAAATAATATTATGATTTCTCAGGTTTTGTATAGTATGAAATAATTTGAGGGGTAGTACTAAACATTAAAAGTAGTTTAGAAGTTAAATTAAGATCAATTTTTATGTCAGCAATTAAATTCTTGGAGAATTATCTTCATTCATATATTTTTTTATTGGTAAATATATTATGATTATTTTTTACAACCACAATAAAAAATGTATTTATATTTTTGGCATTTTTTTTTTGTAACAAATTTATATATTTATATTAACAATTCTTACACAAATAATTAAGTGTATTTATGTATAAAAATATTATATAATATTGGATCGACCTAAAATATGGAGCTTGTTCTAGTCCTACCTTAGGCTCGATTTAAAAATTAATCGATCAATTACTAAAACCAGTTAATAATAATCAATTTAAACTTATGTTTAATAATTTGTTAAGTTATGATGTGCATGAGCTACTGGATCAAATATTAAAAGTAGTGTAAAAAGTGGATTTGATTGATTTTTATGCTATATATCAATCTTGTAACCCCCTCAAAATAATTACAATAATCCAACTCCAAGCACCAATACAAAGTGGTATATATACAATAAGAAGCTTTCATTAATCAGAATTATTATACAAAAGGTGACGCATGCAATATACATTCATAAATCGTTCATCCTGAATCTAGAGCATGTGTTACAACACATAAATAAAGAATGAAAACTAAACAGATATTCTTATGCCCTAATGGCTTACATATTCCCAAGACCGTGCTTAGTTACAACAAAATGAGTTATAAGCTCAGTACAAATAAAGCTCTAGGCTTGTACAAAAGGTAAATACAAAATAAACAAAAGTGAGCCTTCATCTCCACAATCCTCCCACGCTAAGTCTTTGGCGAAGGCATATCTCCAATACCTAAAAATAGTTTTTCCTAAATAGGGTGATCCAAATCCAAGTAAAAACAATCTAACACAATATATGAATCTTAACAAATATATAAATTTAATGTCTGCGATAAAATCATTCATAATTTACAAGATCATAGTATACCAAGTTTTTCATCTCATTTCATTGTTCATATTCACTTTGTTCAATCACTCAATACTAAGAATACAACTCATCGGGTTTCAAATATAGTTATCATACAAACACATTCATTTGCCATTTTACGGAAATTTCGTCCGCGGGATCGATACCGATGTATACAAGCGATTTTTTGAACTTTCACCATGAACATACTGACCAACTTAATTCACTAGAATCCATCATTTTTCTCCTCCCAAACATGTAGTACATCCTCTTTCTCCTCCCAAACATCATACATATATAATGTATTAAAACACAGTCATGTTCAATGACAACCAATAAGAGATTAATTTCAATTTACCCAATCCTCATGTAATTTCTACAACAATCATACATATTCTCCACTGATAGCCCAAAACAGATATTTCTAAATAGATATACAATCTTCACGACAGATAAATTATATGAATTTCCATAGGTGAGAGATAATACACATTCAACTCCACCATTGATATCAACATTCGTCTAGTTTTAGATTTCCAATGCCAATTTCATTATTTATACAAAATAATTATTTTAAACATTTTAGGGCAAAACTCCATTCTCTCCCAAAACCAACCCATGTGTCAAAATCAACAAACTCAACACAATACATCCTCATATCTATACCCATAACCATTCTTAATACTCTTATTTGAAAACTTCTCTTTTGATTTTAAACCAAAACCCTAGATTTGTCTAAAATCCTCCAAATCCCAACATTTCTTCACACAACAGCAAATAATTAAGTTAAAAATCATAAGAGAGTATAGAAAGTCCTTACCTCAAGCTTAGAAAACCAAGGGAGAAGTGGAGGAACTTCAAAGATACCGAAATCAATATCTATTCAGATCAAAATAGAGCTCTTGAGATGCTCTACTTTTTTTCCCAAGACACTAGACCAATGGATTTAGGTAAAAATATAGAGAGAAAGTGAGTTTAAGAGAGATAGGGTCCCGATCTAGGGTTTAAAGTGAAAAAGATGTGAAAAAGTGATGTAAAAAGATGCTGCTGTGAACTGATATACGCACAGTCTGCTCAAGCGCAAGAGTTGACACTCAAGCGCAGAATGCACACATCTAGTAGTTTTGCAGACAGCAAACCAATCGCTCGAGCGCAATAATGGCCGTTCGAGCGCAGAAAGGACCGCTCGCGCGTAGAGTACACTCTCATAGTAGTTTTGTAGACCTGCAAAAGTACTGAAAGTTTACAAATCCCGCTCAAATGTAAAGAGTACAGCTTGAGCGAATGAGCAAAATTCTGGGCAACAAAAATCTGGAAACTAAGCAACCAACCTGTCCCAAACACAACCACAATAATCCCATAATCAAATTTGAGGAAATACAAGGGAAGTAAGATGTAAACAACAATATGAAACCATTAAATCCGAGTCTGGGATACATCAAGAGTCAGGTCAAAACCATAATCGCTATAAATTCAATTTTTAAATAACCATCACATTGGCCACTTATTTATTTTTTAAAATGGCAAAATTTTTTATAACCAAAATAAATAAACATGAATATATATTTGGCATATCTATCTATCTATGTATTATATAAGGAAAAAGGGAATTTCTAACTCACAAGTATAGTGGGAGTTCTAATATTCCAATATTAACCTTCTAATTTTATGATTTAAAAAAAAAAAAACAAAAAACTTAATATTTGTTGATTTCTCCCAATCCACAAGCATTTTTTTACTTCTCTCATATTTACTGCTACATCCTTTTGAACTTCTCCCATACACTATGTTAGTGATGAGATTGTTAAATTATTTTTATAAAAAATCTAAAAAAAATAATTTGTATATTAAAAATTATCTAAAACAAATATAAATTCTTATTAAATCAATATATCTATCTATATATTATATAAATAAAAGGGGATATTCTAACCATAAGTCTTGTGAGAGTTTCAATATCTCCAATTAAAATTTCTAATTTTTTGATTTTAAATAATTTAAAAAATCATCTATAGTTCTCATTCAAGCAAAATATATATATATATATATATTTAATGTCTCTTAATTTATGACTTTCAAGTAGAAAGTATATCAAATATATAAACTAAAAAATAAAAAGTATAGTAATCCATTTCAAAATTCAAATTTGAGGGGCACTAAATATGGAAAATATTCCATTAATTTAAATTTGAAATTATAATGACCTCATAATATATAAGTTTTAAATAATGATCTATTTCATGATTTATCTATATATTTATATACTATTATAGTTGCAAAATATTGTCATTTCATTCAGGTTGAAAGTTGTAATTTTTTTTTTCATTTTTTTTTTAAATTTTTTTGTTAATATGTGTTACAATATGATTGGTCTACAAATTAATTTTATATTCTTAAAATAAAATTTTAAATTTGGATTCTTACTTAAATTATGTTACTATAATTGGAATGAGATTAATATTCATTCCTTAAATTTTGCATCATTTATTAAATTATAAAATAAAATTTCAAATTTAAATTCATCTTCAAATTATATTACTACAATTAGAATGATATCGTATTCACATGTGTCATAATGATGTGTCAAAATATTGTTGGTCTAAATATAATTTATTTAAATACATGTATTCAAATTATTAATCGATATTAATTTTTGTTTTCATTTTTTTTTGTTTTAAATTTTATAAAAAAAAATTATATCCTTCTAAAATATAAGGACTTGAACAATAATATTTTTTAATATAATTTTTTTTTCAACAAAAGAACAAAACACAACTTTTTTAGTGCTTACCAAATATGGTGGATTTTGTTAGATTTTTTTTTTTAAAATCTCAATTGTCAATTAAAAAAATTAAAATAAAGAATAAAGATATCTTTAGCTAAAATTGTTAAAAAGTTACTTTTACTAAAATAAATTAGAAAGAAACGTCAATTATTATTTTTATTATTAAAAGTGATAGTTCGTTAAACTTTTTTTATTTTAAAAAAAAGAGGGTTATAGGCGATAATTTATTGTTCATCCAGAATTATTTTCAGATTAAATGTAAATACCATATTAAATTTTCTTTTTTCTTTTTTATTATTCAAATACTGTTATTTTGTAAGAAATTTGTTTTTATTCTATTTAATACTTTAATTAAAAATAATTTCTAAAAAATCATATTTAAATTATTTATGCCATTACAAAAAGTAAATTTTTTTAATATCAACTTAGGTCTCGTTTGGGAACATGATTTTTTAGTATTTTTTTGACTTTTTGGCTAAAATATGATATAAAAAAAACTAATGTGTTTGGGATGAATTTTTGATTTTTTACAAAAAAAATGTGCAAAAAGTAGAGAAAAAATGGAATCTTTGACTTTTTGGTATAGGTTGTTGGTTTTTTAGTTTTTTTAGTGACTTTTTAAATTTTTGGCTAAAAAAGCCATTTGCCAAACAAGGCCTCTGAGAAGTGCAAAATAAATATAATTTTTTACTTTTTATCAGAATATGTACAAAAAAGTAGAGATGTGACGTGATCCTAACAAAATAATTAGGTATACTTTTTTATTTTTTATAAAAAGATGTGTAGAAAAATAGAGATGTAATGTGGCTCAAAAAGATAAAAAAGTGAGCTAATATGGCATTTTCCAAACAACCCTTTATTCAATGATCCCTTTCTAAAAGGTGCATTTTAAAAATCTTTTCAAGAAATTTTTTTTATTAGAAATCTTAAGCATATTGCTTTTCTTTTGTTCATTAATATTAAATTTTTAATTAATTTTATTTATTATTTTAAAAAATAAATTAGCAAATAATTTATATATTTATATATATAATTTTGTTTTGGTTGCTCAAGTTATTTGGTGTTTCTGTCCAAGTCCACTCAAATTTAATTTGAATTTCTGCATAGGTCCTCACTAATTAAAAATTGAAAAATGCTTCGGACCCCCACTGGGGGTCGACCCCCAGTGAGGTGGCAGTCCGTGATTGGGCCAAAAAAAAACTGTTTTCAATTTTTTTTTTTTTTGGGTTTCGGCCAGTGGGGGCGCGACACCTCACTGGGGGTCTGTAGCGGAATTGTTAAAAATTATGTTGTTCAATCTTTAAAAAATTTTAAACTTGATTCAAGTTGCTTGGGTTGAGCTCTCTTAAGTTTGCAGTTATATCAAGGGGGTTGAAAATAGCATGATTAAATTTGTGACAAATTAAAATATAATAAATAAATAATGATAAAATTGTGAGACCTAAATTGTAAATTTCAATCTTCTTTGTTTTCATAATTTCCACACAAAAATTTAACTATTTATATTATTTTGTATAAAAATAAATTATTAATTTTTTTTTTACATGCCGCGCATAGCACGGGTTACCACTAGTTTATTAATATTCTAAAACTTCAATTATGAATTATATATTTATTCTTAAAATATGTCTAATATTAAATTGTATTTATCTTTGAAAGAATTATTTAAGATTAGATTAAGCTAATTTATAAATTTTAATTTTAGGATAGAACTTGATCAAAGAAATGAACTCTCAAAATAAATCATAATTTTTATTTAATTTTTATTTAATAAAATTTTTCATGTAAAATGTTTTAATATTTTAAAAATAATTAATTATTTATGAAATGAAGTTACCATTATAAAAAATACTAAAAAAATTGTCTTTTGGTAGTGTGAAAATCCATTAACTAAATAATTAAATTAATGAGATATGATTTTTTTTTTTGTTTTTTGGAAACAAAATCCATGAATGAGGCTAATAGGAGGGCTGCTTATAATCATACACACTTAATTTCTTTTCACACCCATCACATGTATTAAAAAAATTATGATTTAGGCATAAATATTAGTACATATGTGTACAAAACAAATAAAAAAAATATACAAAAGAAATTAAATGTATGTAATTAAATCAAAATATTTGGAACGTTCCTAATTTTTATCATGAATTTTAAAGATTTGAGAATAATTATCTATGGTATGAATAATATAGTAATATAGTAAGAAACTTAGAAACACGTTTCAATTTAAAAATAAGTGCGAGATGATTAGGTTGGAAAGATATAAAATATATTTTTTTAATCTTTCCTTTTGAAAACTATAAATTATGGAATTATTAATATTTTGAAAACTATCTATCTATTATATAAGGAAAAAGGGTCTTTTTAACCCACAAACCTTATGGAACCTCCATTATTCCAATCCTAATCTTTTAATTTTTTGATTTAAAGAAAAAAACCGTATTACCCTAAACCTTTTCCGTATTACCCTAAATCCTATATAATAGATAGATTACTACTACAGCAGCCTTCCTATCACAGCAAAAATTAGGGCGACAGACACAGAGAGTTCAACGGCAACAAACATTTCAAAGTTTGTACAGCAGCAGCAACTTTGGGACACAATTTTGAAAGAAAACATTTCAAAGTCTGTAACTAAATCATTTATTTTTTAATATAATGATTATATTTTTAAATTAATTAAGAATGATTGTATTCATTAGATTCACATATAGTGATTATATTTTTAAAATTTTTTGATTAAAAAAAAAAAATCCCGTTTTACCCTAAACGATTTTCGTATTACCCTAAACCCTATATAATAGATAGATTACTACCACAGCACACTACCACAGCAGCCTTCCGATCACAGCAAAAATCAGGGCGACAGAGAGAGTTCAACGACAGCAAACATTTCAAACTCTGTACAGTGGCAGCAGCTTTGGGACACAATTTAGGAAGTAAAACATTTCAAAATCAGTGAGTAAATCATTTATTTTTTAATATAGTGATTACATTTTTAAATTGTTTAAGATTGATTGTATTCATTAGATTAAGAATGATTGTATTCATTAAGTTTACATATAGTGATTATATTTTTAAATTGATTAAGAATGATTGTGTTCATTAGGTTCACATAAAATATTAAATTATTAATGATGATTGGATTGTATTTTGTGATTGTGATTAAAACTTTGTTTATTTTTCAATATTTTATTTTTAATCTATGTTTTTTTGGAAAAAAAATTAAATTGTATTCATTAGGTTTACATAAAGTACGCACTATTGATGATAATAATTAGATTTTTTTTGTAATTGGGTTTTTTAATTCACTGTATTTTTGTGATTGTGTTTTTAACTCACTTTGATAATAATAAAAAAAAAAATTGTATTTTTTTTAATTATCAAGTGACTTCATTGCTTCTTCTTTATTTTTTTATTTTTTTTTACGAAGAAAAATGTGATTATGTTTTTTTACACTTCATTTTGATCACATGATGATATTGTATTCATTAGGTTCACATATAGTGATTATATTTTTAAATTGATTAAGAATGATTGTATTCATTAGTTCACATAAAATATTAATTATTGATGATGATTGGATTGTATTTTGTGACTGTGATTAAAACTTTGTTTATTTTTCAATATTTTATTTTTAATCTATATTTTTTGGGGAAAAAAAAATAGATAGTACTCATTATGTTCACATAAAGTACGCATTATTGATGATAATAATTAGATTTTTTTTGTAATTGGGTTTTTTAACACTATATTTTTCAAAAAAAAAAAAATTTGGTTGAGCTTAATTTGTGATTGGGTTTTTTAACTCACTATGCTTTTGATAAAAAAAATAATTGTGTTTTTAACTCACTATGGTTGAGCTTAATTTGTAATTGGGTTTTTTAACTCACTCCATTATAATCACACGATGATTTTATTTTTTTAAATGATTATGTTTTTTTACACTCCATTTAATATTGTTTTTTTTGCAACAACAAAAAAAAAGATTGTATTTTTTAATTATCACGTGACTTCATTGCTTTTTTTTTTTTATGAGGAAAAATGTGATTGTGTTTTTTTTACACTCCATTTTGATCACACGATGATTTTATTTTTTTAAATGATTATGTTTTTTTACACTCCATTTAATATGTTTTTTTTTGACAAAAAAAAAAAGATTGTATTCATGTTTTTGATTTTTTTTTTACACTCCATTTAATATGTGTTTTTTGAAAAAAAGAAGAAGAAGAAAAGATTGTATTCATTTTTGATGATGGTCACACGGTGATTGTATTTTTAAGCCTATTTTTTTTTAAAAAAATTAGATTGTATTTATTAGATTAACATAAAGTAGTCATTGTATTTTTCTTTTAAAATAAAAGATTGGCCTTTTTAACTATCAATTAACTTAATTTGTATGTTTAAAAAAAAAAATTTGTTTTTTAATAAAACTTTGTTTATTTTTCAATATTTTATTTTTAATACATGTTTTTTGGGAAAAAAAAAAGTAGATTGTATTCATTAGGTTCACATAAAATACGCACTATTGATTATAATAATTAGATTATTTTTTGTAATTGTATTTTTTTAACTCACTGCATTTTTCAAAAAAAAAAAGAAGAGAAGGTTGTGCTTAAATTGTGATTAGGTTTTTAACTCACTATGCTGGGTTTTTAACTCACTATGCTTTATGATTATGTTTTTTTACACTCCATTTAATATGTGTTTTTTGGAAAAAAAAAATTGTATTAGTATTTTTTGATATTTTTTTACACTTCATTTAATATGTGTTTTTTGAAAAGAAAAAGAAAAAGATTGTAATCATGTTTTTTGATGATAGTCACACAGTGATCGTATTTTTAGTCTGTGTTTTCTTAAAACAAAATTAGATTGCATTTATTAAATTCACATAAAGTAGTCACTGTATTTTTTTTTAAAAAAATGTTATGCTTTTTAACTATCAATTAACTTAATTTGTATGTTTTTTTTTTTAAAAATAATTTTATTTTTTTAATTACCAATTGATTTCATTGTTTTTCAATACGGTGAATGTATTTTTACACTTTGTTTGATTGATGATAATTGGATTGTATTTTGTGATTGTGATTGGACTAAATTTATTTTTCAATATGGTGATTGTATTTTTAATCTATGTTTTTTGAAAAAAAAAATTAGATTGTATTCATTACAGTCACATAAACAATGCATCATTGATGATGATGATTAGATTCTATTTTGTAATTAGATTTTTTAACTCACTGTTTTTTTTTATAAAAAAAATGGTTGTACTTTTTAACTATTAATTAGCTTAATTTTTGATTGGGTTTTTTAATTATCAATAGACTTGATTGCTTTTTTTATTTTATTTTTAATTAGCTTAATTTTTTATTGTGTTTTTTTACACTCCATTTTGATCACACAGTGATTTTATTTTATTTTTTTAATGATTATGTTTTTTCTACACTCTATTTAATTTATGGTTTTTCAAAAAAGAAGAAGATTGTATTTATGTTTTTTTGAATACAATACAATCACACGGTGATTGTATTTTTAATTTATGTTTTTTGAAAAGAAAATTATATTATATTTATTACGTTCAAATAAAATACCCATTATTAATGATGATTGGATTGTGTTTTGTGATTGTGATTGGATTGTATTCATTAGGTTCGCATAAAGTACCCACTATTGATGATGAAGATTAGATTATATTTTGTAATTGAATTTTTTAACTCACTGTATTTTTTTTTAAAAAAAATTTGTTGTGCTTTTTAACTATCAATTAACTTAATTTGAGATTGGATTTTTAACTCACCATGTTTTTTGAAAAACACTTTTCAGAAAAATTTACTTTCTTGTTTTTACTGATTTTTTTTTTAATATTTTAAGCATTTTTTTTTTACTTTCTAGACATACCTAACACAAATATACCTAAAAAGTAAAAAAATTGTGAAAAAAATCTTTTAAAAATTTACTAAATACAAAAAAAAAAAAAACGAAAATTCAATACATTTTTTTTTTGTATTTTTATGTATTTATTAATTTTTTTAAATTTTTTTTCACAAATTTTTTACTTTTTAGATACATCTAAGTAAGGTACATCTAAAAAAGTAAAAAAAAATTTAAATTTAAAAAATATTCATGGAAAACAAAAAAATACGAAAACCAAAATACTCAATTTTCAAAAAATTTAATTCAAAAAACTCAAATCAAACACACTGAATTGTATTTTAAATTACCAATTGACTTCGTTGCTTTGTTTGGATTGTGGCAATTTCTATACTTTTTGATGATTAGGTTAGATGTTGTTTTGCAAAAAATTGTAATTGGCTCTTTAATTAATTGTGTTTTTAAAACAAAAAAATGATTGTATTTTTTAACTATTAATTGACTTAATTTGTGATTAAGTTTTTGGACACTGCATTTCGATCACATTATGAGAAAAAAAATTTGTATGAATTGTGACAATCTCTACGTTTTTTTAAAATTTGTTTAGTTAAGTAATAGGTGGGTATCAATAAAGATATGAGTTATGCTGGAAACTTCAAATATTCTATCAAATATTTTACTAAACCTCTCACATGTAGGAATGGCAACAGGGTGGGGCGGGGCCGGGGATCACACTCCCCGTCCTTGGCCCCGATCCTCGACGGGGATCTTATTACTGTTCTCATCCCTGTCCCCTTACAGGGATCGGGTTTCCTCGACCTCGATAATTCCCCCGCCAAAAAAAAAAAAAAAAAAAAAACAGAAGCAACATCAACATACACAGATCATCATCAACAACATCATCAACAAAATCATTAATATCAATAGATTTTAGATCAGCAAAATCATCAACAACAGATCTCAGATCTGTGTATCTGAGTGTGTCACAGAGAGAGAGAGGACGACGAAGGCGATGGTTTGGTGACTGCGACGGAGGAAGTGGAGAGGCGATGTGAGGTGGACAGAGGTGTCGGCGATGGACGACGAAGGAGGTAGAGCGGCAGTACGACGTGAAGCGGCGGTGCGACGTAGACAGAGGTGGAGGAGAGGCGCGAGAGTGAAGCGGTGGTGCGAGCTGGACGGCGACTCCGGCGTCGTGGACAGTGGCGGTTGCGCCACTTAAGAAGAGGAGATGTGCGAGAGTGAGAGAGAGAGTAGAGAGAGAGACAAAGGAAGGGTTAAAATGGAGATAGAGAGAGAGAGAGAGAGAAAGACAGAGGAGTGTATATATTATATTTGTGAATCAAGGATAAGAGGGGGTATAATAGTAATTTTACTTCAGGGGAAACGGGGCTGGGGGCGGGGACGGGCCGAGGCTGGAAAACGTATCCCCGTCTTCGGCCCGAAAATCATTGGGGATTTATTTTTGAATACAACCCCCGGCCCATCGAGGGTATTTTCGGGGAAAAATCGCTTTAATCGAGGTCAGGGGATCGAGTTCTCGTCTGGTCGGTTTCAAATTGACATCCCTACTCACATGGGCGTGGGATCAACACACATATGGATTTGTGTGAGTCCCATCTCATGTGAGAGATTTGATAGAATATTTGGTAGAATGTTTGGATACATAGCATTTCTCTAAAGATATTTGTGTGTTTCTATTTTATGCTAACAATTTCAAAATATGTTTGACAAAATCATAAATAGCTTTTTAAAAGTCAATCATATGCATAGTATGGGTGATATGCTAGTATATTATACAAGCAAAATAGAGATTTTTAGTGAGAAGAGCTAAGAAAGCTCTAAGGGTGTGTTTGTTTGGACGAACTGAATAAGGGGAGATTGTAATCTATTGGACTGTTAGTCTTGGGATACATTGTCCCTGGACTATTTGGTTGGATTGGATTTGTATCATATGTTTGTTTAGTTATGGGATTAGAGGTCTAGATTGGACTATTCTATTGAATCCCATGTTTGTTTGGGATATTATAGAGAAGGATAAATGCTCAAAAGATTATTTTGCCCTTTTGAATTATTTGCTAAATAATAGGAATATTAAATCTGAATTATAAATTTTATTTAATTTTTTTACTAGAACTTTTAAAAAATTAAATAAATAGAATATTAATACATATTACATAAATTTATTTTAATTTGTAATTGAGATTTTTTAATTTTATGACTACTTTATTAAATATAATTAATACCATGAATGCACCAACTATGAAATTTTTTTGACTTCAAAGTAAACCCAACACCTACACAAATGTAGGATCAAAGAGCTGACCTGACTCACTTTGGTCAGCTAGATAATAGACAAGATCAACCCCATGATGATAATCCAGCACTATTACTAAATAATTTTCTAGATTTTTGAGATGAGAGTATAGTAAATTTGCTTTGTCTGTCACATGGGAAGAAAGTATTAAATAAAAATAAGATGCAAGAAGTTCCCTTGGACTCTGTCATGTCTAATTCTAGTAGATCAGGACAAGCTAGCAATTGTGATAATAACATGACAAAGGTACTTAAAACTGTTTTATGTTTCAGAAATCTGAAAACATAATTTTTTCAAGTGTTCAACTAAACATCTAGCTAGATTAGCATATCTAACAATGCCTCGAAGTTCTTTTTATACAAAATGATAACCACTTTTTTCGCAGAGGTAGACAAAGTAGAAACACAAAGCTATCTTTATCTAGGCCCTCTATTAGCCAACCAATTATTGTACAATTGCATTGCAAATGTATCCCGCCACTCAGTCCACTCATTAGATGTCTCAACAGTCTCAATAAAATCATCTCCCATTGGTGGTTGATTTTCTAAGGCATCCTCTAAGTCTGAATCATCCTCTAGAGGGTCAACTTCTATCTCTCGTCGAATGAAGTTGTGTAACAAGCAGCGTGCTGTGATAATTCGATTTTAGAACTGTACTGTGGCATCCTTAGTACCTACTGTTTACTGTTACTGTTTCAAGCCCCAAAGGTGAGTCAATTAAAACCACATTCAAACCCATTTTCAAGAATAACATTCAAACATGTCATGTATGAGTTTTAAACCAAATTAAAGCTCCAAAGCTTGATCAAATGAGCTCATTTCTTTTCAAACCAGTTGGAAACATGGTCTATAACAACAATATGAGCATGCATGTACTAATGTCCATGTAATCAACCTCAAAATGCAACAATACTAACATGCATGCAAGAGATGAGCTTCAATCCACCATTAATGAACCAAATCATGACTTAGCTCTACAAATTAACATGAATCATGCAAGAATGGATTCTAAGACAACAACAAGAAGATGATGATGTCCTACCTTAGTCTTGTGTTCAAGGTCTAGGAGCTCAAAGTAGCAATCAACACTTCAATTCCAAGCAAGATCAAGCAAATCTCTCAAGAACAACTCAACTCTCTCTCACTCTCTAGCTTGGGTCAGTTGAGGCAAGAAGAGGAGAAGAAAATGTTTTGTTGAGTGTATTAGGAGATCAAAAAGGCTCAAGTAGTGGGCCACTCAGGTGGCAATTTGGTAAATAAATCAAACTATGCAATTGATCAATATTAATCTAATTTAATCATACCTAATCAATTTTCAGATAATTATACCATAAAATCACATTAATTACGAGGGTCACAGAACACTAATCGGTTTCAGATTCGGCCGCCGATAAGGCCTTCAATTAGCAGTTTAAACATATGAACATGAACAGATAATCATACAGTCAAACAGATATAATGCAATTTAACTAACATATACTCAATCAATTCGGTTTCCAGTTTCAGTCAGTCAGTTCAGTACTTTTAACCAGTTCAATTATCAGTCAGTATCCGTTTCGTTTAACAGTAATCGGTGATTATCGGTAATCAATCAGTCATTAATCAGTAAACAGTATGAGGGTTGTTACAGTAAGGTGCTAAGAATCCTTTCCCATTCGTATACCCTACATCCACTAGGTAATTGTAACCTGTGCGTGGAATGTTATGCATTAGATTAAATTATTATTCATGAATTTAAGAAAAATTAAGTACTTTTGTTTTACCATTTGGGATCCTTAAGCCATTGGGTCGATTGATTGCATCTCTCAAAACCCTAGAGTCGGCCGCTGACCTTTCCCACCTCGGCAACACTGTGGGGGCATATTTTTGTGAATGACAACACGTGGCCAAGGTGGCACCGAAGTACCAGTCGAGGTGATCTCAGCTAGGCCGAGGTATTCTGCGGAGATACTAGAGTCCGGGATGAACGGATAAGGGACAAGAGTCCTAGAATGAGGGAGGACCTCAGCTGGGATAAGGATAAAGCTCCTAGGAAGTTTATCTTTATCTATTGGAGAGTCTAGGATGAGCATTGAGCCAGAGTCCAAGAGAAGCTAGGCTTCTATAGGGACCAGGTTAGTGCAAGCTATAAAAGAAAGGCACTCTCATGGGTCTAAGGTATGCTTTTTGTATTCTGGCTAGTGAGTTAAGCACTGTTTGCTATCTTTGAAAGATAATTGAGTATTGACTTGATCATCGGAGTGCCCCCGGGTGGACGAACCATCGCCGGACGCTTATCTTTCTGTGGCAGATTGTTCGGGCTTAATCTATTCTGCTAGCGCTCTCTAGCTGAGTACCTGCTAGGCAGTATGGTCAGAAATCAACACCTATAATTTGGCACCGTCTATGGGAATCAAAGGAGAATAGATGGCTAACGACGAACGTAAAGAGAAGATTGAGGATGACATCTCTACTAGAAGTGGCAAACACATTGACCCTAACGTAAAGGAAGAGAACTGCAATGAAGAACCTTGGGAGCAGAATCCCAGAGAAAAAGATACTGGCAAAGAAGGAGACATGCCAAAGAAGGCAGACCGAGGCGAGTATTACAACGAAAGCGACCTCCAAGTATGGAAAGATAGATGCTTGAGGAGAGACGACGAGATGAAGGGGATGACAAACAAATTGGCGGACTTGCAATTGGTTGTCAATTTCATGATGCAAAACAACGTCATGCAACCACCGTTCCCATTGGAGGACACGCCGATTCCAGCAGCCAAGAACGATGCCCAAAAAAGGGGGCAGAAAGCAATCCCTGCAGTCCCCCAGCATGACAGGGCGAGGGAGGATTCTTATCGGCCTTCACGGGAGGTTGGAAGAGAAGAGTCTCAGAAGACACATCGTGCCAAAGAAGCCTATGCCAAGGAACATCGACATGTTCAAGGGAAGGAGCTTTGCTTTGACACGACGAATGAAAGGAGGTCCAAGAGGACTCACAATGACACCGGGAGCAGCGCACCCAAAAAGCTGAAGTCCGTCGACAGCCGAGCTCCTGGACGGACTAAGGAGGATTTGAGAGACTACCTATAGAGAAAAGGACAAGATGTCGAGGTAACATCTCCGTTTAAACCGAGAACACCGTTCTCAGTAGAGTTAGACAAGTTTGAGGCCCTGAAAAGATTCCACGTGCCGAGATTCCAGATATACGACGACAAGTCTGATCCTGACTTCTACGTCGGCTTGTACTTAAACTCAATGGTATTGTATATCGGAAATGAGCCGCTGCTGTGTAAGGTATTTTCCTCGTCCTTTGGAGAAATCGCATCAGACTGGTTTCACAAGTTATTGAAAGGAACTGTGAAGAGTTGGGAAGGCCTGGCCGAGATGTTCGTGGCCAGGTTTGTGACAAACAAACTACAGCCAGTGAGGGTAGACTCCCTGATGGCTCTGAGAATTGGCGAGGATGAAAGCCTCAAGGCTTATGCCAAAAGGTATTATGAAGTGTTTAACCGAATACTAGGGTGCAATCAAGAATTGACGGTCGTTTCTTTAAGAACGGCCTGAACGATTACTGCCTACTTCGAAAGTCATTGGCAAAGACGCTGCCCAAAAGCATGGAAGAACTCATGGCCAGGATCGAGAAGTATGCAAGAGCTGAAGAAGACACACCAGGGATAAAGGCGTCGAAGCAAGAGAAGAGAAATGGCTCGCCGAAGTGAGGCCTAGGAAATAGTGGATATAACAGGCAAAAGACAGGATTGAGGTGTCACGCCCTCAAAATTAACCCATTATATATATCATATACATTCATTATTTAAAGAAGATAATCTATTAATTCATTCATCAGAGTATTACAAAATAAAGCATAACATGTATCATCGAATAAAATGCCCTACAGGCTTACATCTTTCCAAGCCAACACTTGGATACCAAAAATGTGAGTTCTAACTCAATACAATAAAAGCCCTAGGCTTGAATGTTTACATGTACTTATAATTTAAGACAGTCAACTAAAAGTAGTCTTCGGAATCCAAGTCCTTCCAAGCTAAGTCCTTGGAGGTAGCTTATCCCCTGAACCTGAAAATGATGTTCCCATAAAGGGTGAGCCACAGCCCAGTAGAAATATACTAAACCACATATAAGCAATGAATAAAGCAATGGCATTCAACAGATGGTTAACCAAGATAGTCCATTACTTCATTTTACAGTCTTATAACACCATTGTCTAAAACTCATTTTACCTTCCAATTTTATCAACATGGCTCAGAACCTGGCCAAACTTACAACAGTGAATTACATATATCATATTCACATTCTTCCATTATCAACAAACAAATGAGACTCAAGCTCAAATCAAAACACTTCATACTTCCAGATTGATACACATTTTAGTGCTGTATCAATAAAACACTTCTATAAATAAGCACACATAAAAGTGATGCTAATGGAGTCCATCCCCTATCTCCTCCCAAACAAAAATCCGGTTTAGAGGTCCATCCCCTATCTTCCCCTAAACCGTGGAGTACATCCCCTATCTCCTCCCACACACAAACAATGTATGCAAATGCAATGCTCAATCAATACACGTATTTTCTGTATCAATGCCACAGTCAAAATTAATGACTTAACCAATGTGATTAGTTTCAGTTATTCCTAATTCACATGCAATATCTACAACAATCACGACTATCCTCCACCGATAGCCCAAAACAGTTATTTCTAAACTGAAAATAACCATGTCAACAATTCAATAGACAAATGATACAAATTATCCAATTATGCCAATTAATCAATGAGTTTCCCAATTCCATGAATTTAACCATCCTTTCCCAATTCCATGAATTACTTATACAAATCAATTCAATAATTCAACTAGGGTTTTTCCCAAAATTTATCAAAGTATTCCCAACACATTAAAATACCAAAACTTAGAACGTAACCTATAAAATGGAGTAGGAAATCCCTACCTCGAAGAGAGTAACCCGAATGGAGAAAATGGAGATGAATGCCCAAATACAAAAGTGCTCCAAATTGCCAAAAGTTCAGATTAAATGGAAGCCCTCGACTCCCTCTATCTTTTTAATAAAGCAACTAGGGTTGAAACACTCTCTAAACAGATCAAACCTAAGAGAGAAGGTGAGTAGGGAGAGAGAGAGGTCGAACCTGGGGTTTTGAATCAAATGAATATGAAAAAGACTGATCAAATCCCGCTGTTGTGTATTTAAACTGGACAGGCTCGCTCGAGCGAAGACTTGGTCGCTCGAGCGACCAGACACAGAGAAACTACGCTCGAGCCAAGGAAGCCTTGCTCGAGCCAACAACTCAAAAGCTCGCTCGAGCGAAAGAAAGCTCGGTCGAGCGAAGAACTCAAACCCTCAGGTCTGAACCCAGACACACGCTCGAGCGAAAGAACTATAGCTCGAGCGAAGGATGAACTAACTCGCTCGAGCGAAGAAAAGCTCGCTCGAGCCAAGAATGCACAGCTACAGGTCTAAATCAAACACTACCTCTCGCTCGAGCGAACAACTCCTCGCTCGAGCGAAGAACCAAAAACCTGGACAGTAACTCTTGGTTTCTAAACCCAACCAACCTGAAACAAACCTGCCCAACACATCCTATAATTCCAAATGAGAAAATAAGGAATAACAACAACAACCATTATACAATGACAGAATCTACGGAACAGTCCGGATACAATAATGAAATGGGAAAAGACCGGGGTCGCTATAACCTCCCCCCCTTCAAAGAATTTCGTCCCCGAAATTAAGCATAAGTTTTTTTTTTTTTTTTTTTTTATAACCGATTTTTTTTTTAAACAATTCATTAGTAAACATCTTGACCCAAAACTGGTCATTTCATCTCTTTATCAAGAGGCATCTCATACCAAAATATATAACACAAAATATATTTCAATCTGTATCATTATTATGTATTATTCCTTTCAATGCTAACAATCCCATATCATATTTAACTGCATGATATATATACCATATCCAACAATGTAATCAACATATACAATGTTACACTAAACTTTCTATAATGAAACAAGTTTCAAAATACACCTATTTACCAAAACATACTCAATGTTTTACAACTTAAGACATATGTAAAGCTCTTAAGTTCAACAATATAACAGAATCTAATTATAAGATTACAAATCAACAAACATGTCCGGATATTTCTCGCGGACTTCCAATTCATGTTCCCAAGTGGCTTCCTCCATTCCGTGGTGTTTCCACATAACTTTGACCAAAGGGATGGTCTTGCCTCGCAAAACTTGATCCCGCCTATCCAAGACTCGAATCGGTCTCTCCTCATATGAAACATCCTCATCAACTACCAAATCGGTCCAATCCAACACATGTGATGGATCCGGCTCATACTTCCGAAGCATACTCACATGAAACGCGTCATGTACTCCGGACAACTGCGGCGGCAAAGCTAAACGATAAGCAGCCTCGCCAATCCTCTCAAGGATCTCAAACGGACCAATGAATCGAGAGGACAACTTCCCACTCTTTCCAAACCTCATCAAACCCCGTTTAGGTGATATCTTCAGAAAGACATGATCACTCACCTCAAACACCAAAGGTCTCCTCCTACGGTCGGCATACGATTTCTGACGACTCTGTGCTGTAACAAGCCTCTTACGGATAAGCTCAACTTTCTCCGTCGTTTCCCTCACCAACTCCGGACCCAACAGAGGTGCATCACCCACCTCGGCCCAACAAACAGGAGATCTACACGGTCGGCCATACAAGGCCTCAAATGGTGCCATACCGATACTAGACTGGAAACTGTTGTTGTAGGCAAACTCCACCAACGGCAAGTGCCTCTCCCACGACCCACTAAAGTCTAGAACACAACCCCGAAGCATATCCTCAAGTATCTGAATAGTACGCTCGGACTGTCCGTCAGTCTGAGGATGATAAGCCGTGCTAAAGGTCAACTTAGTGCCTAAAGCACTCTGCAAACTCTGCCACAACCTGGCAGTAAAACGAGGATCTCTATCTGAGACGATCGTCACTGGGACCCCGTGCAATCTCACTATATCCCGAATATACAAGCCGGCAAGATGATCTACCGAATCTCTCACGCGCATAGAAATAAAGGGCGCCAACTTAGTCAACCGGTCTACAACCACCCAAATAGCATCACTACCCCGCTGAGTCCTCGGGAGACCTACAACGAAGTCCATAGTGACATGCTCCCACTTCCACTCGGCAATAGGCAAGGGTTGCAACAAACCCGCTGGCCTCTGATGTTCGGCCTTCACTTGCTGACAAGTAAGACACTTAGATACAAAAGCTGCCACATCTCTCTTCATACCCCGCCACCAGAACTGACGACCCAAATCCCGATACATCTTAGTGCCTCCCGGATGCACCGCAAGGCGTGAATGATGAAACTCTCGGAGTACCTCCTCTCGGCAAGACTCCGGCACAAACGGACGGTCTCGGTATCTCACACTCAGGTCGGAATACACCGTCAAACCTTTCTCAACCTTTCCACTGGAAATCTTCTCACGGAGAGATTCTACCTCAAGGTCACCTCTCTGAGCCTCTAACACTCGAGTCACAAGTGTAGGCTGTGTAACAACAGAAAACAAGGCGGCAGCCTCAACAGATTCGCCCATAAGTAAATCAAACTCTCCAAGTGCACCCAACATCTCCCACTCTCGGATGGCTATGCTAGCTATGTCACCAACAGGTTTCCTGCTAAGAGCATCGGCCACCACATTGGCCTTTCCCGGATGATAATGCAACTCAAAGTCATAATCCTCTATGAACTCCATCCACATCCTCAGCCTCAAGTTTAAGTCTTTCTGTGTAAATAAATACTTCAAACTCTTATGATCTGAGAACACCTCGAATTTCTCACCATAAAGATAATGCCTCCAAATCTTCAAGGCAAATATCACAGCTGCTAACTCTAGATCATGTGTAGGGTAATTCTGCTCGTGAATTTTCAACTGACGAGAGCCATAGGCAACTACTTTCCCTCCTTGCATTAATACACAACCCAGACCCTCTCGTGAGGCGTCACAATAGACTGCATAACCCAACCCTCTCTCTGGAATAATCAACACTGGAGCGGTAGTCAGTCTAACTTTCAACTCCTGAAACGACTTTTCACAAGTCTCACTCCATACAAATTTGACTCCCTTCCGAGTCAGTCTAGTCAACGGTGATGCTAACCTGGAGAAATCTTTCACAAACCGACGGTAATACCCAGCTAATCCCAGAAAACTGCGGATCTCAAATACACTCTTAGGCTGTGCCCAATCCTGCACTGCCTCTACCTTGGATGTATCAACAGACACTCCTTCACCGGATACCACATGGCCTAAGAATTTGACTTCCCTCAGCCAGAACTCACACTTCCCAAACTTGGCATACAGCCTATGGGCTCTAAGTAACTCAAGCACCACCCTCAAATGTGCCTCGTGCTCCTCCTCAGAAGGCGAATAGATAAGGATGTCGTCCACAAAAACGACTACAAACCGATCCAAGAATTCCCGGAAGATCCGGTTCATCAAATCCATAAAAACTGCCGGTGCATTGGTGAGCCCGAATGGCATCACCAAAAACTCATAATGGCCAGACCGCGTATGGAATGCCGTCTTCGGAATATCCTCTTCCCTGACCCTCAACTGGTGGTAACCCGATCTCAAGTCTATCTTAGAGAAACAACGGGAACCCTTCAACTGGTCAAACAAATCATCGATACGAGGCATAGGGTACTTATTCTTAACCGTAGCCCGATTCAATTTCCGATAATCTATACAAAGTCTCAAAGCACCACCTTTCTTTTTAACAAAGAGGGCCGGTGCTCCCCACGGTGAAACACTAGGACGTATAAAGCCCTTATCTAGCAACTCCTGGAGTTGGATCTTCAACTCAACTAACTCGGCTGGGGCAAAACGATATGGTGCCATGGAAATCGGCGCCGTGCCGGGCACTAGGTCAATAGAGAACTCAATCTCCCGATGCGGTGGCAAACCAACAAGATCCTCGGGAAAGACATCCGAGTACTCACAAACCACCCTTGGCAACACAATCTGAGTCTCATTATCCTCACTAATCAAAAGGTTAGCTAGTAGCCCACTAAGCTCACTCCTTTCTCGCCGAACATACCCCGGTGGCAACACATCACCAACCCGGTCCCCCAGAAAATGAAAATACTCTCCGCTCACGGTACAACAAGTGACCCTCTGGCGGTAGCAATCAATAACTGCCCGGTATGACGATAACCAGTCCATACCCAAAATAACATCGAAACCCCTCATAGGCATAACTACAAAGGAAAATGGAATTCTATGATAATCAACCTCTATATCACAACCCCTAACGCCTTGTTTCAAAATCAATTCACCCCCAAGAGGTGACACTACACAAATAGGAGATGCTAGCTGTGCTAACTCCAACTCCAAAACAGATGCAAATGCAGCAGACACAAAGGAATGAGATGCACCCGTATCAATCAAAACATTAGCAACCGAGTTGCAAAACAAGAAGGTACCTCTCACAACTGATGGTGCTGGCACAAGATCCTGCGCGGTAACAGCATACACGCGCCCAGACGACCTCTGATCAACTTGCTCAACCCTAGGAGCATAAGATTGCTGCACTGTCTGGGACGATGAAGCCCCCTGATTAGCCCTCGAGGCCTGACCCGACTGAGCTGGCTGCTGACCCTGTATCGGCCTCAAACCAGATGCACCAGGTGTGCCACCCAACTGCGGACAATACCTCTTCATATGCCCTGGCTGACCACACTGATAACACGAGAGTGGCTGAACTCTACCCTGACTCTGGCTCTGAGATCGAGCCGAAGAAGATGCTGCTCTCTGAACTCCTCCCCTCTGAGGACAAACTGGAGACTTGTGGCCCAGCTGGCCACACTTGAAACAGGTAATGTCTCCCTGGCTGCCTTTCCCCGAACTAACACTCGGTACAGGAAAAGTCGATCGAGAAAAGCTACCCTGAGACTGCTGGGGATTAAAACCCTTCTGTCTCCTACCATCATTCTGATCATCCTGACTCCTCTTGGAGCCCTTCTGCCCTTCCTCCTCCTCCTGCATCATGATTTCCATGTGGGCTGCAGCATCAACCATACGCCCATACTCCCGAATCATAGTTCCCCCAACTCTCAGCTTGAGGCCATGCCTCAACTTCTTCTCAAACTCAATACAACGGCGTTCCTCAGACGCCACCAACTCAGGTGCAAACCTGGACAAACTAGTAAATGCAGCCTCAAATTCGGCCACTGAAGAACTCGCCTACTTAAGCTGACAAAACTGGTCTCGCAGCTTCTCCCTGACTGCTGGAGATAAGAACTTCTCCTGGAAAGCATTCACAAAAGCCTCCTATGTACCTCCTATACGCCCCTTAGTAAACTTCCACCACTGACCTGCATCCCCCTTCAACTGGAAAGATGCCAAGGTCACTTTCAATCCCTCGTCTTCGATGCCAAGCATCTCAAACGTCTTCGTTGTCTGTTCGAGCCATTCATCTGCCTTAAGTGGCTCTTTAGGATCACCCACAAATTCATCCGGATTGGACCGGAAGAACTCCCTCTTCAGAAAGGAAGGTCCTGCATCCGCAATACCAGCCTGAGCTTGATTCTCAGCTCTAAGAATGCCTACTGACTCCCTGAATGCCCCTGCTATCTCTCGGGCTAGAGCGCCCATAGCCTGCTGGCCTACTGGCTCGGCCACATTGGCCTGGCCAATTCCCTCCTGAACTGCCGGAATCTCTTCTGGCACAGGCACCTCCTGCCTACCCGGCCTACCACGCCTACCGCGTCCTCGTCCTCGTCCTGACATCCTAATAAAGGAAACAAAGACATTAGCACATTAATAAATGTGCCGAAGCTAAACACTCGCGTCCTAATGCAATGGACAACAATAATTCATTCCACGTAAGCACATAATCACATAAGCACCTACGAATTTCATTCCCGGATAATGATAGTCCCAAAGGGTTACTATAGTTCCGGTTGGAAACAGCAGTGATCAAGTGCCTTTCCAACAAGACTACTAGAAACTCAAGGGTCCAATCAACATCCTAGAAACTACATTCCATACCCACATAATCACATAAACATGTTATCGCATAAGCATATAACATTACACTAAGTCTCTATCAAACGAGACGAACCCAATGTGATACTAATCACTTCCCACGTACCCAAAGTATTCAAACCCGGTACGCTCTGATACCAAGTTGTCACGCCCTCAAAATTAACCCATTATATATATCATATACATTCATTATTTAAAGAAGATAATCTATTAATTCATTCATCAGAGTATTACAAAATAAAGCATAACATGTATCATCGAATAAAATGCCCTACAGGCTTACATCTTTCCAAGCCAACACTTGGATACCAAAAATGTGAGTTCTAACTCAATACAATAAAAGCCCTAGGCTTGAATGTTTACATGTACTTATAATTTAAGACAGTCAACTAAAAGTAGTCTTCGGAATCCAAGTCCTTCCAAGCTAAGTCCTTGGAGGTAGCTTATCCCCTGAACCTGAAAATGATGTTCCCATAAAGGGTGAGCCACAGCCCAGTAGAAATATACTAAACCACATATAAGCAATGAATAAAGCAATGGCATTCAACAGATGGTTAACCAAGATAGTCCATTACTTCATTTTACAGTCTTATAACACCATTGTCTAAAACTCATTTTACCTTCCAATTTTATCAACATGGCTCAGAACCTGGCCAAACTTACAACAGTGAATTACATATATCATATTCACATTCTTCCATTATCAACAAACAAATGAGACTCAAGCTCAAATCAAAACACTTCATACTTCCAGATTGATACACATTTTAGTGCTGTATCAATAAAACACTTCTATAAATAAGCACACATAAAAGTGATGCTAATGGAGTCCATCCCCTATCTCCTCCCAAACAAAAATCCGGTTTAGAGGTCCATCCCCTATCTTCCCCTAAACCGTGGAGTACATCCCCTATCTCCTCCCACACACAAACAATGTATGCAAATGCAATGCTCAATCAATACACGTATTTTCTGTATCAATGCCACAGTCAAAATTAATGACTTAACCAATGTGATTAGTTTCAGTTATTCCTAATTCACATGCAATATCTACAACAATCACGACTATCCTCCACCGATAGCCCAAAACAGCTATTTCTAAACTGAAAATAACCATGTCAACAATTCAATAGACAAATGATACAAATTATCCAATTATGCCAATTAATCAATGAGTTTCCCAATTCCATGAATTTAACCATCCTTTCCCAATTCCATGAATTACTTATACAAATCAATTCAATAATTCAACTAGGGTTTTCCCAAAATTTATCAAAGTATTCCCAACACATTAAAATACCAAAACTTAGAACGTAACCTATAAAATGGAGTAGGAAATCCCTACCTCGAAGAGAGTAACCCGAATGGAGAAAATGGAGATGAATGCCCAAATACAAAAGTGCTCCAAATTGCCAAAAGTTCAGATTAAATGGAAGCCCTCGACTCCCTCTATCTTTTTAATAAAGCAACTAGGGTTGAAACACTCTCTAAACAGATCAAACCTAAGAGAGAAGGTGAGTAGGGAGAGAGAGAGGTCGAACCTGGGGTTTTGAATCAAATGAATATGAAAAAGACTGATCAAATCCCGCTGTTGTGTATTTAAACTGGACAGGCTCGCTCGAGCGAAGACTTGGTCGCTCGAGCGACCAGACACAGAGAAACTACGCTCGAGCCAAGGAAGCCTTGCTCGAGCCAACAACTCAAAAGCTCGCTCGAGCGAAAGAAAGCTCGGTCGAGCGAAGAACTCAAACCCTCAGGTCTGAACCCAGACACACGCTCGAGCGAAAGAACTATAGCTCGAGCGAAGGATGAACTAACTCGCTCGAGCGAAGAAAAGCTCGCTCGAGCCAAGAATGCACAGCTACAGGTCCAAATCAAACACTACCTCTCGCTCGAGCGAACAACTCCTCGCTCGAGCGAAGAACCAAAAACCTGGACAGTAACTCTTGGTTTCTAAACCCAACCAACCTGAAACAAACCTGCCCAACACATCCTATAATTCCAAATGAGAAAATAAGGAATAACAACAACAACCATTATACAATGACAGAATCTACGGAACAGTCCGGATACAATAATGAAATGGGAAAAGACCGGGGTCGCTATAGAGGGCTGCACAGGCAGTCACCACAGTGTTCCGGATCCCGGTCTACAAAGTCCTGGAGAGAATCAAGAACGAGCCTTACTATAGAACGCCAGAGAAGATCCTTGGCGAATTTATTGGAAGGAGCCTGGGGAAGCATTGTGCCTACCACAATGAGGATGGGCACCTGACTCAAGGGTGCAGAGCCCTAAAAACACACTTAGAAGACTTGGTCAGACAAGGCCACTTGAGGGACCTGGTGGATGAGGCCAGAACAAGGGAAGAACAAACAAGGTTGCCCTAGGCATCGGCAACACCATTCCTATCAGCACCGCAACCACAAGCAGAAGGACCTCGAGTAATCAATGTGATTCATTTGAGGGTCAATGAGAACGAGATACGAGGGGAGACTCAGAGGGTAAGACACTTACAACACGTGTGTCAAGTTTAGGAAAAAAGGCCTAGGACAAGCGAGCGCTAGGAAAGAATGGTATCTTTTACTGAAGCCGACCTAGACATGGTACAACATCCATACAATGATGCTCTGGTGATATCCTTGAAGATTGGAGAATGCCAGGTAAGGCGCATTCTAGTTGACCAAGGCAGCTCTTGTGACATAATGTATGTCAGATGTTACAAGGAGCTCGGCCTTCACCAAGACGATTTGAAACAGTCCAACAGTCTAATGGTCGGGTTCAATGGGACGCCGACATCGCCGTTGGGGGCAATAAATTTGGAGGTATAGGCAGGCACCAGGAAAGTGAGCACAGAGTTCACAATCATTGACACCCTCTCACCTTATAACGTTATCTTAAGAAGACCGTGGTTGCATGCAATGAGGGCTCTACCCTCAACATTGCACCAACTATTGCGGTTCCCAACGGAACAGGGAATTGAGGAGATCAGAGGAGACCAGGTGCAGGCGAAGAATTACTCCATGGCAGCAATGAAATCCACCTGTACCATACAAGAAGCAGACACAACTAAGATAGAAGACAAGGACATAGAAGTCCTGGACGACGTCGACAAAGAGTTAGCTGAGAAAAGTGAAGAAGCCCTGAAGAAAGTTATGGTCCGACAAGATGATGAGGAGCGCTTCTTCCTTCTCGGCTCAGGTTTAGCCGAAGAGGAAGAAAGGGAGTTGGAAGCATTCTTGTGAGCAAACATAGAGTTGCTTGCCTGGACGCCATACGAGATGCTTGGCATTGATCTCGAGGTCACTTGCCATAGACTGAATATAGAAAGGTCGGCTAAACCTATCATCCAACGAGCTAGAAGGCCGACCTTGATGCATGTGAGGCAGTAGAAGAGGAAGTGGATAAACTGTTGGAGGCCAGAGCTATTCAAGAGGTAAACTACCTAACATGGTTATCAAACACAGTTGTTGTGAAGAAGAAAAATGGGAAGTGGAGGGTCTGCGTATACTTCACTAACCTGAATAAGACCTGTCCCAAAGACAGTTTCCCGTTCCCCAAAATCGATCAATTGGTAGATGCCACTTTAGGACATGAAAGGATGAGCTTCCTGAACGCTTACAGGGGGTACCGTCAGATAGACATATACCCCTCCGATGAGGAGAAGACTGTATTTATCACCCCCAAAAGGCTGTATTGCTATAGAGTGATGCCTTTCCGATTGAAAAATACAGGAGCAACTTACTAGAGATTGGTAACTAAGATGTTTAGACATCTAATAGGCAAGACAGTAGAGGTACATTGATGAGATGGTCGTGAAAACCAAAGAGCCTAAAGATCATCTGGCCGACTTGAAAGCAGTCTTCGATATCTTTAGGACATTCTGGCTCTGACTTAAGGCGCTGAAGTGCGCATTTGGAGTTGGGTCAGGAAAGTTCCTGGGATACTTGGTTACTAGAAAGGGCATTGAGGCGAGCCTAGATCAGATCAAGGCCATCTTGGACTTGAAGAGCCCGACATCGGCAAAACAAGTGCAAATGTTAACTGGAAGGGCCGCAGTCCTAAATAGGTTCATAAGCAGAAGTTCTAATAAATGCAAACATTTTTTTAGTTTAGTGAAGAAGGCCACATATTTCTTGTGGACAGAAGAATGCGAAGTCGCCTTGGTTGACTTGAAGAAATATCTGACCACAACCCCAGTTCTCTCAAATCCTGTACCAGGAGAGGAACTCTTCTTATACTTGGCAATTTTGGAGCATGCAGTGAGTGCAACGGTAATTAGAGAAGAAAATAGGGAACATAGGGCAGTTTACTATATAAGTAAAACCTTAGCAGGCGCAGAGACCAGGTATTTGTCCCTAGAGAAATTGACACTAGCTTTAGTGATGGCGTCCAAGAAGTTGAATCACTACTTCCAAGCCCACAAGATTGTGGTATTGACTGGGCATCCCTTGAAATCCCTGCTACAATAAGGAGATTTGACAGGTAGGGTAGCCAGGTGGGCAATAGTATTGGGCCAATACGACTTAGAATTTAGGCCCAGAACAGCAATCAAAGGCCAGGTTCTGGCCAACTTCGTGGCTGAGTTCACATTTGGAGCCATCCTACGTCGGGCTCCGATGAGCTGCGAGTTAGGATGTCCTGTAGAACAAGAAGAGACCCAGCTGGGAATGAAAAACCCCACAGCAGAGCAAAAGAAATAAGAGAAACTCAAGCCCTGTGATATTTACATCGACAACTCCTTTTGCTTGTTTGTTGATGGGAGTTCAAACCGACAGGGAACGGGGGCAGGAGTAGTACTAGTATCTCCAGATGGACGAATGTTAGAGCAATCAATTTGTTTGGGGTTTAAAGCCTCCAATAATGAAGCCTAATATGAAATATTGATCGCAGGATTGGAGCTGGCAGCAACAATGGAAGCCGACGAGGTTGTGGTCTTTTGTGACTCCCAACTTATTGTGAACCAAGCAACAGGTGAGTATGTAGCCCGAGATGAAAGAATGATAGCCTACGTTAAGGAGGTTGTTAAACTGCTGGCCTTGTTTCAAGACTGCCGACTATAACATGTAAGTTGAGATAACAACAGCCATGTCGATGCCTTAGCTAACCTGGCTAGTGCAATGAAATCAGGGGAGGCAAGGACAATAATGGTTGACTAATTGTCAGGCCCAAGTGTGGAACCACTAATCACAGAGTATGAAGCAATGTGCGTAGAGATGAGACCAAGTTAGATGGATGTAATAGCAGTGTTCCTTAGAGATGGGAAGCTACCCAGAGGACAGAAAAGAGGCACATAAGACTAGACTGAAGTCGGCAAGGTTCAGTCTAACAGTAGATGGACATCTCTATAGAAGGTCTTTTACTGGTCCCCTTTTGAGATGTGTGCATCCTTCACAAGTTGAAGACTTCTTGTATGAAATACACGAAAGAGTATGTGGAAGCCATGCTGGGAGCAGGTCACTTGCTCATGGGGCCATTACTCAGGGGTACTGGTGGCCCTACATGCAGAAGGATGCTGAAGCCTATGTCAGAAAGTGCGAGAAGTGTCAAAGGCACCTTTGATACATCAACTAGCAGCAGATTTAAATTCAGGGTCGAGTCCTTGGCCATTTGCCCAGTGGGGCATGGATCTAGTTGAGCAACTACCCTAAGTAACTGGATAGAGAAAATTCCTACTAGTAGCAATAAGCTACTTCACCAAGTGGGTAGAAGCAGAACTCCTTGCGAAGATTCGAGATGTTGATGTGAAGAACTTCATATAGAAGAACATCATTACCAAGTTTGGGATTCCAAGGGCAATAATAGCAGGCAATGACACATAGTTTGACAGTAAGCTAATCAAGAGCTTCTGTGCAAAGTACAAGATCAAGAACTATTACTCCACTCCAAGCTTTTCTCAAAGCAATGGTCAAGCAGAAGCATCCAACAAAACTATTTTTGATGAGATTAAGAAGAGGCTGGAAGCAGCAAAGGGAAAGTGGGTGGAAGAATTGCCCAATGTACTTTGGGCATACCGAACTACACTGAGAAGATCAACTGGGGAATCTCCATTTGCTATGGCTTATGGCACAGAGGCAGTGATCCCATTAGAAGTCGGCATCCTAAGGATTAGAACCCAGGGAGTAGAGAATGGAACTAATGAGACATTTTTGGCCCGAGATCTGGACCTGTTGGAAGAAAGAAGGAAGAGAACAACAATTTGGCTGGGGGCATACCAACATCAGCTTGCTAGGGCTTACAATAAGAAGGTCAACCTACGAGAGTTTCAAGTTGGGGACCTCGTCCTGAGAAAGGTCGTCGGCAACCAGAAGGATCCCAGAGAGGGCAAGCTTGGCCCAAATTGGGAAGGATCTTATAAAATCATCTCGATCGCTGGCAATGGGGCACATCGGCTTGAAGACAGCGAAGGCAAAGAGTTGCCAAGTCCCTGGAATACTTGCAACTTGAAGTTTTTGTATCATTAGATTTTTAGTTTTTTAATTAAAATTTTTTGTTATTAGCTGAAGTAATAATAAAATTTTAGCTCGATTTTTAATTTCAAACTTGTGTAATACGACTGACTAGTCCCTTGGCGACGTTTTTGATTGAAACATGACGAATAACTTAGACTTATTATACGACAGAGTTGAATTATACTTGCATATAATAGAGTTGAACTAAGTTGGCGATGTTTCTGATTGAAACATAACGAATAACTTAGACTTATTATATGGTAGAGCTGAATTATACTTGCATATAATAGAGTTGAATTAAGTTGGGGATGTTTCTAATTGAAACATGACGAATAACTTAGACTTATTATATGACAGAGTTGAATTATATTTGCATATAATAGAGTTGAACTAAGTTTGCGATATTTCTGATTGAAACATAACGAATAACTTAGATTTATTATATGGCATAATTGAATTATACTTCAATACAACAAAAGTAACTTATGAGGACAAAAAATAGTGAAAAAAATAAATTTCGTCACTAAATAAGAATAATCCGTGACGAATTATAAAATTTTGTTACATATAAGAAAAAAATAAAAATAATAAGTGACGAAATTTATTTTCGTCAATAAATACTTATTTTTAGGTGAGAAAAAATAAAGTTTCGTCACAAAAATTTTTCTGCTAATTTTTTTTGGTGGCGCCAAATTTTTTGGACTTTTGGTGAGAAAACAATTTGTCACTAATTATAAAATTATTAGCGAGGAATATATTTTCGTCACCAATAATTTTATATATTTTTTTGGAGAAATTTAATTTTAAATATTTTAAGATCATTTAGTGAGAAATATATTTTATCACTAATAATTTTTAATATTTTAAGATCTTTTAGTGAAGAAATTATTTTGCCACTAATTTTGAAAGAAAAATTTTGACATTGGGCAGCAATGAAAAAAAAAGACTACTAACTTTACCCCCTTTTCGTTGATTAGTAAGGTAAAAAAGCATCTGAATCGTTGATTATACTCTCCCGCCCAATCTCTTTGACATTTTTTTAATAAATAAAAAAATATAAAATCTCTAGTGGAGATAAATCAGTGACAGAGAGGAGAGAGAGAGAGTAGTGAGAGAGAGAGAGAGAGAGTCATCGTTGTTGTTTGCAGAGAAGAACAAGAATCAGAGCGTGCTAGGCTTCAACTGTGAAAAAATGTCGGGCGTGTCGAACCAGGAAGAAGACAACAAACCCACTGAGCAATCTACTTACATTAATCTCAAAGTCATGGGCTAGGTTCCCCGTCTCTCTCTTTCTCTCTCTCTATTATGTGATAATTGTTTGATCTTTGATTACTCTCAGTTTTGTTTTGTTGTTGTATGTATCTATGTTTATGATATATTTCTTATTGATTCATGACTCATTCTATATTTGGGCAAATGCCATGTGAGACATTTGTTCATTTATTTGGTAGAAAATTGGGGCTATAACATTTTCCTTGTGATATAGTGCTAAATGCGAATATTTTATATGATTTAGATTGATTGTCTGTATTTGTTATTGAACATAAATGCTTTTGATATTTGTGATATAATGGTTTATGATTGATGAAATAGTATTTTGTATGCTGAATGATGTTTAAACAATAATTTAAGTGATTTTTCATATTAAATTATTGTTACTGAATGAGTGGAACGAAGGGAAGGGTCAACCCCTGCTTTATCCTCCATAAAGTAATAAACTACTTTGTTGTTAGATAAAGAAACACTGTTAATAATTTCTTAAAACTTATTTATTTATTAATACTGCTTTGCCGCACTCTCATAAAAAAATATAATTTAACCTAATCTTGTGAAAACCAAACCATAAACAATGAAGGGATTTGTATGTTAAAAAGTTTAACGAATGTGTCAACAAATCATTTGTAACGGGATAGAACAACTCAGATAATCAATAGGATCAACCTATTTTGACAACACACTAACAAGTTCCCATATCTGCATCTTTCTTCATCTTGCCAAACCTCAATCAATACAAAGAGAGAGAAACCTAGTAGATCCAGAGAATGCATGATACAAATTTCTAAACAGGGCAAATCAATACAAAAGCTTACCATAAAAATTTCACAAAATGACATAAAAAAACAAGGAGAAGGGAAAAGCAAAACGAAAAAGGCATTTAACCAATAGCTGGTTGACTGATCACTAATTATCTATGCTATCAAAACAGTGTGATTATTGCTGATTTAAAAAAAGAAGTTTGATTCTTGCCACTCTTCATGTTGTAGACACAAAGGTTTAAAGCAATGAGACAAGACTAAACAAAAAAACAAGGATTTTAATATTTTTGTGATTTTTGGTGAGAAAATTATTTTATTACCGATTTTGGAGATATTGGTGGTAATGAAAAAAAAAATAGTTGACTAATTCCCCTCCTTTTTTTCTTTTTTTTTTTTTTGTGCTTATCAGTTTTACTCTCATCCCCTCTCTCCCAAAATAATGACCAAAGCTTGTTTTGGAAAAATCTTGTTGCTAATTTCCCTTGCTTATTGAACATCTACACTCATCAATTTTCATCAAAATTACAAACATTGAACATCTTAAAAAAGAAGTAAATACAAACTTCATTATGGGTAATATTTGAAACAACAATGGAAGAACTTCATTGGAACCCTACCCTTTGCAAAGTTGATGCATGCCAAGAACATTGAAAAGCACTCGGACACTGAAGGAAACAAACGAAACCCATCCAATACTCTCTAAAATACCACAAACACTATATTCATTGATCAATTATTGAAAAGGCCTATGGCCACATAACTTATCAAAATTTTCTTAATGATTGCAACATAATTCTCTTAATGAAAAGATAATAAACTTCAAATTATAACTTTGCGCAATGGCAACGAGTTCTACCTACTGGCCCATTAAACAAATTTTTTTTACCCAGCAATGCCACTTAAAATTTGTAAAGAACACATACCCTTAGGCACTCCATTAAAAAACTTGTGCATAGTGTTAAAAAAAAAAAACAAGAAAAAGAAAAGAAAAAAAAAAGAGTTTGATGGTGCTTACACTACCAGTAAGAGCTTTCTTACTATCACACAAATTATAAATCATTGTCTAATTGACCCTTGTATGAAAATTTGAAAACAAGAGCATGAAACATCTTCACATGAATGAAGTCAAATAAGTACCATATGCACTATTTGTCGTTGCAGCAACAGCTGAAAGTAAGACTGGTTAAAGCCCTTTTATGCTGTGCATGTACTTCATTTCTCTCTAGTCCCCTCTTGTTCTGCTGTCCAGCAATGGGTCAAGTAACCATCTCAATGTCCTTCTATTTTTGGGAAGATAGGCTAGTTATTTCAAATAGTAGTCAAAGCTCCATTAACATGATTACATGAACAAAGAACATAGCATGAGTTAAGCTGAAATCAAAACTATCATACTGCTCCTGCCTCTTGTATATTGGACTCTTTAAGACTATAATTCACTATGACAAAATCCAATCTAACAAAGCAGATATTGATCTAACTATTCAATTTAATCAATTTCTTGCATATTGACAGCAATCAAATCTAAAATTATGCATTTGAGAAGAAAATCTTGAAACAAAAAATTTAAAATAAATTACACGATCTTGTATTGTACGTTAAACAAAATACAGAACTAGAATAACAATACCTTTCTGATTTCATGCTTCTTTTTTTTTTTCTTCTTCTTCCAATTTATGGATAATAAATTCATATTGTTGTTTTGGTACTCTACTGTATTCCTTTAACCCTCTCAATTTTTCTACTCACTACTAAAATTTAATTATTGTGTATGAGTGGTTAAGGCCAAGTTGTTTCTCTATGCTATCCAACTAGAATTTTGTGTATTTAATTTTGTTCTTCTTGTTAAATCATTATTTGGATTGGAAGAATTAATGACTACTGAGACCTTTCTAATCTTCCTTGGCTGTCGAAATTTCAGTATCGCTTGTGTTTAGTAATTTATCTTCTTCTTTGCAATGCATATAATATTTATATGCATACATTGATGTAATTTACATCAAATTGCTGCAACTTTTTGTTGGCAACCAACATTTTGTTTTTGTGTACTGATTTATAAGAAACTGTCTTTTCTATTTTATGGATTAATACTAGTGTTTATTGTTGTTACCAGTTACACATTGCATATATGGATTTCAAGATCCTTGCTTTGGACAAATTGCTAATAATTTTGAAACTACTACTATGAATTGAAGCAGTGAATATTGATTATTTTATAGCTTAGAACATCTTTTCATCTATACTCATTAGTTATTGATTCACATAATCATGAAGAACGGTCAACTATATAACTGTTTTTTGAAATTTGTCCTATTAGCAATGAAATGCATGATATTTGTAGTGGCCACGATGGCTCAAACACACTTTTTTGGGTCTTCAGTCCAAGTTTTAGTAAATTCAGATAGATTATGCTCTTCAAATTCTTAGTTTCCAAATAGGAATAGCTTAGGAGCTCTTAAAAGTCCATGTATGGTTGGATGCAATCCTACGTGAATCTATGTGTGCTGCCCAATTTATACTTTTACTTCTCTACTGCACTAAATTAGCATTTAAAGCCCCCAAACCTATCTACCTCATCATTTCTCCTAACCCAAAATCACATTTTACCAACCTGAAACCTTTCATTTTAAATCCTTCAACTCTAAGCACTACATATCATTGAAATCAACTGCTTATTAATATTCACAGTCGTATTATCATAGCTCCAAACCCTTGCCTCTCTTTGTAAAATCATAGCCCTAAACTCTTCCCCTTCTCTTGTATCCAAACAAACCTTTAAACTCTATTGTTTTGCCCACTAGTTGCAATAAAATCTTAGCATAATCAGTCTCCAAAAAACATTTCTCATCACTGCCCAACATCAATTATTTTGGCACCAGAATAGTTGAAATCTGCCTTGCCCTGCTCATACTTCATACATCAAATGGTTAGTAATTGCATCATGTCAATGTGCAGCTTATGATGTGGTAAGGATGGACATTTGATCCTAATGTAGGTGTTGCCTTGTTAACATTGATAAACATTAATCTAAATACAGTAATACATAATTATAGTACTTTTCAACAAACTTTAGTACCTTAAAGCAGATAGAATGTAAACACCAGGAACTCTTAACAATTTGATGTTGCCAAAAATAAGAGACCAAATAATTAAAGAGCTTCATTTATCAAACTTGGCTTAAACCAAAAACCAATTACAGAGGAACATGAAAGATTTGTTTCTTAAACAATTAGAATTTGTTTTTAGATAATAACATATGCTTGTATGACTAACAGCTACAGAAGTGCTCAATATTAACAGAGGGCATAAGCTTAAAAGCATAGAGCATGATTTTTTACATCAAATAAATATACGCGCAGCAGTTACATCCATAATTTATTAACCAAAGTGGATCAAATGTAAACCTGGTTTCAGATGCTAAACTAGTTTTCCTATAGTAGACACAGAAATATTAAATAAAACGATGATAAGTGGCATAACAGAAAAAGACTTACATCCTGATCCGTTTGTATGTTGGCATTATCAAGCGTTTTGTCCAAATCATTCATCAAGGCATGTTTTCAGCAGCCATAATAGCCCCAAATCCATAGTTGCGCCGGAGGAAAATTTTGAATACTATATTTGCTTCTGTTCATAGTTTATTATTTTGATTGATCATTGTATTCTCTGTCATTTGCCTTAATTATGCTTCAACCTTTTGGCCACAATATTTGAGAGACTTCTAAAAATTAAAATTGAATGAGGCGTTTTGAAGTTTTCTAACCTGTGTGTTATATTATTTGTTTGTCCATATATCACAAAACGGTTTATAATGGACTCGGAAGATTCTCTTTCTCATAGTATGTTGTGGACTTAAATACAATTTGTTGGACATTACATGTATTTTATCTGTGTAGACATTTGAATGGAATATATTACTTATTCAAGGAAATAAATTAGTGATTGGGATTTTTTGAGAAAATAATACACTGGAAATCATAATAGACAAGAGTCATGACTCAAATAAACAACACATATTGCTAACACCCTGAAATATTTTTCAAATGAAACAATGCGAGAGGGTAAAGATGGCGAAGAAGATAAAGAACTTGACATACTTGATGATGATATGGATCATGATATAGATTATGATATTTAGTTTTTGTTTTGTGTTTTCTATATGGACATATGTTTTTTATGCATTACATGCTTATGTTATATTTTACTGTCTTTTCAAGTAAATATTCTGCTTTATATTTTATGTTTTATATCAATTTATGTTTTTTAGTTACCAAAATGGCCAAAGGGGAGAAACAATGGATCAAACAAGGTTTTCTAGCGAAACAGAAGCTAACAGAGTACAAAAAGGAAAGAAATAAGACAATACAGAAGAATAATAAGAAAATCAATAATGTACAAGTGAAGCGTATAGTAGTTTCTTTGATGGGTTCTACCCATCCCAATCATGTCAATAAGAAGGGAAAGAATATTAGGGTTGAGGTAGATTACGATGACTACATACCGTCAGATCATAGGAATGATATTGATGATGAGTCCTTTAAAAGTGTTGAGGATGAGGTACTATATGTATGATATCTAATTTTTGTTATTATGTCTCGTAACTATATATTCATTAATGATGCTTTGTTAATTCTATCTTTACATATCCATGTATATATTGTTACATATCCATTGCTATGTATTTGTTATTTATGCTTTTTTATTATGTTTTTCATGGCTTACCAATGCCACCAAAACAATTGACGCAGTCATTTCTTATAGCACAGAAACATGAAATTCAAGCACAAAAAGAGAAAATTCAAGCACAAAACAATGTGATAGCAAAGATGAATGAGATGAGTGAGGAGCATTTGAAGATGACATCAAGCATCATGAAGTTTCTTAAAAAACAAGGTTTCAATAAATAATTTAGAGGAGGAGGCATCCCATGAACTCATAGATAACCTTTTTGGTAAGTCTATCTTATTTTATCTTTTCATTTTTCTCATATTGGTTAGTATATACTGGTTAAAGCATAGCAGTTTAAGAAAGTTACAAACCTCTCACATCCACTTATAGTTGTAGTCATGTCAAATGCTATAGATCCAATTGGAATCAACAGTAACAAGCTATTGTGCGAGCCTATAACATCATCTAATCCAAGATTTTTAGCATCAAAATTGCATTATTGCCACATTGAACATTGTTTTTATTGTGTATGTTGAAGATGGATCATATTAATAGAAATCACTTAGCATACCTACTGTGGTCTGGTCCCATTTCATATTAATAGAAATCACTTAGCATACCTACAAGGGACGAACCTTCCAATGGGGTCCTAGAAATTTTGGTTATTTAAGTTGATGACAATACCTCCAGATGGTGGGAGTTTGACTGGCTAATTATTGGTTTCACACTTGGGTAGGGTATCCAAGGAGGCATCATAAAAATATAGACATTGATCATTACTTGCAATTTTCAGTTGATAGCATTTTTTCCCCCATTCTCTATTTTTTCACAGCATACATTTGCATACTGTAGAAGGTTATTATATTAAATAATATATATACTCATGCTATTTAGATATCCCTTGTAATATTTTACATACTCTATACACTTCCAAACATCATTACAAATTCGTTTCTTATTCTATAGAATACAAATTACATTGCAAATTCTAACATACATACAGTATTAGTTTTGAAGCTAAATTCTCAAGTAATTCAAATTTCCTTTACAAAGAGAAATACAAATAGCATGACTTCATCCTAAAAACTAAATACAAATAAGATCCTCTAAATACCAGCAAGTTGCCCAAAAACATCATATATTTGTCTTACATAATTTAGAGACTTGCAAGCTTTCAATTGTAATAAACCTTCTACTTCTGGATGTCTAGTAAGACCTACTCCTAGCTATCCTTCCTGTACATCCTCAATAATATTTTCTTTGTTTATTTTCTTTGCAGATTGGTTTTCAATGACGTTTGGAAGCATACTTGCAAATCAAGATCAAGAGTTGATTTTTTTTTTAAAACTTTTTTATTGATACATAGTTCTAGTTGAAAATCAAGATCGAGTGTTGATTTTTTTTGTGGACACCACTTTTGTTCATTTTGGGATTTGCTATAATGGTTTTCATGGATATATTTTGATTTATAATATAAATTGTTTAGCGAATTATTTGTGTGGAGTGGTGTATATTAGCTAGTGATTTATTAGTACATTTAGAAGACGATTGGGATATGAGCAAGCACATTTGTAAAATAATAATTTAAAATGAAATATAAAATATGGAACAAGTTTAGTGACAATTTTTTTTTCTCATCTATACTTTTTATTATGGCAAAGTGATTATTCGTCGCTAATACATATTTTTTGTGACAAAATTTATTGTAGTTTATATATGAAATATTTCATTGATTTTATTGTTTGGTGACTAAAAATTTCGTCACGTATATATATATATTTGTGACGAAATATGTATGATTTTTGGAGACGAAAAATTTCGTCACCTTTACATCTTACTGTGACGAAATTATTTTTTCATCAATGATCAACATGTATGACAAATTTATTCGTCAAAAAGCTATAAATATGGTACTGAATAACTATTTGGTGACGAAAATAAAAAATTTTGGCGACAAAATGTTGTTTTATTGGTGACAAAAAATTTCGTCACTGAAGTAATTTCATTGGTGACGAAATTATTTTTCGTCACGGTGGTTTTTAGTAACAAACATTTAATGACGAAATCCGTGACGAAAATATTTCCTCACAAATATCTATAGTGACGAAATTAGCTCTTTGAAGACAAAAAAAAATCGTCATTCAAGACCCAATTTCTTGTAGTGCTTGCATATAATAAAGTTGAACTAAGTTGACGACGTTTCTGATTGAAACATGATGAATAACTTAGACTTATTGTATGCCAGAGTTGAAATTATACTTGCATATAATGGGGTTGTGCTAAGTTGGATTAACCTAGATTTGCCATACGGCAAAATCAAACCCAGATTAGAACTAAGTGCATTTGAGTAAGATTAACAGAGGAACCAAGGTTGAGAACCTCGGCTAGGCTCTGTTTGAATCTAGCTTCGACAACAAGGTCATCGGCAATACTTAATGTGAACATAAGTGAAACGTAAGTTCACATTAGGGGGCAGAGAGCTGGAGACTGATGAATAAAGTTTAAAGTGTTTAGGAGTTGGAATTTTTTACAAGCTAGAGTTGGCTTAACACTTGTTGAAGTTTTCAGAAAAATTTATAAGTTGAAGTTAAGCCGAAGGTAATGTTACAAGAAGTACATATGTACTTGCCGAGATAAGTAGGGTTGTCCAACTCGGGAAATATAGAAGACAGAAGTCTTGATAAGAAAAAGTGAAGTGGCCAGTTTAAATCAACACTTGTGAAAATACATTTACAATATTTTCAAGTGTTAAACCAAGGCCGAGATAAACAATCAAGAAGTTATGTCCGAGGTATTACAAATAAAAGTACACTTTGAAGACATGCAAAAATATTTTAAGTACAGAAGCAGTAAAAGCATACAAACAAACAAACACTTGAAAGAAGAAATAATACTTGCATTCAAAAGGAAAAAAGGCACTTCGGTCTGCAGAAGGACTACTTGTTCTGATACAATGAGGGCACATCGGCCAAATATAAAGCTAACATTGTTCATAAAAGCAAAAAGTTCAAGGCATAGAAAATAAAAGCTCCTAGTTAAGACTACTCGGCGTCGGTGGTAGGATGTGTCCTAGAACACAACTGTGACATCTTTTCGGTAGCCTTTTCAGCCTCGAGCTCGGCGTCGATTTCTTGCAAAGTTTAATCGAGGCTCTTCTCGGCGATAGGCACCTTGGATGTAATCTTCTTGGGGGAGGCACTTTTTGAGACCTCGTTTTCCTCATCCTGAGTCAAGTCTAGGATTTGCTCATTCAGAGTTAGGGACTTGGCCCCAGCAAAACCCTCAGCATCGGCTGCCACCTCACCCTCTTCATCTTCTTCTTCCTCTTCATTCTCTCCTCCTTCTTTCTCCCCAGCCTTAGCCTCAGATTGGCTTGGAGCGGGAGGGAATGGCAAAGCAAGTTGGCCTTCATCATGAAGGGGAGAATCCTCGGGGACAACCAACGCCGTCACAGCAGCCATCCAACCAAGGGTGCAACTTTTGTTGCATGCCTGATTGACTTGTTTTCTATACTCCTTGCGGACGTCGGCTGCCCCTTCGGCATAGGCCTTCTTATCCGCCACTTTGGTTTCGGCGTCTTTTGTGGCCAAGGCACTTTGGAGCTCTGCTTGGGCTTCGGCAGTTTTTGCTTTGGCCTCTTTTATTTTAGCTTTGAGGACCTAAGTAACAGCCTTTGCTGTACTGGCCTTTCTTTGGCTTCATCTTGGGCTTGCTTAGCTGCCTTGGCTTGATGTATCAGGACTTTCATCTTGGTCTTGGCTTTGTTTAGGGACTTAAGCAAGCCAGCAGCCTCCTTGGTCTTGTGGACTAGCTCTTTCTTCATTCCTTCTACCTGCATCGCAAAGGAGTGGGCATGCCGAATCGTCTAGAAGAAATGGAAAGAACAAAGTTAGTAAACTTTTTAAGTATGAATACAGAGAATGGAGAGTATCGAGTGTTAGAAGTTAACCAGTACAGAGTGCAGCACCATCAGAGTGAAATTTTCGTATTTGTTGACCTCGGTCATGTGGCTGAGGTCATTGGAGAGGAGCAATGCAGTAGAGAGGGCAATGCCGACCTCAATGTCAGTAGCACTATCACCGGTTCTGACTGGCTTGTCCTCAATTGTGATTGATAGGGCCCAGGGGTCATCAAGTCTTTGTGGACCCGAGGTGGTTGTAGATTCAGATCTCGGCCTTTTTGACTAAATATTTCAGAAGGATCAGCCTCGGTAAGCCTCTTCTTAGGGGTGGAGGAACTTTTCTCGGCCTCGGCCAATTTCAAAATCGACAAGGTGTCCTCAGAATCGATCTGAGTCATCGTTGCCTTTGCTTGGGCTTTCTTCAACCTCTTTAGCTTGGCCTTTGGCTGGGACTGTGATAGGGAAGATTGGACTGTCACGACACCCAAAATGTCAGCCAAAAGGTCTTTGACTATGCCTTGTTGCGCCTCATCTCGTCGGCGGTGGCGGCGACTGTAATCTTGGTTCCAAAGCGAATTGCTGGCAGTGCAGTAGACAGGTTTGTTGGATTGTAAGCTGACGCCTCAGAAGATTGGAGTTTTCAGCTATGAGTTCTGCCCGCAGGAGCGAGGATGGGAACTCGGCAACAGCGTTGGCGCTGGGAAGGAGGAATCAATTGTGGAGCAGAAGTTGATGGCTGCTCTGCTGGGTCAGAGGTTGAGGCTTGGTCTGGCCGTGGTAATGAAGTGGTAGGAGGAGTTGTAGCTAGGGCTGAGCAAGGAATCCGTGAAATCCGTAATCCGATCCAGTCCAATCCAATCCGATAGGTTTGGATTGGTTTTTTGAATCCGCGGTTCGGTTCCGGATTGAAGAATTAAAGATCCGTAGTCCACGGATTGGTTCCGGATTGAACCCCACGGTTCCGGATTGGAACCGATCCGGACCGTATGCAAATAGTATATATTTTTATTATACATCCTCCCCCATAGTATCTTCTCTTATTCTATATAAAATCTAAACTCAAACTTAAAACCGTATAATATCTTATTTTATTACTTTTGTTTGTATTTTCTTATAGTTGTTTAAATTCAAGAACAGTATGTCACTATTATAGAAAAACATGTTGCTATTATGGAACTGATATAGCGCTATGTTTATATTTTTATGAAATTAAAGTGTTATATATATATATATATATATTTGTTATTTAATTATGTGAATCCGTGGTCCTAAACCGATCCAATCCGTATTTAAATGGATTGGTTCGGATTGGTTCCATGATTTAAACGGATTGGATTGGTTCCAATTTTTCAGGAACCGTAGATAACGGATTGGTCCTGATTTTACCCTAATCCGGTCCAATCCGGACCATGCTCACCCCTAGTTGTAGCTGAAGGAGGGGACATACTCTTCTTGGGGACGTTGGGCAAAGTGAATTTATAAGTTGGGATATAGTTCAGCAGCAAAAGGAGCCTTGCGCTGATTAACAGACAAGTCTAGTAGCTTCCTGAAATCCTTGCTGGGGTAGAAGGTTTTATGGAAGTCTTTCGATGGCTGAGGAAGAACTACAAGCAAAAAACAGACATTAGAACATATAAAAAGAACAAAGTAATAAAGACTTGAAATTAAGTAAAGTGACACTTGGCTCTTACCATTACCCTCTTTAAAAACTGTTCGGCTCAAAGGGTAGAGGTGGAGGTCATCATCTAATGGGAAGTCCCAGTTGCCCGAGACGATGAAATAATCATCTCCAGAGCCTTTGTTGGAGTCTGGGAGATCGGCAATGAGTTTGTATTATGTGGATCTCGGCTTAAGGTAATAAATGTAGCCATTTTCCGACTTCAGGCCATACATGGTGTAACAGTATTGGATGTCGGCTAGGGTTATCCTAGCATTTTCTCGGCTAGCTAGGGCAATTATGCCATTAATGACTCTGCAAGAGTTAATGGCTAGCTGCATTGGGTTAAGTTTGTAGTAATAAAGGACTTGGCGAAAAAGGATATCGAGAGGGAACCTAAGTCTGCACTCTATAAAGGCAACTACTGGGAAGGGCATAAAGTTGTCGTTGGGCATGATGGAGTCCTTATCCCCTACTAACCTAAGGTTTACATCGGCAATGATGGAGAACTCTCTCCTAGAGTGATCAAGCTTTTCTGGGGTGTCCACCCTCCACCTAAACATACCCATGATGTCGGCTAAAAGGGGAGGATGCAAGATTTTAGAAGATAAAGGTTTGTGTGGGTTTAAAGGACCTCGGCTGAATCCTAGGGAGCATTGGAATGAAGGTTTCTGAGGATCTAAGGGGATTTTGGTTCGGTTACCTAAGGGATAGGGTTCTAAATCAAATCCCAAACTTAAATCTACGGAAACAAGAATTGAGGGCAAGAATCTGGAAATAAAGCAAGAAAAATAGGAAGAAAACACAATGATTCAGACTCAAGAAAACCAATAGAAATTCAAGAACATTGTACGAAGTGTGTGCAGATGTGCAAAGTCAAGTATAGTGGCAAGATAAACAAGTGTGTGAGTGGAATGTATGTAAATATACCCAGAAACAGATTGGACAGAAGCAAAATCATAAACAAACATGATGGAATATTAGGATACAAATGAAGATTCAAAGAACGTGAATAGATTCGCAATAGCAGTGTACAAAACGTAACAAAGTTCGAAGTAAGTCAAAAATTGAAAGGAGGGAAACAGTGACTTACCGAAGAAAATGGTACCGGTGTGAGGTGCATCAAAGTCAGACGACGACGGTAAATAGAGAAGAGCGGTTAATGCTTCACTAAAAGGGATGAACGGAGCAAGTTACAGAGCTTAAGAGCTTGAACAATGGCGGTTTGGAAGCAAGAAACTTTAGAGAGAGAAGGCTTGAGCGAAATCAAAGATGTAAAGTGAAAAGACAGAAAGAGGGAAAGCATTTTTGTCAAAACACGAAAAGGCGGCAAACCACAATGAATGTGCTTTGGACGACGTGCCTGTTAGGCGGCTCGTGCAGAAGCGACGTTGTTGGCTACATATTTTGTAAAAGACCAATTACAGTTCGACGCGTGGCAGAGTAAGGGTAATATAGGAAGACTGTTCAAGTCTTTGATCCTAATCGTACACGTGATAGTTGATATTGTCTATTGCGTGGTCCGAGTAACATTGGATCAACAAAGAGATGCAAGGTGACTTGGCTTCAACAGTTACTCACATTCAAATTCAAATATAGGAGGGAAGCTTAACTGCAAGTGATGGCGTAGTGGAACTACTTATAAGGCAGCATGATCAATGATCATAGAGGAGCAGTTCGACAGTTTGAAATGCAGTTCGATGGTCATCTTTGAGGAGTATAAATAGCAGGGAAGACCCCAGAAAAACCCCCCAGACTCAGATCCAAGAAACCAGCCTTACTTTACATATTTCATTCCAGTTTTTATATTTCCTGTTCTTTACATTCCTGTACTTTAAATTCCTGCACTGCACTTCATTCATAGGAGTAGTTTCAAGTATATTGTCGTTGTAAACCTCTACGAGGCTGAGTTTGGATCATTGTAAGTTTTTTATACTAATGAAATGCTTCAATTGCTCTTTATTTAACTGTTCTTGTGCTTAAATTCTCCTAAATCAAGCTACCAGTAAAAGTCCTCTTCATTGAGGCTGAAAGAACTACAACACAATCGTCTGATAATTGGTTGGCAATCAAAATTCTGTAAGGACTGATTGATCCTTGCTGGCACGCTCATAATTACAAAAATAACCTTCGAAAGCCAAAAAACCAACATATATTTTTGGCACGCCCAGTGGGACGCATTTAAAATGGCTAGATGTAAGAGACAAGGAGAAAATGAACGCTTGGAAGAAGGCGTGGAAGGAGAGATAAAAATACCTAATCCAGGGGATAATGTGATAACACATCCTGTGGAAACTCCCATTTTATCAGAACCTTTGGTTGAACAGACCAGCACTTCGGATCAAAAACCACATGTTCATAGTATTGGACGAAACCAAGGAATTGGACCGTCCACTGTGCCATCTACTCAGCCAATAAATCCATGAGATGGCCTAGTAGATGCCATGGGACAGCAATTAATGAACACAATGGAAAGGTGGGCAACATCTTTTTTGGATCGAATGAATAACCACCAATCAACAAATGCAAGACACATAGAGGAAGTAAATGTCCCTTAGCAAAGATTGGGTAGAGATAAACAGCCTATGCAAGTTAATGGACATTCTAACGGTCAAACTAGTAATCAGAGTCATGAAAGACCACCACCTTAGCCTTGGTACGAACCCATTTCGAGGCCTATAGCAGGCCAAAATGCCTCAATGTTTAACAGTGAAGCCATGCAAATTGGTGGATCTGGCCCAGTACAAGAAAATGACATAAGAATGGTTCCAAATCCCACGTTCGAAGCCATACCTGGCACTAGGGGGTACAATAATCCCTTATTCAAATTTATACCCGGGGGATTGGAAGGTTTTCCCACAAATGGAAGGGATACAACACCTGTTCCAGCACCTTTCGTAGGTCCCTTCGCAGGACAGGCTCAAAGAGGTTACCCACACCCCCAACAACAACTTGTACCATAGGGACAGCCAGTCCCAAATGTACCACCCTATGGACCAAGAGGACCACAAGCACAAGTTTGTCCACCAAATCCTGTGTTTGTTCCCCCAGTAGTGGTTCAGCAGGCACAAAATATGGTCCCTAGGGACCAAATTGTTGATATAGTTAGGGAGATGTGTGGACCAATGGCTCGGGGGGTCCAAACTCCTATGTACAGAAAACCATACCTAGAATGGATTGAAAGGGTACATGAATACCCAAGGGGTTTCAGGATACCAGATTTTGTCCTTTTTTATGGGAACGGAAACCAATCAACAGTAGAGCATATTGCTAGGTTTGCTGTTCCATGTGGTGAATTTACTAATCATGACTATATGAAGTTGATACTATTCCCAAACTCTCTAACTGGGGGAGCATTTGTATGGTACATTAACCTTCCATCTGGCTCTATCCAGAATTGGCAACAAATGGAAGAGGCATTTCATGCCCAATTCTTCCAATCAGAGCCGGAAGTTTCCATGGCAGACTTGGCAAGATTGAGTCAAAGGCCTGAAGAGAAGGCTACTCAGTTTATTGCCAGATTTAAAAGGTGTAGCACGCGCTTGCGGGGGGCCCTCGCTACAGTTCGGACTCGATTTGTGTCACGGTTCTTAATCTGAACCAAAGAGTCCAAATCCGGCAAATCGTTTTGAGAAAACAGATTTTTAGAAAAGAAGTGCCAAACATGGACTGCTTTGCCAGATACAGAGTCGCCATCTAAATATTTTTATGGGAGAATTTAGGAAACCCTGACTCGGTGCCAAAGGCCACGTGTCCGTCATCACCAAAGTTGCCTCGGCTCGGGAACTTGGGTACGATTGGGGAAGGTCAGCTATGAGAACCCCCTCTCGCCCGATCCAAAGATCGGCCTCTACTAACCGTGATATCCAATTTTGAAAACGTTATGTGTTCTTATCCCGATTATTAGCCTACAATTACTATGTTATGCGCACAGCACACAAGTATAGACCAAATCGCTTAAATTGGAACAAAACATTGCATGTTCGTTTTGAAGATGGTTTGCTACTCGCAAGTAGGCTAAAATGCAGGTTTTGCCACCCTCGAGTGGGCTTTTAGAAAAGATGGTTTTGCCACTATCTAGTGGGCTTAAAATTCACAGTTTTAATGCGTTATCCCAATTTAAGCAATTCGACCTCCATCCACAGGCATTCAAGCAGTTATATCACATAAGCAGCTAGCCTCATGGTAATCATGCTGTCATGGCAACACTCACACGCATGCAAGGATGCTAAAGCATAGAACTTACAGAGTACTCCAAGCCAAAACAAAAACTAGTTAGTAATCATATGCATGATCCTAGTTTATGTTAAGATGGCTAATGCAACACATGCAAAATGCAACTAAGATAGGCTCGGCTAATCTACAATGACATGTGAAATGCTACAACTAACACGTATTTCAATTTGGAATTGAAATACAAATGCAGTTAGAATGATGCGCCGAGCCCGGTGCATGCAAGACAAATGTATGAATGCACGCATGCATAGCATAAGGTATGCTAATTTAAATATGCCCTAGTCTACCATCATAAGCGGGTAAATAAAAGGGAAGAAAGACGTGGGGTTGGAAGACATACACACACTCACCCACACTTATTACAAATTCGCCCTCGCTCGGAGGGACCGAAAGAATAATACAAATTAACTAACTTGCAAGCTAATTAATTATTACAAATCACCTAATTAATTAACAAATTAACTAAGCTAAGGAAAGCAGTAAAGGCCTCGGGAAGAGGATCCAATGCGCGTGTGCTCGGGTTTGCTCGGAAACATGCACAAGTTTGCCTCTGTTTTCTCTTCTCTGCTCCTCTGAGGACTGCCAAAGTCCAAGAGTATGCTCTTTGGATGCTGGGAGGTACCACCGACCAAGTAGAAACGCCACCGGCCGGAGGAGATGATCACCGGCCACTGAATAAGCTATCGGCCAAACATGTTTTGCCGGTCGGCACTAAACACTGCCGGTCGGCAGAAAGTTCCTGCAGAAACCTGTTTGACAGCAGCAGAGGGCAAACAAGGCATGGCAATGCATTTTCAAAGCAATGTGTGCACCACCACATCCCTTATCATGTTTGTGACTCAAAGGGGTATGATGCTCGATTCTCGGACCACCAATCGCGCATTTCAATGCGTGATGGCCCAAAAGCCAAGTGTGCAACTTCAATATGGAATGAAATGCACAAAACAAACAATGGGCCCCAACCTCCATCATAATCAATTCAAGAGGCCAGAGATGCATGCTAATGTAATGCAACCTAGGCATGCGAGCTAAGTGTGCAACATGATCATGCAAACAACAAAACCATGTGCAATAGGCACATGAACTAAACAAGTAAGCATGCAAGGCATATAACATCAATGTTAATGACACACATGCAACAACATGAAAGGCATAACACATGTAAATATGCAAAGCGACTTAACACAAGAAGCATGCCAATTGCAATGACACTTGAACATGCAACATGTTAATAGGCTAAGTACCTAAAAATACAAACATGTATAGCATGCAACAACATGCCAAAGGGATGGTCTTAAACTAATTTGGACAACCCTTTACTAGGTCCAAAATAGTGGCCAACATGCTCAAGAATGGAAGCCAAAACACATACAAATAGGCATGCATGCAAGGTCCAACACTTAGGCACATAGAGATAACTTTCAAGCACACTTAAAAGAGGAACAACATGGGCATATGACATGCAATGTAAGCTCTGAAAATCATGTTAATGATGGTGCCAAAACAAGCAAACAAGACAAGCATAGCATACAACAAATGATCTAAAGCCTAAGGCTCACCAAAGAAGCATTGAACTACACTTAGCGCAACCACACATGGCATGAATCAAGTGACTGAAAATAAAGATGTGACATGCTAAAATGAGCCTCAAAACCCACCTAAATGGCATCTAAATGGCTTAAGTATGGAAGCATGCACAAGGGCCCAAACAAGGAGCATAAGACAACAACCTTTTAACACATTAAAGGGGTATCAAATGCAAGCATACAAGCATGCTATAAGGTCTGAAATGGCATGATAAATGGTTCCAAACCACTGAAACAAAGCAAGTAAAGCATGCTAGGGGGGTCAACGCTCAAGGTCTACAAGGGAGATTGCATGGTAGCTATACAAAGCAAAGCATGGATGACCCAAATGACCAAAAACAGACCTAAATCATGCCAAAATATGCATAAAAGCTTCACAAAGCTAAGCCAAAATCATGCTAGAAACAAGTCTCAAAGCACAAAGCATGTTAAAGCAATTTCATGGCATTACAAGACAAGTATGCTAAGCATGCATGGTGTGTCTAAACCAACTTAAAACAATGCTATATCATGGAAAAATAAGCACAAATACTACTTAAGACATGGCCAACATGAGTTCAAAAATGGTGCTCACACATGAGGCTTAAAATGACAAGTTTTGAAGACAACAAGGAGAGGGGATGGCCCTCTCCTTCTTAGGACCTTAAACCACCATCCTCACCACTGAAATCCCTCAAGTTATGTTGTATCCTGTTTCTAAATGTTTAGCTACTTCTGTTCAATCGTCTTCCTTGTTTGTTTAATTAATCCTGTTTTCAGTTCATCTTAATCACCCAAGATATCAGTCTGTTCTATCCACCTAGTTTAAGTCACCCACTTCTTCCCAGTCTCCTGTAAGTCCTTCGGTTTAGGCAGCGGCAGACTTTGGGGTTTAAAGATAGGGTATGTATGTATACTAGGTCTGTGATAAAATTGACAAGAATAGGGTATGTATTAAGATATCTGTAAAACTGGTTAATTAAATCAAAACAATGAATCGATTATTTAGAAGTAACTCATCAGTTAGTTCTAGGTCAACTACCTTGCCTTCCATACCTAATCCTGGCATCATAATTAATGAAGAAGATGTTGAAATACAAAATGATCAAATTAATTCTGGATGGAATATTCCAAAACTACCTATTAAAGAAATTTATAAAACTTCTTTTATACAAGATGTTTTTAAAGTTACTCTCCATGTTAAAACTATTGAACAAGTTTATGCTTTAGAAAAACCCAGAGAAACCTGTCAGTTATTTGATAAAAAATTAATCAAACGACATCTGGATCGTGGTTACAATTTTATGCATATTGGTTTAATACAAATTGGTGTCAATCCATTGACTATGATAGGACAAAATACTTCTGTTTTACTCTGTTTAAGAGATGCTCGTTTTCTTAATTACAATGCTAGTTTAATGGGAATGATGGAAACTGGTCTTAATAAAGGTCCCGTACATTTTAACTGTTTTCCTGATTTTACATTAAGTTTAAGAGATCCACATATTCTCAAGGCATTAACACTAAACATTCAATTACATGGTGAATATACTGAAATGTTAGATTCTTCTCATAATATTGCTTTAATTTATCGTGTTCATTATAAATGAATGCAAACTAATTTAAATGTTCATGCTTTACATAAAAGTCCCAAAGATAAAACTTTATTAATCCAAAGCAGTAGTACTAATGAATCAAACATTAATATTCCTCACATGATTGAATGGAAAGATATTAATTTACCTGATCAATGGGTCACTGTCAATGAAAATTACAAACATAATCAACAACAATCTTCAATCCAAGACATTCAACATATCCAGCAAAACAATGATGGATCAGTTAATATTAAATTCAATCGAAGTCAATCTTCTCGACATAGTACATCTAGTGTCCCTTCCGAAATATCAACTGAAGATGAAATATTTAACACTCCTCTATTTAGGAAAAACAGTCAAATCCATCTTGGTCCAACTAATCCAACTCCTAAAAATAAATTAAAAGGAATTGATAATTCTACAACTTCTCAAATTAGTAAACCTGTTTACACTACTCAAACACAGTTACCCGAAGAAGACATTGCTTCAAATAATTCCCCAACTCAAACTGATTTTGAAGAATTTATACAACCGGTGAATCCCCAGCTAATGACAATCAAAAAAGATTTTACCCCTGATTTAGATAAATTACTTATTGAATTCCGATCCAAAGAAAATAAAACTAAACGACATGCTTATAGTGCTAAATATAATTCTGTTCAACAATCCAGAATCACTAGAGAATGGTATAATTTTATGGTTCAATATGGTTTTGAATTATCTTTCTTTGATTATATAGATCAATATTACAAAAAGATTAATACAATCACAAAACATAAATGGAAAACTTCTCCAAATACTTCTGTCAGTTCTAATCATCCTCCATTAGAAAATATAATTATTGATCACCAAGGTTCTGAAGTTCCAGCCTCTCCTTTTAAGTTACCTGGTACTGACCCTGAAATTAAAAAAGTTATTGAACAAAACAATTATACTAATCCTTGTCTCAAAACAATTGGTAAACAATTAGATAAATTAGAAACTAATTTAGATGACCAATCTGCTAAATCAACTAAATCTCTAGATCAACCGTTACTTAATCTACCTAGTCATCGTTCTAAACGAACTAGCCTAGTTACTAATGATCAATCTACTGTCAAAGCTATTGAACAATTATTTACTAAATTAACTCCCAATGATACTTCTACATCTAAAGATAAAGGTCTTACTGTTTTAAATCAACAACCTATTACTAATACTGTATCTGACCAATCTGAAACTGATACTACTGATAATGAAATCAATCAATTAACCCAACAGTTTCAACCTACTACTCTTAATAAAATTCACTATCCCAAAGTTAATCCTCACAATACCAAAAACTGGTATTCTAAACCAACTCCTGTCGACCTCCAATTTGAAGACACGAACATTAGTAATCAATTTTCTGTTTCTGCTAAACGATTATACGAATGGAATATAGATGGTCTCAGTGAAGATCAAATCCTTCAAAAATTAAATCATTTATCTATGGTCGCCAATAGTTATCTTAGTAATTATCCCCAATACTCCCAACCTGAAATTGTTTCCTTACTTACCTCTGGTTTTACTGGTATGCTCAAATCTTGGTGGGAAAAATATCTCACTGAAACAGACCGTGACTCTGTTATTTATGCCAATCAAACTGATGAAAATGGTCTCCCTCTTTTTGATGAATCTCTAGGATGTTGTCACCCTGATGGTATTAATCAACTCATATATACAATAGTTCGCCATTTTATTGGTACCCCAACAAATATTTATTCTCGAATCCATGATCAATTAAGTAATCTTAACTGTCCAACCTTAAGTGATTTTAGATGGTATAAAGATGTATTTACCTCTCGTGTCATGTTAAGAGAAGACTGTACTAAATCATTTTGGAAAGAAAAATTTATTAATGGATTACCGAGCCTATTTGCTCACAAAATTAGAGATGTTCTTAGTCAACCCACTGGTGTTATTGAATATGATAACCTCACTTATGGTGATATAATTAGCACTATCCAAAAAGAAGGTTTAAAAATGTGTATTGACCTCAAACTTACTCAAAAAGCTAATAAAGATAAACATAAAGCTAAATATGAATTAGGCAATTTCTGTGAACAATATGGTTTACCTCCTGTTGCACCCTCTCGTAGAAAATCACACAAATATTCCAAACATAAATCATCATACACACATTCCAATAAATATAAGTATAAAAAGAACTATACACCTTCCAAATCCAATGATAAATTTTATACCAAACCTAAAAAGCAATATTATAAATCTAAATCACATCCAAAATCTAAATCTACTAAAGATGTTACTTGTTATAACTGTGGTCAAAAAGGTCATTACTCTAATAAATGTAAAGAAAAACAAAAATTAAAAGATAGAGTCAATCAACTCCAAATTGATGATAACTCCAAAAATCAGTTATATGAAATTTTCCAATTAAATCACTTTGTTAATAGTTCTTCCTCTTCTGATCCATCTACTACTTCATCCGACTACCATTCACCTAGTGATAATTCCGATAATGATATTACAATAGGTTGTAATGACGTTTGTTGTAAACCCGTTAAACAAATTACTGTCCTTACCAAAACTACTCAAGAAGAATCTGCTTTAATTGACCTAATTAGTAAATTAGATGATCCCAAGTTAAAACAAAAATATACTGATAAATTAAAATCCCTATTAATCCATTCAGACTCCAAACCTAAATTTGATAAACCTATAATTAGTCTATCCAAAACTTTAGAAAGATTTAAAAATAAACAAAAAGAAGTCACATTACAAGATTTACAACAAGAAATTAATCAGATTAAACAAACAATCAAAGACTTACAGCATAAAGATAAAAGATTAGAAGATGAAATTATTACTTTAAAACTTGATAAAAGTTTAGATAATTTCCAAACTAATGAACATGAATCTCCTCATGAATCTGAACATGAGTCTGATCCTACTCATCCTGATCCTTTGATATTTGACAACCGATCACACCATTCTCAATCCAATAATCCTGAAGAAAAACGACTCAGTCTCATCAATAAACTTTACATTCAAAAATGGTATTCTAAAATTAAAATAATTATCAATAATTTTGAATTAGAATTAATTGCTTTAATTGATACTGGTGCCGATTTAAATTGTATCCAAGAAGGATTACTTCCTACTACATATTATGAAAAATGTCAAGAAAAATTAACTTCTGCTAATGGTACTAAAATGCATATCAAATATAAATTACCAAAAGTACATGTTTGCCAAGATAATGTATGTTTTAAAACCTCTTTTGTTTTAGTCACTAATATGACTGATAAAATTATTTTGGGTTCCCCATTTATTTACCTATTATATCCCTTTACTACATCTAGTACAGGCATCACTACACATGTTTTAGGACAACCTGTTACATTCAAATTTTTATCTCCTCCTGAACTATTACACTTAAATCAATTAAAAGATTGTTCTATTTCTCATCAAGTTAACCGCTTAACTAGGCATTTAAGATTTCTTAAATAAGAAATAAATCACAAATGCATTGATCAACAATTAACTAATCCAGTTCTTGTTTCCCAAATCAATGATTTTCAATTAAAACTTGAATCAACTGTTTGTTCTACTTTACCTACTGCTTTCTGGCATAGGAAAAAACATGTTATTACCTTACCCTATATTAAGAATTTTCATGAATCTCAAATTCCTACTAAATCTCGACCTATTCAAATGAACTATGAATTACTTGAAATGTGTAAAAAAGAAATTAAAGAATTATTAAAAAATCGCATCATAAGCCCAAGTAAATCACTTTGGTCCTGTCCTGCTTTCTATGTTAATAAAAATGCTGAGTTAGAACGTGGTGTCCCTCGACTCGTTATTAATTACAAACCATTAAATTCTGTTTTAGAATGGATTCGGTATCCTATTCCTAATAAAAAAGATTTAATTAAACGACTTAGTCAAGCCGTTATTTTCAGTAAATTCGACTTAAAAAGTGGTTTTTGGCAAATTCAAATTCATCCTAAAGATAGATATAAAACTGCATTTAATACACCCTTCGGTCAATATGAATGGAATGTCATGCCATTTGGTTTAAAAAATGCTCCTAGTGAATTTCAACATATCATGAATGACATATTTAACCCATTTAGTCATTTTTCAATTGTTTACATTGATGACATCTTAATTTTTTCAAAATCACTTAGTGAACATTGGAAACATTTAAATGCATTCTACTACACCATCAAAAGTCATGGTCTCGTCATTTCTGCTCCTAAAATTAAATTATTTCAAACCAAAGTCAGGTTTTTAGGATACGATATTCATCATAATACTATCCTACCCATTAGTAGATCCATTGAATTTGCTTCCAAATTCCCTGATGAAATCCTTGATAAAACTCAATTACAAAGGTTCTTAGGTTCCCTCAATTACATTGCTGAGTTTTATAAAGACCTTAGGAAAACTTGTCAACCTCTATTTGATAGGTTAAAAGATAATCCTCCTCCTTGGTCTTCTGTTCATACTTCTATTGTTAAACAGATCAAACAATATGTTAAGTCTCTTCCTTGTCTTGGTATTCCCACTGAAAATTCATTCAAAATTATTCAAACTGATGCCTCCGATATTGGTTATGGTGGCATTCTCCTTCAGCAACTTACTCCTCAATCATCTGAACAAATTGTTCGTTATCATTCTGGTGTCTGGAATAAAGCACAATTTAATTATAGTACTATTAAAAAAGAAATTTTATCTACTGTTTTATGTATTCAAAAATTTCAAGATGATGTTTTAAATCAAAAATTCTTACTTCGTGTTGATTGCAAATCTGCCAAATTTATTTTAGAAAAAGATGTTCAAAATCTTGCTAGTAAGCAAATTTTTGCCCGTTGGCAAGCTATTTTAAGTATTTTTGATTTTGATATTACCTATATACCTGGTTGTCAAAATTCCCTACCTGATTTTCTTACCCGGGAATTTTTACAGGGGGGTAAGGGATGACTACACCATTTACTGCTTACCATAAATCCCGAATTACCTATTTCAAAACCCTTATTCAACAGCTTACCCATCGCATTCACCGCCTCAAATCCGCTAGACCCACTACCAAAAGAGCCCAGTATATCAATTACCAACAGATTCAAGCTCGTCGCAATTTACTTGCTCATAACTACAATTGTTTACATCATCATCAAGATTATTTAGATCTTCTTTCTGGTTGCTAATCCTTGTCTCTTATTTCAGCAGATGTCTCGTCCAAGGCCTCCTTCCAAGGCTTTGGCCCCATCTTCCAGTAAACCAAATCAACTCATTGTCCCTCCTCCTTTGGAGTCAGTTACCCCCTCTTATTCACTTGACCTCATTAACCGTTACCAAACCCTTGGTACTATTCAACGCCCTGATTACTCATCTGCATTGGCCTCTGATCCTTTTGTATCTAGCCAATCCGTTTCTGTTACTCCATTCCCAGTCAACCCTGTTAAAACACCTAGATCTGAATACACCAATTCACATGTTACTAACCTGTTCTATAAAGAACCCAGTCACCCACGAAATCAAACCATTAATGACATTGCTAAATTCCATTTTGGCTCTGGATGCCATTTCACCCTCTCCCATCCAGAAAAAACCCTAGCCTACTACAAGGATATTCTAATCAATCACCATTCCATTTTGATCAAGCCAATCCAGGATCGCACCTATGCATACAAGATCCTATATCATTCCATCTATATTCACAACATTGTTTCCATGGCTGAATGGGGCAATCCTAATCAGCTTCGTGATTTACCTGGCCATTCTATTTCATATAATTACCATGATTATGTTGATGCTTGGTTCAAGATTTTCTTGTACCAAAATGAAACTTTTAGTCATTCCTGGTTCATCTCCTTTGATCAGAAATTCAAATCTGAATTACCCACTTGGTTTCTGAGATGGTGGTCTCACTATGGCGCCATTTCAGCTATCCTTCCTGATGATCTCAAAAATATAATTCATTATTTCAACTCTGTTTACCCATTTTCTGCTCACCAGAAGCAATTTCCCTTATTACTTATATTCATTGCCAAATACAAGATTCCATGGATATTCAAATGGCATTATGGAATTGATGATAATATTATCATCCGCCAACACACAGTTAAATGGTGGGATAAGTTCAATGTTCCCAGAATTCTTGAAATTGTTCCAGCAGAATTTCCACCTGATCAATATGCTCCAACTCCTGCCCTTGCTCAAGCCCAGCAGAACCCAACTGCTGCAGTTATTCAAGGAAGTCAGCCTAGTCTCCCTCCAGTCAATCTTGGAAGCCCCTCATCTAGTGGCTCCAAGCCCAAATCAACAAAATCAAAGTCCAAAGCTGTTACTGCTCAACCAGCCCAATCCAAGCCCAAAGTCAAGGCAAAGCCCATTCCACCTCCTGTTCAGCCCAAAGGTAAATCCAAAAGTAAAGCCCAATCATCCAAAGCAGACATGATCCAGTTAGCCCATCAATTGTTGAATCAAGCTAAAGCTCAATCCACCGATTCAGACAATTCAGACGATTCAGCCCAGATCTATTCCTCTGAAGAATCAACCAATCAGTATTCAGGACCCGAGTTTCAAGATGCTCAGGATCCATTCATTTAATCAACTTTGGATTCCATATAAATACAAATTCGCTTCAATCAATACTCTTTTGAGAAAAGCTGCCAATTTGTATTTATATTGATTCCATTATTCACATGTTCCACCGAAAGTGATGAATAGTAAAAGTTACTGTTCACTTTTACTGTTCACTATCACTATTCATCCAGTCAACTTTTGTTTAAAGCTGCTCAACTATTCAATCAATTAGCCGAAAGCAACTGACAGCATCTACTTTTCGCATGCTCGGCCAGCTACTTTCAGGAGTCACATGTTTACTGTTTTGCTTTTTATTTCTTTATATTGTAATCAATTGTAAGCATTCAGGCATTCTTCAATTTTTCTTCTCCATTTCTGTTGTAAGAAAAACCAGAGTGTTTTGAGAGCCTTACCAGTTGCTTCGTTGTACCTATTTAAGATCCTTGCAGTTGCTACAATTGTAATTGTAAGTTATTTTTTGTTATTTAAAATGTTTTTTTTTAATTAGTTTGAATATTTTAATTAAATGGTTTTATTAATTTAATTATTTTCCAGTGCTTAGTTCTTATCTTATGTGTTTAATTTTGATTTCGTAATCCTTCTCCTTCATATATGCTGCTTCCGCCTTTATATGCTGCTTCCGCCTTTATGGTATCAGAGCCAAGTTATGTTGTATCTTGTTTCTAACTGTTTAGCTACTTCTGTTCAATCGTCTTCCTTGTTTGTTTAATTAATCCTGTTTTCAGTTCATCTTAATCACCCAAGATATCAGTCTGTTCTAAGGAGATGGATTACGAAATTAAAATTAAACACATAAGATAAGAACTAAGCAATGGAAAATAATTAAATTAATAAAACCATTTAATTAAAATATTCAAACTAATAAAAAAAAAACATTTTAAATAACAAAAAATAACTTACAATTACAATTGTAGCAACTGCAAGGATCTTAAATAGGTACAACGAAGCAACTGGTAAGGCTCTCAAAACACTCTGGTTTTCTTACAACAGAAATGGAGAAGAAAAATTGAAGAATGCCTGAATGCTTACAATTGATTACAATATAAAGAAATAAAAAGCAAAATAGTAAACATGTGACTCCTGAAAGCAGCTGGCCGAGCATGCGAAAAGTAGATGCTGTCGGTTGCTCTCGGCTAATTGATTGAATAGTTGAGCAGCTTTAAACAAAAGTTGACTGGATGAATAGTGACAGTGAACAGTAAAAGTGAACAGTAACTTTTACTATTCATCACTTTCGGTGGAACATGTGAATAATGGAATCAATATAAATACAAATTGGCAACTTTTCTCAAAAGAGTATTGATTGAAGCGAATTTGTATTTATATGGAATCCAAAGTTGATTAAATGAATGGATCCTGAGCATCTTGAAACTCGGGTCCTGAATACTGATTGGTTGATTCTTCAGAGGAATAGATCTGGGCTGAATCGTCTGAATTGTCTGAATCGGTGGATTGAGCTTTAGCTTGATTCAACAGTTGATGGGCTAACTGGATCATGTCTGCTTTGGATGATTGGGCTTTACTTTTGGATTTACCTTTGGGCTGAACAGGAGGTGGAATGGGCTTTGCCTTGACTTTGGGCTTGGATTGGGCTGGTTGAGCAGTAACAGCTTTGGACTTTGATTTTGTTGATTTGGGCTTGGAGCCACTAGATGAGGGGCTTCCAAGATTGACTGGAGGGAGACTAGGCTGACTTTCTTGAATAACTGCAGCAGTTGGGTTCTGCTGGGCTTGAGCAAGGGCAGGAGTTGGAGCATATTGATCAGGTGGAAATTCTGCTGGAACAATTTCAAGAATTCTGGGAACATTGAACTTATCCCACCATTTAACTGTGTGTTGGCGGATGATAATATTATCATCAATTCCATAATGCCATTTGAATATCCATGGAATCTTGTATTTGGCAATGAATATAAGTAATAAGGGAAATTGCTTCTGGTGAGCAGAAAATGGGTAAACAGAGTTGAAATAATGAATTATATTTTTAAGATCATCAGGAAGGATAGCTGAAATGGCGCCATAGTGAGACCACCATCTCAGAAACCAAGTGGGTAATTCAGATTTGAATTTCTGATCAAAGGAGATGAACCAGGAATGACTAAAAGTTTCATTTTGGTACAAGAAAATCTTGAACCAAGCATCAACATAATCATGGTAATTATATGAAATAGAATGGCCAAGTAAATCACGAAGCTGATTAGGATTGCCCCATTCAGCCATGGAAACAATGTTGTGAATATAGATGGAATGATATAGGATCTTGTATGCATAGGTGCGATCCTGGATTGGCTTGATCAAAATGGAATGGTGATTGATTAGAATATCCTTGTAGTAGGCTAGGGTTTTTTCTGGATGGGAGAGGGTGAAATGGCATCCAGAGCCAAAATGGAATTTAGCAATGTCATTAATGGTTTGATTTCGTGGGTGACTGGGTTCTTTATAGAACAGGTTAGTAACATGTGAATTGGTGTATTCAGATCTAGGTGTTTTAACAGGGTTGACTGGGAATGGAGTAACAGAAACGGATTGGCTAGATACAAAAGGATCAGAGGCCAATACAGATGAGTAATTAGGGCGTTGAATAGTACCAAGGGTTTGGTAACGGTTAATGAGGTCAAGTGAATAAGAGGGGGTAACTGACTCCAAAGGAGGAGGGACAATGAGTTGATTTGGTTTACTAGAAGATGGGGCCAAAGCCTTGGAAGGAGGCCTTGGACGAGACATCTGCTGAAATAAGAGACAAGGATTAGCAACCAGAAAGAAGATCTAAATAATCTTGATGATGATGTAAACAATTGTAGTTATGAGCAAGTAAATTGCGACGAGCTTGAATCTGTTGGTAATTGATATACTGGGCTCTTTTGGTAGTGGGTCTAGCGGATTTGAGGCGGTGAATGCGATGGGTAAGCTGTTGAATAAGGGTTTTGAAATAGGTAATTCGGGATTTATGGTAAGCAGTAAATGGTGTAGTCATCCCTTACCCCCCTGTAAAAATTCCCGGGTAAGAAAATCAGGTAGGGAATTTTGACAACCAGGTATATAGGTAATATCAAAATCAAAAATACTTAAAATAGCTTGCCAACGGGCAAAAATTTGCTTACTAGCAAGATTTTGAACATCTTTTTCTAAAATAAATTTGGCAGATTTGCAATCAACACGAAGTAAGAATTTTTGATTTAAAACATCATCTTGAAATTTTTGAATACATAAAACAGTAGATAAAATTTCTTTTTTAATAGTACTATAATTAAATTGTGCTTTATTCCAGACACCAGAATGATAACGAACAATTTGTTCAGATGATTGAGGAGTAAGTTGCTGAAGGAGAATGCCACCATAACCAATATCGGAGGCATCAGTTTGAATAATTTTGAATGAATTTTCAGTGGGAATACCAAGACAAGGAAGAGACTTAACATATTGTTTGACCTGTTTAACAATAGAAGTATGAACAGAAGACCAAGGAGGATGATTATCTTTTAACCTATCAAATAGAGGTTGACAAGTTTTCCTAAGGTCTTTATAAAACTCAGCAATGTAATTGAGGGAACCTAAGAACCTTTGTAATTGAGTTTTATCAAGGATTTCATCAGGGAATTTGGAAGCAAATTCAATGGATCTACTAATGGGTAGGATAGTATTATGATGAATATCGTATCCTAAAAACCTGACTTTGGTTTGAAATAATTTAATTTTAGGAGCAGAAATGACGAGACCATGACTTTTGATGGTGTAGTAGAATGCATTTAAATGTTTCCAATGTTCACTAAGTGATTTTGAAAAAATTAAGATGTCATCAATGTAAACAATTGAAAAATGACTAAATGGGTTAAATATGTCATTCATGATATGTTGAAATTCACTAGGAGCATTTTTTAAACCAAATGGCATGACATTCCATTCATATTGACCGAAGGGTGTATTAAATGCAGTTTTATATCTATCTTTAGGATGAATTTGAATTTGCCAAAAACCACTTTTTAAGTCGAATTTACTGAAAATAACGGCTTGACTAAGTCGTTTAATTAAATCTTTTTTATTAGGAATAGGATACCGAATCCATTTTAAAACAGAATTTAATGGTTTGTAATTAATAACGAGTCGAGGGACACCACGTTCTAACTCAGCATTTTTATTAACATAGAAAGCAGGACAGGACCAAGGTGATTTACTTGGGCTTATGATGCGATTTTTTAATAATTCTTTAATTTCTTTTTTACACATTTCAAGTAATTCATAGTTCATTTGAATAGGTCGAGATTTAGTAGGAATTTGAGATTCATGAAAATTCTTAATATAGGGTAAGGTAACAACATGTTTTTTCCTATGCCAGAAAGCAGTAGGTAAAGTAGAACAAACAGTTGATTCAAGTTTTAATTGAAAATCATTGATTTGGGAAACAAGAACTGGATTAGTTAATTGTTGATCAATGCGTTTGTGATTTATTTCTTCTTTAAGAAATCTTAAATGCCTAGTTAAGCGGTTAACTTGATGAGAAATAGAACAATCTTTTAATTGATTTAAGTGTAATAGTTCAGGAGGAGATAAAAATTTGAATGTAACAGGTTGTCCTAAAACATGTGTAGTGATGCCTGTACTAGATGTAGTAAAGGGATATAATAGGTAAATAAATGGGGAACCCAAAATAATTTTATCAGTCATATTAGTGACTAAAACAAAAGAGGTTTTAAAACATACATTATCTTGGCAAACATGTACTTTTGGTAATTTATATTTGATATGCATTTTAGTACCATTAGCAGAAGTTAATTTTTCTTGACATTTTTCATAATATGTAGTAGGAAGTAATCCTTCTTGGATACAATTTAAATCGGCACCAGTATCAATTAAAGCAATTAATTCTAATTCAAAATTATTGATAATTATTTTAATTTTAGAATACCATTTTTGAATGTAAAGTTTATTGATGAGACTGAGTCGTTTTTCTTCAGGATTATTGGATTGAGAATGGTGTGATCGGTTGTCAAATATCAAAGGATCAGGATGAGTAGGATCAGACTCATGTTCAGATTCATGAGGAGATTCATGTTCATTAGTTTGGAAATTATCTAAACTTTTATCAAGTTTTAAAGTAATAATTTCATCTTCTAATCTTTTATCTTTATGCTGTAAGTCTTTGATTGTTTGTTTAATCTGATTAATTTCTTGTTGTAAATCTTGTAATGTGACTTCTTTTTGTTTATTTTTAAATCTTTCTAAAGTTTTGGATAGACTAATTATAGGTTTATCAAATTTAGGTTTGGAGTCTGAATGGATTAATAGGGATTTTAATTTATCAGTATATTTTTGTTTTAACTTGGGATCATCTAATTTACTAATTAGGTCAATTAAAGCAGATTCTTCTTGAGTAGTTTTGGTAAGGACAGTAATTTGTTTAACGGGTTTACAACAAACGTCATTACAACCTATTGTAATATCATTATCGGAATTATCACTAGGTGAATGGTAGTCGGATGAAGTAGTAGATGGATCAGAAGAGGAAAAACTATTAACAAAGTGATTTAATTGGAAAATTTCATATAACTGATTTTTGGAGTTATCATCAATTTGGAGTTGATTGACTCTATCTTTTAATTTTTGTTTTTCTTTACATTTATTAGAGTAATGACCTTTTTGACCACAGTTATAACAAGTAACATCTTTAGTAGATTTAGATTTTGGATGTGATTTAGATTTATAATATTGCTTTTTAGGTTTGGTATAAAATTTATCATTGGATTTGGAAGGTGTATAGTTCTTTTTATACTTATATTTATTGGAATGTGTGTATGATGATTTATGTTTGGAATATTTGTGTGATTTTCTACGAGAGGGTGCAACAGGAGGTAAACCATATTGTTCACAGAAATTGCCTAATTCATATTTAGCTTTATGTTTATCTTTATTAGCTTTTTGAGTAAGTTTGAGGTCAATACACATTTTTAAACCTTCTTTTTGGATAGTGCTAATTATATCACCATAAGTGAGGTTATCATATTCAATAACACCAGTGGGTTGACTAAGAACATCTCTAATTTTGTGAGCAAATAGGCTCGGTAATCCATTAATAAATTTTTCTTTCCAAAATGATTTAGTACAGTCTTCTCTTAACATGACACGAGAGGTAAATACATCTTTATACCATCTAAAATCACTTAAGGTTGGACAGTTAAGATTACTTAATTGATCATGGATTCGAGAATAAATATTTGTTGGGGTACCAATAAAATGGCGAACTATTGTATATATGAGTTGATTAATACCATCAGGGTGACAACATCCTAGAGATTCATCAAAAAGAGGGAGACCATTTTCATCAGTTTGATTGGCATAAATAACAGAGTCACGGTCTGTTTCAGTGAGATATTTTTCCCACCAAGATTTGAGCATACCAGTAAAACCAGAGGTAAGTAAGGAAACAATTTCAGGTTGGGAGTATTGGGGATAATTACTAAGATAACTATTGGCGACCATAGATAAATGATTTAATTTTTGAAGGATTTGATCTTCACTGAGACCATCTATATTCCATTCGTATAATCGTTTAGCAGAAACAGAAAATTGATTACTAATGTTCGTGTCTTCAAATTGGAGGTCGACAGGAGTTGGTTTAGAATACCAGTTTTTGGTATTGTGAGGATTAACTTTGGGATAGTGAATTTTATTAAGAGTAGTAGGTTGAAACTGTTGGGTTAATTGATTGATTTCATTATCAGTAGTATCAGTTTCAGATTGGTCAGATACAGTATTAGTAATAGGGTGTTGATTTAAAACAGTAAGACCTTTATCTTTAGATGTAGAAGTATCATTGGGAGTTAATTTAGTAAATAATTGTTCAATAGCTTTGACAGTAGATTGATCATTAGTAACTAGGCTAGTTCGTTTAGAACGATGACTAGGTAGATTAAGTAACGGTTGATCTAGAGATTTAGTTGATTTAGCAGATTGGTCATCTAAATTAGTTTCTAATTTATCTAATTGTTTACCAATTGTTTTGAGACATTGATTAGTATAATTGTTTTGTTCAATAACTTTTTTAATTTCAGGGTCAGTACCAGGTAACTTAAAAGGAGAGGCTGGAACTTCAGAACCTTGGTGATCAATAATTATATTTTCTAATGGAGGATGATTAGAACTGACAGAAGTATTTGGAGAAGTTTTCAAATTAATTCTGGATGGAATATTCCAAAACTACCTATTAAAGAAATTTATAAAACTTCTTTTATACAAGATGTTTTTAAAGTTACTCTCCATGTTAAAACTATTGAACAAGTTTATGCTTTAGAAAAACCCAGAGAAACCTGTCAGTTATTTGATAAAAAATTAATCAAACGACATCTGGATCGTGGTTACAATTTTATGCATATTGGTTTAATACAAATTGGTGTCAATCCATTGACTATGATAGGACAAAATACTTCTGTTTTACTCTGTTTAAGAGATGCTCGTTTTCTTAATTACAATGCTAGTTTAATGGGAATGATGGAAACTGGTCTTAATAAAGGTCCCGTACATTTTAACTGTTTTCCTGATTTTACATTAAGTTTAAGAGATCCACATATTCTCAAGGCATTAACACTAAACATTCAATTACATGGTGAATATACTGAAATGTTAGATTCTTCTCATAATATTGCTTTAATTTATCGTGTTCATTATAAATGTATGCAAACTAATTTAAATGTTCATGCTTTACATAAAAGTCCCAAAGATAAAACTTTATTAATCCAAAGCAGTAGTACTAATGAATCAAACATTAATATTCCTCACATGATTGAATGGAAAGATATTAATTTACCTGATCAATGGGTCACTGTCAATGAAAATTACAAACATAATCAACAACAATCTTCAATCCAAGACATTCAACATATCCAGCAAAACAATGATGGATCAGTTAATATTAAATTCAATCGAAGTCAATCTTCTCGACATAGTACATCTAGTGTCCCTTCCGAAATATCAACTGAAGATGAAATATTTAACACTCCTCTATTTAGGAAAAACAGTCAAATCCATCTTGGTCCAACTAATCCAACTCCTAAAAATAAATTAAAAGGAATTGATAATTCTACAACTTCTCAAATTAGTAAACCTGTTTACACTACTCAAACACAGTTACCCGAAGAAGACATTGCTTCAAATAATTCCCCAACTCAAACTGATTTTGAAGAATTTATACAACCGGTGAATCCCCAGCTAATGACAATCAAAAAAGATTTTACCCCTGATTTAGATAAATTACTTATTGAATTCCGATCCAAAGAAAATAAAACTAAACGACATGCTTATAGTGCTAAATATAATTCTGTTCAACAATCCAGAATCACTAGAGAATGGTATAATTTTATGGTTCAATATGGTTTTGAATTATCTTTCTTTGATTATATAGATCAATATTACAAAAAGATTAATACAATCACAAAACATAAATGGAAAACTTCTCCAAATACTTCTGTCAGATTTTAGTGGTGAGGAGGCCCAAACAAGGTGGTCCCGAAACTCACCAAAAATAGCACAAAATGGGGGCCAAACAAGGCCTAAGAGGGGGTAAACGACCCCAAACACAAAAGTGGTCCTAATGAAATATCTTAAACACAAAAAAACAGAACTTTTTTATGTTATACACAAAGCCCAAATCCGAAAGCAAGACAGGCTAAAAGGGTGTGCAAAAACGAGGAATAAAGAGGGTAAGAAGTTACCTTTGAAGACCAGCAAGAACCAGCAGCCTTTAGGTCTCAAAAACCAGTCCTCAACCTCTGAAAACAAGCTCCAAGAACCTCCAAGTGATGATGGAAGTGTGTGGCTATGAAGTGGTGTGCAATAGGCCAAGAACAAGGCCCTTTTGGACCCTCTAACCCACCCAAATGTAGAGAGAGATGGAGATATAGAGAGGGAGTGATATATATGTGATATATATCAGATTTTTTCAACCCTCTAAAGGGGAGGAGAGGCCCTCTTTTTATAGAGAAACTAAGGGGACAAAGCTTCTCTTGGAAGCTTTGAGCAAAAAGGCCAAGCTTCTCTTAGAAGCTTGGATCAAAAGGGCCAAGCTTCTTGGAGAAGCTAGGCAAAGGGGTCAAGAGGTTCAAGCTTCTTCAAGAAGCTAAAAAAAAGGATCAAGCTTCTTGGAGAAGCTAAAAAGGGTCAAGCTTCAAGCTTCTTGGAGAAGCTAGAAAAAGGTCAAGCTTCTTGGAGAAGCCAAAAAAGGGTCAAGCTTCTTGGAGAAGCTAAAAAGGGTCAAAAGGTTCAAGCTTCTTGGAGAAGCTAAAAAAAGGATCAAGCTTCTTGGAGAAGCTAAAAAAAGGGTCAAGCTTCTTGGAGAAGCCAAAAAAGGGTCAAGCTTCTTAGAGAAGCTAAAAAGGTTCAAGCTTCCTCAAGAAGCTAAAAAAAAGGTTCAAAAAGGTCAAGATCCCTCAAGAAAAGGTCTCGGCCAGGAAAAGTGGCCGATTGATCAGAAACAGTGGCTGGCCGACCAAACACAATGCCGACTGACCATCAATAGTGCCGACCGGCCATCACTAATGGCCGGTGGCAAGGAAACAAGGCCGGTGGCCTCAAGCCATGGCCGGTGAGGTGTGGGGATGGCCTACAAGCTATTTCCCACCCTCAGAAGCAAAACAATAAGTGTTTGGTGCAAAACCAGACACAAAACAGTCGAGTCGAGAGATCCTGAGGCAGGGCGCGTAGCCGAGACCTTCGGGAACTCAAGATGAACACGAACAGGGATAATCATCGAGTGTTCAAATAATGACGTCCGAGTCTTGAGGACGGTCAAAAATGGGGTGTCTACAGTTGCCCCTCTTTGACAGAACTCGAGAGTCATAAAAATGACGGGAGTGAGTGTCAAAGCCTAGAGACGACCCATTTTTGACAAGGCCGAAGACTTAGACAAAGCATACAAGCTACAAATAAAGGTATGCGCCCGAGGGCAGGGGCAAAATGCAAGACAATGCACAAAGCCGAGCATAACTAATGATCAATGCAAAGAAACATAGGGACGTATCCCGGTGTTTCGGAAAGGCATAAGCATTGGAACGTATTCCAAATGCTCTTAACCAAAGAGGGAGGAACATAGGGACACATCCCTGTGTTCCAGAAGAGCGGAAGAAACATAGGGATGTATCCCAGTGTTTCGAAAAAGTGGAAGAAACATAGGGACGTATCCCGGTGTTTCGGAAAAAGAAGAAGAAACATAGGGACGTATCCCGAAGTTTCGGAAGGAAAGAGAAACATAGGGACGTATCCCGGAGTTTCGGAAGGAATGAGAAACATAGGGACGTATCCCGAAGTTTCGGAAGGAATGAGAAACATAGGGACGTATCCCGAAGTTTCGGAAGGAATGAGAAACATAGGGACGTATCTCGGAGTTTCGGAAAGAAAGAAAAGCATAGGGACGTATCCCAGTGTTCCAGAATGGTTCAAGCACCAAAACGTATTCCAAATGCTCTTAACCAAAGAGGGAGAAACATAGGGACGTATCCCGGTGTTTCGGAATGGTGTAAGCATTGGAACGTATTCCGAACGCTTTTAACCGAAGAGGGAGAAACAAAGGGACGTATCCCGGGGATTAGGGACGTATCCCAAGGATTAGGGACGTATCCCAAAGGTTAGGGACGTATCCCAAGGATTAGGGACGTATCCCAAAGATTAGGGACGTATCCCAAGGATTAGGGACGTATCCCAGTGTTACGAACAAGGAGGAGAAACATAGGGACGTATCCCAGTGTTTCGACAAAGGAGAAGAAACATAGGGATGTATCCCGGTGTTTCGGAGAGGAGGAGAAACATAGGGACATATCCCATTGTTTCGGAATGGAAAGAGAAACATAGGGACGTATCCCGTTGTTTCGGAATGGAAAGAGAAACATAGGGACGTATCCCAGTGTTTCAGAGAGAAGGAAGAAACATAAGGACGTATCCCGTTGTTTCGGAATGGAAGAAGAAACATAGGGACGCATCCCGGTGCTTCGAAAAGGTAGGAGAAACATAGGGACGTATCCCGGTGTTTTGGAAAAGAAGGAGAAAGGGAAACGTAGGGATGTATCCCGGTGTTTCGAAAGAAGGGAGAAACATAGGGACGTATCCCGGTGTTTCGGAAAGAGAGAGAAACGGAAACGTAGGGACGTATCCCGGTGTTTCAGAAAGGTATAAGAAACAAAGGACGTATCCCAGTGTTTCCAAACAAAGGAGCGCGCAAAATAATACGATGCAGGTGCGCAAGACAGTGCGATAAAATGCATTTTCTATGCAAGTATGGGGGCATTTTCTATGCAACATTGAAAGCATATTCTATGCAGAAACATAACGATGCGCGGCACGCATGCAACCGAAGTGTATATGAAAGTTCACATTCTATGTAATGGAAGGGCATCAAACACGTACTCTGGTGCCTCCGATTTACCTTTCGGAGGACTTGGCAACACAACTCTGCTCGAAAAAGGGACACCCTGTTTACATTGGCGAGAGATAACATCTGCTGCTGCTTTAATTGCCATTCTAACTTGAAGCAGGCTTAAGCTTGGAGTAGAGGCACACTCATTCTTCGGAGCACTGACAAGGCCTGAAGTACATCCGGAGCACAATCATGGAGTTTTCTGAAGTTGAAGCACACTCAGATACCCGATATTTTCCTCTTTTGCTTTTGTTGTGTAGTCTGGAACCCATATAGCTTCAAATAGGTCCTGGTCTTACTGTTCTGACATGACTTGGGTTGAACCCTGCAGTTTTAAGAAAGAACAAATTCTTGTTTTGCACAAATGTGGAGAATGGCACAGCACTCCGAGCACAAAACGATTTGATTGAAATTGAGAAATGAGTTCTCAAATGGGTATTAAGCCTACAACTGAACACAGCATACTATGACTCAACAAAAGGTACACGACCTAAACACATCGAGTAACACTCGAAAAAGACTTAAAACAAAAGTTGAGGTAAACAAAACAAAAGATACAACACACAGACGTGTTACAATGACAAGAGACCTCCCAGTTCGCGAGGAGCCAGTTTCTCCGGGTAGTGTTTCCCACCCTTTCTCATTTGTGATTCTTACATCACTCGGTCCTCAAGCTCTATTTTTCTGAAAAAAGCCCTTTTCCTCACTTTTTCTCTCAGCGCACATCTCTCTATTCTTTAATCTCTCATTTTTATCCCTCCCCAGGGTGGTTGATGAATAAATAGGAAGTTGTGGGTTCTTGCCCCTAGCATTCTGCTAGATTCTTCTTCTTGTTCACAACAGTGAGTTTTTCCCACAGAGGGGCTGTGCTACAACTGGGTGTGTAGCAAATCTGCAGCTGACATCGGTTGACGATGCTCTGCTGGGAAGTTTAGACGTGATCAGATCCGTCTAGATGAGGGAGTGGAACATCCTGCCCCACTTCCAGCTCGTGCTTCGCACTTGGCTTGATACCTCGTTGCTTGGAGGATGTGAGAGCTTTCTGCCCTTTTGCGGTTAGCTTCAGTGGTGCCTTTTTCTGGCGAATGCGGTGCCCTTTCCGGCAAGTAGAGTGCCCTTTCTAGCAAGTATGTTGACAACGGGAGAAAGACAGGACACCTGACTCAACCGTGCCCCTAGTTCATCATTTTGACCATTTTTTGTTTTGTTTTTCTACTAAAACCATTTTGACCAAAATGAGAGTTAGATTAACATGCTTGTTCGATTTTTGATTTGAAAATCATGCAAGTCAGGCTGTGAGCATTGAAAATTTTCCTTTTTTGGGTCTAAGAAATGGTCTAGTTTTGGAAAATATGGAATAATTTTTGAGAGATCAGTCAACTTCAGTAAAAATTCTCAAAAATTGTTTTTGCAAACGACCAATGCTTAACAAGTACGGAACCTACTCTTGAGACGCACAACCTCGGATTTGGAGGATAATTTCCCCTTTTGCTCGAAGAGAGCTGCATGGCAACGGAAAGTTGCCCCTTGTTTGAACGGCACCGCAGGGCATTGAATGGCAACGAAAAGTTGCCCCTTGTCTGAATGGCACCGTAGTGTATTGTAATTAGTCCTCAGAGCGATGATTGCAACCGAACTCCCGAATACAGAAAAGACAAAGATGACTAGAACTATCACATGGACACAGTTGAATTTGAAGTATTTTACGGCTGGACTTCAGAATGAAGTTGCCTACGTATCCCAAAGATGGGAATCAAGCCTCACGTAGTTCGGGGTAAGGTACACTCGGGTTTTAACCTCTCATTTTTAGGCTCTAACTTTTGCCAAGGCGCCCGTTGCAGGTTTTCGACCTTGCGAGCTTTGTTCTCTTTTTTTTTTTCAATTTTAGTATTTCTTTTTCTCTTCCTTTTTTGGCATTTTTTTTTCTTTTCTTTTGCATTTTTTTTGTATTTTTCTCTTGCTCTAACTTTTGCCTGGGTCGCCCTTCCGGGTTTTCGGCCCAGCGAGCCTCTCAAAGGGTAAAAGTGTAACAAGTCCATGCCAAATGGTTTTAGGGTTTTGAAGCCATCCGTATCCAGGAGAGTGGTTGTTGTATTGATTTACTGAAGGATCCATCTTCGGCTCTTCGAGCATATCTGACATTTTTGCCCTTAGCTTGAGGGGGGCTTCTGATCTAGCTTTACAAGCTCCCTTTGATCTGATCTTCTTGATCTGACTTTGGTGCCTCTTGTTCGAGGGCCGCTTCAAAATGGCCACACAGGCCTTACGTTGTGGTTGACCGTTGAACTTTCTGAACGGGTTCAAGGTTCGAAAACGAACGGGTTGAATCTTGAGACTGAGAGTGATCCTGGGCTGCACAATCTCAAGAGCGATTCCACACAGGTCTTCACAGGGCCGCGCAAAACATTTGTTTTTGAAAGTTTTTAAGAAAGTGACAAATCGCTCGCGCCGAAGATAGTGTGGAACCAATTTGGATCAAGCCAGGGTCCTTCTCAGTACTCACGCTAACAAGTATGGTTTCATTCATTAAAGGCTTAGCATGTCTCTCATTCTCTTAATTGATCAAATTTTACAAAACCCGAGGAATTCCTTCTTCTTCGTTTTTATCACAATGTTTCGAAAAAAGTTTTGGAAAACTTAGGTCGATGCAATGAATTCAAGGCACAGAAAAGGCACAGCTTCTAGTCAAATACTGCCATCTTATTTAGAATTTCTAGCACAACTAGCATACGGCAGAAGCAAACACAAGAGTGCGAAAATTACTGTTGTTCCATTCAGATCTGTTGGTGTAACTGGCTCCGAGGCAAAAACAGACTCAAAAGAAAGCAAAAAGGACAAACATAAAACAAGCAAGTGATGTCCGAGGTAACACCCTCGAAATCACCCGACTCTAACAAAACAGGACTGACTCGGTACAACAAGACAGACCCGGCTGACTCAGCATGAAAAGACTGACTCAAAACAAAGAGACAGACTCAAAACAAAACAACAGAACTGACTCAATACCCAAGTCAGAACGTACAAAACCCAGCATTCACAAATGCTCAAAATAGTGCGTGTCATACACCATATCCGGAGTAAACTGAGCGCCGCCCGCAAGTGATTCATCCCTTGATCACATCACATTATCCCCCACAAGTCCACTGATTAAGTGTCGATAGACTTTGCAGGACCTGGTGCGGGAATGACCTCGCTGTTAATCAAATTTTGTATCTCATGGCGGAGACGGACGCAACTGTCGGTGTCATGACCGGTTTGTTGATGAAAAGCACAGTACTTGGTCGGGTCATGCTTTGCAGGGAGAGGATCGGGTAGGGGCCATTGTTCTAACGGTTTTAGATGCCCTTTCCTGAGTAGGACCCCTAGAGCTTTAGACAAAGGCATAAAGAGCGGGGTGAAAACCCTCTTGCCTCGGGGTAGATAGTCCGAAGTTCGGGGGTTTGAAGTGGATACACCAACAAAGGGGGTGGCTGCTCTCGGTGTGGTGGCGGCGACCATGCCCACGTCTGAAGTCCTAGCAGCTGCGTCACCGCTGGTGGTTGCATTCGAACTGCGGTTAAACGCCCTCCTAGGCTGCTCCTTCTCCTGATCAATAAGGCCCTACTTCATAGCATCCTCGATCTGTACCCCCATCTCATGCAGATCTGAAAAGGTAGGGAATGGGAGCACGATCATTTTCTGCATCAGTTTGGGTTGGAGGTTGCGTACAACCATCCTTATCTGGTCTTTGTCGGAAGGCCTTGTAGCCATCATCGAGGCCTTTGCTTTCCACCTCGCCACAAACTCTGAAAAACCCTCATTTGGCTCTTGGCGGGTGATTTCAAGATCACGAGTTGTGACCTCAATCTGTGTGTTGTAGGAGTATTGATCACTGAAGGCCTCAGCCATCTCTTTCCAATTCTGTTTCACAGAGTTCTCCAATTTCGCATACCAGATTGCGGCTATCCCAGACAGGGTCCGGCCAAACAATGATAGCTTCTGTAATCTGGTGAGGCCCATCGGCCTTAGAATGTCTGAAAACAGCCGCAAGTGCACCATGGGATCCCCGGACCCATCGAAACGGTCAATATGTGGCATCTTGAATCTGTCTGGCAGCGTCACAGCTGCATCGGTATACCCATCCTCGATGTCCGGGACGGATTTCATGCCTTGAGCCTTTTTGAACAACCTTTCAAGCTTGCTCATCTTTAGCGCCGTTGGATCCGTCTCTAACTCAAAAGGGGAGTCCGGTAGGTTGATGGGTGTCTTGGATAGCTGGGGTAGAACCGGGGACGGAGCTGGCCCGACTGGAATGTCCGTATCATCCTGGACGTGGGTTGCCTCCCTGAGTATGGGAACTCTTGGTGGAGGAGGAGCCTGGTGCGAAGTAGATACTCCAGTTTGCTGCTCCAATCTGGCAATTGTCCCCGCCTGTTGGGCTATGACCACAGCCTGTTGCTTGGCGAATTCTGCTTGACGGACAGTGTCTTGCTGCATGGCTTTCATACTATCCTGGAGTTGGCGCACCATCTCTTCCAGACTCGACATACTGTTCTAATCTAACTGAGCAACCGGTATATCTGTGTCGGTAATAGGCTCGGAAATCTCAGCCCGACTGCTCAAAGATCACTGATCTGGTAACTGTTGTACTGGTGGTCTGTGCTTGACTAGCCTTCTCTGGCCCTGATTACCCTTGAACTGAGTCTATGACCTGACGAAGTCTATCAGTACAAGTCCAATGAACCTCGGGGGATATTGGAGCCTTTTGAAGCTATGGTTCCAGGACTATCTAGCAAAAGAGAAAACAGGCAGCATCTCAGCCCAATTTCATCAGAACAGGCATAGGCATAACTGAATAACTGTATTCTACTACTGATCACTGTTCCCAAAAATCGCTGCCCCAAATCTGAATCTAATACCCGCAGATATAACGGATTCACAAAACACTGATGCTCGCAGGCCTGATACCCAGACTTGCAAACTGATATACGCATTCCTGTAGAGGCCAACTCCAAAAAGCACATAGCAAGCAAATGAAAACCAAAACACCCCTATGTTGGGGTAGGGTTTCCCTGTCCTATTTTGTCAGGAGCTAGGGTTTCACTACACACGCAGCAGTTTTTAAACAACCTAACATCGGGTAAGCAACCTGTCCTAACTTGGAATGGTCATTTATGGATCCGAATATGCACTAGGTCGAATGGTCGAAAAGGGTGCCCCGGTAAAACCGGGGTTTGTGTTCCCATACTGTCAGAGCCCATAACCAGTCAGCCTTATGGTCATGCCTTGACAAGACAAGCCTCCGGCAAACCGTTCAGGAATGGCAGATGGCAAACACGGTGTCCTAGGCGCACCAATGCACATGCAATGCAAAGAGACACATAAATGAAATCAAAACAGGATATCATGAGTTCGAGTCAAGCTCTCTAAACTCCCCAGCAGAGTCGCCAGAAACTGTAGCACGCGCCTGCGGGGGGCCCTCGCTACAGTTCGGACTCGATTTGTGTCACGGTTCTTAATCTGAACCAAAGAGTCCAAATCCGGCAAATCATTTTGAGAAAACAGATTTTTAGAAAAGAAGTGCCAAACATGGACTGCTTTACCAGATACAGAATCGCCACCTAAATATTTTTATGGGAGAATTTAGGAAACCCTGACTCGGTGCCAAAGGCCACGTGTTCGTCATCACCAAAGTTGCCTCGGCTCGGGAACTTGGGTACGATTGGGGAAGGTCAGCTATGAGCACCCCCTCTCGCCCGATCCGAAGATCGGCCTCTACTAACCGTGATATCCAATTTTGAAAACGTTATGTGTTCTTATCCTGATTATTAGCCTACAATTACTATGTTATGCGCACAGCACACAAGTATAGACCAAACCGCCTAAATTGGAACAAAACATTGCATGTTCGTTTTGAAGATGGTTTGCTACTCGCAAGTAGGCTAAAATGCAGGTTTTGCCACCCTCGAGTGGGCTTTTAGAAAAGATGGTTTTGCCACTATCTAGTGGGCTTAAAATTCACAGTTTTAATGCGTTATCCCAATTTAAGCAATTCGACCTCCATCCACAGGCATTCAAGCAGTTATATCACATAAGCAGCTAGCCTCATGGTAATCATGCTGTCATGGCAACACTCACACGCATGCAAGGATGCTAAAGCATAGAACTTACAGAGTACTCCAAGCCAAAACAAAAACTAGTTAGTAATCATATGCATGATCCTAGTTTATGTTAAGATGGCTAATGCAACACATGCAAAATGCAACTAAGATAGGCTCGGCTAATCTACAATGACATGTGAAATGCTACAACTAACACGTATTTCAATTTGGAATTGAAATACAAATGCAGTTAGAATGATGCGCCGAGCCCGGTGCATGCAAGACAAATGTATGAATGCACGCATGCATAGCATAAGGTATGCTAATTTAAATATGCCCTAGTCTACCATCATAAGCGGGTAAATAAAAGGGAAGAAAGACGTGGGGTTGGAAGACATACACACACTCACCCACACTTATTACAAATTCGCCCTCGCTCGGAGGGACCGAAAGAATAATACAAATTAACTAACTTGCAAGCTAATTAATTATTACAAATCACCTAATTAATTAACAAATTAACTAGGCTAAGGAAAGCAGTAAAGGCCTCGGGAAGAGGATCCAATGCGCGCGTGCTCGGGTTTGCTCGGAAATCCAACGCCATGCACAAGTTTGCCTCTGTTTTCTCTTCTCTGCTCCTCTGAGGACTGCCAAAGTCCAAGAGTATGCTCTTTGGATGCTGGGGGGTACCACCGACCAAGTAGAAACGCCACCGGCCGGAGGAGATGATCACCGGCCACTGAATAAGCTATCGACCAAACATGTTTTTCCGGTCGGCACTAAACACTGCCGGTTGGCAGAAAGTTCCTGCAGAAACCTGTTTGACAGCAGCAGAGGGCAAACAAGGCATGGCAATGCATTTTCAAAGCAATGTGTGCACCACCACATCCCTTATCATGTTTGTGACTCAAAGGGGTATGATGCTCGATTCTCGGACCACCAATCGCGCATTTCAATGCGTGATGGCCCAAAAGCCAAGTGTGCAACTTCAATATGGAATGAAATGCACAAAACAAACAATGGGCCCCAACCTCCATCATAATCAATTCAAGAGGCAAGAGATGCATGCTAATGTAATGCAACCTAGGCATGCGAGCTAAGTGTGCAACATGATCATGCAAACAACAAAACCATGTGCAATAGGCACATGAACTAAACAAGTAAGCGTGCAAGGCATATAACATCAATGTTAATGACACACATGCAACAACATGAAAGGCATAACACATGTAAATATGCAAAGCGACTTAACACAAGAAGCATGCCAATTGCAATGACACTTAAACATGTAACATGTTAATAGGCTAAGTACCTAAAAATACAAACATGTATAGCATGCAACAACATGCCAAAGGGATGGTCTTAAACTAATTTGGACAGCCCTTTACTAGGTCCAAAATAGTGGCCAACATGCTCAAGAATGGAAGCCAAAACACATACAAATAGGCATGCATGCAAGGTCCAACACTTAGGCACATAGAGACAACTTTTAAGCACACTTAAAAGAGGAACAACATGGGCATATGGCATGTAATGTAAGCTCTGAAAATCATGTTAATGATGGTGCCAAAACAAGCAAACAAGACAAGCATAGCATACAACAAATGATCTAAAGCCTAAGGTTCACCAAAGAAACATTGAACTACACTTAGCGCAACCACACATGGCATGAATCAAGTGACTGAAAATAGAGATGTGACATGCTAAAATGAGCCTCAAAACCCACCTAAATGGCATCTAAATGGCTTAAGTATGGAAGCATGCACAAGGGCCCAAACAAGGAGCATAAGACAACAACCTTTTAACACATTAAAGGGGTATCAAATGCAAGCATATAAGCATGCTATAAGGTCTGAAATGGCATGATAAATGGTTCCAAACCACTGAAACAAAGCAAGTAAAGCATGCTAGGGGGGTCAACGCTCAAGGCCTACAAGGGAGATTGCATGGTAGCTATACAAAGCAAAGCATGGATGACCCAAATGACCAAAAACAGACCTAAATCATGCCAAAATATGCATAAAAGCTTCACAAAGCTAAGCCAAAATCATGCTAGAAACAAGTCTCAAAGCACAAAGCATGTTAAAGCAATTTCATGGCATTACAAGACAAGTATGCTAAGCATGCATGGTGTGTCTAAACCAACTTAAAACAGTGCTATATCATGGCAAAATAAGCACAAATACTACTTAAGACATGGCCAACATGAGTTCAAAAATGGTGCTCACACATGAGGCTTAAAATGACAAGTTTTGAAGACAACAAGATTTCAGTGGGATGGCCCTCTCCTTCTTAGGACCTTAAACCACCATCCTCACCACTGAAATCCCTCAAGATTTCAGTGGTGAGGAGGCCCAAACAAGGTGGTCCCGAAACTCACCAAAAATAGCACAAAATGGGGCCAAACAAGGCCTAAGAGGGGGTAAACGACCCCAAACACAAAAGTGGTCCGAATGAAGTATCTTAAACACAAAAAAACAGAACTTTTTTATGTTATACACAAAGCCCAAATCCGAAAGCAAGATAGGCTAAAAGGGTGTGCAAAAACGAGGAATAAAGAGGGTAAGAAGTTACCTTTGAAGACCAGCAAGAACCAGCAGCCTTTAGGTCTCAAAAACCAGTCCTCAAACTCTGAAAACAAGCTCCAAGAACCTCCAAGTGATGATGGAAGTGTGTGGCTATGAAGTGGTGTGCAATAGGCCAAGAACAAGGCCCTTTTGGACCCTCTAACCCACCCAAATGTAGAGAGAGATGGAGATATAGAGAGGGAGTGATATATATGTGATATATATCAGATTTTTTCAACCCTCTAAAGGGGAGGAGAGGCCCTCTTTTTATAGAGAAACCAAGGGGACAAAGCTTCTCTTGGAAGCTTTGAGCAAAAAGGCCAAGCTTCTCTTAGAAGCTTGGATCAAAAGGGCCAAGCTTCTTGGAGAAGCTAGGCAAAGGGGTCAAGAGGTTCAAGCTTCTTCAAGAAGCTAAAAAAAAGGATTAAGCTTCTTGGAGAAGCTAGAAAAAGGTCAAGCTTCTTGAAGAAGCCAAAAAAGGGTCAAGCTTCTTGGAGAAGCTAAAAAGGGTCAAAAGGTTCAAGCTTCTTGGAGAAGCTAAAAAAAGGATCAAGCTTCTTGGAGAAGCTAAAAAAAGGGTCAAGCTTCTTGGAGAAGCTAAAAAAGGGTCAAGCTTCTTAGAGAAGCTAAAAAGGTTCAAGCTTCCTCAAGAAGCTAAAAAAAAGGTTCAAAAAGGTTAAGCTCCCTCAAGAAAAGGTCTCGGCCAGGAAAAGTGGCCGATTGATCAGAAACAGTGGCTGGCCGACTAAACACAATGCCGACCGACCATCAATAGTGCCGACCGGCCATCACGAATGGCCGATGGCAAGGAAACAAGGCCGGTGGCCTCAAGCCATGGCCAGTGAGGTGTGGGGATGGCCTACAAGCTATTTCCACCCTCAGAAGCAAAACAATAAGTGTTTGGTGCAAAACCAGACACAAAACAGTCGAGTCGAGAGATCCTGAGGCAGGGCGCGTAGCCGAGACCTCCGGGAACTCAAGATGAACACGAACAGGGATAATCATCGAGTGTTCAAACGATGACGTCCGAGTCTTGAGGACGGTCAAAAATGGGGTGTCTACAAAAGGGTTCGAAATAAATGTAGAATAATCTTACCAGAGCCAGAATTCGTAAGATTGGCCCAAAATGGCTTAGAGTTCAGGCTTCGAAAGAAGTTTGACTTAACAGAGTTCAGGGACTTAGTGGAACTGACTTACAAAGTATCTAGATATGAAGCATTACTAGAAGAGGAGCAAGATCGAAATAATGCATCATATAAGACATACTATAAATATCCTAACTATGAGATTGATGCAGCAGAGATTGTAGGGAAAGAGTCTATGATCTGTGAAGCATTAATTCATAAGGATACAACAATTGACCAGCAGTTTAAAAAGAAAGATCTCAACAGGAAGTATTCTTTCGATTTAACTAAGGCAGATGACATTTTTGATTATTTGCTTGCGGCCAACTTCCTTAAGTTACCAAAAGGGGTTAAAATTCCATCTCTTGATGAACTTAAAGGAAAAGTATATTGTAAATGGCATAGTTCTTGGTCTCACTCAACTAAAAACTGTGTTGTTTTTCGAGACAGGATCCAAGAACAAATTCGGAAAGGGAGTTTGAAATTCCCAGCCAAAGCTGAAAAGGCCATGGGGATCGACAGTAATCCATTTCCAGAAATTGGAGAGGTGGCAGCCAATGTCATTATGCCAGATTTTCAGAACCTCTCTTTGAAAGAATTGGAAGAAGTCAATGTACAGATGCATGTGGCCAACCAGACAGCAATCAAGAAAGACACTAGAAATCTACCAGCTATTGGACAAGATTTCTTACACCAGAAGGAAGACTCTGATGAAGAAGCACTGGATGATGACTCCCTAGAGGCAGCCGTAATGCAGAGGATGTGTCCCAGGTGCAGACTGAGTTATAAGTGGTTGAAAGGCCTTCCAGTCGATGGGAAGCAATATTACAGGGATGTGTAGAGGTGTCCCAAACCAACCAATGCTTGTAATAAAAGGCCGTATCTGGCTAAGGTTAGGCAGCAACCATTAGTGGTTGAGCCTGCAGTTGATAGAATGCATGCTAAAGGCAAAAGGCCCTTATATGAGTCCAAGACACTTAACTATTACAGAATGGAGAGTAGTCATTCTGAAAGAAGATTGGAGAAGAGTTCAGGTTTTAGGATCAAAGTCAGAGATTGGCCCGCTAGACCAGCCTCACGGAGGATAGAAAATGATCACCTTCATCGAAGGCGTGAATCAGGCTCAAAGCTTGGGGTCAGGGCCAAGCAATTGCCTTCACAGCCAGCTTCGAAGGTGGCATCGAAGGAAGAAAAGGGCAGCGCAACATCTGGGTCAGTAAGTTCGTGGGTACCTGGAGTTCCAGATTGGTTTGTGATGCAGAACAAACCTAGGGAAGTGCCTACCCAAAGGAATGTTGGAAATCAAGGTAGGATGGTTAAGCCTCCTTTGGTGGCCCCCAACAATTGGGTATTGCTGAAACACCCAAGAACGAAAGAACCAGATATGGTCCCTGTAATTTCCAGATCACAAAGGAGGAAAATTCAGTGTAGGTACACCCAGTACCAGCAAGACCTGAAAGAAAGTGGAGAGAGTTCTTCATTGATTCAGACCGAAGGAAAGAAGAATCCAAAGTCAGAACATACTCCAAAGCCAACTTTGCAAAGCAAGGTGGGTTGCAGCAGAGAACAGTTGGCTAAGGTTCATTATGAACTAAGAGTCAGAGAGAAGGCTAGCTTAGCAGGATTGGAGAAAGCTCTAATGGAGAGTGGTAGCGAGACAGAAGAAGAAATTGGCATAAGCTAAAAGAAAGAAATGGTAGAAGAAGAAATGTTCGAAGTCTTCATGGCCGAGAAAACATTTTTGGTTGAAAAACCAGTCGAGGAAAACCATTCGAAGGAACTTGTTAGCAATGAAATGCCAGAATACAGCATGCAAGATGCTTCTGAGGTAACTGACCAAGGTAGCCAAGAGAGGAAACAGGTATAGCCAGTCATCCAGTTTGGCTCGTTTCCTCCAGTATCAGTAAACATGGTATACATACTACCGCATGAATTCCAAGCTGGAGATGAGAATCAAGAGGGGCAAGAAATTGACCCAATTTCAATCTCTAGTGAAGACTCACAAGTGAGTATGGTACAAGATAATTTCGGAATGGTTACCCCAATAGAAACTGAGTATGAGAGTGAAGAAGTGGTAAGTATTAACCTCTCGTATCCTTTTGAATATCCCTTGAATTCTATGACACAGCATGTTAAGCCTTTGTATATTAAGGCCTTCTTCGATGGGATACAGTTAAACCTAGTCTTAGTGGATAATGGGGCAACGGTGAACTTACTACCGAAATCTTCCTTGAAGAAATTAGGGAAAAAGAATCCCAGGTTGATCCCAACCAGTACAACCATTGCTGGTTTTGCTGGGGACAAACAGATGGCCTAGGGAATTCTACCCATCAACCTGAGTGTAGGAACCAGGGACTGTATGACGGCGTTTTTCGTCATCGACAGCAATGCGAAGTACAATGCTTTACTTGGTAGAGATTGGATCCACACTAACAAATGTGTGCCTTCCTCTTTACATCAGAAAATGATAATGGCTCTAGGTAATAGGGAGACGGAGGAAATTGATGCAGATCCTCAACCTTTCATAGCTGCGCAGACTTTGCAGAAGCCAAACTGTATATTGAGGAAGTGACACTGCTCAGTATACTGATGAAATCTGATGGCTCAGCCGAAGTAATGGCTGATGAGGAAGTGACACATCTGAAGCACTTAGTCTAGGAGAGTGCTGATGAAGAGGTCGTCGTTAAAGATGACGATGATGCCTGGATTTAGGCAGCAAGATGAAGCATCAGAAGCCAGGTCTTTGGCTTTAATTAAGTTTTCAATATTGGATGTGAAGTCAATAGTCCAAAAAGTGCGGGAGCAAGAGAAAGAAGTCATGATAATTGGCTACAAGAAGGAGCAGCAACATGCCAGAGTTTTGACTCTTGATAAATACTGTGCATTGGACATAGAAACAAAAATCCAAGAAATACAGGAAGAAGAAGCCTTGTGGACAGACTTTGTCTATGAGGAGGAGGGTAAAGAGGTTGAATCAAAGAACCTGGGAATAGAACGTAGCAAGGAGATTGCTTCGAAGCCAGAGGTAATCAAAGAAGGAGTTCCAGTAAGTACTCAAATACAAGACCCCTTAGAAGAAATAAATTTAGGGGAAGGTTCTGTACAACAACCCATTTATACAAGTGCTTGGTTGAATACTCTTGACAGGAACCAGTTGTTGGTTATTCTGAGGAGATATAAAGATTGTTTCGCATGGTCTTATAATGAACTACCAGGTTTGGATAGGTCATTAGTGGAACATAGGCTTCCTATGAAGCCTAACTTCAAGCCATACAAACAAAAGCCAAGAAGAATGGGTCCAGAAGTGATCCAGAAAGTTAAGGAACAAAATTTTTAGACTACTCAAGGCAGGCTTTATCAGGATAGCCAGGTATGTTGAATGGCTATCTAATATTGTGCCTGTAGTTAAAAAGAATGGCAAAATGAGAGTATGCATCGATTTTAGAAACCTAAATCTAGCGACTCTAAAAGATAAATATCCCATGCCTATAGTAGATTTGCTGGTGGACAGTTCAGCAAGGCATCAAATTTTATCAATGATGGATGGGCACTTTGGTTACAACCAAATCTGCATTGCGGAGGAGGATGTTCACAAGACAGCTTTCAGATGTCCTGGGAATATTGGGACCTTCAAATGCGTTAAAATGCCATTTGGCCTAAAGAATGCTGGGGCCACATATCAGAGGGCTATGAACACTATCTTTCATGACCTTATTGAAAGGTATTTAAAGTGTTATATTGATGACATTGTAGTTAAATCCCAATCCATGGAGGAGCATCTGTTTCACCTAGAAACAACCTTTGAAAGAATGAGAAAGTTCAAATTGAAGCTTAATCCTCTTAAGTGTGCTTTTGGCGTATCATCTGGAAACTTCTTGGGCTATGTAGTACACAAGAAAGGAATACAGATTGACCAGAATAAAGCCAAAGCCATCATTGAATTCAGACCTCCATCAAGTAAGAAAGAATTACAAAAGTTCTTTGGACAGGTTAATTTTCTTCGAAGATTCATTTTTAACACTGCAGGGAAAACTAAAGTATTTTCTTCCTTATTAAGGCTGAAAGATGAAGAGGAATTTGTGTGGACAGCGGAGCATCAAATTACTTTCGAAGGTATTAAAGCCTACTTGGCCAACCCTCCAGTGCTGATACCACCAAAGGGTAATAAGCCCTTGAAGTTGTACATAGCTGCAGCAGATGATTCATTGGGAGCCTTTTTGGCCCAAGACAATGAAGAAGGCAAGGAACAAGCTGTTTATTACCTTAGTAGGTTTCTAAATTCTTATGAATGTAAATATTTAGCTGTTGAAAAGCTGTTTCTTGCTTTGCATTTTGCTGCAATGAAATTAAGATATTATCTTTTACCTACAACCGTCTTGGTAATTGTAACCACAGATTTGGTTAAGTACATGTTATCTAGACCCATGTTGAGGGGAAAAATTGGTAAGTGGATCTTAGCCTTATCAGAGTTTCATTTAGAATATGTTTCCCAAAAGGCAGTAAAAAGACAAGTTTTAGCCAATTTTTTGGCAGACCATCCATCTTAAACAGAAAACCAAGAGATAATGGAACTCAGAACAGCTAGTGTTGAGCCATAGCAAATGTGGTTCATGGATCAAAAGCCAATGGTTTAACTGGAATTGGTATTGTGATTAGGTCACCACAAGGGGTAGAAACCACACATGGTTTCAGAGTGGATGGAGCTACCTGTTCCAAAAACCAAGCTAAGTATGAAGCCTTAATAGTGGGACTAGAAATTCTTATTGGATTACAAGTTCATGCAGTCGACATATTTGGAGACTCTTAATTGGTGGTTAATCAAGTGAAAGGGATTTTCAAGTGTCAAAGCATAAGCATTTTGCCATACTATGTTGTTGTATTACATCTGCTTTCTCAATTTCAAATAGCAAATGTAACTCATGTCCCAAGGTTCTTGAATAATAGAGCTAATGATGTGGCTCAGAAAGCTTCGAATTTCAAGAGAAGGGATAATGCCCAAAGGGACATAAGCCAAACAACATACCAGAAGTTAATACCACCTTTGAATAAAAGGAATGTGGTCTTGGAAGTCAATAATAATGATTTACAAGAACAAGATTGGAGGTATCCAATAATGCATTACTTGGCTGGTTCATCTTCGAAGGCCAACAGGAAAATTAAATTGCAGTCTATGCAATATATGATATATGGTAATGCCCTCTACAAGAGAGGGGGAGATGGCTTATTGTTGGAATGTTTAGGCCCAAAAGAAGCATTAACAGCTATGGCTGAGGTTCATGAAGGCATCTGTGGTGCACATCAGCCTGGTGTGAAAATGAGATGGCTGCTTCGAAGACATTCCTACTATTGGCCAACTATCCTTAAAGACTGCGTAGAATATGCAAAGGGTTGCCAGGCATGTCAAAAGCATGGCATAATAAGGCATGTGCCCATAACTGATCTGTATGCAGTAGTAAAGCCTTGGCCATTTAGAGGATGGGCCATGGATATGATGGGAAAAATACACCCACCATCTTCGAAGCACCATTGTTTCATTCTAGTGGCTACCGATTATTTCACTAAGTGGGTCGAAGCTAAGCCATACAAAGTTGTAGACCAGACAGAGGTTATTGGGTTCATTAAAGATTTGATCCATAGATTTGGCATCCCACAAACTATAACGGTTGATAATGGGACTGTTTTTAATGGAAAAATGGTAAAGTCTTTTGTGGCCGAGTTTGGAATTAGCCTTGTTAATTCCACCCCATATTATGCACAAGCCAACGGTCAAGATGAATCATCCAATAAGTCCTTGAAGAAAGGAATACAAAAGGTTGTGGAAGATAATCCTAGGTATTGGCATAACTTATTATTGGATATATTGTGGGCTTACAGAAATTTCCCAAGGTCAAGCACAGGAGTCACTCCTTATGCCTTAGTTTATGGGCATGATGTAGTATTACCTGTAGAGATCAATGTTAAGTCCCTGAGGGTAAGATGCCAAGACCAATTGGATCCTAAGCAGTATCATCAGAGTATGTGCTTGGAGTTAGAAAGCATAGATGAAGCTAGAATTCTGACATTAAATAGCATTCTCTTTCAAAAGAAGAAAGTAGCCAAAAATTATAATAAGAAAGTCAAATACATTGGCTTTGATGAAGGTGATTTGGTATGGAAGACAATACTTCCAATAGGAATTACAAGCCATAAGTTTGGCAAATGGTCACCTAACTGGGAAGGACCATATCAAATTCATAGAGTTCTGCTTTTTGGAGCATACCATTTGAGAAATTTGAATGGTTATGTGCATCCCAAAAAGATTAATGGTAGATATTTGAAGCCTTATTTTCCAACTATTTGGGAAACACAAGGAATAAAATAAACTCTAAGTACAAGAACACAAGATCACTCAGATGATAAACAAGAATTTGTTTTTTCATAAAGAGTCAAGTACATCGTGCCACAAATTGGCCCAAAAATCATTACAATGTTTTAATTGTTTTTGTACAACAGAT